>NC_135661.1:8496167-9153667 GCF_964188315.1 Podarcis muralis | reverse complement strand
TAATGTTGCCGGCTAAATGAAACAGGAACAATAAATATAAAAATCACGCCACTTATTGTAACTTACGTATATGAAGACAAACTGCTGTCGTAAGTTGACACTACGCCATAGTTTTCTTCATTGTATCGAAACATGTCATTAGGATCCCATCCATTAGACTAGAAGGAAAAGAAGCGTGGGATTCACAACAGTTCAAAAGTCATCTAATGGGGGGAGGGGCTTGTGTCCCTCCAAACATTGCCAGACTACAACTCCCATCATCCCTGAGCACTGGCTATGCGGAGAACTGGAATCCAACAACTGCTGGACGACCACAGGTTCCCCATCCCTATTCCTGCGTAAGTATCTGTCAGGGGACTGCCATCGGAACAGGGGAGGGTGTCAGGGGGATACAGAGAGCCCCCCCGACGCTTAAGCCACACCTCCAGTGGAGCAGAGGGGGAAGGGGGCAGCTAAGCGGGGGTGGGGTTGAAGATGCTACTGAGAGCCCAAGCGTCTCACCTCGCCTGGCCAGGAAACAGACACGCCGTTTCTGTTGCCCAGCTTGTGCAGAGGGGTGAAACGTAAGGAGGGGAGGCGGAGATTTGGGGTATCTAAGTTCTTGTGTTGGGGGAGAAACCAGAAGGGGCCACTCCCAGAATCTGCAAGTGACTAAGACGGACATGAACTTTGTGGTTCTGCACTGTACAGAGTTTGCACCAATAAAACCTGTAAAAGACAGGTCGGAGTCCTGCCTGGTTACTCACGAGCAACCATCACCAACACCTGACACTATCTTTGCATTTTACAGGTATAAATCATAAAGCCTGGAATGTTTTGAACTGATGGGCCATGTTTTACCCAAGAGCTGCTGTGTAAATTATCTTTAGTAAAACAGGAAGATTATTTACTACATGAAACACACCAATAGTCTGCCTTGCTTCGACTAGTATGTGTCAAAAAGAAGCATTACTCTTGTAGACACAACATATTTGGGAAGGTTATTGGAGTCAAGCCACAGAGCTAGGGGGTGAAGGCTATCTCCCTGCAAAATGCTGTACAAAATCATCTTCATTACATTTTACAGACAACTACTGGAGCAGCTGCTTGATTATAGATACTGCAGGACATGGTATTTTGCAGAATAGCAAATCACACCAATCAAGGAACAATCACACTAATGCAAGGCTGCACAAGCATCCAGAATTTTTATCTTATGACATCTATGACATCTATGAAATATTTCTGTATGAAAAGGTGAGGTCTTACAGAACTTGTCCCCCAACACAAAAACCTCAAACAGTTCCAGAAGTTAGCCGACGATGTTCTCTTTATAAAAAAAAAAAATCCCAGTTACAACACTGCTTTGCCCTAGTAAGGCAGCTCTTTTTGGAACGGTTTGTGCAAAAACAAAAAATGCCATATTGCTTGGATGATTTTCCTTCAAACTACATGCCCTCCCTCAAAGGTCAACCCAGGACAAAGATGTGCTCACAACATCGGTTTCCAAAGCTTCAAGCTCATCTGTAGTAGTGCCCTCTCCACCATCCCAAGGCTCAAGATCCTTTTCTTTGTGTTCACCATTGACTTTAGCACTGATTGCAGAATCTGTAAAAGCATCTGAAATTGAAAAAAATAAAATTAACACAATGCTAACATCAGTTCAAGTTAGTTACTGTATTTTTCGCTCTATAAGACGCACTTTTCCCCTCCTAAAAAGTAAGGGGGAGTGTGTGTGCATCTTATGGAGCGAATGCAGGCAGGAGGCTCTGCTCAGCGCTCCCTTTAAAGAGCCGCGTGGTGCGTGTGTGGCGATTGCAGGCTTTTCCCCGAGGAGGGAGAAGGGCAGCCCATGATGGGCTGCCCTTCTCCCTCCTCGGGGAAAAGCCCCCAAGAGCCGCACACACGCTCCGTGTGCTCTTTAAAGGGAGCATGGCTCTTGGGGGAGCCTTCCTCCCACTGCCCGGGGGAGGCTGCGTGCGGCTATCCCATAAGCCAGGACAGCAAGCGGGGTTGCTGTGCAGTGATCCCGCTTGCTGTCCTGGCTTCTGGCTTAGCCGCACAAAGCCTCTTGAGGGCAGGGGGAGCCTTCATCCCGCTGCCCTGAAGAGGCTTCACGCGGCTATCCCAGAAGCCAGAACAGCAAGAGGCTATCTCAAAAGCCAGATCCCTCTTGCTGTTATGGCTTCTGGGATTCAGAATATTTTTTTTTTCTTGTTTTCCTCCTCCAAAATCTAGGTGCGTCTTATGGTCTGGTGAGTCTTATAGAGCGAAAAATATTGTACCTTCAAATTCCAAAACCAATCATTTGGTTCCATAGAACGAAGGAATTATTGAACAAGATTAGGACAAAACTTGAACAATCAGTGCCCCTTAACAATTCTGTAGAAATTGCTTACGTAACCAACCTTATGGCTTGAAAAACAAACTTTGGAACTGCTTCAGTTACATAAGACTGTGTCTGTGACCAGAAAAGAAGTATGAATCTGGAGCTCATCACCTTAAATTTGCTTTATTTTACTTCCAATTTAGAGCCAACTCTGCAACCCTAGCATTGGGCAGAAGCAACAGTGGCAACACTTGGGAAGGCCGTATAAATCTTATGCATGTCTACTCGTAAATAAGCCCTATTAAGTACAAGTTACACTAGCATGGCTCCTCCTCTGAGGGCTGCACCACCTGATTTCACGGTCTACAACTCTCTGTATCTCACACATGGCAAGGAGAATAAGGCCAGGCACCTGAAGCCCCCCAAGTTACAAAAAACAAAGGTAGGGACACACACTCCAAGGGATATTCCTGGCAACCTGGTTACTTAATAAACAAAAACAAACTGCTTTATCAAGACATGGCTACAAACAATTCCCATGCAATTGCTTTAGGCTTCATACTGGGTGTAGCAAGAGGAAATATTTATATTTTAAAATAAATGTAAATTACACACAGCTAGAACTGTGACCACACACATTGCACCAAACCCGGAAGTTACCCAAAAATGTCACAAGAAAGGGGTAGGGTGTTTGCAGGCTTTTTCAATGGTGTTTCAAATATATACAATTTCACTTAAGCATGTAGTGCCTTGGACGTAATCCCCATGTGAATTGGGAGTTGCCTGTATACAAAAATAATCTTGTAACCAATTTCAATTATTTGCAGCCTGCATGATTTCTATGGCCATGAAGCTGTAAGCAAATATAAAGCACATGGATTACATACTACTTTTTAAAAGAGAAATATGCAAATTCAAAGTACGGAAATAAAAGACTGCCAAATATATTACCTGCTTCTGAAGGAGTTACAACAGACATGGGAAAAGAAAGAAAATAAAAATCAGTCAGAGTAGCACAGATGCAAATTCACGTATTTTGCATTCTCTTATCTATCCCTTCACAAACATTTATTGTGTCATTTGTGCTTTGAAAACTGACCGCCATGGCCTCAAAAATCTGGATAAGTTGTTTATTGCTAGACGCACATCCTAACACTCCTTAAATATACTGTAAATACAAACATGGCTTGGGCAGCTTCAGGGTTTGAATTCTGGTCCAGAAAGTTAACAGCTGCAGCAAAGGCTATTAGCTTTTTTGTTTGGTTAGAAGTTTGGAAAATCAAGGACACCATGATTAAACATCACAAATAAAAGTAGCAGGTAAGGTAACTGCAGTGCCCTAGCAAACTTAGTCAGGAACATGAATGATGACTGTGTCACAAGGCATATTCCAGCAAATCCACCAAATACTCCAGGATCTGAAAGAGCCTATTAGTTTGATGGCAGGCACTTATTTCCCCCATCTCATCCCCTCAATCCCTGTAAGGGGTCAGTGACTAAAATTTGAGGATTTTTTTCCAGTCTCGGATTAGGCTTTTTAAAAAAGAGATGTTTTTCAGAGGGAGCCCAGAGTTCTGCAGCACAGCTTGAGAACTGCTGTACATGCACTGCTGCTCAACAACCATTCAAATATCTAATATCACAGTGGGCCAAGAAAGCTACCAACATTTTATCTCACAACAGGGAGGCAGGAGGAAGTAGCTGAAAATGTGACGAGTTTTCCAAAGTTTGCTTGAAAAACATAAGCAATAATGCAGGAACCATGTAAGTTATTAAAGCAAAGGACCTTATTAAGATTAGGGCAGCAGTGACATTTTGAGGGTGCATGCCAGGCCACTGACTATTACAACTCAGTTCAGGTAATCTTCCACACTGTGGTACGGAGGACTTGGGAACAAGCAGCAGCCTCACATGCCGATTCTGTCCTCAACTTCCTAGTTTTGAGAAATGACACTTAGCACTACCTCTAAACCAAAGGACCAATTCAAAACCATGGCTTGGAGGACCATGGTTTTCCCAGTTCAGGGAAACTGCAATGAACTACAACTGGAATAATTCTTCTTGCTGCTGTTTAGGGGAAAGGGGGGGGGGAATACCCAAGTCCATGGTTTAGAAGATTGTCTGAATAGAGTCGAAGGCTTTAAAATAATGAATTTGGAATAGTACCCTGAAAAAAGAATGCTCCTTGTTCTCCTACCATTTCATAACAGGGAGCCTGCAGTACCTGATATACTCCGGGTTGACTGGTAGTGCCATCTTCCAAAATAAAACCCGAACACAAAAATATGATAAGCGCCGAAGTGAAGTGCTAAAATTAGTTTACCTGGTGGGTCCCCAAATCACATACATACATACATACATACATACATACATACATACACCCTCTCTTACTCCCTCCTCCCTTTGTCAAATCTGATCCACTATGGTAGAAGGAATTTAGAGTCACGGGGTGGCTGGTTTTTGATGCAGTAGCAAAATAAGCTTCTTCCTCATTCATTCCCCGTTCTGGACACTGTTTAGCTACTCTCTGAACAGAACAGTCAGCTGTCCTGCATTTCCTGTTATCAGAAGTGAGTTAGTCATAGCAGAGAAAAGTGCATCTATAAATGATTAACAGTCAAAAGCTCAACAAGACCCCCTTGTGTTATTACTGTACTCTCAACGCACATACCCCACTCAAGAGAAAAGAAATGGAGCGCCATGACTTCTTTCAGGGATGCAAACTAAGCTCATGGAATCCTTTAAATCTCACTTAGTCAAGACTGCCAGAATTTAGTTCCTCCCTCCTCCCCCTCTGTCTCCGCTCCCTCAGTTATAAACACACATGCTACTGGATCCTCAGGAATTCCTTTGTTCTACAATGGAGCTTCCTGTTAAACCAGTCAGAAAAAACTCAGGTTACCTAGCAGACACAGATCTCTCATACTTCCAATATTTAACCTTGGCAAGATTCATCTGTTTTCCCTATAGCGCTTGGGAACTCACTAGTTAAACTGATTTAGCACGTGCACTTTTGAGCTCTTTATCAGTTTGGGTTTTGGGTTTTTTTGGAAGGTTATTGGCAGTCAACCCAGAGTATATCAAGTAAGTTGGCTATCTGTTGCAATATACAGTCCTAGGAGAACTAGAAGTATTCTTTTTTCCAAATACTTAATATGCTAACACAACAAATGAAGATTGCAAAAGGTCATTTTAAACCTTGATGGGGAACCTGTGCCCCCGACTCCGCCCCAATTTCCTGCAGCATTCTAGACATTGTTGGCCCACTCTTGCTCTCTGGGGCCACCCCCTGAGAATTGCTTTGTCTTCCATTGTGTGACAATGAGAGACAGGTGGAGTAGGAGGCGTGGCTGTTGTTACATGGTGAGCCTGGAGGGAAAAGCTTCACAGTGAGCCACAGGCTGGGGGGGGGGGATCTCCGAGGGAGAGGCAGAGGGGAAAAACTGGAGATGGATGGAGTGAGGGAAGGAGCAAAGAAAAAGCCCTCTGCAAGCAATCAGTTCTAACCTGTACTAATGGAAGGGGAGGTGGACAGAGAAAGCCGAAAGGCAGACACCACAAGTGTGATGGAGTAGCAGAGAGACAGAGAGAAGGCTAAGCAATCCAGCAGTGCTGCAAACTGCCTGCCTTCGGCTCCTGCCCTGCCCACGTCTGGCATGCAACACTTGAAAGATTACCCCCGAGGGAATGCAGCCCTTGACAGGAGTAAGGTTCCCCAGCCCTGCTTTTAAACTATTGCTCACAGTTCTGGGACATTTAAGACTTCACCACATTTATTCACCTGTTCGGGTGCCTGCTGCTTTTGTCCTTATAAATCCAGTCTGGCTTTGATCTCCAGCTGAGTCCTCCTGTCAATAAGTTACTATCACTACTTTTCTAAAGACATCCTCCAAAGAAGAGCCCAAACAGACTTATTTTCTTCCTCACTGGGTTTTGAAAACAATATCGAAGACCGCTGCCACCAGAATCCGAATGCTTGGATTAAATTGAAAATATCAGCCACCCCCACTGTGTGACTCCATAACATGGGGAGAGCTGTAGCTGTTCTGCTGTAACAATGCAGCTACCACAGTTGTCCTTCTCTGCCTGGCAGATCACAAGGGGCAAGGTGCTTTTGCCAAGTGTTGTAGCAGGGAGCAATAAACGGTGCAAGAGGTTGAATCCTTCCGAGTAGTTGCAAAGCCTGGGTGCGCCAAACCTCTGGAGGGTTCAATAGTGGGAATGCATATGCTCCACGTGTACTGTGGCGAATCTCTGGCAGCTCCAGAGTAAGAAAGCTGGGAAATAACTTTCCTCAAAACCCCAGAAGAGGAGTTGCTAGTCAGTGGACAGTATGAAGCTATGTGGACTAAGACTCCAATGCCACAGAAGGCAGCTCCTTATATCCTAACCCCTTCCTCCCACAAAGAAACACACGTCAAGCTAAGCCTTTAGGAACATTTTTTAAAAGAGAAGCTAGTTTCATAAACCATTCTAACATATAGAAACAGGTACCTTTCCGTGCATAGCTGGAATCCATGTCTTTGAACTGCACCATCACAAAATCCGAAGACTTGAACAAGATACTCTCTATTATGTCTTCTCGTTTTGGACCCGGGCTGGATTCTGCAGTCTTTTGATGAGCTGCATCAAGCACTAAATCACACTAAAAGGCAAGGGAAACGTCAACTGAGCAAGCTTAATGTGAAAGAACTTAAGTTTCAACAGATGGTCTGGAACAGCCTTCCACAACTTGGTGCCCTCCCATGCTGGCCGGGGTTGATGTGAGTTGCAATTCAAAACATCTGAAAGGCCCCAGGAAGGGGGGGGGGGGGTTTAGAAAGTTTTCTCAAAGACTTGGGTTTGCGCTGTTGATATCCTTACAACTAGTGCAGACATAACTATAGCTCTCTGCACACCTCAGAAGGCATGCCACTTTCCTTTCCCTTCTTCCAATCATGGGTAATATTTTCATCCCTTTTAGCAGTAATATTTGTTTCATGAATGCCAACACAAACCATGGAGAACGCGTATCAGGCTCTCTTGCAACTTGGCTTCAGTGGGTTTATAAACCCAGCAATGGCTTCAGTCTCCGGTTTATTAAAAAAAATAGTAAGACCAACAGGCATGTGGTCATAATGTGACAAGCAAACTTGGAAGTATGTTACTACTCACACAACCTGCTGATCAGCTCAGTTTAAAGCATATCAATAGACAGTGAGGTATTTTTTACCTTGCTCAAAAGGCTGCCCAAAAGAGAAGGCCTTTTTAATCTTCCTAATCTACATGACCCGGAAGCTGTCTGCAGACAAACACTGACTCCCTCGGCCTATAGAGCGAGATGAGCACGCAACCCCAGAGTCGTCCACGACTGGACCTAACAGTCACGGGTACCTTTACCTTTTTGATGTACAATAGCCTCCTTCCTTCCCTCTGGTGCAGTGGTTCTTAAAACTTTTTTCCTCTAGGCCACACTTTCAGAATAAAATTTTGCTCACACCACACCAAAACTTTTATTGATAAGAAATACCGTATTTTTCGCCCTATAGGGCGCGCCGGCCCATAGGACGCACTTATTTTTTTTGGGGGGGAATAAAGAAACAAAATTATCCCCCCCCCCGGAGCCCCAAAGAGCAAAGAAGCCATGACAGCGAGCGGGACGGATCCCGCTCGCTGTCCTGGCTTTGTTTTTAGCCTCGGGGCTGGGGGTCCGGGAGCGACGGCGAGGTTGCGCAACCTCGCCATCGCTCCTGGAGATTGCGGGGCTGGGGGCGGGGGAAGCCCGAGCTTCCCACGACCCCAGCCCCCAGAACGGGTCCGGGAGCGATGGCGAGGTTGCGTTCAACCTCGCCATCGCTCCTGGAGCTTGCCGGGCTGGGGGTGGGGGAAGCCCGAGCTTCCCCCAACCTCAGCCCCCAGAATGGGTCCGGGAGCTATGGCGAGGTTGCGTTCAACCTCGCCATCGCTCGCGGAGCTTGCCAGGCTGGGGGTGGGGGAAGCCCGAGCTTCCCCCAGCCCCCAGAACGGGTCCAGGAGCGATGGCGAGGTTGCGCTCAACCTCGCCATTGCTCCCGGAGCTTGCTGTCCGCAAGCCTTGGGACCTCCGAGGGACCTCCCGCCGGGCTTGCAAGGCTTGCGGATAGCTTCCTGAAGCCTGGAGAGCGAGAGGGGTCGGTGCGCACCGACCCCTCTCGCTCTCCAGGCTTCAGCGAACGCCTGCATTCGCCCCATAGGACGCACACACATTTCCCCTTAATTTTTGGAGGGGGGAAAGTGCGTCCTATAGGGCGGAAAATACGGTACATAGGAAAACAAAAAGAAGCAACTCCTGCTTGATTTTGAACCAGAATACAACTGCTTTATAATACGTTCATAAGGCATCCAAAAAGTATAAAACAAAGCAGCTACATATGGGCATGAATCATTCCCAAAACAGAATTATAAACAAGCCTCTTACGTATACAGTGGTACCTAGGGATGCGAACGGGATCTGTTCCGGAGCCCCATTCGCATCCTGAACAGAACGTAAGACGCGACTGCGCGTCTGCGGGTCGCATTTCGCCGCTTCTGCGCATGACGGCATTTTGACCATCTGCGCATGCACGAGCGGCGAAACCCGGAAGAGATGCACTCCGTTACTTCCGGGTCGCTGCGGAGCGCAACCCGAAAATACTTATCCTGAAGTGTATTTATCCCAAGGTATGACTGTATACCTTACGTATATATGCAGACTTGATGAGAGGTGTGAGCTTACTTTTGCCAGGAAATCTCATTTATATTAGGTCCAATTTGAGACAAACTCTCATTTGATTGTCCTTGAATCTTCCTGCCACACTTGCCACCCTCTCCTGCCAGCCTCTTTGGGAACAACTGCTCCAGCAAATTTTACATACATCTCAAAAGGCAATGCAAACACAAAGTTTAAGAAAAGAAAAATTACATGGTGCCAGTTAACAGAATCCAGATGACATTCCTACGTTATCAAAAATATAACAGCTTACCTCCTACATGGGCTTTCAAAAATTGAGTGCACAAATGCATGGACTTCACCACTGAACCCAAGACTCAATTTTTTCATCTGCTTGCGAGTTTTTAGAACTATTCAAATAAAACCACTGAATTCTTAACACCGTGAACTCCAAAATAATTAATTCTATACTGGGCCATCAAGTGAAAACCAGAAAGGCTAGATCCCAATGCAAACTTCCGACCTATACCAAATGAGAATAGGCAAAAGAATCAGAACAAAAAGCTAATCACACTTACTTTAGAGCTGTAAGTTTTAAAAACTCCTTCATATATATTTCCATTTTTCACTTGGACTTCACATTTTGATCCCTAGATAGAAAAAAAGACTCATTAAGAGAAATTCCCTTTTTAATGTAGGAGTTAGAAAACAAAGGATTGCACACAAGGGAAATGAAACATCAAGTAGTTTACATAACTACACAAAATCTCACTACACATTTAAGGTGATTCTCTATCCCTCTTTTCCAGCCCTCAATCAACTACGGTTTATAGCGCACCCCCCCCCCCCCCTCGAAGCTTGGTGCAGGCAATAATACAAAAACACCATTCCAACAGAAAAAGTGAATCAAATTCCAACACAATAAGAGCCCCTTACTCTTTGCTGACTTAATTTTATTAAAGTATGGAGGCTATTTAAATAAAATGAATACAATGCAAAGTAAGACAAGAAATAAATATAATTTAATGCAAAACAACCCAGTAATAAAGCAAACAAACAGCAGTTTAAAAGTCATGGCAGCATATTAAAAAAAATAAGATTTTTTTAAAGGTCTGCTTCAATGAAACCTAAAAGACAAGAGGAAGGAAGTCAGGCATACCTCTCCAGAGAGATCAGTTCCCTATCCCAGATATCATAACCCAGAAAACCCTCCTCTGTGTGACTACTTGCCTATTCTCAGGTGGCAGAGTAAGAGCCTCCATAATGGAACCAGGGTTCAGGAAGGATCACGGGGGGTAGGGGGCGTAGGGAAAAATACACTCTGCCAACCTCATATTAAAGAGGCAGTGTACAAATGTCCTGACTAGAAATAGTAAATTTTACTAATTTTAAGGTAGTTTTTGTTGTTGTTGTTGTTGTTTAGTCGTTTAGTCGTGTCTGACTCTTTGTGACCCCACGGACCAGAGCACGCCAGGCACTCCTGTCTTCCACTGCCTCCCGCAGTTTTGTCAAACTCATGTTCGTAACTTCAAGAACACTGTCCAACCATCTCGTCCTCTGTCGTCCCCTTCTCCTTGTACTCTCCATCTTTCCCAACATCAGGGCCTTTAGTTTTATGCTATTTTTTTTAGTATTTTATTGATCTATTTTCTCTGGGTTGGTTTTATGCACCCCACTTAGAAATGTAAATTAATAGTTATATAAAAAAATAAGCCATTAAGATCTCCTCTAACATTGTTGTTACAAGTAAAGAATCCCCAGGGAAATGTTTGGTTATAACTTACGACAACTGATGTGAGAATGTGAACCATCCGCATGTTCGCATATATACCAGGGAAAGAAACCTGAAACAAGAGGGGAGAAACTCATTAGGCATCAAAGCACAGCTGCAACTCACGAAAATTCAGACTGTTGGTGGGCCGGGCCAGGCAGGCTGAGGGGAGAAGAGCCAGGAAGCCATTGGAATAATTATAACTGGGTTAGTCAAAGGGAATCAAAACAGCACTGATGTTTGCTCACACCCCATTCATTTGACAAACCAATTGCCAAATGCTGAAGAGGGGTTGGATGTCTGACCAATCAAAAAAGATTTGGTTGTTTGACTGCTCAGTACTTTATAGAACAGGTTTGATATATAGCCTAATAAAAACAAAAACACATTAATACATGCTGCTATTGAAAAACAATGTGATATTTAAAACAGTGCAACAAATTAGTGCTAAAATTTTAGGGGACTTAGGAACATTTTAAAATCCTGTTCTTCGGCCAAAAGAGGCTCCCACCAGCAGACTTACAAATCACTAAAAGGGGGGGGGGGGAGGCGAGAAGACCTCCAAAGCAGATTTTGGAAGGTGAATGGAAAGGAAGGGGGCGGTTCTGTTATGCAAACTGAAATTGTGCTGCTCACATGAGGACTTGGTTGGAAACAACCATAGGGTTGCTATTGTAAAATCACAGAGTACACACAGAACCCTCTAAATTGCCTCCAACACGCCTGACGCCTATATGTTAATCATTGTCAGGCTTATTTTAACTTCCCTATTGTTTTGTGCTCCAACAAGATAGATTAAATTAAAATGCTTTGAAATCCTGGAAAGACAAGAATAAGCACTGCAATTTTTACTTGCGAGTTAAAGGCAGCTTTCCCCCAACAATTCAGCATGGTAATGGCACATGGAGTTGGTTGGAGATGTAGTCCAACACATCTGGAGGGCAGCACCAGGTTATGGTAAGGCTGGTTTAAAAGCTAGCACTTCTACAGTAAGTACAGATTCACAGGGACATGTCTAAAAAAGCTATGTTAAGGTCAATTGGAAATAGATTCCAAGACCAAATTTCTTTTACACTTTGGTTCCTCACATATGACCGCACACTGTTCATTACAAAAGAACGTACATGGCATGCTTCTGATCCTACCAAATGTGAAATGTCACACAGGCAGCTGCCTTTCGTGGGTCTGCACATACACATGTGCAGCGATGGCAGAGCTTCTAGACTGGAAGCTGTCTCCATTCTTCCATCAATTTTACTCTTGTGAACCAGAGAACAAGAATAACAAAAGCTCCATTGTAATCTTTTTGATTGACCAGCTGACTTTGGGCTGTCTCCTACTGCCTGGGTGTCATGTAGCCCTCTCTATATTGCGGCACATTAGGTTTGTGACATCACCCTTTTACCTAAGAAAGCATTTTAGGAGGTAACTCAGTAAAAGTGTATTAAGGTCATCAGCTGAATTACCTTGAGCTTCCTAGACAATATATTTTGTTAAAATACAACCAGAGAAAAAGGTTTCTAACATCAATTTTTTATTATCAATATGACTACATATTTATGTCAGTTTTCTACTACTTTTTAATGTCATAGCTTTCCCAAAGTTTCTCAAATTAGGAGAAACTGAGTGGAGGTAGTCAAAGCCATGGTCAAGAATGAAGTTTGATTTCTCACCAGTAAGGGAAAACAACGGAACAGAGATATAATATATGGACCCAATTCTGCACATCTCCCTACTGCAGTTATCAAGATGGGTAAAGTTAATTTAAGAAAACTTATTTTTAAACTCTGTTGATTGTATCTATATTTTGTTAATTTTATTATGATTTATTTTCAGAGTTTGTTGATTTTATCAGCATTTTCTTATAGATACTTGACAGAATTCTAAATGATATAAAAAATCTGTTATTAAAAAATAAAGTAAAATAAACCTGAGCCCCACCTTTCTACATATGGTGCCCAAGACCGCCTAGAAACAAACCTAACACATTACAAATGCAATAAAAGAACTGATAGATAAAATATTATCATATCAGTGTAGGAGGGAGAAGTTGATGTTTCAAGTCTCAAGCAAGAATGAAAATATTTAGGTGCTGTCACCAGCAACAGCTTTAAATTATTCTGCCTGTGTGCTGCCTAGTTGCCAAAAATATCTAGAAAACTTGTCAGTTTAGTGCTTTATACTCCCAAGTATAATTTTGTCTGAAAATGTCAGGTTGCATTCCACCAGAGTGTGACAAATGGCTTGGCTGGACAACACCTCTCTCTGATCCAGCCCACACAAGTTTATATGTTGAAAGATGCAAGAGCATGCCTGCCCTCCTTATCCAACTAGGAAATTGCCACATGTGAACATCTGCGGCATGTCAGTTAAGTCTTCCTCACTCTCCTTTCCGTATGGACTGGATGAAGGAGAGGTCATTATCCGATCCAACCCAAATGATATTGGATTGGATCAAGGAGAGGTTATTATCTGATCCGGCCCAAAGGAAAACCCAATAGCAATGAAGCTAACATATTTATTATAAAAGGTAGTTCTGCCTTTCACACTCAATATATCTCATTATCAGGTGTGCAACAAAGAACCACAATATAAAATATTAAAATATGTACTTACCGAAGGCTGAGGCAGACTTTTGCCGCTGCTGCGACCTCTGCAATTAATAAAGACAGTTATGAAACTAAATAAAACAAAAGATGCTTGTTTAGGTGGCTGAAATTTAACTTTCCAAAAAGAATGGAAAGCCTCACTATGGTATGAAACAAGGATAAAAAAACCCTACTTTTGCAGTCATTCTTCTCTGTTGTTGTCCAGAACATTACCGCATATAAATCAAGTCTTATTTAAGTGTACTCTAGGGTTTACAGCTATCGATAATTTCCCTAAGAAAAAAATTTGCCTAGCATGTTTCTCAACACATCAGAATACTTTGTTTTTCATTTTTAAAAAAGGTCACAAAAATAAGCAACCTTTAAAATGGTGACAGAAATTTTAACTTCCCAAAGAGACAAGCGGAGGAGGGGAATAAATTATAACCTAAACATATGACTCAAAGCAACTCTCCCCGCCCCCACCCCCCAGTCTATTAGGAGGGGAAATAAACTGGAAAGCACTCAGACAGCTCATTGCCAACATGTTGAAATTCAAAAAAATTCCTCATCAAAGAAAAGCAGAGCCGGAATACCAAGCAATCTTAACCCTTCACTGCAAGTCAGAGCCATCTACTCATCGGACTCACTCACTCAACACAGGTCATCATGTGTCTGACAGGCAGCAGTTTTATGGAACAGCAGAGCACAATGCCTAAGGAAGAGACATCTTGATACAGTGGTGCCCCGCAAGACGAAATTAATTCGTTCCGCAATTTTTGTCGTCTAGCGAATTTTTCGTCTTGCGAAGCACAAAATCCCATAGGAATGCATTGAAAATCAATTAATGCGTTCCTATGGTCAAAAAAAGTCCAAACAAAGCCAAATTTGGTACAACAACAGTTTATTAACTGCTCTTTAAAGTCACACATACTGTAAAGAGCAGTTCAAAAATTGAAGGGAAAATAAATTAACTTTATAAACAAAACATGTCTTTGTTTTTAGACAAAGAAAACAAAGTCGCGAGACGTTTTCGTCTTGCGAAGCAAGCCCATAGGGGAAATTCGTCTTGCGAGGCAAATCGAAAACGGAAAAACCTTTCGTCTAGCGAGTTTTTTGTCTTGCGAGGCATTCGTCTTGCGAGGTACCACTGTATTTAGTAACCTAAAACTATTAGATCAGTTCTCCCACTGACATAACAGCAGAAAAAAAGTGATTGATTTTAATGGCAGTTCTAGAATTCCCTGAAGTCTTGCATATAGACCCACTATATACATTTCCGCATGTGATCTGGGTTATATGACTCTGACTTGAAACAAGTGGGGGGACGGGGACTCAGAAAAATCATACCAAGAAAAATAGCTAACTTGATGAGACACTATCTTCAGGGTTGTGGGTTCAAGCCCCATGTTGAGTAAAACATTCCTACACTGCAGAGGGTTGGAGTAGATGAGCCTTGTGATCCCTTCCAACACTGCAATTCTGCAATTCTGTGATGGTAAGCAGACAATGTCAAACAGTTCAAATTCATTTAATAAAGGTACTTATGATATAATGGATTGCTAAAATGGAAAACTTTATAAAAATTATTATAAAAAATAAATAAAGGTACTTATGATATACAGAACAGAAATTACATACTTGAGTACTTTTCAAAATTGTTTTCTGAGAAATTAAGTACATGAGCATAATTCTGCTCGCACACATCTGATGTTATTTAATAACCAGGGCAATATATAAAGCTTGGTAATTAACACAGCACTTTCTATCTTAATTCAAGCTCTGACTACCTCTCCTATTGCAAAACTCTCAGATATTCTCCCCTGGGGTCCCATCACCTCAAAAAGCACACTAGCCTCAATACAAAGCAGCTCCTGCTTCAAAAAAAACCAAAACCAGGTCAAAATGCATAAATGTATAAAGCTAAAAGATTTAATTAGCTGCATTTTAGTTTTGGGCAGTAACAAGGAAAATATTATGATTGTTACACATGTGAAAAAAATGCTCAGCTATTTTGTGAACTGCGCCCCCCCCATTATGCGTGGTTTTAAACTTTTCAAAGATGAACAAAGAGTTCTCCCCTACTTCTAACTTGCATGTGATTTCTTTGAGACCTAGATGTGCATTTCTAGTAGCTGCTTATTAGTATAGTTTGTTTATCTACCCAATAAAATGCCCAGGAATATGGATCACAATATATCTGAGATCTTTGCTGCTATGTTCCATGGTTTTATTGTAATTTTTGTATGTTACCCTGTGAACTTTGGTTGAAGAGCCACCTAAATATGTTAGTAATTAGTGGTGTAGGTTTTTCCATATATATACGGTATATATTCCAAACAGATTGGGATCTGATTCAGCAAGCTTGGGGTGTTTTAAATTCTTGCTTCACCTGTTAATGAATCAAGTATGTGTGTACATAGGAACATGAGCGAGCCTAGTGGATCAGACTCATCACCCATCTAGTCCAGCCTCACATTCTCAGTGGCCAACTGGATGCCTGTGGGAAACCTGCAGGCAGGAGCCACACACAAGAGAACTTTCTCCTCATATGCAACTGGTATCCAGAAGCATTGCTGCCTCCAATAGTGGAGGCATAGCACATAGCCATCATGGCTTGAAGCCATCAATCACTATCCTCCATGAGTTTGTCTAATGCTCTTTTAAAATGTTCTAGATTGGTAACAATCACCAATGTACATGCAACTCCCAATTTGCATGGGTGGGAGTTGTGTTCTGAGGTACCTACCCATGCTGCTGGGACGCGCACAAGCCCACCCCGCCCCGTTCCACCCTGTCCCGTTTGCAAAGGCACATTTGTACACTTGCTGCAAGCTACCACTTCTTTACACTGGTCCCTTTCTGGTTTTTTTAATGGCCAACACTGACTGTACCGACAAGTGACAATAGTTGCATGAATCAAGCACTGCAAAGACATATAAGTCACTTGGCTCATTTGCCTAACATTACTACCTTCCAGCTATTCTGGATTATTTAGAGATCTTGTGAACTTTAGTTTTTACTGCCAGCTAGGTGAAAGGCTACATATAGCAGTTACAAACTTGCATGCTATGGCTTCCTAGAAGCTGAAACAGTAATGCAGTGAAGCTACCAGAAAAATTCTCTTCTGCTCTTACCACAGTGTACCTACAAATTACAGTGGTGCCTCGCAAGACGAAATTAATTCGTTCTGCAACTTTTTTCTTCTTGCGAGTTTTTCATCTTGCGAAGCACGGTTTCCCATAGGAATGCATTGAAAATCAATTAATGTGTTCCTATGGAAACCGCTTGCCAGGCTGGCGGTGCGGAGAAGGGCTTTTCTCCCCACCGCAAGCCTTCAGGACAGGTACGGGAACAGAGGGGAAGGCGTGCAGCGCTTCTCCTCTGATCCCGGGGCTCGCGGTGGGAGGAGGGTTTTTCCTCCCCACCGCCAACATTCAGAACAGCATTCTGAATGTTGGCGGTGGGAAGGAAAACCCTTCTCCCACCCCAAGTCTTCAGGACAGCCACCCGAAGGCTGGCGCGGGGAAAAGGTCTCTCCGCCCCGCCGCCAGGCTTCGGAGGAGGTCCAAGGACTGTGGGGAAGACGCGCTGCGCTTCCCCGCTGTCCCGGAGATTTCCCTATGGGCTTTCGTCTTGCGAAGGAAGCCCATAGGGAAATTCGTTTTGCGAAGCGCCTCCAAAACGGAAAACCCTTTCGTCTAGCGGGTTTTCCGTCTTGCGAGGCGTTCGTCTTGCGGGGCACCACTGTAGTTCCTTCTGCTCAAGCATCTTCAAGCGCTTTACACAAGCAACAACACAGTGGACTTCGAAGAGCTCTCAATTAGCTATGTCTGGTGTTGTTAAATCTTTGAGTGGTTAAGTGAAATTCCTGAGGGCAAGCCGACAGCCCTGCTAAAAAGCCTTTCTTATGCTTAAGGGCCACAACACCCACAAAAACAGCTGCTAAAGTAAGGGGGGATATTGAAATAACAGGCCTCAATAAGTGAATCCAGAGCATCTGTACATAAGTACCAATTTGAGTCATCTCATGCTTGCACTTATTAACCAACCAATCACAAACAAGCAACCGCACCCTAAGCCAACCCCAAATTCTCTCACCACCAAAGGAACACAAGCACACACACCCTCTTCTTCCTAATGTAACCCTAATGCCTCAACAAATGAAACTGACCTATGGAAAATGTAACTTGAAAAAAGAGACATTGCGCATACCTTTGTAAACCAAGAAAACTTTAATAAAATTATTTTTTTTAAAAAAAATACACTGTATGTGTGTATATGGCAGAAAGCAGCGCTTTTTTTCAGCTGGAGCACAGTTGTGGCACCTCTCGGGTGGGTGCCATTGCGATCAGCACCCCCCCCCCACTTCTTGCCTTTACATACTTCTGAAAACCCCAAAACAAACATTTCAAGTCAAACAGAAGCTGGTCAGTGTGTGCAAGTCTACACTTTCTTTTAGATCTATGACTTCACCTATCTCATAGCCACTCCTAGTCAAGCTACGGAGAAGGGCCCATTTGTATTTCCTTTTCTTCAATCTGTCTCCCAGGTTGCGGTGGTGGGCTTTAAGCTTTCTAGCCAGCCATCTACTGTTGCACACGTGCACATTTACGCAATGTGCCCTTCTGAGCTGCCCTAGCCACCCGCCTGAATCTAAGAGAACAAGGAAGGCAGGGGCACATTGATTGGACATGCACCAGAACCAGGGGCAACCCCAAAACTAGCTAGGGAGACAGATTGCGGCAGTTTTTAGGGCCTCTGTGGGTGATGAACACAACTGTTGTCAAACCGGCATCTGTTCAGGGCTGCCTTGAGTTGCCCGGTGACTTAGTGTAACAACTTCATGGTGAGTTCCAGCACCTATTTTTCTTGGGGGGAAAGCACTGGCAAAAAGAAAAATTTCATTGTCTGGATAGGTCACTTCCTTGTCCACAGCATTTTTCAAGCGGGAGAAAGAGCTGCTTATAGACAACAGTAGAAAAATCCAAGAATTTAACATAGCTGGGACTGGGTGCAAGTGTGTTCACTGCACTCCTCTCTCCCCCCCCCCCCAAAAAAAAAATTAACAGAATTGAGGGAAAACCCTATGGAAGGAGGGAACCCAGAAATTCCCAAAAGACACCTGAGCATCCGCAATGGGCACAAAATACTTTTGGTTGTGGGGATGGAACCAGAAGGATGGAATTAAGTGACTGAAACCCTGAACGTGATGCAACACTTCAATGTAAGTTGACACTTCTCATTACTATATACAGTGTGTGTGTGTGTGTGTGTGTGTGTGTGTGTGTGTGTGTGTGTCTTGTACAGCACAGCACAGCCCTCTGGAAAATGTGTCACCACTCCTGTGCACAGGATGGTTGTCAGTGCGGGCCAGGACACCCAGCATCAGGGTTGGGGCCAGCTTTGTCCTCACAGCAACCCACTGCCAAGCATTTTCCTACAGGACTGAATGACAACACATTTGAAAGTTAACAAGACCAGACCACCGAGGCAAGGTCCAAGCTGTCTCCCTACCCTGGAGACGCCACCCCCCTCAGCTGCTAAGAATCCAGACTGCTGCTCTCTGCACTGCCCCATTCTCAGCTATGTTCGCTGGTCACACTAGAGCAGGCATGTCCAACAGGTAGATCGTGATCTACCGGTAGATCACGAAGCTCAACAACTTTGGCTGTCAATAACAATGGGTAGATCACAGCCAGTATTTTTATACTGTGAGTAGATCGCAGTCTCTTGGGAGTTGGACATGCCTGCACTAGAGAGCAGCAGAAAAGTGGGAACAAGAATATGAAAGGCAACGACAGTGGTACCTCAGTTTACGAACTTAATCTGTTCCGGAAGTCCGTTCTTAAACAGAAACTGTTCTTAAACCGAGGTGCACTTTCCCCAACGAGGCCTCCCGCCACCGGTGCCCTTCCACCATTCGGATTTTGGTCTTAGACCGAAGTCAAGTTCACAAACCGGGACACTACTTCCAGTTTTGCGGAGTTCGTAAACCGAATAGTTCTTAAACAGGGCTGTTCTTAAACCAAGGTACCACTGTATATTCACTGCCACCACAGAAAACACCAAAAACAGCAGCAATCACAATCCCCTTTAAACCCACAGGGGCACATCAACCCTTATGACAGCAATACTAAATAGCGAGAACCTTGGTGGCTGAGTTGCCAAGCTCTCAGTCGAAGTCATTAGACACAACACAGTGTGTAAGCTTAGAAGGGCTTCAGTTCACACCCAGGAGCTGTTGCAGAGGCAGTTCTTTAAAAAGTCTGTCAATGGATTCCCTTAGTTGCAACCAAGACTCAAAACCTTCTGCCCTGATGAATAAGCTTGTATTACTCCTGACCAATTTGGCATACAAGACAAATTGGTGCATTCAGCCCTGTTCTTCAATTACCTTTGTGCTCTCACATAGCACTGACAACTATGCTTCATGTTGGAGGAGACTCAGATGTACCTCCTCTGCTCTACATTTACAGAGGCATGAAAGCTTTGGCAAAAAAGTGGAGTGAAACAGTGTGGCAAATCCAAGGCCTCTTTATGTACAGGGGGGTTCAGGCTACTTACAGTAATGAGCTCAGGCCTGAGCTCAAAATAAACATATTTCTGTGTAAACAGAGAAGCAACTAGGATCTCTAGCACAAAAAAACCCAAATATAGAAAGAACAAATCAAATACAGTGTAAGGCAGTAATCTTTACTGAAAAGCCTCAAACTCATTTTGGAATCAGTTCTGATTATCATACTTTAAAGTGTTTGTGTAGTATTATGTAGAACGTGGGGTCAAATCAATCATCTCATGCACAGCCCCTTCTTTCAAGGAGCTCTGAGGATCATCACCATTATGACAATTCTGAAGGGTGAAAGGTGGTGGGACATTATCTAGCTCAATACAGTGGTACCTCGGTTTACGAACTTAATCCGTTCCGGAAGTCCGTTCTTAAACCAAAACCGAGGCGCGCTTTCCCTAATGAGGCCTCCCGCCACCGGTGCCCTTCCACCGTCTGGCTTCCGTTCTTAGACTGAGGTGACGTTCTCAAACCAATACACTATTTCCAGTTTTGCGGAGTTTGTAAACCAAATCGTTCTTAAACTAGACAGTTCTTAAACTGAGGTACCACTGTATTGTATACACTGACTAGCAGAAGCTCTCCAGGTTTCCAGGCAAGGGACATTCCCACCTCTACCTGGAGATGCTCAGGATTAAACATGGAACCTCCCGCATGCAAAGCAGGTGCTCTACCACTGAACTAAAGTCTTTCCTCCATAGATGACTTATCCACAGCTCCCCGCATGCAAAGCAGGTGCTCTACCACTGAACTAAAGTCTTTCCTCCATAGATGACTTATCCACAGCTCTCCAAAATCTTGAGTGGGGATTTTCCTATATCCAAACACCACATCAATCAACACACTACATCAGCCAAGACATACAAAGACAACATACCATGGTTTAGGATCCTGTCTTGTTCCAAATCTATAGTTTCCTAGTTCTAAACAAACATATTTGAGTGAGTAAAAAGCTTGTTCATATATTCAACTTATCAATTAGAAATTTCCTAGTTTATCTTGGCTTATGATTGTATGAATGCAGCTAATGCCAAACATACAAGTGAACAGAAAGCAAAAACTCTATAAACGGTGAAGCTGTCCTGATAAATGGCTCTATGCTCCAACCACCACTGTTTTCCTCAAAATAGTCCTAGCAAACGTTTCCATGACTGTCAATCATGAGCTCCTTCATTAAACTTGGTTTGCACATCCTATTGAGTTCAGCAGGCAGGTACAAGGTGACTGGCTTTTTATGTTCAAATAGGGACTGAAAAGAATAAAGGACCAACATCAGATAAATATTAATATTATTGTTTATACCCCACCCTTCTGGCTGGGCTTCCCCAGCCACTCTGGGAGGCTTCCAGCAAAATATAAAAAACAATAAAACGTTAGATATTAAAAACTTTCCTGAACTTCAGATGTTGCCTTCAGATGTTTTCTAATGTGTATTTTGCAACAAAGCAGTTTGTTGGCCTGATGTGGGTCCTTTTTTAAAAGGGGTGTCAATTCCTAAATAAGATTACAAAGACACTTGGCAAACACCCCCGGCCCCAAATGATCAAGGATTGCTACAGCTGTTATCAATCATTACTCACCTATGAAGCTCCATACTGTCAAGGAGTTCTGGTGGACTACCTCCTGCCACACAACTTTTCCTACCCGATGCATTAAGCATCAGTGACCCTGAAATGCATCTCATCACTTTCAGAAGCACAATTAGCTGGGGCACAACAGGGGGTGTTTTCTGCAGTAGTTGCAGAACTTCTTTCCTAGAGAGGTTTGGATTGGTTTCAGGTGAGCTTCTTAAAGCCTGAATTCTGTTTGCGTCCTGTTTTTATTGTATGAAAAAGTATTTTAACTATCTTGAGATGTTTTTACCTTGATATGAACTGCTTTCATTGTCATGTATTTTATTAAGTTTTTGTCATCTGTTTATGTTTCTTCTGTAAAAAGCAGAATGCAATTTCCCTCCAACAAATAAATAAATGAATAAATAAATAAATAAATAAATGCAAACGTCCCAGGTTTTTGTTTGTTTGGTGATTACGTTATCACTCATTACTGCTGCTGTGGTCAACTCTGTTTATTTGTATATATTTAAAGTACAACTGAATTGTCACAGACTGCATTTTTTGCAGTTCATGACATTTCCCCTCAATGTTTACCACTGCCGCCCATATGTATATTTACATTTCAACTGTAGATAAACTTCATGCATATAATGAAATGAAATCCCATTTACAAAAATGTATGCTTTGGTAAATCCCTAAGTCTTTTAAGATGCCACAAGCTCCTTAATGATTTATTTTAGTAAAAACATGACTACCCTTCTGCAATCTTTTTTTGGTTAAGTTTTCAGTTAAGTATTCTTCTAGAGTTAAGCAGTCATTAACACAATTGTTTCTGTACAGTGGTACCTCGGGTTAAGAACTTAATTCATTCAGGAGGTCCGTTCTTAACCTGAAATTGTTCTTAACTTGAAGCACCACTTTAGCTAATGGGGCCTCCTGCTGCCGCCGTAGGTTAAGAACAGTTTCGGGTTAAGAACGGACCTCCAAAACGAATTAAGTTCTTAACCAGAAGTACCACTGTACAAAAATAATGAACAGTTGCACTTTCCACACTACTCAGAACGAACTCACTGGCTTCCCATGCCCCTTACTGGGGCATGTGGGGTGGGGGGATTCTACCACCTTGTAGGCAATAGCTCATTTGTACTCTGCATGTATCAGTCTCAAGACTTTGCTGTAAAGATAATTAGCAACTGGCTGGGGCAGGAAGAGATTCTCAAGGTCACTTCATCATTTCAGGAACAGTTAGAAAGAGCACGTTTCCCTGACTTTCCAAAAGAGCAGGGCAAAGATATCAAGCTTAGTTAATTATTGCAAGAAGAGAAACACCAACTCCATCTTTGATTTCAAATATATAGGATAATCACAGAATTGTGGCGTTGGAAGAGACTCAAAGCATCATCTAGCGTAACCCCCTGCAATGCTAGAATCTCAACTAAAGCATCCAAGACAGGTGGCCATACAACCTCTGCTTAATGAATGAAGGAGTGACCACCACGTTTCGAGGGAGTCTGCTCCACTGTCAAACAGAAAACCCTTCCTGATGTTGAGCTGGACACTCCCTTCTAGTAACTTGAATCCATGGGTTTGGGTCCTAACCTCCAGAGCAGGAGAAAACAAGCTTGCTCCATCTTCCATGAGACAGCAGTGGGGGTAGGGTAAGTGAAAACAAGCTACAACAATTATAATGTTGTTCACTGCGCCTGCTCAGGCTGCACAGAAAAGGCATTTTGGTTCCAGAAATTCATTCCGACTGCGCAGATTAAATCTAATTGATAGAATTCTACAGGATGAGGTATTCGTGTGTGAAAACAGTCAAGGTCCAATGATCCCCAGGCACACACCTCCAGATGGTGGAGGTATTAGGGGTGCCCAGGCATCTTCACTTGGTCTCAAGTGGCCAAGTCAGGTGCAAAATGAGCCTGGCTAATTTCGAACACTTGTGCTTTGAATTATAAAATGTTGATAGGTCATACGGGCATCCCTTGCACTTAAAAGATCATACAATTCTGCTCCAGCTTTCTTCTGTTTCTAAAAAAAAAATATTTTATAGAATATGGTCGACTTTAAAGGGCGTTTCCCACACAGCAGTTCTGTTTCTCCAAAGTGACTATCTTCTGTGTGATCAGAAGCAAAAGAGCTAGCCATGTCCTGCAATCCATTTGTTTGCAACCACAAGAGAAAAGCAATCCATTTAAATGTGTGAAAGAGATTCTTCACAGTTTGCTTAGCACATCAAAAGTCTTCATGAGAAGCCAGCAAAAAAGGAAGGCTCTCAGTCGCAAGTCATGCAACTGGAAATCTCAATTTGTTCACTAGGTAGCTGGTGCTGAGTCTCAAAAAAAACACGACTGGCAACCAGTTAATTTCGATCACTGTGCTGCAGGTGTAGTTTTGCACTTTCTCAAGCAGGAAACAAACACGGCACAGAAGAAGAGAGAAGAAGAAGAAGAGTTTGGATTTGATATCCCGCCTTTCACTCCCCCTTTAAGGAGTCTCAAAGCGGCTAACATTCTCCTTTCCCTTCCTCCCCCACAACAAACACTCTGTGAGGTGAGTGAGGCTGAGAGACTTCAAGGAAGTATGACTGGCCCAAGGTCACCCAGCAGCTGCAAGTGGAGGAGCGGAGACGCGAACCTGGTTCCCCAGATTAGCAGACTACCGCTGCACAGGTGTCACGGGTGCCTGCAGCAGCTCCTTTGCCTCCATATCTATTGGTTCTACACACACCGTAAGACAGCACTCTGTGCCTCCAGCTCAAACTCCCCTGCTAAACACCCCTGTTTACATGTACTGTTCATTTTGACTGTGATTCCTGCATTGCAGGGGGGTTGGCCTAGCCCTAGATTATCCATGAGGGTACCTTCCAAGCCTATAATTCTGGAACTGCTGCTGACTGCTAACACCTCCCCCCAAATCACTTCCTCTAGCACAGCACATGGCCACACTCACAAATGCACAATCAAGCCTCTAAACAGCTCAGACAAGCAAACAGCCCCAATCCAAAAGACACAATATAGCCTCATGAGGGTTATGGATTCAGAGAGAAAGCAAATACATTTATTCAAATGATATTTGAAAGTATGGGGCAATTCCAGGTACGGTAACTGGACTCCTCCTCCCACTCCTGGGCTGGGCTCTTAGAATTTCAAACCAAGCACACATGTAGGTTGGTGTATTAAAAATTCATATAGGCTATTAAAGAACCAATAGACACCAAGCTTCATGGTACAGTGGTACCTCGGGTTACATACGCTTCAGGTTACATAATCCAGAAATAGTGCTTCAGGTTAAAAATTTTGCTTCAGGATGAGAACAGAAATCGTGCTCCGGCGGCGCGGCAGCAGCAGGAGGCCCCATTAGCTAAAGTGGTGCTTCAGGTTAAGAACAGTTTCAGGTTAAGAATGGACCTCCAGAATGAATTAAGTACTTAACCCGAGGTACCACTGTATATTGTTCCTACACACATAAGGGGAAGCAGCAAAGTGGCAGCAATTGGGCAGTGAACACTAGAATGCTGCTTCGTCCTAATGAGCCACTGACCGTCTCTTTTTGTTATTTGTGAACAAGGTGTATGTATTTCGGAATGACCTTAGACCAGACATGTCCAAAGTCCATATCGGGGGCCTAATCTGGCCCACCGGTCGGTTTAATCCAGCCCCTGTGGCAACTTATTTCCTGGGGTAAAATCCAAAAAAGGAAAAAAAAAACCTCAACAACTTCAACCCTTAAAAAGCTCAAAGGTTTTACTTTTATGGTAAAACCATAAAAAACCCAACAACTTCAATCCTAAAAAAAGGTTAACAACTTTGGTCGGCCCTCATGGCACTTCACTTCATCAAATCTGGTGCTCTTTGAAAAAAGTTTGACCATATGCTCTGCTTGCCAAAGGTAGGTTTGGGAAAGACCCTGTGTCTGAAATCTTGGGAGAGCTGTGGCCAATACTAAGCTAGATGGACCAATCATTTGACTTCATTTAAGACAGCTTCCTATACTCCTATAGTTTGTTGCCGATTGTGATTTGTCAGAGATAAACCATGTTCCTAGTTCAGATATGGCAACAAACCAAGGCTCATGGTTTCCCCACCAGCCTAAGGACAGAAGTAGAGCAGGAATGATGAAGCAGTATGCACTAGCATGCTGCTCAGTCTTGGTAAACCATGGTTTATTGACATTCACATACCCAATGGTAGTATGTACTTATGTCCAACCTCTTCTGCAACTGATTGGCGGGGGGCGTTCAAAAGCAGTTTGTGAAACAGTACGAGGACTTGCTGCATTACCAGGGTCAAGGGAAGAGCTATGGTTCGATGGCTAAAGTATATAATTCCAACTACCCTGGCTGACAATTAGTTTCCTGGCCCAATTCGAAGTGCTGGTTTTGACCTATAAAGCCTTAAATGGCTCAGGACTACAATACCTCAAGGACTGCCTCTCCCCACATGAACTGTCATGGAGCCTGTGATCATCATCTGAGGCCCTTCTTCATGTGCCTCCTCCATGAGGGGTCTGGAGGGCAATTTTCCACGGTGGTTCCTCACTCATGGACTGCTCTCCCCAGGGAGGCTCACCTGACACCTTTATTACATATATTTAGGTGTCAGGCAAATGCATCCCTCGTCCCAGGCTTTTGGCTAATTAAAGAATATACGACCTTTTAAACTGGGGGTGGTATTTTTGTGTGTTTGTAACTGTGTTGTGTATTACTGTGTTTTTATATTGTAAACCAGCCTGTGATCCTCGAAGAAGGGCATTAATAGAAATTTAATATAACAACAACAGCAACAACAACAGCAACAGTCACACACAAATGCTTGGGTGTGTCTATAGCAGCTCTCAGGGTCCGTCTGCTAATATTAATACACCTATCCAAAATGATTAATACTGATACCAGGAAATCCTCTAATCCTCTACAATATTTTCTCCTTTTTGGCTGTGTTCAACCTTTTTGGTTGAACACAGCAGGCATTCCTGTTCTCTGCCAAAAAAGCAGATGTACATACCTATTTCCTTCAGAATTTATCTCCACTGGATAAAAATGGAATATTCATTCACATTTTGAATACAAAAACCAACTTCAAAACAGACAGCAGCAGGACATTTCACTTCAGCAGGATTCTATTGTACAATAAACTAGTATTGTAGCATAAAGAGTAATAAAAGGCATTCAAGAACTTAAGACCAGTAGTCACTATTCTCAAATGCTCTACATATTTAAAAGAAACATGGTATCAGAATAGGGGCATGCCAGAATTATCAGCATCCAGTAAGGTCCCCACACAGAGGTACAAGAACACAAGCCCATTTTAGAAACCCAAATTAGATTCTAAACAGGTGCTTTAATCCTCAGTACATGCAACATTTCCAACTGACTCATAAACAACTCTTTCAATCTGTAGATTTTGCTTTTCCACGTAAAAGCATTATCCTGAGACAGATCACAACCACTGAAAATTCAAATTATTAAAAATAATTTCAGCACACTGAAGAGGTAAGTAGAAGTGAAAGAAAAATAAGCTATTTCTGTTGAAATCTCACTTAATATTAGAATTAATAGCTATACTCACACATATCACATTTCAAAAGGGGTAACCAGTGTTAGAAACTCTGATACGTAAGCTAATAGCCAAATGGCACCTTAAAACTGGCCTATACTCACCACAACAGAATGTGTAGGCACATTTTAATGAAATTTTGTTGTTATTCATTCCTCTTCTATACTGCTTTATATTTTGAAGGGGGAAATATCTCAAAGTGGTTTACAACACAGTAAAACATCAAATAATGCAATCTAGAATAAAACATAATTTAAAATATTTCAGATCCTTCCATAAGTTACATTTTGCTTTCCCCATATTTATGTACCTACTTAATCTATATATTTGCCCCATAGAAGAAATACTCCAGGAAGCCAGTGTGGTGATGTGGTTAGAGTGTTAGACTAGGACCTGGGAGATCAGGGTTCAAATCCCCACTCAATCATGAAGCTCACTGGGTGACCTTGGAGTCAGTCACAGCCTCTGAACCTACCGCAAAGGGTCACTGTAGGAATTAACTGAGGAGGGGGGGAAACCATGTAGAGAAAAAGGTGGGATACAAATGCCGTGAATAAGCACTTCTGCTTACCTGCTTAAGAAATTTGGAGGGTCAGCCAAATGGAGATGTCAGTCACCAACCTGGCATCTAAAGATCTCCATGTCCTCACAACTGGACCCACACCAGTCGCAAAATGCGCCCAGGGGATTTCAAACACTGGTGGGTGACAACATCAAAAAGATCCTGCCTTATGTCCTTTCCAAGAATATTCCTATTTATTCCCCCCCCCCCAAGTCTCCCATCTAAGAAGTAGAGTAAGTTCTAGAGGATTGCACTATTGATATCCACTATGTGTAGTAATTTTTCACTCATACAGGAAAGAGAAATGGAGGCACTGTACATTTCAATGCTACATCTCTGTGAGTTTTGTATGTTATGCACCAACTGTACAAGATATGCTGATATGCTGGTTGTATCAGGTTTATATAGTCTGCAAAACGTTTGTGTGGCAAAATGCAGTCCTGGATAACAGACACCCCTCATGCCCCTGATCTAAAACATGAACTCTCTAAAGTACTTTGAACTCTCTAAAGTACTTGTCAATATCTCGGGAATACTTACAACCAATATTATTATCCTCCTATTACAGACAGGGTGGAGTGAGAGAAAGAGAAAGAAGTTTGCCAAAGGCCACCAGAAGCAACATTTGAACTGGGGACTTCCTGGTTCACAGTTCAGCCTTCTTGCTATTGATCTAAGTATCTGATGTACTTCTGCACAACTGAAGGCTCTGGCTTTCATGAATATAGAAGCAAGTTTTCAAAGAAATGTCCAAATTGCAAGAGGACAGAAAGAGGGGGATGGGCGTTACTGATTTGTTGGTTTGATCTACGTTCTTATTGTTATCATGTATTTTGCGTTTTTATATTGCAAACCACCCTGAGACCTGTGGGTTAAGGGCGCTATAGACATTTAATAAATAAATAAATAAATAACCCACTGAGTAGAACTCTCAGCACCTTTACTTGGAAGCAAGTCTGAGCGACTTCTGTTGGTCTTTCTTCTAAGTGATTGTTCTTTTGATATCAGATAGTTGTAGTTGGGTAAATAAAACATGCAAAAGGAAGTGGGGAAGCCAGTACTTTTAAGGGTATTAAACACATCTTGGCAAACAACACAAATTCTGTTTTACGTTGTTCCATGGACAACACAGCAAGTTGCTTAGCCCGAAGTTCTATTGCTTCCTGCAGGCACACGATTCAATATGACAAATGCACATTACCGTCTATGCACCTTATATTGCATAATTTTAATACTGTAAGAATCATCAATGTTTTGGATCAGTTTGTATAAAAAATCCGCTGCTCTGAGCAGATTAGCAATGGTATTGAAAATCATAACAGAAAAATAATTCTTATCGCAGCTGGAGGGGAAATCTAGTCCCACACATTCCTGAATCACCTTTCTCTTCCCTTTGCAAGAGGCCTGTTTTAAAGGGAAGGACCCCCTGGTTTGGGCAATGAGGCTTGGCAGGATCATTTGGGGGGTGGAGCTGGGGGAGAACCTCAACTGCGATATAAAATGGTCACTCTCTGCACTCAAGGCTGCAGTAACGTAAGACCGGCTGGCAGGGGCCTGCCTCACAGCAAACCAGGTGCCCTCTGCCCAGGCTGAGTTTCCTGCCTGCGAGTCTTGAAGGGCAGGCTGATCATCTCCCCTCTTACACATACACAAGGGAACGATCAACTCCAAAGGCCTAGACCCTGGAGTGACACTTACGACAGCACCAACGTCCTTTCCAGGCCCGGCCAGCCTTTGCTGCAGCCTCGGCCTTGGGGAGGGGAGGAGAGGCCTTCTACCGTCACAGCTCGCTGGTTGCAGCCCCGTGTATGCATGCCTTCCCCGGCAATTCTTGCTCCCTCCCTCCCTTTGCCAAAAAATGCTTTCCTGCAAAATCAGGAGGGGTCCTACCAGGGTTGTCCTTCCCTATTCACCACCCTCACCCCACAGCAATGCCCAAAGCTTGGCAATGCCTTCTGCCTCCCCATGGCAGTGTGAGCAGAAGATCTATCCCAGCTTGCTTCTCCTCCTTCACCCCCCTCTCCAAAATACTATTATGCGGTATTCTCTCTCCTCAAGCCTCTGCCCAACATGGAGGCCAAGCTGCCTTTCCTGCCCCTGTCACCCTCCACAAAAGGCATTATGCCACCCCCCTTCCCAGGGCAATGCCAGTTGCTGTGCCTGGTAACTCCCATCACACACACAACATTGGGCCAGCTGAAGTGGGGAGAGGGAGGTCCCCCATTTCCTTTCCTGAGGGGATGCGGAACATGGAATCCCTTTTTCTCCTCCCACCCCTAAAATACAATTTCTTCCAGGTCAAAGTCAGCCATTGAATGATTACGTACCCCCCCCCATTCTTAAGATTCCAGGTAACACCTCCCCCTCAATACAATGCAAGGGAAAGTGATGCCACTCACCAAAACCTTCCCATCCCCCCCCACTTCCAAAGCAGGCAACCTCCACTGCCCCCCCATGACAAGTGCTCCCTTCAAACAATGCCACCCTTGCCTCTATCTTCGCATGCCCCCCCAAACCCTGTTATGCAATTATGCAGGTTTTTTTATAGAGGAGAACTTGGGAGGAAAAGAGACACTCTTTAGCCATTATTTCTACAACGACCAGCGGCGGGAGGGGTGGGGGAATAGTCTCTTTATTTCAAGGCAACGCGACCCCTTTACATTTCACCTAGTCTCTCCGCAGCCCCAGCCCCCCTCTCCCCAAATCATCAGTCGTAACATTTATTTGCCTTGGGTCCTTTTACGGGAAGAAGGCAGGTTAATCAGAATGGTATCAACGCCGCAATCGCAACCATCTAGATAGGCCTCTCCGCGGCACACAGACCCACACAAAAGGCGGCAATATTCCTCCTTACCAAATATTTGCACAGCGTTTGCCCCCATGGCTGATACTGGGTCCGCACCACTCCTCTGCCCTCCTCGAGGAGAAACCAGCCAGCAAAGCGCCCGGCAGAGGAATCCCACCGCGTGACCCCTTTTTCCTTTCCCCTTTCCTTACTCCCAAGCAAGCCCCAAAAGCGAGCGGCCGCAGGATCGCAGCCCTTTCCGAGGCCGGCCGGCCGCATCCAACCACACGTCCTCCCGGCGCCTCCGAGGAAAGCGCTGCTTATTACGATCGCGGTTAATTAGGGGCTCATGTGCGGGCATTTATGCACGAGGCCCGGCGCCGAATCTATTGGGGGTGGGGGGAGAGAGGCCTAAAGCGGAGGACCCCCCCCACACACACACCCAAAAATAAATATTACCCGGGACCGGGTTGGTCCCGTCAGGCGCCTTGCCACCCGAGGCCTTCCACCCGCCGCGACCGGGCCTGGCCACCGTATTCCCCACCCTGCAGCGCCCAGGTAGCCGCGGAGGGCAGCGGGGAAGAGCCCGGCAGGGAAGCAGGCGAGGCCCGCCCGCCAAACCCGCTAGGCCTGGCGCAGGGGGAGACGACCCCCGCCCCGCTCCCTCTCGCCCCTCGACTCACCTGCCCAGATTCTGCCTGCCTCCGACGCTTCCTCCGGCCGGGATCCCGCTGGGGCCGGGGCCTGCTCCGCCGCTGCTATTCCCACCTCCGCTACCGAGGGGCTTGCGGCTGCTGCTGCTGCTGCTGCTGCCGGCCGACTGGGCCGGCCCCTGGGGCGGTGGCGGCGGCGGCGGCGCCGGCTGGCTCGCCGTCGCGGTCGTCGTCGTCGTGGTGGTGGCCGTCGTCTGCTGCTGAGGCGGCTGCGGGGACGGCGGCTGCAGAGGCGTCGGCGGCGGCGCTCCCACGGCTGCGGCGGCTGCGGCGGCGGCGGGCGAAGGCTGAGGCGATGGCTTGAGGGACATGGCTGAGCCGAGGGAGGCAGGCGAAAGGAGGGAGAGGGGGAGGGACGGGCGGAGCGCGCGCACGCTCGTCCGTGCTCGCTGCGGAGGCTCCTTCCGCCCCTCACGACGACGGCGGCGGCGGCTGAGGCCGCCTCCTCAGGAGGTGGGGAGGGAGGAGGAGGAGGAGACAAGCCGGCCGGCCCACCGACCCCGCGCTCGGCTGAGGGTGAAGGCCGCCCGCCCGCCCGCCCGTGAGGAAAGCGGCAGCACCGGGGAGGCGGCAGGGCGGGGCCCAGCTCGGCGGTACGTACTGGGGGGGGGGGGGGGAGAAGCGGAGGCCTTGGCCGGAGGACGACGAGCAGCCGCAGCGGCGACGGAGGGGCTCGTCTCCCCTCAGGCAAGCGGGCGTCTTTCGCGGAGGGAAAGGCCCTGAGGGGGGGGGAAGGGTCTGGATTAGCCCCCGGGATATTTCCGCCCCCAAAGGGAAGGGGGTCGTTCGAGGGGGGGGCCCTGACCACGCGCAGATTGGCGCTTTCTCCTCTCGATTGTCGGAAGGGGAGGAGACGCGCTTAAGAGCCGCTCGTGGCCCCTCTTCCACGCGCGCACACCCACCCACCCAACCTCTGCAGCCGTGCTTTTAATTTTTTAAAATTATTTTTATTACTTTCCCATTTAAACATAACATAATCACATCATTATTATCCACTTTGCTTCTTGGGCTCTTTAGAGCCTATCGACTTCCTTCCCTCCCACCTCTTGGCTTTCAAAACTAACCTTTATATTAAAGCATTTTGTATCTTTCCCAGTTCTTCGATAACTCTTTACTAAATATCTCAAAATTTAAATATAGAAAGGTTAAAAAAAAATTCCTTACAAGTCTTCAGATAACCTTAGTAGTGTTGTTAATTGCTTACAATGAACTTTCAGATAATGAATAAATTTACTCCAGTCTTTTTGGAATATTTGATCGTGCTGGTTTCGGATTTTTCCCATCAGCTTTGCCAGTTCCGCAAGTCCATCATTTTCATTTGCCACTCTTGCAGCCATGCTTTTTAAACAGCCCTTCTAATATTTAACTGCATGTCGCTTACTGTTACAGACACACAAATATTTATGTACCATTGCATTTGGAATTCTTCCCCTCCCATTTTACCATTGCAACAGCGTTGCTGGACTCCAGCTCCCTTCAGCCCTAACTATTGGTCATGCTGGCAGGGGATGATAAGAACAGTGTTGTTGTTGTTTTAATTAATTTCTCATTTTATTTGCCGAAATCCATATCCTGCTTGATGGCAATAAAACCTCTCAGCAGTGAAATTTTCAGTTTTTGTTACAGCCTGGAAAGTTCTTTTTTAAAAGGAGCATTTCGTCACCCACGAAATCCATCTTTCCACTATAGGAAATGATATGTAGATGAAGGACAGCAGTATTCGGGATTTCAACATTAATTAATAATTTTCTGCAGATATTGTTCTTTCTTTTTAAAAAAATACATTAGAAAATACATCTGTGTCTGTTGAAATCTGATCTCACACTCATCAAATATATTTTCAGATTGGTGATGGAGCCAGTGGCTGCCTTGCGTGGCTGAAGGGGAAAAGGAGGAGAAACTGATTGGTACAAATAGTTTATAAGCCAAGAGAAGTCTGGGGAGAAAGCATGTCAAAGCAACAGAACAATATGTGAATTGCCTCCCCAAATCTGTGCCAGAATGGAAGAAATGCCATATCGAGGCATATGGTCCTCTTTCCCTCCCCATTTTATTCTTGTGAAGTAGGTTAGACGGACAGTTGGTGACTGGTCCTAGATCACCTATTGAGCTTCACTAGGGGTAGGCAACCTAAGGCCTAGGGGCCAGATGCGGCCCAATCGCCTTTTCAATCCAGCCCATGGACGGTCCGGGAACCAGCGTGTTTTTACATGAGTAGAATGTGTCCTTTTATTTAAAATGCATCTCTGGGTTATTTGTGGGGCCTGCCTGGTGTTTTTACATGAGTAGAATGTGCGCTTTTATTTAAAATGCATCTCTGGGTTATTTGTGGGGCTTGGGATTCATTCATTCCTCCCCAAAAAAATATAGTCCAGCCCCCCACATGGTCTGGTGGACCAGCCCACGGCTGAAAAAGGTTGCTGACCCCCGAGTTCCACAGCTGAATGAGGATTTGAACTTGGGTCTCCCCGGTCCTTGTCATACACTCTGATCACTACACCACCTTCATGTTAACTTTGCAAATGTAGATTTAAAAGGTAGTATAGGAAAGAGCAGTGCAAGAGCTGTAGAACCATCAGCCGCCTCCAAGAGAACCAGTGTAGTGCAGTGTTGGACTAGGACCTGGCAGATTCAGCCGTGAAGGTCCTTTGGATGACTTTGGAGTAGTCTCTGCCTAGCCTGCTTCACATGGTTGTTGTGGTTTAGAGCAGAGCCTTGAGCTCCTTGGAAGAACAGTGAGAGATACCATATTTTTCGCTCTATAACACGCACCTGACCATAACACGCACGTAGTTTTTAGAGGAGGAAAATCCGTAGGCATGCCACCCGTAGGCATTTCCTCCATAACGCGCACAGACATTTCCCCTTACTTTCTAGGAGGAAAAAAGTGAGTGTTATGGTGCAAAAAATACGGCAAATGCAAGAGTAAATAAATGTTCTGCACCAAGTTCCCAGGAGTCTCCCAGCGCTAGTTCAGCACACTGGTTAAGCCCGCTACCAAGCCTTAATGCAGAGCTTCCCAAACTGTATGTCGTGACACATTAGTGTGTCGGCTGCAGTGTGTAGGTGTGTCGCATGAATGCTCTCCAAGCTGCTCCCAGGGCTGGAAAGGGGTTAGTTTAACCTCCGGCTTGCTAGTAAAACTGAATTACTGTGTCATGATGCATGTCTAAAAAGTGTGTCACCAACAGGAAAAGCTTGGAAAGCTCTGCCTTAATGTATTAAAATGCAATGCTGACCAACCTACAGATTAAGTCCCAGAGAAAGTGGTGTTGCCTCTACTGATGGCAATGAAAAGCCTTTCAGCTGAGAGCTTCGACATCACAAACTGGGATGTAGAAGAAATGGATGCCAGTGTACTACAGAGGATTGTTTGTTCAACAGACTGAAATTGAGGTGCGCAGCAGCTAGGGCAACTGTGGATTGGTGTCAGAACCCACACAATCATGACCATGACAGTGACTACTAGATATATATGTGAATTGAAGGTCTAAATCTTTATGTTTTTGGAAATACTACAATATTTGAATATATTAAAATGTATTCAATATACTATTTGAGGATCACATTTTATCTGCTATTTTCCTTCTTTTTTGCAGATTAAAAATGCAGTATTCAAACCATAAATGTATCAGAACTTGTAATGTTTACACTAATGCTATAAAATACATGGGTTTTTATTCATAAACAAGTCCAGTAGGGTGATAAATTAGGGGGGGAAATGGGAATTTGGGTAAAACAGCATAGGTAATAAGTACAGGCATTGTAAATGAAATGCCAATTTTCCTTTGTTCGATCCGACATCCTGGATGATAGTGTCTTCTCTTCTTCTCCACCCCCTATGTCTCAACTGTTTAAAAAGCAAAGACATGTTTATATCAGGTTCTGCGTTAAAATTTCATTTGTGTTTTAAAAACCAGAATAACTAGAGAATCTCATCTGGAAGAAATGCTACTCCTTGCTAACTCTTCAATGTTCATCTTACACACTCACCAACACAACTAGAACATGCTAACTTGCAGCCTTTCTCAACCTTGGGTCCCCAGATGTTGTTGAACTACTACTCCCATCATCCCTAGCTAGCAAGGCCAGAGCTCAGGGATGATGGGAGTTGTAGTCCAACAACATCTGGGGACCCAAGGTTGAGAAACGCTGTGCTAAGGAAACTACAGCCTGTGGAATCCACACACAATGGCAGGCATTTCTCCCTAGATTAATGGAATAATTCTGTCTTGACCATTGCGAGTGTAGATCAGAAATTCTCATTAGAGCTCTCCGCCTGAAACTGACAAATTACAGCACTGGAGGGGAAGAGCTTCACTTGTTGGATTTCTGCCTGTCACTGCAGCTGTGAAAGGCGCAGGTGGCCAGCCTCCCACAAATACCAAATAAACGTATTCATTTCAACCCAAAGCAACATCAGAGGTTTTTAAACTGAAGTTGGATGGCCATCTGCCAGGGATGCATAAGTTGTGATTTCTGCGTTGCAGGAGGCTAAAGTAAATGGTCCTTGTTCCTTCCAATTCTACAATTCTATGATTCTATTGCAAATCCTCACCTAAAGGAACTCTTGCCATTTTGTATGGGATGAGCAAAAGAACTGAGGGATAATTCCTTGAGGGTTGTTACATATGAGACAATTACAGCAGAGTCTTCACCCTTTTTAATATTAAAAGGAAAAACAATTGATGTGGCAACTGAACCACCACTCTGTACCTCACAGGAAATAGTTTGGGAATCACAGCCTTGCCTACTTCCCTCTTCAGTTATTAAAACAAAACCAACCAACCCCCCTGCAAGTGCAAGCCAGAGTTATATACCGTATTTTTCGCTCTATAACACGCACCCAACCATAACACGCACGTAGTTTTTAGAGGAAGAAAATCCGTAGGCATGCCACCCGTAGGCATTCCCTCCATAACACGCACAGACATTTCCCCTTACCTTCTAGGAGGAAAAAAGTGAGTGTTATGGTGCAAAAAATACGGTACTTCTTTCCCCACAGCCAAGCACCACTTAGGCCCCAAGACATCATCAAAAATCAGATGAAGCTAAGCAGCGTTGGTTATGGTCCATACACGACCAGGAAACTCACAGATAGACACCACCTTTATTTCAGTCGTGGAAGAAAAGTGGGGTAAAAGTGTATAATAACAGCTGCAATCCTATGCGCATTTACCTGAGACTTACTTCCCAGCCAACATGCATTAGAGCAGGCATAGGCAAACTCCGGCCCTCCAGATGTTTGGGACTACAATTCCCACCATCCCTAGCTAACAGGACCAGTGGTCAGGGAATACCAGTTGCTGGGGAACGTGCATACATTATATACGTAATTTGACTTGCATGCCCTCTTTCCATAGTTAGAACCATGCTCAAGGAGACTTACAACATAGGGGGAAATACATAATTACAAACACAGCAAAAGTAGTCACAAGCAAGAAATAAAACATTAAAAAGCACACAATCAAATTAAACAATTTCCACATAAATCATAATAAAATTTGAAATAAAGATGTAAAATATTAACATTGAAAACAGCAGTGACATCCTCTAAACAGTATCCCAACCCAAGCATCTGTTCAGCAGCGGCAGCTTTTGTGTCAGGGTCCTGCCCTCCCTGGCCAGGTGGGGAAAGGCCTGAAAGCCAAGGAACAGGTCTTCTAGGACTGTCCCAAGATAGATCGTGCTATGGCGCCCTTCATGGGATAGAATTCCTGGCTAGATGGGTCCCCTTTGGTCTGATTCAGCACATCTCTCCATTATGTTCTTGTTTTTAATTGGTGGTGGTGTGGAAAGCCCCCTCTAAAGCCCTATTACCTGCTTACCTGCTTGCTTTTTAAAGCTCTCACACCTTTTAGGATTTGTACCGAACGTGCGATTATTTAAAGCAAGGTCATTCCGTGCACATTCATGAAAGAGAACACAATGCAGCGTTTACACACAAGCAAGGTGGAGGAGGTGTAGTCATGGTTACTCAAAAATTCTTCGAGATTCATCCATTAAAAGAAAGGTTTCCTGGAAAATATATCCATATATCTATTTTCAGCACCACTGACTTCTTTACATTCTGCAAAAGAGGGTACTCGTGGCTTAGAAGAATGAGAAGCATGGATTCCAGTGCAACTAACATTACAACGTTTCACAACTTTTTCCATTTGCATTTCCTGTGCGCTTAGGGTGCTTTTTCCTGGTTTTGTTCTCCCTCCAAATAAGATGCCCACTGAAATGAGCCCAAAAATAAATAACATTTTCTCTTCATTTGGGGAGTGTTCACGCACGGAGTGAAACCAGGGACATGAAAAGCTTCACGACTTTTCTACCCTACTTGTAGTTTCGTGGCCAGTTAAAAGCCGTTATAAAACATTCGGTCCAGGAAATTCTGCCGTACTTATTGTTTCTGTGTGTGTCTTGAAACGGCTTGCCAAAGTTATTTCTAATGCAAATTGCTGTGAAGTACAGTCTTCCAAGGCAAAATATTTATATAGCAGTTTAGACTCTGCAATGTACCATATTGGCCCTAATATAAGCTGCACCTTTAAAATTCAAGGGGGGGGAGAGAAAAAAAAGACAATATTCAAATAAAAGCCGCTCCCTTAAAATTCCGCAGGCACTCACACCCGTTCTGTTTTACCGTATGTCTGTTTCAGCAGCGATATCATAAAAGCCAATTTTTGTAAGGTCGCAAATTTAAGCCGCACTTCAACTTTTCACGGTCGGAATTTGGGGGGGGGGAGTGAGGCTTATATTCAGGCCAATATGGTACTTCACACAGGCAGTAGTAATATCCTATATGTGAAATTTCATGTGCAACTAGTATCATAGACACTTTTGGTAGAGGTTTGTTGCATGCTTTTGTCCCCATTCTAATCTTTCAACAAAATATTTCCATTAATAATGTAGTGCTATGAACCACCCTGAAATCTCCGGATGAAGGGAAGAATACATATCAAATAAAGACATAAATAATGACCTAAAAAAGGAATGATGAAAATTATTCTGGGTCTCTCCCTGACCCCAAAGCTAACTTAGTTGCTGGGCTTTGCTGTGGGGGTATTGGTTGTGGTCTAGTAATGTTGGATTGGCTTTTTGTTCTTAAAGGCACATGGTCAGTTTTGCCATTTCAGCAAATCTCCAGCTCTTAGCAATCCTTTCTTTCATTTCAATAGAAAGGGCTTTTGTGCGACTATTGGCAGACTTCAGGCTTGCAGGATCTCCATTGTTTTTACTAGAACGCTGAGATCCACCAACCAGAAGCAGGTGCACATGACATGCACTTCTAATGAATGAATTCTGAAACCGGGAATTTGTTCTACTGTACCAGAATGAACCTGACCTCACAGTCTTTCACACACAAATCTAGTTCTGCGCACCCCCAAGCTAGCACCATTTCTGTTCTTTGGGTAAGAGGCAGCCATTGTACTGCTCCTACTGTGGAACAATTGGATGTCTGAAATCCTTGCATTTACTGCAAATTCCTCAAAGGTCCGAGAGTAGATCCATACCTACCTTCTGGCCCCATCCCACCCGCAATGCCATTTACTGACATACCAGAGATTCAGCTATACAGCTGCAAATAAAATGTTTTAAGTGTATTATAAGTGTAATATACAATATGAGACTAGATAGCAATGGTGAGCCTTATGGAAAATTCAATGTATTTTTTAAAACGCTTTTCATAACATTTTTTATATGTGTATAGATTCCACCCAGGGTTTCTGCCACAGCCAATGTGCTGGATCAACTCACAGTGCCCATTTTGTACTGTTGTATCCAGCTTTTAATACAGTGGTACCTCGGTTTTCGAGCGTCTCGGAAGCAGAATGTTCTGGTTTTTGAATGCCAAAAACCCAGAAGTACAGTGGTACCTCGGGTTACATACGCTTCAGGTTACAGACTCCGCTAACCCAGAAATAGTGCTTCAGGTTAAGAACTTTGCTTCAGGATGAGAACATAAATTGTGCTCCGGCGGCGCAACAGCAGCAGGAGGCCCCATTAGCTAAAGTGGTGCTTCAGGTTAAGAACAGTTTCAGGTTAAGTATGGACCTCCGGAACGAATTAAGTACTTAACCTGAGGTACCACTGTAAATGCTTCCGTTTTCAAACACACCTCATGTTTCTCAGTTTTCTCAATTGAACTTGCAGCCAGCCCTTTGCGCTTTGGTTTTCAAACATTTCGGAAGTCGAACGGTCTTCCGGAACAGATTATGTTCAAGAACCAAGGTATCACTGTATGTGTATATCAATTTTAAAGGTGTGCAAAGGCATTGAAATGGAAGAGGCCAGTGAAAGCATTATGCGACCACTTGTCACCATGGCACAGAGCAGGGATAACGAAAATGGTGCCCTTCAGATGGGACTACAACTCCCATCAGTCCTTGCCAACACCACACTCCCTGCACGTGTGATTGCCTGCAACTAGTATATAGAGGTGGCACTGTGGTCTAAACCACAGAGCCTAGGGCTTGCCGATCAGAAGGTTGCCAGTTCAAATCCCCGCAACGGAGTGAGCTCCCGTTGCTCGGTCTCTGCTCCTGCCAACCTAGCAGTTCGAAAGCACGTCAAAGTGCAAGTAGATAAATAGGTACCACTCTGGTGGGAAGGTAAACGGCATTTCTGTGCACTGCTCTGGTTCGCCAGAAGCGGCTTAGTCATGCTGGCCACATGACCCGGAAAAACTGTCTGCGGACAAACGCCAGCTCCCTCGGCCAGTAAAGTGGGATGAGCGCCGCAACCCCAGAGTCATCCGCGACTGGACTTAACTTTCAGGGGTTCCTTTACCTTTAAGGTAAAGGTACCCCTGCCCGTACGGGCCAGTCTTGCCAGACTCTAGGGTTGTGCGCTCATCTCACTCTATAGGCTGGGAGCCAGCGCTGTCCGCAGACACTTCCGGGTCATGTGGCCAGCGTGACAAGCTGCATCTGGCGAGCCAGCGCAGCACACGGAACGCCATTTACCTTCCCGCTAGTAAGCGGTCCCTATTTATCTACTTGCACCCGAGGGTGCTTTCGAACTGCTAGGTTGGCAGGCGCTGGGACCGAGCGGCGGGAGCGCACCCCGCCGCGGGGATTCGAACTGCCGACCTTTCGATCGGCAAGTCCTAGGCGCTGAGGCGTTAACCCACAGCGCCACCCGCGTTCCCTCCTTTACCTTTAGTATATAGCCGTCTATCATCTGTTCCAACATACACAGTGGACTAACTGGGTGAGATTGTTAAGAGGTTTGGACTTTGGTGGGGAGCATCACTGCAATCACACCCAGCTCTCTTTTTCCCATCCATGCCAGGTTCTGTGGTCTCTGCATTTGCTCAGTGGCAAAGCAGATTCCGCAGCCACCTCCCTTACAGTGACAAAGGGTTGCACAATTGTTTCGCTGGCTTCTTCATTTCAATGTAGCCTTTGTGTTGCACTCTTTAGCTTTCATTGTGTGGGTGTGGCATGCCTCAGGACATTTCCCTCGCCTCTCGCTTCTCAAAGAAGTAATGTTTTACTAAGAGGGGAAATGTTAGAGGGGACAAAACCCAAGCAGCTGCTATAGGATCATTGCTTCATTAGGAGAAGCTTTAAAAAACCACCTTGCCAAACAGTTCTAGTTAATGTAGTCCAAAACGTCTCAAGGGCAGGATGGCAAATGCTGGGTTAAAGCGTCGAGAGCATGGGTAGGCAAACTAAGGCCCAGGAGCCGGATCCAGCCCAATTGCCTTCAAAATCCGGCCCACAGATGGTCTGGGAATCAGTGTGTTTTTACATGAGTGGAATGTGTCCTTTTATTTAAAATGCATCTCTGGGTTATTTGTGGGGCATAGGAATTTGTTGCTTTTTTTTTCTTCTTCAAAATATAGTCCGGCCCCCCACAAGGTCTTAGGGACAGTGGACTGGCCCCCTGCTGAAAAAGTTTGCTGACCCCTGGTCAAGAGTGTACAGAGGAGGAGCGGTATTAGTCTGTTACAGCTAAAACAAATGCCCTTGCTTAGGGAATCTTAAATAGCTCAGGTCAGCGGTTCCCAAACTAGTCCACAGCATCTACAGCATCTTGGAAGAGGTGTAACATCATGGGAGGGGTGTTTCCAGGTACCCCAGGGATAGTAAGCAACATCACAAGGGTGGGGTTTCTAGGACCAAGGTGAAAGTCAAGCTCTCTCGTTTTTGCTCTTGAATGTTGTTAATGTAATCTTGTTTTATATACTGAAATACTGTTGGTTTGTTTTTTGTATGCTGTCATATTCACTATTGTGCTGTTGTTTTATTGTGCATTCCTCTTTTCTTTGCTGCATGGCGCTTTGAGCATATTTTTGGGTGGAAAAGCAGCCTACAAGTAATGAATGAGCAAGCGTGCCTGTAAAAGTAAGATTACAAATCATACAACATACAGCACAGCACATTGCAATTGCTACAGCAGGCAGTAAAATCATTAAGTGGTCTATCCAGATCCTCTGCAAATGTCAATGGTCCATGGGTTTGGGAACCAACGGCCTAAGTTTTCATGTACCATACTAAAGCACATGTAAGATGCATGGAGTAGAATCTTAATTGGCAGCTCTATAAAGAAGAAAATTGTAAGGGGTGGGAGCAAACTAGTCCCTGACAATCAGCTTAAAAGCTTAAAGAGGGCACACCCTTTTCACAGGTTGGTGATAATTCCCTAAGCACTGCCAGGATGATTGCATTATCACCTGTAGTGGGCAGGGAGCCATAAGCACAAAACAACTGTTGATGGCACAGATATCCTGGCATTGATAAGCTAATTAAGGCATGTACAGTGGTATACCTTGGTTTACGAACTTAATCCATTCTGGAAGTCCATTCTTAAACCAAAGCGTGCTTTCCCATAGCAGCGGGGGAATCAATTTACAAATGGAACACACTCAACCGGAAGCAAAACAGGTTCTTTTTTCCCCAAGGCAAAATTCACAAACCAAAATAACTACCTGTACTTCTGGGTTTGCAGTGTTCTTAATCCAAGTTGTTCATAAACTAAGCTGTTCTTAAACCAAGGTACCACTGTAGTGGGTGAAAAAATAAATAAATCCTGTCTCAATTTAACCCGCAAGTGATGGCACTGAACTTATTGTTCTGGAATGGTGAGCAGGACTCTTGAGTGCACGAAAGTTTGAAGAGGGTGTAAGATGTGATTAATTTAGTAGTCTGCAAATGGCAGACTTTTTCATCATGCCAGAAAGCAAATTTGTTCACCCAGCCCTTTTAAATAGCTTAGGTAGTTTTCAAAAAGCGGGGCAGCACAGAGAATTCCATTTTGTTGTGTGCCTGTAGTTTTTCCCTTTTATGGTTTGATTTGCTTCTAACTTATTTATTGTAAGCCATCAAGGGAACAAATGTCAAATAAATGGCTGAAGAGTCGCTTCAAAGCAGCATTCGGGGGAGTCTGGAAGAGCGATCTTTGCTCTGTGAATTGCAGTGTAACCAGTTCCACTGAGTTCAGTGGGATTTTCTCCACTAAATATGTATAGCTTTGAACCCACAGACTTTTTAAGGCAGGGAAATAAGCAGTGTCCCCCCCCCCACCAACTCTTCCCATATCCACAGATCTGCTCACCCATCTGGCATCCAGACCCAGGGCAGTTCAACCCAGCCAGCTGGACATTGAATGGGGTGAGTTCTAAGCCCAGGCACAGGTCCACATGGAGATCTCTGGATGCTAGATTGGCGACTGACATCTCCATTTGGCTGACCTTCCTGATTTCTTAAGCACGTAAGCAGAAGACCTTCTTCACTGCATTTATATCCCACGGGGTACATGGTTTCCCCTATCCCAGTTAATCCCTACAGTGACCCTTTGAGGTAGGTTCAGAGGCTGTGACTGACTCCAAGGTCACCCAGTGAGCTTTATGATTGAGTGGGGATTTGAACCCTGATCTCCCAGGTCCTAGTCTAACACCCACATCACCACACTAGCTTCCTGGAGTATTTCTGCTATGGGGCATATATATAAATAAGTACATAATTATGGGAAAAGCAAAATGTCACTTAGAGAAGGCTCTAAAACACTTTCCTTGAAACTTGAATTTGCTTTATTCTGGATTGTTTTGTTTGATGTTTTAATGTGTTGTAAACCGCTTTGAGATTTTTTTCTCTTTAAAAAATAAAGCAGTATAGAAATGAAATTAATATTAACAATAATAAATCCCATGGGGGGGGGGGGAAATGGTGCCTAGACATTTTGTTGCGCTAATTGCGGGTGGCACTGTGGGTTAAACCACAGAGCCTAGGACTTGCCGATCAGAAGGTCGGCGGTTCGAATCCCCACGACGGGGTGAGCTCCCGTTGCTCGGTCCCTGCTCCTGCCAACCTAGCAGGTGGAAAGCACGTCAAAGTATGAGTAGATAAATAGATACTGCTCTGGCGGGAAGGTAAACGGCGTTTCTGTGCGCTGCTCTGGTTCACCAGAAGCAGCTTAGTCATGCTGGCCACATGACCTGGGAAAATTGTCTGCGGACAAACGTCGGCTCCCTCAGCCAGTAAAGCGAGATGAGCACCGCAACCCTAGAGTCGGCCACGACTGGACCTAATGGTCACCAGTCCCTTTACCTTTACCCGTGGTCTAGAGGTAACTGACACTTTGGTCGTCTCTCAAAAGCCACCTATGAACAGAGGATCGATAAAGCCATGTGGGAAGGCTTTTATCCACTAGAGCAGGCATTAGAACGTACGACTTTTCGACAGGAGGCATTCCAGAACTGCTTCACTTGCTCTGGAACAGCCTTGACCAACATGTTAAAAAAAGATACCTGTACCCCTTTTCCCCAGGGCGCATGCCTACAGGCTGGAGGATCTTTGGCCCTTGTTTTAGGCAGCAGTGAATTAGATGGTCTGACTCAGCAAAAGGCGGATTTGTCTCTCCACGTGACAAGCAGCACCCCTAGTGTGGAAGCTCGCTACTTCAATGTACCTTCTTCCAAATCATCGTAGATATTAGTAAATCTGCTATCCAAGGGAAGCACATACACAAAGGCCGCTGTGCATATTTTAATCCAGTTTAATAAAGTCCCATTGCAGATGTTACAGTATATAATATTATAACAGACACCCATATTAATCTATAGGTGTTGCTAGTGTCAGCCAAACTCCAGTCTATCCTCTGAATAAATCTGACTGCTCTTAGCTCAGCAGGGCAAAAAGCTTGGCAGATTTAACAGTGTTCGAACACAGCACAGGTGGCATCTTAAAACGTCAAGCAATTATCCTCAATTTCTAGGACTAGAAACTAAGAAGAAGAAAAACATTTCAGAGGAAATGAAAGGCTTCTCAGGGAAGAATCCAGATCTTGTTCCGAGCCCTGAAATTAGGAAAGTAATGATGCCAAGGAGAGGCTGAGCGTACGCTGATCTTTCCAAAAGATTCCCTGATAAGTAACACATTTCAAACAATTACTCTTGGTGCCCAGGTTCATCTTTATATGACATGGACTTAGTGGTTTTTAAACCGCGCCCTCTCTTTCCGCCTGAACTTTTCTCCCCAGATGAAGAATTTCCCTTCCCTAGCACACCAATATTGCACAAGCCTCATCCTAACTTCGGGGACCCAGGAGGACAGAGGAGATCACGAAGCAAGCGTAACCAAGTGCAAAAATAGGATTGTTTCAAAAAATAAGTAGCGTCGTTTCTATAGAAGACGGGTACACTGACCATTTAGCTTTTAAAATTATCGTATCAAGACTGTACAATGCATGTGCACAGAACTTTTTTTTTTAACAGATACATTTGTGCTACAAAATTTGATCAAAAAGAGTCAGCAGCAAGGAGCTCAGAAAACTACTAGTCAGCTAAAGCTGATAAAAATCTGGTCCTGCAGGTGGCAAACTGCATCAAGTGAGTTTGATAGGCCTATGTTAAGTTGGTGGTGGGGTGGATGCATTTGTTTCCCTTTTCAAAGCAAAACATAAGCATGTTAGCGGAAACTTGTAGGTTGTTGCTGTTTTTTAAACTACAATTTTCAATCCAGCCAGTAGAATACTACCAATGCCAGTATCTCGCCCTGTGGCTCTAGTTTGTTCAGCGAGGGCCAGCACTCATTATACCTCCATCTAGGCAAAGCTTGTACAAAAAAAACCACCAGGGCCTTAAATTGTCGTAGCCCTTGAGGTGTGTGCAACGCTTGCTGCTGAGTGTAAAGTCGCCGCGGACAAGGCAAAAGAGCAACATTTGGCATGGCAAAAAGTCTTCACTTGAGGAAATGTGCCATTTGGAGGGGTGGGGGCAAGACCCAAAGCAGTGCTCAGGTTGCAGGCAGAACCTACCTATTCACAGCTCTCTTAAGATGTCGAGAGGGCATTAGGGCAGCCACAGACATTAGCAAACAAGAGACGAGGTTTGCTTAAAATGCAGGCGTCTGAAGGGGGCAGAGGGTCTTCCAGCCCCTTTCTGACCACCTCCACTTGGTTTCTGTCCTTAGAACCCCCTGAGCAGGGTTCTTTTGTACGGAGGAGGGTTGGCTTCTTAAATACCTGCAGACAAGCTCATTCTGCACAGAATGCTGAAATTCTGCTATTTCCTGCTAAGGGCTAACTAAAATAGAATTGACACACAAACACACATAACCAACTCCCAAGGTAGTTGCAAGGAAAACCACATGTGTGGAACCCCACAGCGGAAACACACACTTGGGACATGGGGAGCGGTTAGGAAGTGAAGAAGCAGTGGCATGGGACAGGTTAGGTACATGCACACAGCTTTTCCACTCTAAATCACTCTCTTTCTCTCAAGGCAGGTTTCAGGGTCTGGTCACATGTGTTCACGTGCAGTGCATAGTCAGGTATCAAGGCAGAAAACACTGGTTGTCAAGAGGAGGGGCATTTGGAAGAAGACAGGGAGAGGATGCAGTTCCAGTGCAGCACAAGGAACTGGGGCATTGTGAATGAACTCGGGGACACCCAGCGTGGTAGTTTTGCAATTTCCCAGAAAGCTCCCTAGCCAGCAGGTCCTTGTTTTGATGCAAGCATCAACCTTTCTACTAAGCACCTGAGATTTCAACAAGGCAAACCTTCAGTGCATTTCCCATCCCTTAAGCAGATTTCTCCCTCGCTTTCTGGACAGCCCTTCAAAGTCTGGACAATGCTCATCGTTAACTCAGCCCTCCGTCTATGATTCACCAGCCAAGGCCTCCCAGAAGTTTTACAACCTGGGGGACAGGCTTAGGACAAAGGCCTCAAAAATGATGCATCTCACAGAGATGCAGTTCTTGCACCCAACACCTCGGAGCTCTTCCAACGCCAACATTCAGCAAGGCTCCTGGCACAAAACTTTCCAGCCGAGCAGAACTTCCCCGCTCGACTGGCAATTCTGCCACTTTGCAGCGCACACCTACCAAGAGGAGAGACTGCCTGCATGTGCTTTCAGCCAGGTGCCTCAAAATCAGGAAAGGGAGCCTGGGTCCGGGCGTACTCCTAGCTTACAAAAAAAGAAGGCGCAAGGCCACAATGTCTCTTCCTGCGCCCCCCCCTGGGAAAAAAGAAATCTAAGGCTCTTGTCATTTTGGTTTTTTTTTGCACTTAGTTTAAAGTATGATTTCAAGCAAACATCTAAAACTTGAACACAGTGTTCTCAGGTTATGCAGCAGAGAAGGGGAGGCTAAATACGGCCAGACAGCCAAGGAGTCACTACATAGTGCCTATGAGTAGCTAGATAGCCAGCAGAGGGAAAGAGCATTTTAAGGGCTGCCAATGGCTGTTGGCTAGTGCACTGGGGTAGGAAAGGCTCTGCAAACTGGTCGCTCATCCCTTGCTAGACTCTTGCGCCTGCTTCACCTGACAGGCGACTCTCCTTCAGCCCCCCCGCCCCCGGCCACCCCTCTGTGGCCAGTTTCAGTAAGGTCAGCTGCGGCCACCTCATCTCTCACTTGCCTCTCTTGCCTCTACCCTTCCGGGATGAAGACTTCCCGGGACCCCCCGCCGATGAGCCGGCTGACGATGCCATGGCAATATTGATCTGTCCATCTTGGATTTCCTGCCTAGCCTCAGCGGGGAGGTGATTGATCTTCTGCTGTGTCTCCAGGTAGAACATGACGTCCCGCAGTTGCTCCTGGACCTCCGTGATCTGCAGGTCCTTCTGCTCACATGTCTCCTTCAGCAGCTTCTCCTCCTCCTTCAGCTTGTTCTGGAGCAAGATCTGGTTGGCTCGCAGGCACTTGTTCATTTCCTGCTCCTCCTTCAGCTCCGTGGTCAGCTTGGACACTTTGGTGTTTAGCTGGGTGCACCTGAAGGGCAGAGAAGGAGAGGGAACTATGTTACATTCAGAGTCTACTCCATAGGATGTGGGTATCAAACAGTAGTCCCAGAGGCCATGCCAAGGTAATTTTATTTACCGTATTTTTTGCTCTATAAGACGCACCAGACCACAAGACGCACCTAGTTTTTGGAGGAGGAAAACAAGAAAAAAAAATATTCTGAATCCCAGAAGCCAGAACAGCAAGAGGGATCGCTGCACAGTGAAAGCAACAAACCCTCTTGCTGTTCTGGCTTCTGAGATAGCTGCGCAGCCTGCATTCGCTCCTTAAGACGCACACACATTTCCCCTTACTTTTTAGGAGGGGGAAAGTGAGTCTTATAGAGCAAAAAATACGGTACTTCATTATGAATGCAGCAGGCCAGCAACACATGCGCATTCGGCTTTTCATGTGCTCGGCAAAACAATTTAAAAACATTTAAAAAGGGGCAAGCGTCCAGGAAAAAAGACTTTGGTAATCCCACCTGCCATTGAACCCAATGTGGTTTGACTGCACATGATTTTGGCTTCTTAAGGATAAACACAACACAAAGCACATACTTCCTTTCGACAGATTGCTTCTCTTTGACCAAGTCATTCAGTCTGTGCTCGAGGGAGTCGCATTTCTCAATCGTCTCTTTAAATTTAGTCTTCATGTTGTTAATCTGTTTTTAGAAAAAGAGAAAATGGCACTTTTCAAGCAGGCCAAAGTCTAACTGGGTGTTCTCTCCATAAGGGTTGTGTGTTCTGGAGTGATTCCTAGACTCTGGCCATTTCCTGGGGGAGTCAGTGAAGAAATTTCAAGAAGAGAGACAACAAAGAACTACGTAAAAAAAACCTAAGAATTTGAACTGGAGCTTCCTCCCTCCCTCCCTCCCTCTCCATTTTCCTTTTGGGTTCTGTGTTTTTAGATTGTAAGCCTTTTTGGTCTTTTTGGGGGAGCCTTTTCTATTGTGCATTATGCAAAGGGCCAAAGTTCAGTGACAAAGCACCCACTTTACTTGCAGAAGGTCCCAGGTACAATCCCCAGGCGGGGCTGGGAAAGAACCCCATCTGAAATCATGGGAAACCATGGCTAGCCAGTGGCAAGAGGGGGTGGTACACTCATGCCATGTTCATCCTCTGCCCCCAAAAGGCCTGGGTAAAAAGGTCTAGGATTCCGTCCAAAATCCTCTCACCCCCGAACTCAGGACCATCAGAGAAGATGCCAACTTGTTGGACCAACTTTAGAGGCAAAAGCAGTATCACCAATTTGCCCAGCCTCCCTCCACTACCAGCATTTCCTTCAACCTGCCATCCTCGGAAGAGCTGAACGTGCCGCTAGCGCCCATAAGAAACTCACCTCTTCAGCCGTGTCCTTTTCTATTCGGACTATCTTGTTCTCCCAGTATATACGCTGGGACTCCAGCTGACTTGTCAGCAAGTAAGAGTACTGTGTTCAGAAGGAAAGAAGAGGCAATGAGAAGGCAATATTCCACAGGGAGAGCCGTTCCTGCATTTGACATGGGTCTAGCATTCTGCCCTGACATTCCCACAAACTCAACAGCTAGCTTGCAACTGGAAAGGACCTGCGGCCTCCGTTGTCCGAGTGCCATTCAAGCTCACACGTAAACAGAGGGCTGCCTGTTGTCTCCATTCGTTTGGGTTACTTTGCATTACCCACCCAACTTGCACCAACCGTTAAGGAAGCCAGAGAGAATGTGCAAAAGCAAGAGGGGAAGAAAACCAATGTGGACTTGCCTCTAGTTGTAATGCGTCGATCTTCTCTTCTTGGCATATGTCCCCCTCGCACTCATACTGAACTAGCTTCCCGTCTGTTTTGCTGGCCACTAGCCGGTGGACGTAATTGTCTAGAGAGAGAGAGAGAGACAAATGCAACAACCCTGACTGACTAGCTCCAATTTCCTATTTGGAATTACAAATAGATACAGAAAGCAAGAGTAAAATTCAGTTACCAATTCTACCCACGCCCACCATACAACAAGCCCACCCTGTTGTGAATCTCAGAGGCGGAGCACTCAGCTACTTCCAGTCTCACCCTATAGGAGGGGCCCTGGTAATGAAGATGGCTGCACTGCCGAGCTAGCCAGCTCAAGCTCAGCCAACCTGCTTCCTGCAATTGTCCCACAGGACCCAGGACCCTTCTTGATTAAAGTTCCATCTAACTCAGTATTGTCTATAGTATTACCAGCCATTCACAACCTTGGATCCATAGATGTTGTTGGACTACAACTCCCATCATTCCTAGCCAGCTTGCCCAGTGGTCAGGGCTTATGGGAGTTGTAGTTCAAAAACATCTGGGGGATTTGCCAGGTGTATACATCAGAAAACCTTTGAATTCCCAATATTTCTATAGAGGCTAATATCTTGCTTCATTTGTGACAAGGCAATTAAAGCAAAATGAAAAGGCGTAATAAAGACTTGTACCTAAAGGGTTAAATTGAGATACGTGTTTTTTTTCTTCCTTGTGTTGTTTGTTCTTGGGGTGTTTTTTTTTTGGGAAAAAACAATTTTTATATATAAATGAACTTTTATATATATAAATAATATGCTTGCGTGTAAAATTTGCGTTTGTTACTATGTTGCTGATTGATCACTTGGGCTTGTGCACACAATTACCGTGATCACTTCCATCTTAAAAGCAGATATATAAAATCTATATATAATGGACTGTGGGTTGTATACAAACTATTGCATACACGTACAAAGCTGTCCTGATTCAAAGAAGAAGCAAAACCTGTATAACATTATTACTACTTGAATGCCTCTGTGACTTATTAATTTTTTCATTTTAAATATAAACTTTTTTTGTGGAGAGTATGCTTAATGTTTTATTATTTTGCCTCCTCGCTTCTGCTCCTTTGTAAATACATTTTGTTCTGTGTGACTTGGTTTGGAAATAGTTAACTGGTACTGTAATTTGCATTAAATAAAAAGTAGGTTAGCCTGGACATGAAATAATAATAATAATAATAATAATAATAATAATAATAATAATAATAATAATAATAATAATAATAATAAACATCTGGGGGCTCGAGGCTGAGAAAGGGTGGTCTATACTGATTGGCACTGGCTCTCCAGGGTTTTATACAGGGGATATTCCCACCCAATGTGAAAATGCCAGGGAATGAACCAGGGACCTTCTGCAAGCAAAGCCGGTGCTCTGCTACTGAACTTTGGGGAAACTTCAGTCCTGGTCTTTCTTCAGTTCCACCAGAGGAAGTATTCTGCATATGATTTGCAGAGAATTCAGAGGACAATACAGTGGTGCCTCGCAAGACGAAATTAATTTGTTCCGCGAGTTTTGTCGCCTTGCGATTTTTTTCGTTTTGCGAAGCACGGTGTCGGAAAAGTTTTGGAAAAGCTTCAAAAATCACCAAAGTCTTCAAAAACCTCAAAAAAGGCTACCACACCGCGTGCTATGAGTTGCTCCTCGAAGTCAAGTCGCAACTGTATTAACGGTGTTAAGAAAAAGGAAACAAACTTGCAAGACGTTTCCGTCTTGCGAAGCAAGCCCATAGGGAAAATCGTCTTGCGAAGCAGCTCAAAAAACCCTTTCGTCTTGCGAGTTTTCCATCTTGCGAGGCATTCGTCTTGCGAGGTACCACTGTACTACAGAATTTATGATACTGTCTCTGGGGAAAAAAAGAAATGGAAGATTCTAGAGGAGAAGATTGTGATACTATCATAAACACAACAGGAAATGTAATTTGAACATACGGAACTGGGCATGAATTAAAGAATATATAACAAGGGGGGAAATTATGGAATATTATCCGAATATTTGATTGCAGTGGAGATTTTATAACACGGCCACGGATGGAAGGATTTACTATTATTCTATATGGAGGAAGAGTGGTGAGAATTAACACAGGTAAAGTTAATATCAAAGAAAGAACATGGTTGACTTTTACCAGTAATAATAATAGTTCAGGAACCCCTCTTGGACTTTTTGTGAGAAAAAGAAATGAATGATTCTGAGACACTCTGACTTAAAAGAAATACTGTTTAACAGAAAGTAGAAAAGACGGGTGTTATCATGGACTGAATGTCTTAATCTTTTCTTTTTTTCTGTAACTGGCAGATGGAAAATCAAATGTCTTTTTTACTTTTCTGTAATGTTACTTTTCCTTTTGTCTGTTGCTTTCTGTCTCTTTTCTCTCTTATTTTTTTCCTTTTCCATTTTTGCATCTCTCTTTTTCTTTCGAGTCATATGTATGGGGCCTTTGCTAATGTCCAGGGATTGTGTACTCAAGGGGGTGGTTCATGGCTGATGGAGGTCCCTGGGTGGGAGACAGGGCAATGTTGGCCTACCTGGGTGAGAGGCTGGGAGTAGGAAGGGAGGATCCCAGGTAAGAGCTGGGAGGGGTGCCTACCTTCTGTGGGTGGTGGGGGCTGAGAACTGCCTTTAGGAAAGGACTCTGTACTCTTTTTTCACAGTAATTATCTTACTGTATTGTGAAAAACTTTAATAAAAATCTTCTAACGAGAACAAAGAACAGTGTTCTGTCCGGCTCAGTACTGCCTACACTGGCTTGTTGTGGCTCTCCAGAGTTTCAGATGCAGACTGATGACATTCCCAGCTCCCTTTTGAACTGAACCTGGGACTTCCCACATGCAAAGTAGATGGTCCACTTTCCCTAGAAGGGCCAAGAGCCTGACATGGTACGAGGCAGGTTTGGCTCGGTAGCTAAATGCCGAAGCACAGATTTAAGGCTCAGCAATGGCTGCTCCTCAAGCAGTGTCAGGTAGAGGAAATACCTCCAGCGTAGTCCCAGACTCTGTGATTGGTCAGCTGCATGGCGTAGGTGTGCTGCGTCTCCTCAAAGTGCTTGTAGGCGTGCCGGCTAACGTAGCGCCCACATCCAATGTGCCCGCAAATCAGACATATCCACAGGTTCTGCATGAAAAGGATTGTACTGAAGCTCAGAAAAAGCAGGTAGACAACCCAGGCCGCAATCCATACCCTTGCTGCAATGTCCCAACGAACAGTGGAATAGCGGGTTTTGAGTAAACATGCAAAGGATCCCATCGTCGGGCACCGAGAGAAACAGAGGGACACTCAAAGGTGGGCTGGGGCAAGCTGGGCCAGGGGGGCAGGTCCTGCTTGCCTATCAGGTGCCTAATAATAATAATAATAATAATAATAATAATAATAATAATTTTGTATTTGTACCCCGCCCTCCCCGGCCAAAGCCAGGATCAGAGCGGCTAACAACAGGTTAAAAATAGCACAGTGCAAATAAAATTGCACAATCAATTAATTAAAATGCACTCTAGAATCAATTCAGAATCAAATTAATGGCAACCATTGGGTTAGGAGAGAGGGAGTCAGACTGTGCCTTGGCCAAAGGCCTGGTGGAACAGCTCCATCTTGCAGGCCCTGAGGAAAGTCCCGCAGGGCCCTAGTCTCTTGTGACAGAGCGTTCCACCAGATCGGGGCCACGGCCGAAAAAGCCTTGGCTCTGGTCAAGGTCAGCCTAACCTCCCTGTGGCCCAGGATCTCCAAGATGTTTTTATTAGAAAGACCGTAAGGTCCTCCGTGGGACATACCAGGAGAGGCAGTCCCGTAGGTACGAGGGTCCTATTGCGATATAGGGCTTTAAAGGTTAAAACCAGCACCTTAAACCTGATCCTGTACTCCACCGGGAGCCAGTGCACCCAAGACTTTACAGATGTGCCAGTTTGCCTTAGCAAATGGGAAATTTGTTTCTTTCTTAGCTTATCTTTTCTTCAAGCAACTGCATGAACCATTTGCAGTTGGGTGGGGACACCCTCTGCGTCTTCTGATCCCTCCTTACTCCAACCCTTCTCCCAATGAGATTTAAAAGTGCATTCAGGGTTGGTTAGCCTGGAGCGAATGGTTCCCTCTGTAAACAGCCCCCGCTGCAGACGATACAAGTATCAGCATAAAAATTGCCCCTGTTCTGTGCCCACTCACTTCTTGGACTCCACACTCAAAGCACTTGTTCTCTTCCACAGGTTCCGGCGTCTGGCAGTACCTGCACACAGGACACCTGGAAGAGGCAGGGGAGAGAGAAATGGTTACAATCCAGGCCGATTAACTTGTGGGAGGTGCAGGGCAAATCCGGCTGCTGCTGAAGTACGACTGCCAGCATCCATGAGTCCAGCAACCTGCAGAGGGCACTGCCTTGGCTATCCCTGCTCTAGCCATTTTAAGCACTTCCTAGATAACTCAGTAACTTAAAAGAGAAAGCCAGGGCAGGAATATAAGAAATCTGCTAAGAATATGGGATGGGTTAGACCAGGGGTCAGCAAACTTTTTCAGCAGGGGGCCGGTCCACTGTCCCTAAGACCTTGTGGGGGGCCGGACTATATTTTGAAGAAGGAAAAAAAGCAACAAATTCCTATGCCCCACAAATAACCCAGAGATGCATTTTGAATAAAAGGACACATTCTACTCATGTAAAAACACCAGGGAGGCCCCACAAATAACCCAGAGATGCATTTTAAATAAAAGGACACATTCTACTCATGTAAAAACACGATGATTCCCAGACCATCCGCAGGCCGGATTTAGAAGGCAATTGGACCAGATCCGGCTCCCCGGGCCTTAGTTCGCCTACCCATGCACCAGGCTCTATGCTGCTATAAACTTTGCCTGCTCAGTGCTGCAAAATCCAAGAAACAAGAGGACCTTAGTTTGCCTACCCATGGGTTAGACTAAGCAACCCTCACTGCTGAAGAGACAAACAGAAGCAGAGGGAATAAAAAGTAGCAACAACGTGGTCAAAAAGAGCTTTTGAAAATCGGGTCCACCTTGGCCAAAAGGGTACGCCGTCATCTTTAACAGTTTCAGTAATTTTATCTTGCCCTATATCCTAGGTCAGGGAATCACATAAGCGGTGTCCCTACGTTTAATTTTCTCTTATTATTGTAGCAACTCTTACAACCTGAGGAGGAGGGTAGGGCACATATGCCAAAAGCTAGTCTTGTAAAATAGGTTAGAAAGAACGGCTGGCCCAAGGTCATCCAGCGAGTGGCACAAGGAGGAGTTTGAAACCCAGACCTACTTTGGTCCAAGCCCTGCCCTCCATCCATCCATCCCATCACCAAGTGTATGTGCATAAGTGAAGGCTTCTTCCGTGAAGCCATGAGCACGACCACATCATTCTGTACCCCCACGGCTGTTAAGCCCAAGTGCTTTTTCTCTTCCTTTCCACCTCACAAAAAAACGTAAGAGCAGCCCTTATCAGACTAAAGGCCTATCTAGTCCCAGCACCTTGTACTCACAGTGGCCTCTCAGAAGCCGACAAGCAGGAACCGGGCACAACAACACTCTCCCCAGCAACTGATCTATAGGCAGGCACCATACCTCGAACACTTGCGGCAGTGTCGGGTTATGAACTGTTGACTATTTTAGATGGGGACCTGCCCTACTGTGCAGACTAAAAATACTGGTGTTTATATAGCCCATAAAAGTAACATGATTTGTTTAAAAAGTCAAGTGAACACACTAGATCAAACCAAGTCCAGTTTGGGGGAGGTTTGTTTAACCTACAGCCCTCCAGGACTTGTTGATCTCGTCCACCCCAGGCAGCAGGGCAATGGATCATGGATGATGGCAGTTTCAGCCTAACTCAGGGCACTGGCAGGTTTTCTGGAACCCTCACATTTAGGCCCACTGCTAGATGTTGGAAGGGCAACAAAACTGGGAAAGGCACGCAAACAGCTCTCTCTCTCTCTCTCTCTCTCTCCCCCCTCCCCGGCAATACTCCAGAATGAAGAGAGCTTCTTACGTGGTGTCCTCCCACCGCTGCAGACACTGGCTGTGGAAGCTGTGGTTGCAAAGCGTTGTGAGAATCCCGTTGACGGACTCGTCCATTCTCTCTAGGCAGACAGTGCACTTGGGGAGCTCAGTCAGGTCCATGACAGGAAGACTGGCCCCCTGCAGAGGAGGAGGAGGAAGAAAAAAGGCACATCCAGATTTGTCAGGGTGCTACTCGATGGCACATGCAACCAAACACATATTTACACTGGCAATGTGTTCATTTCCGCCCATTCTTCTTCTCGCCTTCTCAATAGCGAAAGGGGATTCTAAGCCCACCAGCCACTTCATAGAGAGGCCAAAAACAGCAGTGCTCATCCATGGCAGCACACAGAGCAGTAGTGCCCAAAAAACCGAGCCCAGGTTAGAAACAAAAGCCCGCCTGACAAAACAAAACAGGAAGATCATGTTTGGAGATACAGCTTTGATGGAAAAAATTAAGCCAGTGTCAGATTAGCTAAAGTTCAGGCTAAACCTGGTGCATATATGGCTTCCATTTCTCATACAGTGGTACCTCGGGTTAAGAACTTAATTTGTTCTGGAGGTCTGTTCTTAACCTGAAACTGTTCTTAACCCGAAGCACCACTTTAGCTAATGGGGCCTCCTGTTGCCGCTGTGCCGCCGCTGCACGATTTCTGTTCTCATCCTGAAGCAAAGTTCTTAACCCGAGGTAATATTTCTGGGTTAGGGGAGTCTGTAACCTGAAGCGTATGTAACCTGAAGCGTCTGCAACCCGATGTACCACTGTACTTATTTATTCCTCATTTGTAGGTGCTAAATCATCAGCCTTACACGGGATGCAGATTTCTAAATAGATTTAATAAACTAACATGATTCTGTCTTTATTTTCTATTCCTTATTTGTCTTCCCTATGCAAGGGACGCGGGTGGCGCCTAGGGCTTGCCGATCGAAAGGTCGGCGGTTCGAATCCCCGCGGCGGGGTGCGCTCCCGTTGCTCGGTCCCAGCGCCTGCCAACCTAGCAGTTCGAAAGCACCCCCGGGTGCAAGTAGATAAATAGGCACCGCTTACTGGCGGGAAGGTAAACGGTGTTTCCGTGTGCGGCTCTGGCTTGCCAGAGCAGCGATGTCACGCTGGCCACGTGACCCGGAAGTGTCTCCGGACAGCGCTGGCCCCCGGCCTCTTGAGTGAGATGGGCGCACAACCCCAGAGTCTGGCAAGACTGGCCCGTACGGGCAGGGGTACCTTTACCTTTACCTTTATGCATGTATTAGCTTATGGGAATAAACCGCAAGAGCCCTGCATTGGCTTTGCTGTCATTGTTAGCTCTTTACTCCACCTTTTAGATGGTACAAAATGCCTGGAACACACTCAATGCTTTCCACCGACTGCATACAGTACAGGAAGATCACTAATGGTGGAGAGTCTGTCATTCAATATGCCAATCCCACCCCCTCCAATTACAGTGGTACCTTGGTTCTCGAATGGCTTAGTTGTCGAACAAATCAGCTTTTCTTCCTCTAAGCAGAGTCCTGGGCAGTGAACAATGATCAACAAACCCGGAAGTAAGTGTTCCGGTTTGCAAACGTTTTTCAGAAGCCAAACATCCGACATGGTTTCTGCTTGAGCCATGCCTTGGTTTTCGAACAGTTTTGGGAGTCGAACAGACTACGTTTGACAACCAATGTACCACTGTACTGATCTTCTCCCCAGACTTCCTCAGAACACAGACAGAGACAAGTTCTTTTGTAGACATTCACAATTCTTGCTGGAACCTTGAGGTGCTGCATCCAGCTGGCTGAAGGGACCTGGGACCCTGAGAGGATGCCAGAGTTGGAAAAGTGTGAAGGAACTTACGTCTTCTGACTTGAAGACCTCTGCCCTCTCCACGTAGACCAGCTGGCAAACATCCTCTTCTATGGAATTGAACTGCCGACCATTGCAAGTCATGTAGAAGCTGTCGGCATCTGCCTACAATTAAAGCAAAGGAGAAGAGACCGAGCTGTTTAGATGGAGAGAGCACAGCCCACTACAGTGAACAGCAGGACAGAGGCACCTGTGCCAATAGGAGATAAACTGAGATTACTTCCCAAGCCAGTGGTGCTCACACAGTCCCCTCAGAATTTAGAACACTTTAAAAAAAAGGAAATACTGTATTTTTCGCTCTATAGGACGCACTTTTTCCCCTCCAAAAATGACGGGGAAATGTGTGTGCGTCCTATGGAGTGAATGCAGGCTCTTTGGCTTCAGCGATAGCAATGCGAAGCCTCCGAAGGGCAGAGGGAGAGCTCCCCCCGTGCTCCGGAGGCTTCGCGTTGCTTTCGCTGAAGCCCCCAGAGCGCAGGGAAGGCCCACTGCGCTCCGGGGGCTTCAGGCAGCTATCCGCAAGCCTTCAGAGCGCAGCAGGAGTTCCCGCTGCGCTCCGAAGGCTTGCAGATGGCCGCCTGAAGCCTGGAGAGCGAGAGGGGTCGGTGTACACCAATCTCTCTTGCTCCCCAGGCTTCGCTTCGCTGGAGAGGCGCTGCACAGTTTTCCCTCTCTGCGCAGCGCCCCTCCAGCGAAGCGGGAGGAAAAATGGAAGGGGCTCCGTTTCTCCTACCACTTCACTGAAGGGGCGCTGAGCAGAGAGGGGGAGAATTTTTTTCCCCCTGTTCTCTCTCTCCCCCCCCCCCCCAATGGTCCGGTGCGTCTTATAGAGCCAAAAATACGGCAAGTATTTATAATGCACATATCCTAACTCTGCTGAAAGCTCAGATGCTGCTGCAAATGTTTATTTTGAAAGCACCTGGAGCTGTACAGCACCAAGATTAAGCAAGGAATAGGTAAGATACAAAATTTATAGGTGCCAGAATAAAGTTTAAAACCCAGATTCAAGTTTTAAGAACCCTGGGATTTTCCATATATGGATACTGCTATATTCTAATCCTAATTTCACAAATGCACATGAAATACTTGTATGTGTTTTCTGGTCAGGTTTTATTGGAGACAGCCCACCTCCAGCTTCCCTGCTTCTTGCCATCTTAATGCTCGTTCAGAATCCCCCAAGCCCACCTGAGTCAGTGCTTCAAGTCAAACATACAAACTGAATCATTTTAGACAACTGCAAACTGCTTGTGCTGTGTCTAGTAACTGACTCCTGGCTGAAAAACATCTTCATGTATGCGACAATGGCAGTGAGAGTTTTAATGGCACAAGGATGGAAGACTGAAGAAACCCCAACTAAAGAATCATGGCAAGAAAAATTGACGGACTATGCAGAACTGGCAAAACTGACATACAAGCTACGGGACAAGGATAACTGTGACTTTAAGGATGAATGGGAACCCTTTACAAAGTATTTGAAGATGCAACAAAGCGAACTGGACTCATTGGCTGGCTTTGAATAAACATTCACAAAGTTTTTATTGATAATAATCAGCTAAAGGATCTATACAACTGTGTAACATGCAGAAAACAGCATTTTTAGAGAAATCAAAGACTGGAACTGAGGGAAGTCGGGGGTGGGGGTGGTTTTGTGGGGAGAGGGAGGAAAAATGGGGGAAAATAAAGATGATATGTTTCTGGATAATACGTTTTGTTTTAATTTTGAAATTTAAATTTGTTTTAAAACAGGTCGGGGAAACCGAACCAGGTCGAGGAACAGCAGGATGGCGGCGCTGCGCCTCCCTGCTGTCCCCCGAGCTTGTGGGGCTTGCCGATGTCTGCCCGGCGCGAGGGGCGCTCTGCTTCAGGGTGCCCCGCCCGCCGGGCGGCAGGCTGCTATCCGCAGCGTGGGGAGCCCTGCGGGGAACTCCTGCAGGGCTCCCCACGCTGCGGCTGTATGCCCGGCGCGAGGGGTGCTCTGCTTCAGGGTGCCCCGCGCGCCAGGCTGCTATCCGCAGCGTGGGGAGCCCTGTGGGGAACTCCTGCAGGGCTCCCCATGCTGCGGCTGTATGCCCGGCGCGAGGGGCGCTCTGCTTCAGGGTGCCCCGCGCACCAGGCTGCTATCCGCAGTGTGGGGAGCCCTGCGGGGAACTCCTGCAGGGCTCCCCACGCTGCGGAAGTATGCCCAGCGCTAGGGGCGCTCTGCTTCAGGGCGCCCCGCCCACCAGGCGGCAGGCTTCTATCCGCAGGGCTGCCTAGGCTGCGGAGGTGTTCCCGAAGCGCCGGGCACTCTGCTTTCAGGGCGCCCGACGCTCCGGGAAGCAGGCTGCTATACGCAGCCTAGACAGCCCTGCGGGACCTCCCGCAGGGCTGCCTAGGCTGCGGATGTCTTCCTGAATTCCTGGAGAGCGAGAGGGGTCGGTGCGCACCGACCCCTCTCGCTCTCCAAGCTTCAGCGAAAGCCTGCATTCGCCCCATAGGACGCACCCAGATTTCCCCTTCATTTTTGGAGGGGAAAAAGTGCTTCCTATAAGGCGAAAAATACGGTAACTCTCTCCCCTTCAAAAGTCTTAACACTCTAACACAGCCTTCCCCAATCTGGTGCCCTCCAGATGTTTCAGATTGATGGGAGTTGTAGTCAAAACACATGGAGGGCACCCAGTTGGTGAAAGGTTCTCCAGCCGTCAGAACAATCACACAGAAGGTACCCATGGACAGCATAACCAGTTAAACCATTTAAGACAGCATATTGGGCATATGAGCTGGTGGTGGGTCTCACAGACCTTTATGAACCTAAAATGGCCTCCAGTAGCTCTGGGCTGCCTCCAGGTGCTCCACAACAGCAGTTTTAGGAAGGTACATGCAGAAGAGCATAGGTTTTACTGCTGAATGTGACTCAGTGAATGGTTAAACCTGTTCAGTGGTTACTTGGGTTTAAAATTTGTTTCATTTTTGCTGGGGTAAAAGTGTGCTTGCGAATCTTGTTCACTACTTCTGGCATCCTGGGAAGAAGAAACAGCTAGGTGTTTCTAAAGCATTTTTTGAAAGCACTGTGTACTTGGAGAAAACTGTCCCCCCCCCCCTTTGGCCAAAGTAACATTTCATCTCTTGGCTTTTTACCTGTGTACTAAATTTGATCAGGGCCATGTACTGGTTTGGGGTGGAGTCTCGTATGATCTTCATGTGCTCGATGACGTCATAAAAGGAAGCCACAAACTTCATGAGGTCGTGGCTGGTCATCGTGGCAGGCACCGTGAGAATACACAGCATGGCACTGCGCCGAACGTCTTCTTTCAAGGAGGTCATCTTGCTGCATGGGAATTAGAATGGTCAGTACGTTCACCGGCATTTCGAAAGCCTCAACCCACCAGTGAAAGCCTTAATTAAAAAGCACAGATGTATTACGGATCTACTTCATCCAAAGGCTCCCACAGTACAGATAATTTGTATAACAGGGTCTTCTGAAGAGGAAATGTATTACCTCTGTCACTTTCCTGCAAAATTGCACTAATTAACCCAATGTGGTTTCCCTCCAGAGGTTTTGAACTCCAACTCCCATCATCCTGGCCATTGTCCGTATTGGCTGGGGCTGATAGGAGTTGGAGTCCAAAACATCTGACATCATGCTGGATACTTCTGGATTAATCTGTAACTTTGTTTCACTATAGGTTTGTCAACCCCACTGAACCTGGTTACCTATTACAGAAAATCACTGCTGTGATAACAAACAGTACAGCAGAAAGGCTCATCTCAAGTTCATCAAGAAGATGATTAGCAAAGGAAGACGGGCTTCCTTGGTAGGCAGCTGCGAGCTACTGTGGATCTTCTTTTACAACAGGAGTGGGCAACCGCCAGCCTGCGGGCCAATCCTGGCCCACCAAGCCATTTCCCCTAAACCATGCCCATCAGCGGACTTCATGGTTTAATGCACCACTGGATACATGTGTCTGATGCGCAAATATTTGTGCTAGAGTAGCATGAGAATGAGAACTTAAAAGGAAAGGGGTGGGGGAGAAACTCACAAAAGTTTCTGTAAGGTGGGTGGCGCTGTGGTCTAAACCACAGATCCTAGGACTTGCCGATCAGAAGGTCAGCGGTTCAAATCCCCGCGACGGGGTGAGCTCGGTCCCTGTTCCTGCCCACCTAGCAGTTTGAAAGCATGTCAAAGTGCAAGTAGATAAATAGGTACCACTCCAGTGGGAAGGCAAATGGTGTTTCCGTGCGCTGCTCTGGCTCGCCAGAAGCGGCTTAGTCATGCTGGCCACATGACCCGGGAAAACTGTCTGCGGACAAATGCCGGCTCCCTCGGCCTATAGAGCGAGATGAGCGCCACAAATCCAGAGTTGTCCGTGACTGGACCTAATGGTCAGGGGTACCTTTACCTTTATTCCCCTTTAAGATTGGCACGAAAGGTACTTTGACAGGTGGTCAAATTTGGTCCCCTAGACCAGGGGTCTGCAACCCGCGGCTGCGGAGCCGCATGTGGCTCTTTTACACCTTTGCCACGGCTCCGGGGCAGATACTAGCGAGGGGAGGAGGCGCATTGTGCGCCCCGACACTCCCCACTGTGGCGGGCGCTGTACTGGCTGTGACATCGCATGGGGGAGGTGCGTGCGTTAGTCACGCACCATCCCGACGTCACCTTCCCGCCTGCTGTCAGATCGCGGCTCCGGAGATATATTTGTTTTAAATGTCGCAATGGTTTTGCGGCTCCCAGTTTTTTCCCCCTTTGGAAACGGGTCCAAGTGGCTCTTTTTGTCTTAAAGGTTGCAGACCCCTGCCCTAGACAGATCCTAATAAGTACCTGACCTGTGGAGCCAAAAGTGTTCCCCACCTGATGTCAGGAACAGGCAGGCCACTGTCTCCCAGAACCAGGAAGGAATTGAAAAGGGATGCAGAGAGAAAGTTTCTATGTAGGAGCGCTCTCTGGCTGTGTGCACACAGCCCACTGGGGGAGGATAAATAAACTGGGGTGAAGGAAAGGGGGCGTCCTGTTTCAACTGCTGCATAGTCCACAGAGCTCAGACCTGGGAATAGCTGCCTAGATTCTACACTGGTGTGCGTAGGTATTCAGAGCTGCAGAAGCGACCGCAGATGTTATCTTTAACAATAAATACTTAACTATTGTTAAGTATTTATTGTTATCTTTAACAATAAATACTTAACTATTGTTAAGTATTTATTGTTATCTTTAACAATAAATACTTAACTGTGGCTGGATGGTTACGTGGGAGCCGGTTGAAGCTAAATCCTTCGAAGACAGAGGTCCTGTGGTTGGGACGGGACGATATGGGATTGGGGGGGGGGGGCAACTCCCATATCTTGAGGGGGCGCAATTAGTGCCAGCACCGTCCGTTAAGAGTTTGGGTGTAATCTTCGACACCTCCCTTTCCACGGAGGCGCAGATTGCAGCTATAACAAAGGCGGCATTTTTCCATCTCCGCCAAGCTAAGCAGTTGGCTCCTTACCTCTCTCGCCCTGACCTAGCCACTGTGATCCACGCGACGGTCACCTCCAGACTGGATTATTGTAACTCGCTCTAAGTGGGGCTGCCCTTGAGACTGACCCAGAAACTCCAGCGGGTGCAGAATGCTGCAGCAAGACTCCTTACGGGGTCTTCGCTGCGAGATCACATTCACCCGGTGCTATACCAGCTGCACTGGCTCCCGGTGGAGTACAGGATCAGGTTTAAGGTGCTGGTTTTAACCTTTAAAGCCCTATACGGCCTAGGACCCTCGTACCTACAGGACCGCCTCTCCTGGTATGCCCCACAGAGAAACGTACGGTCTTCAAATAAGAACATCTTGAAGGTCCCAGGCCACAGAGAAGTTAGGCTGGCCTCAACTAGAGCCAGGGCTTTTTCAACTGTGGCTCCGATCAGGTGGAACACTCTGTCACAAGAGACTAGGGCCCTGCGGGACTTGACATCTTTCCGCAGGTCCTGCAAGACAGAGCTGTTCCACCAGGCCTTTGGCCAGGGCACAGCCTGACTCCCTCCCTTGGCAATCTTCACGGAGCTCTGGCCCAATGGTTGCCAGTGGCTTGATCCGAATTAATTTTACAATGAATGATTTTAGAGTGTTGTTTGTGCTGTACTTTTGTACTGTTTTATTGTTGTTAGCCGCCCTGAGCCCGGCTTCGGCTGGGGAGGGCGGGATATAAATAAAATTTATTATTATTATCTGCCGTGTGCATTCCTTGGCTGTGAACCACCCATGGCCAGCCCCCGCCCTACAATGTGCAGCAGCTGAAGGAATAGCTGCATTACACCTTGATTTGTGCAAGTCCATAAAGAGGCCCAAGACTCAGGGCAGTGTTCAAGATATGAGCAACCGATTTGCACCCTGAAATATCCCAGAACCTTCTTCAACATACAGGGGCTGCGTAGCAATGCACAGGGTTCCTAAATACCGTATTTTTTGCTCTATAAGACTCACTTTTTCCCTCCTAAAAAGTAAGGGGAAATGTGTGTGCGTCTTATGGAGCAAATGCAGGCTGCACAGCTATCCCAGAAGCCAGAATAGTAAGAGGGATTGCTGCTTTCACTGCACATCGATCCCTCTTGCTGTTCTGGCTTCTGAGATTCAGAATATTTTTTTTCTTGTTTTCCTCCTCCAAAAACTAGGTGCGTCTTGTGGTCTGGTGCGTCATATAGAGTGAAAAATACGGTAGGTAACAGGAGTTTCCTAAATGGTAGAGAACCACCACCGTAAAGAAACTAGTGCAAGATTGTGCTGTCAAACGTAATAGATGTTGAACCAAAGTGTAAGTAAATATTTCAAACCAATAACTTTCCCCCAAACACTTTCCCAGACCTTTTAAAGCATCAGTTAAGGCAATTATAACCTCCCTGGACTTTATCCTGCTGCTACTTTCTTTAATTGCACTTTTAAAAAAATGACTAAACCAGAGTTACCTCTTCCAAAATAAATAAAAATAAAAATCCAGGAACTGGATTTATCACATTTAAGAGAGTACCTAGGGATTTGCCTTGAATTAGGTTCCGAATTTGGCCTAGTATTGTCTATTCTGGATGGCAATAGTTCTCCAGCATTCCAGGAAAAGAGGAACCTATCCCAGCACCCACTAACTGATTCATTCATTTATTTCTTAGACTTATATCACACTTTTCCTATAAGGAGCTCAAGGTGGTACCCATTGTTCCCCCTTTCTCCATTTTATTCTCACCACCACCCTGTGAGGTAGGTTAGGCTGAGAGTGCCCATTTGAGCAAGCAATACGTGTGCTCTTCCACTGACTTAAAGCCCTTCCCCTAAGGGAGCAGGAGTTCCACAACAACCATACATGGCTTGGATCTGTGACCCGCTTCGCACAAGCCACATAAGAGAAGCACTTCCTTACTTTGTCTTGTAGAGGTGCATGATGCCATGAACTATTTCAACTGACGGGTTTCCACTGAAAAAGGAAATCTGGTCTGGAAGCTGCTTCGAGGGGGAATCCAGGGCTGTCCCAACACCCCCACTTTGGCCATTATGTTTACTCCGGTCATCGGGGGAGGATGCCTCAGACGCTTTGCCTTCCTCCATCACTGCTTTCAACGCTTCTTTTTTCATGAATCAAGAAAAGTATAGGTCAGACACTGCCTGCGTGAAAGATTCTTTTTTTATATATAATAATGTTTATTACTTTTACAACAATTTAAACAAAAAAGAAAAAGCACAGAAAAAACAATACATTACATTACAATACATAGAAACACTAAAACATTAAACTAACAAGACAAAACAAAAACAGTTTAAAAACACATCAAAGCAAAAAAGAAAAAAGAAAAAGGGGAAAAAAGAGAAAAAATTTCCAATATCTTATCTTTCTTTCTTTCACATATTTCCACGACCTCCTCACACCTCCCTTTTTGTATTCCACATCTAATAATTATCTCAGCAATTCCCTTCCATCTTCCCCTGCTTTCTATCCTATAATTATCTTAACACATTTCAACCTTATTTTTCCTTCAATACTGTATAGATCTATTTATACTTAATTCCTTATAACATTTCTACTAAAGCCATATCACTTCATTCCAACATTCTTTTAGCATTCATTAATTTTACAATGTTTCTGTAGATAATCTTTAAAATTCTTTAAACTTCTGCGTGAAAAATTCAACTGCTCTTCTAAAACATTATTTCCATACATTATAAAGGGAATCTACTCAGAAAGGGCCCTTTGTAAATTGTGTACATCAATGACTACTTCCAAGCCGCAGTTCACTATTTACCAACCCGGGAGAATGTCCAACAGAGTCAGTGAAACCAATCTGAGGGTTTTGTTTTGAGTAGGTGACTTGCAAACTGGTCCTCCAGACTATTTAGTCATAGAAAGGATCAAGAGGCCACTGACAGCTCAATTCCATGCACACTGATTCCAAAGCAAGCTCCAGTGTGCCAATGGGGATTGCTTCCAAATAAGTGTGTTTAGGATTGCAGCTCTAACCTAGCAGTCAAAAGGTAAAGACCACAACGCAGCCCCTAGCAATTAGAAACATTTCTCAGGTTATGTTTGGTCACAAAAGGCTGCACCCAATGAAGGTGTTCCATCCGCACAAGGACTTCTGCATGTGCAACAGAACTTCCCCTCCCTCTTTTCTCCCTACCCCCACAACCAAAGCCTGCTCCAGAGGATTGCAGGAAAACCCAGAACAGTGGCTCAAAGGGGTGGGGAGGGCAGGCAGGGAAAGGTCTGTTATGCTCATGCAAGTCCTTTCATGCAGTTCAAAGCATTGTAAGGTAGGAAAGTTAAAGCCTGATTCAATACTCCTTCATATCATTGTAGAATTATTAGAATGGGCTTTCCCTTTCTGACTCCCTCTAGACTACCAAGTCCCATCAACCAAAGCCAACATGGCCAATGGTCAAAGATGCTGGGAGTTGTAGTTTAAAACACCTGGAAGGCATCTTGATCACTACTCCTTCAATAGGCAGGCATCAGTTCTAAGAATACTTTAAAACTTTAGAACAATCTTGCAAACAAATCTACAGAAGTTGCAGACTCATAACCATTCACTGTTTGGGGCATGTCCTCGTCTCTAAGAAACAAGGGCCGAGAGCCAAGTCTGTTCCTGTCCTGCCCTCTCCCCCAGCCTAGACAGTAACAAGAACAACAAAGTGTTCCTGTTTGGTCAATTAGTTCATTCTGGCACTTAACAAGTCTGATTTAGTAATGGTCCTGTTGTATGGCTAAGTAGAGAGGAAAAAGCTCACGCTATCATATGCATGTTAACTGGCTCTGCCTGACACCCACTGATAGTTGTACATTTTCTCGAAGCAGAAACTTGCACCTGCATTCTGCCCAGAAGCACCATACCAGTACCTGCATCAGGCTTTATAGTTTCAATGATCATATCAGTCATCTCCCTGCGGCCAATGTGCTGGTGAATGATAGCTGCTTTCTCGACAGGCTCCTTTCCGTCTAAGGAGGCTGTGGCAGCTGCTAGTGATTTCTCCTGGATTTCCTCATCAGACATTTCAGTGGCTAAACAAAAACAGTGATGTGTATTATTATAATAGCTATCCACAAGCTATAACAAAAACAACAAAAGCAAACACGCCCTTTCAAATCTAAATGATTATATCCATTGCAGTTGAACTAGCCTATTAATTCATTCTTCTTTAAACTTGTTGTAAACTATCCAGAGTGGCTGGGGCAACCCAGTCAGATGGGTGGAGTACAAATAATTAAATGTTTCCGGCCTCCTATTGGTTCTGCATTTGGGCTACAACACACCTGTGACATCATTTAGCTGATCTCAGAGGCACTTGTAGATACAAATCAGGTCATGAGCAAAGCATTACACACACACACACGCAGTGTAACCACAGGTATCCGGGTTTTCCTGTTAGAGCAATTGATAGGATGCTTAATTAGAAAACTGCCATCACAATATTATTATGAAAGGGCCCTGTTTGATAGGGGAAGCACAAGACCCTATCTCCTTCTTGCCATTGTATTAAGTTATTAACAATCTGTCACGTAAAATGACAGACATATATGCAGAAACCAGGAGTTTGTAGCATTACCCAGGGGGGAAATTAATCATTTTCTTACATTTTCTAAGATGTCACAGATGAAGATGAGGGCACACTTCTATACCAGTGACTGCCTATTTTAGAAGATGAAGAAGAGTTTGGATTTGATATCCCGCCTTTCACTCCCTTTAAGGAGTCTCAAAGCGGCTAACATTCTCCTTTCCCTTCCTCCCCCACAACAAACACTCTGTGAGGTGAGTGGGGCTGAGAGACTTCAGAGAAGTGTGACTGGCCCAGGGTCACCCAGCAGCTGCATGTGGAGGAGTGGAGACGTGAACCCGGTTCCCCAGATTACGAGACTACCGCTCTTAACCACTACACCACACTGGCTCTCTTTTAACGCTGCAGGGCCTGCAAGACAGAGCTGTTCCACCAGGCCTTTGGCCAGGGCACAGCCTGACTCCCTCCCTCGGCAATCTTCGCGGAGCTCTGGCCCAATGGTTGCCAGTGGCTTGATCCGAATTAATTTTATAATGAATGATTTTAGAGTGTTGTTTATGCTGTACTTTTGTACTGTTTTATTGTTGTTAGCCGCCCTGAGCCCGGCTTCGGCTGGGGAGGGCGGGATATAAATAAAATTTATTATTATTATTATTATTGAATTATTGCCTCGTGTGTACATCCTGCATTCCCAAACATATCACACATTCTGGAAGGGATTTGTCCTGTGTTGTGCACACATACTCTGCATTACCTTCTCTGACATAGGCTTCTGCCAGAGGGTTTATTAGTAAACCAGTAACACCAACTTTCCAACTGTTGTTGGAGGGCGAGCCCTTTTTCATTTGAAACATTATAACGCTCTATGTAGATCGATGCCAGTAACTCTTCATAGTAAAGAGCAACAATATGAAGCTTGTCATTAACTTGGGAGCACTGCTCTACCTTGCTCAACATGATCTACTTCAACCGGTATCACCTCTGTGTGATCTCACCTACAGAGACATCTGCTCTTACATAAGCGCCTTTTAACTAGAGGATACAATTCGGTTAGGCTTTCTACCTTTGGGGATAAAACAATAATAATTGCTGTGCTTTAAAAGTTGTGCTTTTTTCTTGTAAAACACACTGGGGGTCACTGTAGTAGAATTTTAAAAAGATTTATGTTTTAATCCCTCTCTCAGAGACTTCCCTCTCTTTCTCTCCACCCCCCCCCCCGGCTTGTTCCCCCCCTCATTCTCCCCCGAGCCCCCTCACCGGCCGCGCTGTAAGGAAAGCCGCCCGGCACGGGCGAAGTCTCGGCCAGCTCCAAGCGAAGGACCACCAGCGACACACTCATAGGGCCCGCCCTGGAGGGGCTCCCGAGCCCGCGGGGCCCGAGCGGGGCAGGGGAAAGGGGAAAAGAGGCCCAAACCGCCCCTGAGGCGCCAGCTGTGGCTCCTGCTGTTGTTCCACCGCCTTCGCCGCCGCAGCTCCCTAGGATTATGAGCCACTTCCGCCCCCTGGCTCCCTGACCCTTGACCCCCGCGCGCGCGCAGGCGCAGAGAGGGAGCGGCAGAGGGGGGGCGGGGCGAAGGGTGCCAGATCTTCTGCTGTTTAAGTGGGCGGGGCTGTCGTGAGGACGTCGCTCGTCCCTCCCTGCCCGTGTTCTCGCGAGAACCGCCGAGAGGCAGAAGCTGCTGCGAGGGACTCGACGCAAGGTTCGTCTCGGGTCAGAGGTCACCGCAGCTGCTTTCTGGGGAGAGGGCGGAAGTGAGGGTGGGGGACAAAGGAGAGAAGGGCAAAATGCGGGGTGCTGGAGGTTGTGGCCTCAGCTTTAGGGAAGGGGGTGTCAGGAACCTTGAAAATGGTCTTTTGCGCGGTGGGATTTGAGTCTCTGGTGGTGTTTGTCTACTTTTTTGTGATCTCATGTCCCCCATTTTCAGGGTAGATCTTTTGTTCTTAGGTTGCCCAACCGTACAATAATAATAATAACAGTAACAACAGTAACAGTAACTTGTAAATAATTCAGCAAACTAAAAGCAATACACGAATAGATGCTGGAATCAAACTGTTGTAAGTGAAAAGAACAAATCTGTTCAAATATTATTTATCCATTTCCTATTTAATATACAGTGGTACCTCGGGTTACATACGCTTCAGGTTACATATGCTTCAGGTTACAGACTCCGCTAACCCAGAAATAGTACCTTGGGTTAAAAACTTTGCTTCATGATGGGAACAGAAATCGTGCTCCAGCATCAGCAGGAGGCCCCATTAGCTAAAGTGGTGCTTCAGGTTAAGAACGGACCTCTGGAACGAATTAAGTACTTAACCCAAGGTATCACTGTATATTTATTAACCCTGCTTTTCAGGAGATAGCTTCACAAAGCCACACACTTAAACGGCACGCGGCAAAACGCAGTTTAAAACTTGTAAGCAGCACTGCCACTGCCAGAATTTCTGCAGCCCAATTAACATTCTTCCTGGAAGGCAGCAGAGAACTACACCCCCTGCAATTATTGACCATGCTGGCTGGGGTTGGCGGGAGTTGTGAACAACCGACGCCAGACAGAAAGAGTGCACTGATACTGTGCAGATTTACAGGCACAAAGTGATAGGGATAATCTTCAAAGCCTTATACCACCTTCCCTTATCCTAGACTGTTCATACCTTACGTGCCAGTATGCCCACAACCAGGTTGTTGGGCATGTGGTGGGTATTATTTTCAATGGCAACTCTGCATTTGTGGAAACCTGATCCAATTGTAAGATCAGACAAGACTCATCCTACAAGTTTTAAAGCTGTGTTTGAAAACATGCTTGTTCAGTAAAATTTGGAGGGCCACAGGTTTCTGATAAGAGGTGCGCAACCTAGCCCTAGGGAAGGAGCCACCTACATAGTCATGATAAATTTTTATTTATCGCTTACCACAGGAATATGGAACTTGTGGCCCTGCTTCTGGATACTAGATCACCACACAGAGCCAAAACATCAGATGTGCTGAGTAACCTGAAAGATGCTTTTTTTTTTAATCTTAATCTTAAACTTTTCTATGAATGGCTAATATCTGTCCTTCTGAGTTGAGAACTGTGTTATACTACTTGTGGCTTGTACGAGTCCGCTGTTTTATTTGATTTGTTTTGATTTGTTTTGTTGTGTTGTGTTTCATGATGGGCGTAAAGCCGAATAAACATTTTGATTTGATTTGATTTAGCATTGAAAGAGAAACCTGTGCAGACAAGAAGTTATCCCAAGATCTGGAAACTACTAACTTGCAACAAATCTCTTAAGCATTTACTTTCCCCTTTATATACACAGTTCCAGAAAATGTGTGCTGGGCGGTTCTTCCAAGCCTTCTGTAACCACCATGTCAGGAGATCACACATCCTACAACGGTTCTGGTACAGACCTCCACACTCACTATGGAGAAATTCTTCAACCTGTCCCTATAAAGCTGTGATCTTTGATATGGGTGGTGTTCTCCTTCCTTCCCCAATCAAACTGGCAGCAGGTGAGTGTCTGTATCAGTGGCATTCCCATCCAGTCTGACATTTGCTGATTGAGCTACCTTAATATGGAATGTAAAGTGGAATATTCCAAGTCCTTTTTCTGCTATGTAAAATGTGTCTTGTATTATTCTGCCCAACCCCAAGCCATGGGTGCCTGCGCTTTCCCAGGGTTCAGTTGCCTTGGAATGAACATCAGTGGAGACTGTGGTGTTCTGAAGATAAATTGTTTTGATTTCCACCTGAGCATAGGATGGAGGGGCTCACAGCATTAACACTCACAACAGAACTTGTTTCTTCATTGTCCCAAGCACACCAGCCCCCAATGAGGACACACGATTTTCCAGGAATGCCCCTGATTTAATGAAGCCATTCCGGTTTCTGATTTGATCCGGGAATGTCCCGCTTTTTAGGACATCCCTATTGGAGAAATGTTGGAGGGTATGGAGTTATCCAGCCGCCAAGTTGTCTGAAGGCAATCCTTTATAGGAAAGGTTTTTTTGTTTAATGTTTTATTATGTTTTTATATGTGTTGGAAGCCACCGAGTGTGGCTGGAGCAACTGAGTAAGATGTGTGGGGTATAAATGGTAAAATTATTGTCCCTATTTTCATTGGAGAAATGTTGGAGGGTATGTGGTCAGGACAGTTGGAACAACAGGACGGACATGCCTTCTTCAGCACGTTTAAACCACCTCTTTTGACACAAGCACCGGTGACTTCTGTGTGGGATCTCCTGTCACTTTAAGCCCCTTCTCATCCTTGGAGACAGTGGGAGAGGGGACGGATTTTAATGGCCCAACTCTCTCTGAGACCCTCTCTTCCACTTCTGTGACTCCCTGCACCTCTTTCCCTGCTTCTGACTTCCCGTACTCTTCCTCTTTCCCCTGCCTCACAGGTGGCACAGATCCCCACCCATTCCCCTGGAACATTTTCCTGCCTCCTCTGCTGACTCTTCCAGACACTTGCCTTTCCCTGATACCCATTAGGCTTTCAGGGAAACCAGCCACAACTTGGTTTCAGACACATTTCTATGTCACCAGCTTCCAGCATCAGCCCAAACTCTCACACACAATTGTACGATTCTATTCTAGACTTCCCCAGGCTGCATCATCCTTGACGTGACAGGTATTCCTGATATTAGGGAACAACATTCCTTTCTATAGGAAACACTGGTGACTGGTAGGAAACCTTTCATGTCCCCGCCCCAATTATTAATGTTGGTTCCTCACCCATCTGCCTTCCTTTATGTAGACTGGGAGATTCGGCACCGTGTACCCCCTGGCACCATCAAGCAGGCCTTGAGATCGGGAGGGCAGGACGGACCTTGGCTGAGGTACATGAGAGGGGAGCTGCAGCCAGCAGAGTTTCTGCATGAATTTGGAAAGCAGTGCTCCGAGATCGTAAGCCAGCTTTTCTGCTTGTTTTCTGTCACCTGAATAGGGGCCAAGTAGAAGGGCTCACATGCAGAGTTCTTATCTCAGGGGCCGGGAAAACTGCAGCCTTCTGGCTGTTGCTGGCCTCTGCCTCTGTTCAGCTAACATGGCTAGTGATCAGGGATTTAAAAAAAAAATAATTTAAATTTTATTAAAATAATTCAACATTAATACATACATATTACGAATATACAGACAAACATACATTGAATACAGTCCTTAAAAATATTCATACATACCCACACTCAATCCCACACATACTGGGAAAAGGAAGTATGTGATCAGGGATTGCGGTATGAAGTGTCCAGAAACGCCTAGAAGGCTGAAAGGTTCTCCACTCCTATATTGCTATTATTATTATTATTATTATTATTATTATTATTATTATTATTCTGCCCATCACCCTAACCTACAACATTAAAAATAGTTTAAAGCCACTTATAATTGCAGAAAGAAGATGAGTCCTAAAAATATGCATATGTCAAAAGCCAAGGCAAAGAAGCTGTATCTTCAACATTTGCTAGAAGCTTTGCCATGAATGTGCCAGACGTACCACTCTGGGGAGAGAATTTCCCAGCTTAGGAATTGCCACAGAGAATGCCCTTTTCTGGGCCGCTGCCAGCTTCTGAGGACAGTGGGTCGCCTCTGGTGATATTGGCACCCAGGAAAGTCTGTAGGGAAAGGGGGTGTTTGGTATTTAGGGTCTGAAACAATAATGGAAACATCCATAGGCAGAAATTGGGAGACATCTCCACCATGAACTGCCTAAGTGTCTTAGCACATTTGCAATTCATACCTCTCACTACAACCCTGTTGGGTAGGCCAGGCTGAGAAAGCATGATCAGTTCAAGCCCACCCAGAGAAGTTTTAAGAGAGAGGGAGCCCTCTGCCCTTTCTTCCATCTCTTCTTTAGCTGTTTTCGACCATTCAGTTCAACTTTGTTCTTTCACGCTATAAAAAATGACTCAATGTATAGAATATGGCCTGGTATTATTGGGTTGTGTGAAACATTTGGCGTGATCTTTTCCACCCAAAGATGTTTCAGCCACCGTTTTCCTTTCTCTTTTTACCTCTTCCCACAAGGCAAACTCCTCTGTCCCAGTGGACTCTTTCCTCGCAGATTTGACCAGCGTTGGAATGTCAGAGCAGCTTCCCGTTATGACTGAAGCAATAAAGTGCATCCGAGCAGAAGGTTTGAAGACGGCCGTCCTGAGTAACAATTTCTATTTGCCCAGTGGAGAAAGTTTTCTGCCCCTTGACCGGCAGCAGTTTGATGTGGTGAGTTCACAGCGTGCAACAGAGATTCCAGGTTTTTTTAAGGCTCTCTTCTCATTAGAGAAATCTTATTATGCTGCGAGAGTTTTGTGTGGTGTAGTGATTCGAGTGTCAGGCTAGGACCTGGGAAACCAAGGCTGAAATCCCCTCTTGGCCGTGAAGTTCACTGGGTGATCTTGGTCCAGTCATAACCTACCTCACAGGGTCATTGAGCTCTGTGGAGGCAAAGGTGAGATATAATTCCGCTAAATAAATAGTGTAATCAGATGACTGACCAGTGAGCAGCTCCACCCAGCTGCCACACTTGGCCTGCAATGGGCGAGGTCTCCATCCCTATCATAGACCAATTAGAACATTGGTTTATCTTACTTGCATTTAGTAAAGAAAGCTAAAAACTGCCCATTCTGCATTTGCAGTTACCATCCATTCATTGTGACTAACGAACTTAAGAAACACTCCGAAACAAGAAATCTCACCCAGTCTAATTTTTACTTTACAATGGTACCTTGTTTCCTGAACTCAATCCGTTCTGGAAGTCTGTTCGACTTCCAAAACGTTTGCAAACCAAGGTGCGGCTTCTGATTGGCTGATTGGCCCCGGAAACAATGCCGACAGCTGAAACAGACATTTGGTTTCCAAAAAAGTTCGCAAACCGGAACACTTACTTCTGGATTTGTGGTGTTCGAGAGCCTATTTGTTCAGGAGCCAAGCCGTTCGGGAACCAAGGTACCACTATATTTTATTGTCTTTTGTCTTCTAGATAATTGAGTCTTGCCGGGAAGGGGTGTGCAAGCCGGACCTTCGTATCTATAAGTTGTGTTTGGAGAGACTGGGCGTTCAGGCCAAAGAGTCCATCTTTCTGGATGACCTTGGGCAGAACCTGCAAGCAGCTGCCCAGCTGGGCATGAAGACACTCAAGGTGAGCAGAGGTGCGGCCGTGTCAAAGACCTTCCACCACCAGACTTGTAAAACCAGCCTGCCTGACTCACCTGCTCCCCTTCCTTCCTGGAGCCCATGCTTGCTACTTCATCCACCTCTTCATCTCAGGTTGATGACCCAGACTCAGCACTTCAAGAGCTGGAGAGCCACCTGGGCTTTGCCCTGAGATTGTTTGTTCCTTACACATGTTCCGTGAGGTCGGCAATGCAGATCCCCACAGCCCCTCTCCAGAAGTACATTGAAGGCATCCTGGGGACTCCAGGTATGGAATCTTTTCCCTCTCCCCCACTGTCAGAGACCAGGCTGAGGAGTACTGTTCTGATGAGGAATGGTGGGAGCCTCCCCCTCCCCCTGCTCATGACCAGGATCCTGAAGCTTCCCAGGAGCAGTATAGATTTGGAACGGTGGTTTGCAGAGGGGCATAGTTCTGAAGACAAAAGTTGGGACGAACTGGGAGGTGAATAGCAAAGTGAAGAACTGGAAGAGAAAGAGCTAACAGGCTTTCTCTCACTGGAAAGTGTCCAGCCTATCAGTCCAAGGTTATGTAGGACAGATAAGGTGGCTACACAAAAAGCACGGTGGTTGCAAGATCACAAGATCACGGTGGTTGCAAGGCACAGAAGTGACGGGGGGGAAGTGGGTGGAAACCATAATTGGGAACACCTTCATTCCAAGAATGGCTGCTTTGTTCATTTGCTGTGATCATTTAAGACTCTTTAAATGGTAAGCGAGTCTTTTCGCTTTGTCCTTCTGATCTACGGCCAAAGGGGGGAGGCAGTCGAGGCCCCGACGCCTGACACCCGCCCTCCAATATTATGGCATTTTGCACATTCCCGCTTTGGTTGCCCTTCCCAGCTATAAAAGATTCAGATCTTGAAAGTGCCAGGACGTTCTTCGCTACTCTTCTGTCAGCAGATGACTTTGTGTTCTATAGAAACACAGCATTGTGTAGCGGTTAAAGGTAAAGGTAAAGGTACCCTTGCCCGTACGGGCCAGTCGTGTCCGACTCTGGGGTTGCGCGCCCATCTCGCTTAAGAGGCCAGGGGCCAGCGCTGTCCGGAGACACTTCCGGGTCACGTGGCCAGCGTGACAAAGCTGCTCTGGCGAGCCTGCGCCAGCACAGCACACGGAAATGCCGTTTACCTTCCCGCTATAAAGCGGTACCTATTTATCTACTATTTATCTACCTATTTATCTACACCTACCATCCAGGGAAATCTTCCCTCAGCCTCAAAGCTCCCTGAGAGGCATTGAGTCTGTCACCTCTCTTTTTTTCCACTCTCTCCACCTGGCCTACCTGACGGCCGGTTGTTATGAGAATAAAATGGATGGGGGCAAGACTACAGACACCTTTGTGAGCTCCTTGGAGCAAACCCAGTTTCGCTCGCTAATGGCTCACGCTCCCACTTTCAGGGCCTCTGGTGCTGCGGCAGTTCAGCCATGGGCAGTCCAATCCTACCTACTACGTCAGGTTTGGGGATCGTCAGTTCGTTCTGAGGAAGAAGCCGCCAGGCCCCCTCCTTCCCTCTGCTCATGCTGTGGAGAGAGAGTACAGGTGAAAAGTCTAGCAAATGCCTCCATCCTAGCTCAAAATACAGTCGTACCTCTGGTTACGTACTTAATTCGTTCCAGAGGTCCGTTCTTAACCTGAAACTGTTCTTAACCTGAAGCCCCACTTTAGCTAATGCCGCCAGAGCACGATTTCTGTTCTCATCCTGAAGCAAAGTTCTTAACCCAAGGTACTATTTCTGTGTTAGCGGAGTCTATAACCTGAAGCATATGTAACCCGAGGTACCACTGTATCGGATTAGTAACTTGGTGGAAGCAGGAGCATGCAAGCCTTTGAGTTTCACAGTATTATTTATCAGGCAGAAGGAGTTATGTGTTATTGGAAAGTGTGCAGTCTTTCACTTAACATAAGTTGCACAGCTTTAAATGTTCAATTTTGGGGGTTTGTTTCCCCCTCGTGTTTTGCTGCTTGGGGACTCCATTCAGTTATTCCTGAACGCTTTGGTGAGTTTTCAAGCAGCAGCCTTTTCAAAAAAGGACGAGGAGAGGCAGAAATGCTAACAGTTTGTTTATTCATTCCCTTCGTTTATTAGTTGCTTTTTGAGGCTAAGCCCTCACAAAATGAAGCACAAAGAGAAATAAAAGCATCAGAAGCTCAGGCAGAGTGTGAGAAATACTGAATTAAACCACTGTCCTAAACTTTCATGAGGAAAGGTAGTAGTAAAAAAAGTAAAAGTTTAAGGCCTTCTTGGATGCCAGGATTCCAAGGGAGGCAAGCAAATGTTAACTGTAGGAGAGTTCCACATCCACGGGGCCAACAGATGCAAAGGTCTTGCCTCGTGTGCTGGTCAAGCTAACAGATTTCACAGGCTCGGCCCACGAGCAAGATGTCAGGCAAGGGTCTTGGATTATAGGCAGGTTCTGAATTGGGACAGGCAGTCCTTATGGTAATTAATTTTTTAATGCAGTGGTACAATGTTAATGTATCTTGTATAACTTGTCACAGTCAGGTTTTTAAAAGAAATATAACCACACTCTAACAAATTCTTCCGGTGTTAATTCTGGTCTCCTTTACCCTGGCAGGGTTTTGAAGGCTGTTGCGGAGGCTGGTGTTCCAGTTCCTAAAGTCCTTGCCTTATGTGAAGATTCAAGGTGCATTTATGGTGTGTGTGTGTGTGTGTGTGTGTGTGTGTGTGTGTGTGTGTGTTTGAGAATGAATCACTGGGCCTGTGTAATTTTCAGTCATCTCATAAACTCTATACGTTGCTGATTGTAAAAAACAAACAAACAAAAAAACCCCCAAAGCAGCTTAAAAAACAACAATAAAATTATCAGTAAGAACCCTTACTTAAAACATTCAAGCAATAATGAACATCAATGATGGGCTAAAGACAAGATGCAAATACATGTCCACATTCCACTTATCTGGGTTGACTTGTGTCAGCAGAAAGGTTTTCAGCAAGCGCCAAAAAGAGTGCAGTGAAGTGCCTGATGTCACTAGGCAGGGAGTTCCAAAGTTTGCATGCTGCCACATTAAAAGATTGATTTATTACAAATTCAGAATGGGTGCCCATTCCGCAAATTGAAGTGGTTATGTGGGCATATTTGGGGTGAGGCGATCTTGCAGGTAAACTTGTCCCAAGTTGTTAACGGCTTTATGTATCAATAGTAACACCGTCAACTTGGCCCAGTAACATAGCTGTCAACTTTTCCTTTTTCTTGCGAGGAGTCCTATTTGGAATAAGGGTATTTCCCTTAAAAAAAGGGAAATGTTGACAGCTATGCCCAGTAACGAATTGATAACCAGTATGCTGAAAGGGTCTCACTCCTGCCAGCAATCGTGCTGCAGCATTCTGCACTAACTGCAGCTTCTGAATCAAGCACAAAGGAAGCCCCACATAGAGTGGATTGCAGTCGCCCACTATTGAAGATTCACCTCTCAAAGCCCTTTCTGCTGCTGCTCAAAGCAATCAGTCCGTTTATTATGGTCATAGACCTGCAGTTTTGCTGATGTTCTTGCACTAACATCCTCGTGTCGCCCCAGTATCATTGGCACCCCATTTTACCTCATGGACTACTGCACCGGACGGATCTTCAAGGACCCCTCCCTCCCAGGACTGGAACCCAGCCAACGGACAGAGATTTACACCGCCATGAACAGAGTCCTCTGTAAGATCCACAGTGTGGACATCAAGGCGGCCGGCCTGGAGGATTATGGGAAACATGGTGCGTAAATGTTTGGAGCAATGGCATTTCTTTTCTCACAATGTGAAGGTGTGGAACTGTGATAGCCCTCAAGATGTAGTTAGGCTCCCAGGTCCCATCAGTGCTATGGTCGGGGATGGTGGGAGCTGGAGACTGATAACTTATCCCTGACCTATACAGTGGTACCTCAGGTTACATACACTTCAGGTTACATACGCTTCAGGTTACAGACTCCGCTAACCCAGAAATAGTGCTTCAGGTTAAGAACTTTGCTTCAGGATGACAACAGAAATCGTGCTCTGGCGGCGCAGGCCCCGTTAGCTAAAGTGGTGCTTCAGGTTAAGAACAGTTTCAGGTTAAGTACGGACCTTCGGTATGAATTAAATACTTAACCTGAGGTACCACTGTAAAGCCTCAGGCAACTCAGGACCCCAATTCCTCAAGGACTGCCTCTTCCCAAATGAACCCACCAAGACCCCCTGACCATCATTTGACGCCCTTCTCCATGTGGCCCCTCCATGACAGGTCCCAAGGGCAGCAACACAAGAACACGCCTTTTCAACAGTGGCTCCCCGCTGCTTTCCTCAGGGATGCTCGCCTGCTGCCATCATCTTCAGGCCCAAATAAAAAATGTTGGCTTTTAGTTATCCTCCTTGAGTGAGTGGAGCCACTCCTGGAGTGGGTGGAAGTTTTAAGCCTGCCTTTAAAAACATTATTGTCTTTTAGAGGTTTTTATTCTGTTTTAATGTACAGTGGTACCTCTGGTTATGTACTTAATTCGTTCCGGAGGTCTGTTCTTTACCTGAAACTGTTCTTAACCTGAAGCACCACTTTAGCTAATGGGGCCTCCTGCTGCCGCCACGCCACCAGAGCACGATTTCTGTTCTCATCCTGAGGTAAAGTTCTTAACCCGAGGTACTATTTCTGGGTTAGTGGAGTCTGTAACCTGAAGCGTATGTAACCTGAAGCGTATGTAACCCGAGGTACCACTGTATGTGTTTATTGTAAGGCACATTGAGTCGCTTTCATAAAAAAAAATACCAACTAATAAGTTTAATAAGAATGACAGCAATAGTAATAGATAACATCTGAAGGGCCACAGGATCCCCATTTCATAGAGCATGGTGCTGGTGTGGCCAAGGTTGCAGGTTCGATCCCCGTATGGGACAGCTGCATATTCCTGCATTGTAGCGGGGTCAGACTAGATGATCCTCAGAGTCCCCTCCAACTCTACAATTTTGCAGTCCTATGATTTCTGTGCTCGGTTCTGCAGAACTTGTTTTTTTCAGTACATGCAGAACTTGTTTAATACAGTGCATGCAGTAAACTTAACCCCTTTCTTTCACAGCCTTTCCCAATCTTCCAACATTATATTGTGTCCAACATCTGTTGCCCAATCAATCATCACAGCTTTAACTTGTTCGTCCTTTGTATGCCATTCTAACAACAAATTATACATTTTGGAGAGATTTTTAACATTAATGTCTAACAATTCCGTTTCCAATTTGGATTTTTCTGTTGCAAAACCATTTTTCTTATCAGGTTTATACAATTCGTTAATCTGATAATATTGTAACCATCCATCCAATTTATCTTTGATTTGATCAAATGATCTTAATTTAAATTCCTCATTATCTTCCACCAGTAAATCAGCATATTTCAACCGTTTACTCTCCATGTTCAACTTTTTCTGTGCCTTTGCTTCCATTGGTGAAAGCCACCTGGGTGTTTTCTTTTCCAAGAGATCTTTATATCTTATAGAACTTGTTTTTTTCACGGTTGATTTTTTAGTGCCGAGAATGTCCCCTGCCATCTTTAACGACATCTTTCTGCTGCAGGTAACTACGTTCAGCGGCAAGTCCAGACGTGGAGCAAACAGTACCGTGCCACAGAGACGCATACCATCCCAGCTATGGAGAGGCTTATTGCCTGGTTCCCTTCCCACCTGCCAGCCAGCGAGGGCCTCTCTGTCGTGCACGGAGATTTCAGGTGTCAAACAACAGCATTCTCTCCCCCTCCAAACACAGTTTTCAGGAGTCCCTTTCAACCAGGCATAGGCAACCTCGGCCCTCCAGATGTTTTGGGACTACAACTCCCATGATCCCTAGCTAAACAGGACCAGTGGTCAGGGATGATGGGAATTGTTAAGTTGTGGGTGAACATATCAGACGACACAGCGATTCTCCAAACAGCTCTTGTTTATTCACAGGTCAGAACAGAACTGAACTGAAGGGTTCAGCCAGCCTGCTTATATAGAGCTCCAGTACAATGTAACTGTAACAACTTTCTGTAACTATCCAATCACTGATCCAATCCCTTATTTGCATATGTGGACCTGAACTATCTTCAGTATCCCCCTGCTGGCCCAGGGTGAGAACTTCAGTACATAACAGGAATTGTAGTCTCAAAACATCTGGAGGGCCGAGGTTGCCTATGCCTGCTTTAAACAATGTTTTCAACCTTTTTCAGTCCATGGCTCCCTTGACCAACTCCATTCTTCCTGTGGCACCCCTGTGAGGCTCAGGAGCCCAGTTATGTCACCCCTTGCCTGCAGAGCTGGCAGCCTTTCACCCTTTTTTAAACACCCTCCCTTGTGGACTGTTCCCTCAGCCTCCTGCCCTCTCCTTGGCAGTCCTCTGGGCAGCTGCTGATGCCGCCACCCCTGGTCTCTGAGCTGCCTCCCCTGCCCCAGATAGACGTGCCTCCTCACGCTGCCCCACAGGGGCCTGGGAAGCACCCCCTGGCCAGCTCCAGAGGCACCATTTGCCTGTGGAGCTTGTAGCCAGGGCTGCTGCAACAAACAGCTATGCCAGCCTTTAGGAGGCAGAGATGCAAGAGGGCATTAGAGGAGGGAGGGAAGGAAAAAGGGATGGAGGCCAATGTTGCCTGCAGCTCACCTGACCATCCTTCAAGACACCCTAGGGTGCCGCGGCACACTGGTTGAAAACCACTGCTTTACATTTTATGAAATAAAATAAATACATAATAGGTACCGCTTGGTTGTAAAGAAAAGGAGGGGGGAAATCCCTCGAAGCGGTTTACCCAAAAAATAAAACAATAAAATTATCAGCAGTTAAAAACAGCTGCTTAAAACATTCAAAAATAATTAAAATCATCGATAAGCTAAAAACAGACTAAAACACATGTTGGCATTCCACATACCTGGGTAGGCTGGTCTAAACAAAAAGTGTTTTTTGGTAGGCACCAATGAGAATGCAGTGAAGGCACCGACCTGATGTCAGCAGGCAGGGAGTTCCAAAGTGTAGGTGCTGCCGCACTAAAAGATTGATTTCTTAAAAATGGGGAACAAGTATATTATGTGGCACTTGTAACGGTGCCGGTTGGGCATGTTACAAATGGCAAAGGTGTGTTCAGATCACTGTTTCTCTCAGCAAAATACGTAGCAACCTGGGAAAAGGTTAGGGCCGGAGGTTCTGTGAAGGGGAGCTCTCTGACCTGATTCGCAACTCCCTCTGTGACTGTCTCTTCTCATGATTCTTTAGAGCAAGGGGAGCCAGTAGGATGGCCTCTGAAGGTTATGGAGAAGCCAGGGGGCATTATTATTATTATTATTAATTTAAATGGATTGGGTTTTTAAATAATACTTTGTGGCACCCCTGAGAACTTTTCTCATCTTGGTTTTTCTTCTCCACGTATTATTAGATGACAGTTCCCATAATCCCTGACCACTGAGGGGAGTTATAGTCCACAACTTTTTGCCAGGTAGGGAAAGGCTGCTTTAGAGGAAGCTGGTTGCAAGAAGGTTTTTAATGCACAGCGTACAGGAGCCCACACACCTCCGCTTTTAAGGTGGCACCTGCCAGAATTCCTCTGCATCTCCTCCCCTTTTTCCTTTGATAGGCTGGACAACCTGATCTTCCACCCGGAGAAGCCTGAGGTGGTCTCTGTCCTCGACTGGGAACTCTCTACCTTGGGCAACCCTCTTTCTGATGTGGCCTACAACTGCCTGGCGTATTATCTGCCTTCCAGCTTCAATATCCTGAAAGGTACATGCTTATTATCAAGTCATCGGAGAAACATCCATGTGGGTTTGAATAACACAAAACTGTATAATCTGAAATACTTTGCACCACAAAATTTACATATTCCAGTTAAAATCATTCCACAAAAGTGTCAGAAAACAGGAAAGGCTTGCTACAATTTATGCACAGATAATACACAGACGAGACTTTTTAATAATTGGATCAGATTGCTGTCATATGTGTGATCTTTGCTGTCTAATTTGTTGTTTCTTCAGCTTGTGTATAGTAATATAGAAAGGCGGTATACAAATTAAAAGTGAAATGAAATGAAATTAAGAGTCACATCCATCGCTCCGCCTAGTTTTGCTAGGCTTGCTTTTTAGGGCAACCTGTGGCCCTCCAGATGTTGCCTTCACCTAGCTCCTGCCATCCCTGATGGTTGCCCATGGTGGCTTAATAAAGGGTTGCTGGGAGCAGGAGTCCAGCAACACACGAAGAGCCACAGATTCTCCCTCCCCTCCTGCTTTACACTAGTATCAACCTTTTGGCCTACCAGCATCAAGCCCTGATCCTGCTTCCGTAACTAGCTTTGCTTTCCCTCCTTGCAGGTTTGAGGGACTGTGACCTGAGCCGGCTAGGCATCCCAACGGCACAGGCCTATTTCCAGATGTATTGCAAGCACATGGGCACCCCAGCCGTCGAGAACTGGAACTTCTACATGGCCTTTTCCTTTTTCCGAGTGGCTGCTATCCTACAGGGGGTGTACAAACGCTCGCTCACAGGTGAGAGGACAAAGACATCAGGCGAGTCAGTGGCCCTTTCTTGTCCAGCATCCTGTTCTCAAAAGTTAAGGAATGCAGAAAGCAGGACCTGAGGGCAGCAGAACTTCCCCCACTAGTGATTCCTAGCAACTGGCATTCAGAGACATAAGACGTACCTAGTTTTTAGAGGAGGAAAACAAGAGGGAAAAAAATTCTGAACGAAACTGTGGGTGTATGATTTTTGTGGTTCATACTGTGGCCACAGACATGTGATCTGATGGTGAATCTGGGGTGACCCAATGTAAAAATCCTGAGGATCCATGAGCTTTTACCTCCCCCCTCCCAGGCAGCCTCCACTAGCATCCCTTATCTCTCTTCCGATCCCACCGATCAGCTGTTTCCTTTCAACATTCCCTTCCCTCTTGTTTGCCTTAGTGTCTTTTCCTTAGCTGGAGCAGTTTTTTGCTCCTCCTTTTCTTCTAATTTCTCTCCTTATTGCTTTAGTCTTCCTGTTTCCACCCTTTGCAAGTTTGCTGTCTTTACCTCCCCCCTCCCAGGCAGCCTCCTTTATCTGTAGCGTCCCTTATCTCTCTCCCCAATCGGCAAACAATCAGCAGCTTTGTTTCAACACACACTTCCCTCTTTCAAAAAAGAAAAAAGAAAAAAGCGTGATCTGCTTTTTGCCCCTGGGCAATTTGGCTCCAAGGGACGCGGGTGGCGCTGTGGGTAAAAGCCTCAGCGCCTAGGGCTTGCCGATCGAAAGGTCGGCGGTTCGAATCCCCGCGGCAGGGTGCCCTCCCGTTGCTCGGTCCCAGTGCCTGCCAACCTAGCAGTTCGAAAGCACCCCTGGGTGCAAGTAGATAAATAGGGACCGCTTACTGGTGGGAAGGTAAACGGCGTTCCGTGTGCTGCGCTGGCTTGCCAGATGCAGCTTTGTCACGCTGGCTACGTGACCCGGAAGTGTCTCCGGACAGCGCTGGCCCCTGGCCTCTTAAGTGAGATGGGCGCACAACCCTAGAGTCTGTCAAGATTGGCCCGTACGGGCAGGGTACCTTTAATTTGGCTCCAGGGACCACACATTTGCTACATAAGACGCACAGACATTTCCCCTTACTTTTTAGGAAGAAAAGGGTGCATCTTATGGAGTGAAAAATACGGTATTACCTCTGGCAGTGAGGCCACTTGGGCCAAGGGTTGGGGGAATGGGCATCCATGGTGTGAGGGGGCTCCCCCCTCCCAATGAAACCACAATCTCTAGATTGCCAGCTTTCATTTGTAAAGAAAAGAGTGATTTTTAGCATGTTCAGAACCTGAGATATGAGGCAAAACGTGCATACGCAGTCAAAGGCAGGAAGCGGTTGACCCCTGCAAACAGCTGGATTGACATTTTGCAGGTCAGCTGGGGAGCAGGGAGTTCTGCCAATGTCTGGGAGGCCCTGGTGAAACAGACCCCTCCCCTCCTCCCCATAGGTCAACGTTTGAGAGGTGGGAGGGACCCCTGGTGTCTCCGTGGCAGCAGCTGATTGGCAGGTGGGTGACCCTGCGGGGGAAGATCCCCACCCCTGTTCTGCAGCAGCTCCTCAGGATTTTGGATCGGGAGCCTTTACCATCCCTTACCTGGAGATGCCAGCAGGGATTGATCCGGGGCCCTTTGGCCTGCAAAGCAACAAAACCTGCTTCCGTGGAGATGGAGGTGCTGGCGGTCAGCAGGTGGTCCCTGTCAAGCGGTCAGCCCTGTCACCCATGGTCAGCCATGCCAGTGAGCCTAAAGGTGGTGCAGGGGTGCTGCAAGTTCTTCATATCCACCTCACAGGAGGGTCCACCTGCATTTAGAGATGCAACTACAATGGATAGGTGGAGTGCTTCCAGAGAGGGCAAAATCACACCATGCACTTTTTAAAAATATATATATATATATTTAAAATAAATATTTATTAAGGTTTTTACAATATTACAAAATGAAAAATAAAAAAGAAAAAAGAAAAGTAGTTAAAAACAATTAAATCTTTTCGTCACTTATCTTTCATTTACTTGTTTCCCGGACCTCCTCATACCTCCCTTTTTTGTATTCCAGTTCAATTTATTAGTTCAGCAATTCCTTTCCCTCCTTATTTTATCCTGATCTTTAATCTTAAATTATTATAGCATTAAATTTTTGCCTGTTAAAAATCCATTTTTTCATATTCTTTTATACCATTACAGCTAGAAACCACTTAACTTCAATCCAACATCATTCTAACATTCATTAATTTTGCAATATTTCTGTAAATAGTCTTTAAATTTCTTCCAGTCTTCTTCCACCGACTCTTCTCCCTGGTCTCGGATTCTGCCAGTCATTTCCGCCAATTCCATGTAATAATAATAATAATAATAATAATAATAAATAATAATAATAATAAATTTTATTTATATCCCGCCCTCCCCAGCCAAAGCCAGGCTCAGGGCGGCTAACAACAATCATCACCTTCATCTGCCATTCTTCCAGAGTGGGTAGATCTTGTGTCTTCCAATGCTTTGCAATAAGTATTCTTGCTGCTGTTGTAGCGTACATAAAGAAAGTTCTATCCTTCTTTAACACCGATTGGCCGACTATGCCCAGGAGAAAGGCCTCTGGTTTCTTCAAGAAGGTATATTTAAATACCTAATTTTTTTATTGATTTTCTTTCTTACAACAAATATCCATCATCATGATTAAACATTCATTTTCCAATTTCCCCCCTCCCAGCTTCCATTTCTGGTTTGTTACATCAAATGATACAATCTGCTGTTTGCATTTAGTACTATGTTGTCCCATTGTTATACACCCATACCTCGGGTTACAGACACTTCAGGTTGCGCGTTTTTCGGGTTGCAGACCGCCGAAACCCGGAAGTGCCAGAACAGGTTACTTCTGGGTTTCAGCGGTCGTGCATGCGCAGAAGCGCTAAATCGCAACCTGTGTGTGCAGACGCGCCACTGCAGGTTGCAGATGCTGCAGGTTGCGAATGTGCATCCCGCACGGATCACGTTCGCAACCCGAGCGCCCACTGTACTTCTTGTTCTCTTTAGATAAAGTTGTAAATGCTTATTTAAATCCTGCCAGTGAATCACATCATGCACTTAAAGCACATTTGAAGCATGTGACTTCCCCCAGAGAACTCTGGGAACTGTAAATTCACATACAGTGGTACCTTGGGTTATATACGCTTCAGGTTACATACGCTTCAAGTTACAGACTCCGCTAACCCAGAAATAGTGCTTCGAGTTAAGAACTTTGCTTCAGGATGAGAACAGAAATCGTGCTCTGGCGGCGCAGCAGCAGCAGGAGGCCCCATTAGCTAAAGTGGTGCTTCAGCTTAAGAACAGTTTCAGGTTAAAAACAGACCTCCGGAACAAATTAAGTACGTAACCAGAGGTACCACTGTACTCTTAACAAACTGCCATTCCCACCATCCTTTGCAGGAAGCCACATGCTATATACATGCGCTAGGTGCTCTTTCAGTGCATGGTGCGTATCTGTCCACACTCCTAGACCCTGGCAGTTGTTCCTCCGGTTGAAGCCCCAACTTCTTCCCTCCAGGCAGAAAGAGTGGCATGTGAACTCAGGGGCGAGGAATTTCCCTAAAGATGTAGCCTCTGTTCATTCCACACAGGCCAGGCCAGCTCAGCAACTGCCGGGAGCAGCGGCAAACAGGCCGAATTCATAGCAGACCTCGCCTGGGATTTTGCTACAAAAGAAGGCTTCCGGATCTTCAAGGGACTTCCAACTCCCATGGCCCCCACCAGGGCGTTCGGTACCTGGGCTGGCCCGAGGCAGTTCCCACGGAGCAGCTACTCCACGCTGGCTCCTGCTTCCAGGTTCCACCTGATCATCTCTCCGGACGGCCTGCCCAGCTGCGTCCAGCAGCTGCACCACAAAGTGAAGAAGTTCATGGAGACCCACATTTACCCGGCGGAGCAGCTTCTGCGAGACCACCAGGCTTCCTCGAGCCGGTGGACTCCTCATCCCTTGATGGAAGAACTCAAGGCAAGTCCCCTTCCTCCTGGCGTCGCACGGAGCAGCACCCTAGTTGGGGCCAGGCAGGTGGCTCCTGGGAGAGAGCATCCCCTACGCTGGGTGCCATGAGCAAAAAGGCCCCGCTTCGGTCTTTGTTGCATAAAATCACTCCAAGAGAAGGAGACTTTCTATAGGACACTGTCAAACAACCTCAGATTCCACAGTCTGGTTATTAAAGCTTCTTAGCTGCCCATTTGGCGTAACCTGTTCTGTTCCCAATAGTTATGGGAAGAGATAAGAGATAAGCCCCGAGACACACACACACACACACACACACACACACACACACACCATGATTAACATACAGTGTTATTTTTCTTTCAGAGATCTTTACATGCGGGACACAACTCGCTCACCTAGAAATATACTTTGCCCTTTTGCCCCCCCCCCCCAATTTTTCCACTCCCCACTGCACTGGAGATATCATTTCCCACTTCTTCCTGCTCCCCCAGCTTCTGCTGAAATACGTTTCATCAATCACAAGCCGTACGATTTTGGATTTCTCTCTGTAGTCATAATAACGGCTAGGAACCTGATTTCTAAAAAGAAGAATACGTGCAGGCTCATTATATACCCTTCTGTGTCCCCAAAAGCCTTGATCTGATTCTGAGAGAGGGGTTTTCCCCAGCATCATTCCCAAGTGCAAATTCTTTAGGGTTTCTGTTTTTGGTACTCCTTTGAAAAGCAAAACAACAACAACAACAACAACAACAACAACAACAACAACAACAACAACAACAACAACAACAAATAATATCTTTATTGTCATTGCCCCCTCTCGGGGACAACGAAATTACTTGACTGCTCCATAAAAACACTAATTAAAACAATACAGTATAGTACAGCAAGGAAGATTAGATGACTTTCAAAGTCCAGGCTTCCCCTTCAGGGCCGAGATCGCTCTGGAGAAGAAGCTGTTCTTAAGACGGCTCGTTCTTGTCTTCATCGTCCTGTATCTCCGTCCCGACAGCAGGAGCTCGAAGAGACAGTGACCAGGATGCGATGGATCTTTTACTATGTCCAGTGCCTTCCTATGGCACCTTGTGGCATAAATCTGCTCTAAGGTGGAGAGTGGGCAGCCAACAATGCTCTCTGCTGCCTTAACAACTCTGCACAGCCCCATCCTGTCCTGGGTAGTACAGCTTCCGTACCACACACATAAGCCATAAGTGAGCACGCTCTCAATGGCACAGTGATAGAAGGCAAGCAGCAGTTTCTGCGGAAGATGGTTTTTCCTTAGAATTCTCAAAAAGTACAGCCTCTGCTGCGCCTTCTTCACAAGCCCCCTTGTGTTGACACTCCAGGACAGATCCTCCTGTAATTCAATGCCCAAAAATCTGAACATTGTTACCCTCTCCACACAGACCCCATCAATCAAAAGTGGCTGGACATAAACACCACAAATCCAGTTTGCCCAGCCCAGCCCAAGCTTGCTTCTTGGATCCACTGATGTTCCCTGGAGGCAGGTGCCTCTGTCTCAATCTCTGCACCTGTTGTCTCATCCTCCAGGAGAAGGCCAAGTCTGAGGGGCTCTGGAACCTTTTCCTGCCGCTGGAGAGTGACCCGGACATGAAGTACGGAGCAGGCCTGACCAACGTGGAGTACAGCCACTTGTGCGAGCTGATGGGGACTTCGCTTCATGCGCCTGAGGTACCCGCCTAACTCAGCAAGGTTGGCCTAAAATAGGCAGGGAGCTCTTTTCAGCCCAAGGGCCACCTTCCTTCCTGGGGAACATTCCAGGGGCCACATGCCAGTGGTGGCTGGGGCCCGAGGGAAGAGTGGGAAGAGCAATCAAGCCGCTCACTTTGGAGATTTTTGCACGCACACACATGCAAAGTAATAATAATAATAATAATAATAATAATAATAATAATAATAATAATAATAATAATTTATTATTTGTACCCCGCCCATCTGGCTGGGTTTCCCCAGCCACTCTGGGCGTCTTCCAACAAAGATTAAAAAGACATTAAAATGTCACACGTTAAAAACCAGGCAGAGGGCTGCCTTCAGATGTCTTCTAAATGTCAGGTAGTTGTTTATCTCTTTGACATCTGATGGGAGGGCATTCCAGAGGGCGGGTGCCACCACCGAGAAGGCCCTCTGCCTGGTTCCCTGTAGCTTTGCTTCTTGCAGTGAGGGTGTTGAATGGTCTCTTTAAATGTGAAGGTTCATTATTGTTCCACAAGATGTGTATGTCTTTAAGGGCCAGAGCAAATAACGAGACCCAGTTTTACAGCTGTGAAACAGTATAGCAGGTGCTGCTAAGTTGTGTTAATTAAGCTGTGTCAGCAATTGGGTATAGTATATAAAGAGCAGCACCTAGCTCTCTCAGTCCCCTGGGGGATGGGTTGGTGGTTGGGTCATGCTTGTTGATATATTTAATGTAAAAGGAGTTTTTGTTTTTGTTATTAAAACCTTCTTAAAGTTATTTTTGAGTTCCTTGTAATGCGTGGTCTCCCCAGCAAGCTTTCTGCAGTGCAACTAAACTGCAAATAGCCAACAGAGGGAACTGCCAGAAGGCCCTCAGCGCTGGACCTCAGTGTCCGGGCTGAACGATGGGGGTCTTCCACCCTTCATCCAGGCACATGTTAGTCCTTATCGCTATCCAAGGACGTATTCCAGCCCTCAAGGAGAGTGGTGCGAGGCTCCAGCCAGAGAAACCCCGAGGGAAGCTTCAGAGGAGGAAGGCTCAGAGCAAGGGGAGTGGTGGTGGGGCATGGAAAACAGGCCAGAGGATGAAGGGGAGGGGACAGAATGGCTGTATGCTGAACAAGCAACAGGCTGGAGTGAGAGAGAGGAACCAGAGGCAGAAAGCACTGCAGACGGAGGACAGGCAGCTGAGGAGGAGGAGGAGGGGACAGAGGCTGCAGCAGCCTCACAGGAGCCTGCCGGTCCTACTGCATTCAGCTCCCCTCCTCCCTTGTCTTCAAGGACACATAGGGCTTTGCAAGGAGCAGAGCAAAGAGCTCAGAGGCCACCACTCCCTGACGCAATTTAAGACAGCTAGGAAAACAGCCAGCCGGGGAGGAGACTTAGGGGGAAATAGGTGGCACAGATTGTCAGCTCTGCCAACTGCTTGGGAGCCAATCTTGCCCGCAGGTTTCTCTGTCTGTATTCTGTTTCATTGAATAAAGAATTAGCTTTACTGCTCGTCTCTGAGTCTCCATGCTGACCAGCTGCTGAAGCAGCCCTGATAGCCAGACAGAGAGCCTCAGAGGGCTACCTTTGCCCCTGGGCCCAAGGCTCCCCACCCCTGCTGGATCAGGCCAGTGGCCCGTCCGGTCCAACACCTGCAGTGACAGAGCTTATAATCTGTTGACACTCCCTTAATGTTAAGGATTTGGCAATTTGAGGACTTGCCCTGGAATCACACCCCGTACCTGGCAGGGCCAAACTCGGCCCTCCAGATGTTTTGAGACTACAGTTCCCATCATCCCTGACCACTGGTCCTGTTAGCTAGGGATGATGGGAGTTGTAGTCCCAAAACATCTTGAGGGCCGAGTTTGGCTATGCCTGCGGCCTAGGCCATTCCTTAGGCTTTGAATTTCAGTTCTAGCAGAGCGTGCAAGAGGCTTTTCTGAATGAAGCTTCTTTTAGAAAACCTCTCCTCGTTCTTGGTGCCTGTTGCTGGACGCAGAAACATTGCAGCATCACTGTGGCCACCAAGATACCTGTGGGAAAGCGGGACCCGGACACAAGAGCCCCCTCCCCTCCAGTGGCTTCCAGCAGCTTACATTGCTACTTCTGACCATCCCAAAGCCCCAGGAAGCTGCGTTGGACAAATTAGTTGGGTCGGCTTTATAAATCAGCTTTGCTATGAGAGATGGGCCTGTGTTCATCTTCCGTCTCATGGCTGAATGATGGCAACATGCTGTTTGACCTCCTGTCTCTCTTCTCCAGGTATTCAACTGCTCTGCCCCAGACACGGGCAATATGGAGGTGCTTCTGCGCTATGGGACAGAAGCACAGAAGGAGCGCTGGCTGCAGCCTTTGCTGGACGGAAAGATCCGGTCTTGCTTTGCTATGACGGAGCCACAGGTCAGGGCTGCCCTTCCTCATGTTTCTTGAACACTAGGGAAGGAAGTATTGGGATTCTTAATTATTCTTACTAATTAAAATCTTTATTTTGGTAGTACAGTGGTACCTCGGGTTACATACGCTTCAGGTTACAGACTCCGCTAACCCAGAAATATTACCTCAGGTTAAGAACTTTGCTTCAGGATGAGAACATAAATCGTGCTGCGGTGGCGCGGTGGCAGCAGGAGGCCCCATTAGTTAAAGTGGTGCTTCAGGTTAAGAACAGTTTCAGGTTAAGAACGGACCTCCAGAACAAATTAAGTTCTTAACTCGAGGTACCACTGGAGAGCATGGGTAGGCAAACTAAGGCCTGGGGGCTGGATCTGGCCCAATTGCCTTCTAAATCCAGTCCAGGAATCAGCGTGTTTTTACAATCGTTGAGACGGCTAGAGCGCCGGTGGCGGATAACTCATTCCGAATCTGACCGGACACAGGTTAGAGCTCAACGTCGAGCCTACCAAGTGGCGATAGCGACGGCGAAGAAGAATTTCTTCACCGCCTCTATTGCATCTGCAGAAAACAGCAGCAGGAGACTTTTCAGGTGGTTCACAATTTAGCGGAACCACCTGCAACATCGGGGCCCAGTACGGGCCACATGTTCTCCTGCAATGATTTTGCAAAGTTTTTTGCAGATAAAATTGCTCAGATTCGGGAAGAAGTAGACTCCACCGTGGGAGCAGGGCCGGGGCGGGAGAGTGCTAGAGTTCTGTCTAGTCAAGTTGAGTGGAATCAATTCCAATCTGTTACCTCCGAGGATGTGGACAGGCTGCTTGGACGAGTGAAACCAACCACCTGTCTCCTGGATCCTTGCCCATCCTGGCTTATAAAAGCTAGCCGGGAAGGACTGGGCGATGGGCTTCGTGGGGTGGTGAATGCTTCCCTCCATGAGGGAGCCTTCCCAGACCCGCTGAAAGAGGCGGTTATTAAACCGCTTCTTAAAAAACCATCTTTAGATGCGGCCACGATGGCCAATTATCGCCCAGTCTCAAATCTTCCATTCCTGGGCAAGGTGATTGAGCGAGCGGTTGCCGAACAACTCCAGGCACGCCTGGAAGAAGCGGACCATTTGGATCCCTTCCAGTCGGGATTCAGGCCTCATCATGGGACTGAAACTGCCTTGGTCGCACTGGTTGATGATCTCCGGCGGGCTAGGGACAAAGGTGAGAGCTGTTTCCTAGTTCTGCTGGATCTCTCAGCGGCGTTTGATACCATCGACCATAGCATCCTTCTGTACCGTCTTGAGGGGCTGGGAGCTGGGGGCACTGTCATACAGTGGTTCCGCTCCTTCCTCCTGGGCCGTGTTCAGAAAGTGGTGGTGGGGGATGAGTGTTCAGACCCCTGGGCTCTCACTTGTGGGGTGCCTCAGGGTTCTGTCCTCTCCCCCATGCTTTTCAACATTTACATGAAGCCGCTGGGAGAGATCATCAGGAGGTTTGGGCTGGGTGTTCATCAGTATGCCGATGATACCCAGCTCTACCTCTCTTTTAAATCAGAACCAGTGAAGGCGGTGAAGGTCCTGCGTGAGTGTCTGGAGGCGGTTGGAGGATGGATGGCGGCTAACAGATTGAGATTGAATCCTGACAAGACAGAAGTACTGTTTTTGGGGGACAGGAGGCGGGCAGGTGTGGAGGATTCCCTGGTCCTGAATGGGGTAACTGTGCCCCTGAAGGACCAGGTGCGCAGCCTGGGAGTCATTTTGGACTCACAGCTGTCCATGGAGGCACAGGTCAAATCTGTGTCCAGGGCAGCTGTTTACCAGCTCCATCTGGTACGTAGGCTGAGACCCTATCTGCCTGCGGACTGTCTCGCCAGAGTGGTGCATGCTCTGGTTATCTCCCGCTTGGACTACTGCAATGCACTCTACGTGGGGCTACCTTTGAAGGTGACTCGGAAACTACAATTAATCCAGAATGCGGCAGCTAGACTGGTGACTGGGGGCGGCCGCCGAGACCATATAACACCGGTCTTGAAAGACCTGCATTGGCTCCCAGTACGTTTCCGAGCACAATTCAAAGTGTTGGTGCTGACCTTTAAAGCCCTAAACGGCCTCGGTCCAGTATACCTGAAGGAGCGTCTCCACCCCCATCATTCTGCCCGGACGCTGAGGTCCAGCGCCGAGGGCCTTCTGGCGGTTCCCTCATTGCGAGAAGCAAAGCTACAGGGAACCAGGCAGAGGGCCTTCTCGGTAGTGGCGCCCGCCCTGTGGAACGCCCTTCCAGCAGATGTCAAAGCGATAAACAACTACCTGACATTCAGAAGACATCTTAAGGCAGCCCTGTTCAGGGAAGTTTTTAACATGTGATTTTACTGTATTTTTGGTTTTTATGGAAGCCGCCCAGAGTGGCTGGGGAGGCCCAGCCAGATGGGCGGGGTATAAATAATAAATTATTATTATTATTATTATTATTACATGAGTAGAATGTGTCCTTTTATTTCAAATGCATCTCTGGGTTATTTGTGGGGCATAGGAATTAGTTCATTTTTATTTATTTTTTCAAAATATAGTCCGGCCCCCTACAAGGTCTGAGGGACAGTGGACCGGCCCCCTGCTGAAAAAGTTTGCTGACCCCTGTAGTAGAGTATTTACATCATGCCATATACAAAGCAAACAATAAATAATCAGAGGAAGGAATGGTGACACACTGATCTAAATCGAGGCAGCCACAGCAATCAAAGTGTTTAAAAAAACCCCAGGTAAAATCATCACCTTCATAAATAGGCACAGCACGACTTCCTTAAGACGGCAGCTGAAACAGAAAGTCTCGAATAAGGTCCTGGGAGCTGAGCTGTTTTATTCAAGCCATGTTGTTAGCTTCAGTTTGAGGAAGCAGTGGAACACAAAAACAGCAGATGAATAAATGAGCCTTGCTTCTATATTCCCTCTAAAACAAAGCGTCTTCTTTTCTTAGGTTGCTTCCTCTGATGCCACGAACATCGAAGCTTCCATTGTCAAGGAAAAGGACACCTATGTCCTGAACGGGCGCAAATGGTGGATATCAGGTACATTGCACCGTCTCCCCAGTTTCTGGTATCAGGGCTCACCATTCTGCAGCTGGGATGCTGAGGTGTGGAGTGGGGAAGGATCTGGCCAGCTCCCAAAAGGGCTCAGCCTTTTCCTTGCCCTGCCCTACAATTTAAGGTTTTCTTGTGGCTCCCAGAGAGTGATGGTGGGCGTCTTCCTAGAGGGCTTCTGGGAAATTTCCTTGTTCCAGATTTCATTGCTTGCCCGTAAGGCACTGCCTGGAAGCAATTCTCAACAGGAAGTATGGAGCAAAGCAACTCGAAGGGTGCTGTGAGCTTGGGAACTGTGCTCTGCTCTTCAAAGAATTGCCTTGTGGGCAGTGGCGTAGCATGGGGGGTGCAGGGGGGGGCGGCCGCACCGGGCGCAACATCTGGGGGTTAGGGTTAGGGGGCGCAAATCCACGGGTTAGGGGGCGCAAATCCACGGGTTAGGGGGCGCAAATTACTTGCCTTGCCCTGGGTGCTGACATTACTTGCCTTGCCCTGGGTGCTGACAACCCACGCTACGCCACTGCTTGTGGGCGTTCTCCAGATGACCAAAGGAGCTGTGACTGCGTGAAATCAGCTCCAGAGCAGAGACGAGAAGTGGAAACTGCCTGGGGTGGGGGCTTCTTCTGTTTCCAATGCATCGGTGCAAGTCGAGAAGAAAGGGCATTTGGGGCAGTAGGGTTGGCAAAGAGCCAGCCAGCATGGAGGGTAGTACCGGTTTCCAACACAGGCACCCCTCACCCAAACCTCTCTTCCCGGCAGGTTCCTTGGACCCTCGTTGCCAGCTCTGCATCTTCATGGGCAAGACGGACCCCACCGCCCAAAGGCACAAGCAACAGTCCATGTTGCTGGTTCCTATGGACACGCCTGGAATCGCCATCCTGAGGCCACTCAGTGTTTACGGCCTGGACGACGCTCCAGGTCAGGCAAAGCATTTTTATTCAGGGTTTTCCCTGAAGGGCTTCCAGGGAAGGAGGGCTGGCATGCACTGGGCCTCTCTTGCCTTTAGGGTCTTCTGCAGATGGGGCACCACCACTGCAAAGGCCCTGTTCCTAGTTGCCAGCTGCTTCTGGCGGTACCTGGGGAAGAACCTCCGCAGATCAAGCATTACACTCTTGCTAATTTCAGTGATCATAGACTCATAGAGTTGGGAGGGAACCAAAGGGTCGTCCCCCTGCAAGGGAGGAATCACAGCTCGAACATTTGTGATCCGTGTCTGCACTTAAGAGTTAGTGTTAATAAGTCTTCAATATGAAGCCAAGTTACTTAGGCAGAGTTCCCCCGCAAGTTGTGATGGGGGTTTTGTGTAACAGCAGCCGGGGAGTGGCAGGGGGTTCCCTCTGCCAGGAAATTCTCACTTCCTTCTCTTTCCAGCTGGCCATGGAGAGATAGCCTTTGACAACGTCCGTGTGCCCCAGGAGAATCTCTTGCTGGGCCCTGGCCGAGGCTTTGAGATAGCCCAGGGGAGGCTGGGCCCAGGACGGATACACCACTGCATGAGGCTGATCGGCTTTGCGGAAAGGGCGCTGGCCCTCATGAAGGAGAGGGTAAGCGACACAGCATGGCGCGTGGGCTTGAGGGTTCTCATGGAGCAGCTCTCCTCGGCACTTTGGGTCATGTCCGCCTGTCACTGGGCTCCTTTATCCTGCACAATCTCATTCTGGGCTGCCTTCCTCCCTCCATCTTCCCCAAGCACTAGGCGGTTTGGGGAGACCTTTGCATTGCAGCGGGTTCATAGGGACGCGAGTGGCGCTGTGGTGTAAACCACTGAGCCTCTGGGCTTGCAGATCGGAAGGTGGGCAATTGGAACATTGGCGGTTCAAATCCTCACAATGGGGTGAGCTCTCGTTTGGATACACGCTGACCCCGTTGGGAGCACTAAAATGAACTTTCAATCCAGAGCATCTCGTAGCCATCCGCATGCTGTTTTCAATCCAGATTGATTCTAGATAGCAGTTACTTGGTGCACTTTTGAAAACCCTCCCCCTGATTATCTTATCCGTGCCTTTCAATTCAATTCAATTTGTTATTTCTACCCTGCCCATGCAGGGACGCGGGTGGTGCTGTGGGTTAAACCACAGAACCTAGGACTTGCCGATCAGAAGGTCGGCGGTTCGAATCCCCGTGACAGGGTGAGCTCCCGTTGCTCGGTCCCTGCTCCTGCCAACCTAGCAGTTCGAAAGCACGTCAAAGTGCAAGTAGATAAATAGGTACCTCGCCGGCGGGAAGGTAAACGCTGTTTCCGTGCGCTGCTCTGGTTCGCCAGTAGCGGCTTAGTCATGCTGGCCACGTGACCCGGAAAAACTGTGGACATACGTCGGCTCCCTCGGCCAATAAAGTGAGATGAGCGCCGCAACCCCAGAGTCGTTCGCAACTGGACTTAATTGTCAGGGGTCCTTTACCTTTTTTTGCATTGCAGCTTATTTACTGTGGCCATGACAAGTCGGCTTATCAGGGTGAAGACCTGTCTGAATAAAAGGCTCTTTGCCTGCAGAAGGTCATAGGAGGCTGCCTTGCCATGTCAGATCCCTGATCCTTTCAGCTCAGTCTTGTCTACACTGATGAGTGGCACCTCTTCAAGGTTTCAGGCAGTGGTTTGTCCTTGCCTTGTCTAGGGCCTTATCTGTCACAGGATCACTGGGCCATGGCTCACTGGCAGAGAATATACTGTGTGTCCAAAAGGGGCTAAGTGAGTCTCCTTTCACAAGGAGTTCTAGCACCTGGGAGGAGCAGCCACCAAGGAGGCCCTGTCTCAGGTTTCCACCAAGGGCCTCTCTGGAGAGTTTTAAAAACCAGACAGCCCTGTATGCTAAAACAGGGACTTTTGGTTCCTTGTCACATAAAGCTTCATAAGTCACCACGAGCACCTCTGAAATGTGCTAATTTTTTTTTAAAAAAAAGGACAATACACTTCAATAACACGCAAGAATTAAAAAAGGAAAAAGCAATGGAACTGACTGAAAACTAAATTAAACATACGCACACAGTACAAATTTGGATTGTCTCGTTCATACTCCATTATTAGCGTTGGGCAGGAGGAGGGGGTAATAACATTTTTTAAAGGGGACCATTTATATGGGACCAAGGTATTGCGCTTGGGGTCTTACGATCTTCTCTTAAAGCTGAAAGAATTCCAAATACTGTAGGAGTCATTTGAACATTGATATCACCACTAATATACAAAATAAAATAGTTGCCGTGCAGTTGAAAGCAAACCTTTTTTTGTTTGTTCGTCCTCTAGTGTACCTTGAATTTTAAGTTACTTTTTGGAACAGATTTGGCTGTACCACATTTAAACCTTCTAAATATTTCTCTTTTTTTTTGTGATAACCCTCCTGGCAGCTCACAATGAATATAGAATCATTTATCTATTTTTAATCCGAACCGTCTTCATGGATGGTTTTCTTCAGTGAAGCTGTCTTTAAATTGGGAGTAAGGATACCCCTTGGGACTGGCCCTGGTCAGTAGTCTGCCTGAAGTCCTGTGAACCAACTGATGTTGCTACAGTGGCCAAACAGTCTTTGGCTGGGTCAGAGCGAAACCCTCAGCCAGGTGTACCTTCCTTGGCAGGTGGCTTCTCGCGTGGCCTTTGGGAAGCCCTTGGCAGAGCAGGGCACCATCAAGGCAGAAATCGCCGAGTCCCGTGTTGAGATTGAGCAAGCCCGCCTCCTGGTCCTCAAGGCAGCACACCTGATGGACACTGTTGGGAATAAGGTACGTGCTCAAAGACTCTCGGGGGTCTGCGAACCAGGGAGAACTGTGGCTGTGGGGAAAGGGAAGTTTTCTTTTTTCTTTTTATTCAAAATTATAACAAGACATATTATCCAAAAACATATCATCCTTGTTTTCCCCCCCCCCATTTCCCCCCCTTAAAACCCCCCACCCCCGACTTCCCTCAGTTCCAGTCTTTGGTTTCTCTAAGAATGCTGTTTTCTGCATTTTACAAAGTTGTATAGCTCCTCAAACTATTTAGCTGATTATTATGAATTAAAATGTTTGTGAATGTTTATTCAAAACCTGCCAAGGAGTCCAGTTCGATTTGTTGCGTCTTCAGATACTTTGTAAAGGATTCCCATTCATCCTTAAAGTCACAGTTATCCTTGTCCCGTAGCTTGTATGTCAGTTTTGCCAGCTCTGCATAGTCTATCAATTTTTCTTGCCACGATTCTTTAGTTGGGGTTTCTTCGGTCTTCCATTCTTGTGCTACCAGAACTCTCGCAGTCGTTGTCGCATACATGAAGATTTTTTTCAACTTTTTTGGCAGGTCCTTCCCTACAATCCCCAACAAAAATGCCTCGGGTTTTTTAGCAAATGTTAAATGAAACGTATAGTTAAAGCCATGGTTTTCCCAGTAGTGATGTATGGAAGTGAGAGCTGGACCATAAAGAAGGCTGATCGCCGAAGAATTGATGCTTTTGAATTATGGTGCTGGAGGAGACTCTTGAGAGTCCTATGGACTGCAAGAAGATCAAACCTCTCCATTCTGAAGGAAATCAGCCCTGAGTGCTCACTGGAAGGACAGATCGTGAAGCTGAGGCTCCAGTACTTTGGCCACCTCATGAGAAGAGAAGACTCCCTGGAGAAGACACTGATGCTGGGAAAGATGGAGGGCACAAGGAGAAGGGGACGACAGAGGACGAGATGGTTGGATAGTGTTTTCGAGGTTACCAGCATGAGTTTGACCAAACTGCGGGAGATAGTGGAGGACAGAGGTGCCTGGCGTGCTCTGGTCCATGGGGTCACGAAGAGTCGGACACGACTAAACGACTAAACAACAACAACAACAACAACAATGGAACATACTTACCTGGCAGGGGAGATACCATGATCACAAAGGGAAAGGGAAGTTTTCAACCCTGTCATTCCCACCACCACCGGCTCACAGCGGGGATGTGAATGCAAGGAGAGCCTTCTGGATCAGGCCAGTTGTGGCAAGTAGCCATTGATGGCCTTATCCATGTATTTGTCAACAACAACAACAAATTTTTATTTGTACCTTGCCCATCTGGCTGAGTTTCCCCAGCTCCCAACAGAATATTAAAAACACAATAAAACTTCAAATGTTAAAAACTTCCCTAAACAGGGTTGCTTTCAGATGTCTTCTAAAAGTCAGGTAGTTATTTCCTTGACATCTGATGGGAGGGTGTTCCACAGGGTGGGTGCCACCACCGACAAGGCCCTCTGCCTGGTTCCCTGTAACCTCACTTCTCGCAGGTAGGGAACCGCCAGAAGGCCCTCGGAGCTGAACCTCAGTGTCCGGGCTGAATGATGGGGGTGAGTTCCATAGTTTAAAGCCCTCCGAGTTGGTGGCAGTGAGTTCCACAGTTCAGCTATGCACTGTTGTGAAGGAGGACTTCATCTCTCCTGAACCTTCCAACATTCAACTTCATAGGATGGCCACAAGTTCTAGTGCTATGCTTTGTGGTCCTTCCCTTGCCACAGGTGCACAAGAAGGCAAATGATCCCCGCATTTTAAGGGGTTGGACTAGATGACCCCTGTCGTCCCTTCCAACTCTACATTTCTGTGGTTCTGTGAATCAGAACTGTAGCACTGAGGATGCAGACCTCAGACTGAAGCGGTCTGAGATGTGGAGCTGGAGTGGCTTGAGGCCTGAAGGGCAAAATCAAGGAATGGGGAACCTGTGGCCCTCCAGATGTTGTGGAACTCCAGCTCCCATCAGCCCTGGCCAGCACGGCCAATGGCCAGGGATGATGGGAATTGAAGTCCAGCAGCATCTGGAAACATTACTTTCTTGGGCTCCATGATCACTGCAGATGGTGACAGCAGCCATGAAAATAAAAGACGCCTGCTTCTTAGGAGAAAAGCAATGACAAACCTAGACAGCATCTTAAAAAGCAGAGACATCACATTGCCAACAAAGGTCCATATAGTTAAAGCTATGGTTTTCCCAGCAGTGATGTATGGAAGTGAGAGCTGGACCATAAAGAAGGCTGATCGCTGAAGAATTGATGCCTTTGAATTATGGTGCTGGAGGAGACTCTTGTGAGTCCCATGGACTGCAAAAAGAACAAACCTATCCATTCTGAAGGAAATCAGCCCTGAGTGCTCACTGGAAGGACAGATCCTGAAGCAGAGACTCCAACACTTTGGCCACCTCATGAGAAGAGAAGACTCCCTGGAAAAGACCCTGATGTTGGGAAAGATGGATGACACAAGGAGAAGGGGACGACAGAGGACGAGATGGTGGGACAGTGTTCTCGAAGCTACCAGCATAAGTCTGACCAAACTGCGGGAGGCAGTGGAAGACAGAAGTGCCTGGCGTGCTCTGGTCCATGGGGTCACGAAGAGTCGGACACGACTAAACGACTAAACAACAACAACAACATCTGGAAGGCCCCAGGTTCCCCTCCCTTGATCTACACCGTTGCTGAATTTGAGAAAGTGCTGGGCTGCCTTTTTCGCCCCTTCACCTGCCACCTGTTTTCTCCCTTTGGCTCTGTGTTCATGGCTCTGCCCAGTGGCCGGATTGGGCCGTGTGAAGGCAGGAGTGGAGGCTCTCCCCATCCTGTGCTCTGCTTCCGGTCGGTTTACAAGAGGTGGCATCAAACGGCTTCAGTGGGAATGAAGGCAGGTTGAGAGCTGTGCCCTTATGTATGTGGGGGGAGTCCTGAGGAAGAGCTGACCGACATTTTGTCTCATCTCCTAGGAAGCGGCTCTTGAGATCGCCATGATCAAGGTGGTGGCCCCAAGGATGGCTCTGCGCGTTGTCGACCGAGCGATCCAGGCGAGTGTTTCTCACGCTAGTGGAGGGGAAGGGAAGCTGTGGGAGTCCAGGTATTCTCGGATGCCTTGACCATTGTCTGGGGCTGATGGGAGTTGAACTCCAACAGTATATTGATGGGTAACTAGGGTCTCATCACAATTCAAAGGCAAGATCATTTACACTGTATTGAGCCAGGCCTAGCTAACAGGCGTCCTCCAGATGTTGCAAGACTCCAACTGGTGAGAGGCAGTGTGGTGTAGTGGTTAGAGTATCAGACTAAGAGCTGGGAGCCAAGGTTGAAGAATCGGCCTTCAGTCGTGAAGCTTACCTTGGGCTCACTGTCAGCCTAAGCTACCACCCCGGGTTGTTGCGATCAAATGTGGAGGGGGAGAATGTGGAGAGGGAGAATTGTGTACCCCACCTTGAGCAACATGGAGGAAAGGGTGGGGTGGAAATGCAATAAATAAGCACCCATAAAACAATAGGTAATAAAACAACAAAACAATAAACCAGTGGGCTAAAAGCAAAGAAAACAAAATGACAACTAAAAAGATAAACATAGGGTCAGAAAATGTCTAAAACCTAATTAAAAGCTGAATTGAGGGCTGGAGGTTCTGGCTAGGCTTCTACCTCCATCGCCATTTCTGTCTGGATTATTTAATTATTTAAAAATATATATTTGGATACCACTATTTCATTAAAAATCTATCAAAGTAGTTTTCACCAATAAAAACATACAGCAGAAGCAATTTTTTTTCAATGTTAAAAAGTTAAAAACAAAGTAAAAAAAGCATCAGTAAACCATTGTGAAAGGATGTCTTCTTAATTGCCTGCATAGGCCTGGAGGACTAAAAAAAGTTTTCAGCAGGTGTTTAAAAGTTTGCATAGAAGGCACCCACTCAATCTCCAGTGGCAGAGAGTTCCACAGGACTGGGCCAGTGACACTAAAGACTCCGTTTCTCGTGGTCAAATGAACCCCACCCACTCAGGAAACAACCAGCAGGTTGTTCTCAGTAAAAAAAGGGGTTCAGAATGAATATACTCCCTCACCCCTTGTTACTTGGCTGAGCCTTTTCTTTGAAATCTATTTTTTTTAAAAAAATATTTATTAGAATTTTACAAAATGAAAAAAGAAAAAAGAAAAATACAAAATAAAAATAGTTTAAAAAAAAAACAATTCCATCTTTCCATCACTTATCTTTCATTTGCTTGTTTCCCGGACCTCCTCACACCTCCCTTTTTGTATTCCCGTTCAATTTGTTAGTTCAGCAAATCCTTCCCCTCTTTGTTTATCCTAATCTTTAATCTTAAAATAATGTAACATTAAATTTTTGTCTGTTAATAGTCCATTTTTTCATACTCCTTATAGCGTTATAGCTAAAAACCACATAACTTTTCATCCAACATCATTCTAACATTCATTAATTTTACAATATTTCTGTAGGTAGTCTTTAAATTTCTTCCAATCTTCTTCCACCGACTCTTCTCCCTGGTCTCGGATTCTGCCGGTCATTTCTGCCAGTTCCATATAGTCCATCTTTTCTTTGAAATCTAATGCATTGTGCAGATACTTGCAATACAGTGCATCCAGCACATTAAAAGATAATAATAACACTGTGTTTCCTCTCTGCTCCCTGGCTTCTTTCTCTTTCCCCTCGGCTGGCTTACTCACAGGCTTTTGGAGCAGCTGGACTTAGCAACGACCAACCACTGGCGCAGTTCTTCGCCTGGGCACGGGCTCTCCGCCTCGCCGATGGACCCGACGAAGTCCACCGGGCAGCCATCGCTAAAATGGAGCTCAAGCGCTAACGGAGCCCCATCCAGGCGGCCACAGGAACCCGCAGCAAGCCAGAGTTGGGAAAAGGGCACCCGGTCTGCAGCTCTGGGGACTGGCAAGGTGTGGTGCTGGGGAGGGTATATGGATGTGGCTTGTTTATTGGCAATCCAGTGTCTGTGCTGGCTTCCTTGGGCCACTGCAATAATTATTGAGCTGATTACAGAACACACAAAGAATCACAGGGGCCGGCCGGCAGCTAGCGAAGGACTCAGCTGTGGGCTGAGAAGGCGACGCAGATTCCTAGCTGTGACATCTTGGGCTCTTTGCTGAAGAATCTACATGGGTGCATTCAGAGATCCACAAAAGCGATGAACTTCCTTCATACGGTGGGCGACTGTGACGGGCAATGGCTATTGGAAAGCTACCCGTCCCTTCTGAAGAATCCCAGCTCGCTCGTGTATGGGAAAGCGCTGCCTCGGATCCACCGCAGGATATTTAGTAGTATGGTGGAGAAGATATGGGCGTCCCTTCGTGGATTCTAGCAGAGGAGCCCCTAGCCAGCTGCCTTTCAGAGTTTTCTGTGCCTTGGCAGAGGGCGAGGATATGCACTTTGATTATATACTTACTGTAATTCACTGAGGGAATCGTGGGGAAATCACAGGAGAAATAGGGATTCTGCAAGTGTCCCAGGGAACGGTTGCATTAAAAGCAGAATGAACACACCGACTCTGCCGTTTTCTTTTCCAGAATGCAGTTGATGAACACAAGGTCAATAGGCAGGGAGTTCCAAAGTGTAGGTGGTGCCGCACTGAAACATGGATAACATAAAAGGGTGGGATTAGGGACGTGGGTGGTACTGTGGATTAAACCACAGAGCCTAGGGCTTGCCGATCAGAAGGTGGTGTTTCGAATCCCCGCAATGGGGTGAGCTCCCTTTGCTCGGTCCCTGCTCCTGCCAACCTAGCAGTTCGAAAGCACGTCAAAGTGCAAGTAGATAAATAGGTACCGCTCCGGCGGGAAGGTAAACGGCGTTTCCGTGCGCTGCTCTGGTTCACCAGAAGCAGCTTAGTCATGCTGGCCACATGACCCGGAAGCTGTACGCCGGCTCCTTCGACCAATAAAGCGAGATGAGCGCTGCAACCCCAGAGTTGGTCACGACTGGACCTAATGGTCGGGGTCCCTTTACCTTTAAACGGGTGGGACAAGTATTATGTAGCACCTCTTCCGCCGTTGGGTGTGGGCTGATGGGATCTGGTGTCCAACTGAGTGCTGCCATATGTAAAAAAGTAAAAACCAGGAGCATTTTTTAAGGAAGACCCCAAAACGACTAAACGACTAAACAACAACAACAACAATGTTCTTGGGCTCCCACCCCGCCCTAAAAAACACCAGAAAAATGTGGTTTTTTGGTTTACTTGCCGAAGATCCAGGACAAACCGCTGCCTTCCAGAAATTCCCCCCAGACATCACTTCCACTTTTGAAATCCCAGTAATGTCTGGGCAAATCCAGACATATGGCAGCCCTAAACAACATAGAAGGTTCCCCAGACCTACTCTATCTTTTCCTTGACAGTGTATAAATACCGTATTTTTTGCTCCACATGACACACTTTTTTCCTCCTAAAAAGTAAGGGGAAATCTCTGCGTCTTATGGAGCGAATGCGTGGTCCCTGCAGCCAAAGTGCCCAGGGGCAAAAAGCAGATCATGCTTTTTTTTTTTCTTTTAAGAAAGAGGGAAGGGGGTGTTGAAACAAAGCTGCTGATCGGCAAGTGATCAGAGGGAGATAAGGGACGCTAGCGATAAAGGAGGCTGCCTGGGAGGGGGGAGGTAAAGACAGTGAACTTGCAAGGAGAGGACACAGGAATACAGTGGTGCCCCGCAAGACAAATGCCTCGCAAGATGGAAAACCCGCTAGACAAAAGGGTTTTCCGTTTTGGAGGTGCTTCGCAAAACAAATTTCCTATGGGCTTGCTTCGCAAGACGAAAATGTCTTGCAATTTCCTGCAGGGTTTTTTCCCTCCTCCCCCCCTTTTTCCCAAGCCGCTAAGCCGCTTATCAGCTGAGCCGCTAAGCCGCTAAACAGCTGATCGCTAAGCCGCTTATCAGCTGATCCGCTAAGCCGCTTAACAGCTGATCCGCTAAGCCACTTATCAGCTGATCCACTAAGCCCGCTAATAGCGCTAATCCGCTAAGCCGCTAATGGGCTTGCTTCGCAAGACGAAAAAACCGCAAGACAAAGAGACTTGTGGAACGGATTCTTTTCGTCTTGCGAGGCACCACTGTACTAAAACAAGCAATGAGGAGAGAAATTAGAAGAAAAGGAGGAGCAAAAAAACTGTTCCAGCTAAGGAAAAGACACTAAGGCAAACAAGAGGGAAGGGGGTGCTGAAAGGAAGCAGCCGATCGGCAAGCAATCGGGAGTGAGATAAGGGACGCTATCGATAAAGGAGGCTGCCTGGCAGGGGGGAGGTAAAAGCCCATGGATCCTCAGGATTTTTGCGTTGGATCACCCCAAATTCACCATCGGATCACATAGCATGTCCATGGCTACAGCCTGTACCCAAGAAATCACGCACTCACTGTTGTGTGGGGCCGCAATGGCGCAAAGCATGATCCTCAGGATTTTTGCATTGAGCTACCCCAAACTCACCATCAAATCACATAACATGTCTGTGGCCGCAGCATGAACCACAAAAATCATACATCCACTGTTTTGTTCAGAATATTTTTTCTCTCATTTTCCTCCTATAAAAACTAGGTGCGTCTTATGGTCATGTGCGTCTTATGGAGCAAAAAATATGGTTACAGTGGTGCCTCGCAAGACGAAATTAATTCGTTCCGCAAGTTTTTTCTTCTTGCGAGTTTTTCGTCTTGCGAAGCACGGTTTCCCATAGGAATGCATTGAAAATCAATCAATGCGTTCCTATGGAAACCGCCTTCAGACCAGGTCCGGGGACAGTCTGTCCCCCGACCTCTTCTGAAGGCTGTGGGGGGGAACAAGGGCTTTTCTTCCCACCCCCAGCATTTTAAAAAACCCCGGGACAGCAGAGGACTTCTCCGCTGTCCCGGGGCGATTTAAAAGCCCCCGGGAAGGCAGGCAGGGGGGAGCAAAGACTTTTGCCCCCCGCCGGCCTTCAGAAGAGGTCCAGGACCTCTTCTGAAGGCCGGCGGGGGGCGAAAGTCTTTGCTCTCCCCCCCCCGCCTGCCTTCAAAAGCCGTCCGGGATAGCGGGAAGCGCTTCCCTGCTATCCCGGACCGCTTTTAAAATGCTGGCGGTGGGGAGCAAAGCCTTTCGGCCCCCGCCGGCCTTCCTGGACCTCTTCTGAAGGCCGGAGGGGGGAAAAGGCTTTGCTCCCCACCGCCAGCATTTAAAAGAGGTCCCCGGAGATTTCCCTATGGGCTTCCTTCTTGCGAAGCAAGCCCATAGGGAAATTCGTCTTGCGAAGCGCCTCCAAAACGGAAAACCCTTTCGTCTTGCGGGTTTTCCGTCTTGCGAGGCGTTCGTCTTGCGGGGCACCACTGTACTTTGAGCAATATTTAAGTGTGGCATAGAGTGCTGGACTAGAACCTGGGAGACACCAGGGTTCAAATCCCCATCTGGCCACGGAATCAGAGAATTGCAGAGTTGGAAGGGACCCCCAAGGATCATCTAGTCCAACCCCCTGCATTCCAGGAAACTCAGCTAAAGCAAGGGAGTTCATTTGGTTGACCTTGGGCCAGTCAGAGGGGGCTGAGAGCAGTTGGAGTAAGCAGTGTCTGGAAGGCCCCAGGCTCCCATGCTTGGCACAGGAGTAGCACATGCTTAATGGAACTTATGGACAGCAGGTTACAGTATCTGGAAGGAATGCCACCCTCACACTGGCAGCAAAACATTCTTTTGACAGGACTTGCTTTTGCAGCAGCTTTAGGCAGCAGACAAAACGAAAAGTTGAAGAAATGTGAGGTGCGGGGCCTTGGGCGTCTTCCCCTGGGCGTGTAGTCACGTTGGCAACTTTAGCAAGCAATGACCTAGCCGAGCTCCTGCCCGCAACACAGGCCCCTTCACACGTGCTTTGAAGCCCCCAGTCTACAGGGTTTTGTTGTTATTTTTCGCGCGTGCGAACGAGCCACGAGGGCGGCTGTGCCCTCATCAGTCCGTGGAGAAAGCAGGCCGCGCGCGTGTCACTCGCTGCGGCGGCGGGGGCGCTTTGCCGGGTTCCGTTCGCGACCCGCGTAACGTGTGAATGCTCCCGGCTCCGACACGCCGGGCGCAGCTGAGCGCCGCGGGGGCGGGCCGCGCGCGTGTCCCTCGCTCCGGCGGCGGCGCGCTTTGCCGGGTTCCGTTCGCGATACGCGTAACGTGTGAATCCTCCCGGCTCCGACACGCGGGGCGCAGCTGAGCGCCGCGGGGGCGGGTCCTCGCCAGACCGCTTGCCATTGGCTGCCTGGAGGCGGGAGAGGGCCGTTGGCCGACTCGCCGTCCCTCCCCCGGCCGGGCGGAGCGTCGGGGTGCAGCCCAGGCGGCGGGAGCGCGCGCTCCCTTTCGCAGGAGGAGGCGAGCATGTTGCGAACGCTGGCGCTCCGCTCCGGCCCGCTGCGCCTTCGGGCGGCCCCCTTGCGCCTGGCCGCCAGAGCCTGGTCCGCCGCCGCCGTCCCCGCGCCCAACCCGCGCCCGGAGATCGCCTACACGCAGGTAAGGAGCAGGCCGGAGCGGCCCCTGCTTCTTCGCGGGGGAAGCAGCCGCGCCTTCTGCCCGCCCCCCAGCCTTGCTTCCCATGGCCGGGCAAGAGGTTCCTGGAGCGCGTGCAGAGGGCAGGCTCTCCCTCGCTACCCGCAAGCAACTCCTTTCTCCGACCCGGACCCCCCGGACCCTCAAGAGGAGGGGGTCTTCATCCGTATCTTCCGCACCTGCAGAGAGGGCTTATCTTTTTTTTAAAAAAAAAAATTTTAATTGGTTTTCACAACATTATAAACAAACACATAAGACAAACAACCACAAATCATAGCCTTATTGAAAATTACACTTATTAACATTGTTAAGTGACTTCCTGGCTTCCCCTTGCTTGAATTTCATTGCATATCCTTTTAACGGTTTTCCAAATCACAGTTAACATCCTTAGATCTTCACATTATGAAATTAAACATATGAATTCATCACTTAACATAAATAAAATCCTAAGCCAATTAAGTATCTGCAAGCTGTTTCCAATTAATTCAACTTAACATATTGAACTAAGTAATCATTAAATTTAATCCACTCTTCCTGATACTCCTCCTTCTGGTCGCGGTATCTTCCGGTTAGGTTGGCTAGCTCCGAAAAATCCATCATCTTCATCTGCCATTCTTCTTCTTCTTCTTCTAATAATAATAATAATAATAACAACAACAACAACAATTTATTATTTATACCCCGCCCATCTGGCTGGGCCTCCCCAGCCACTCTGGGCGGCTTCCATAGAAACCAAAAATATCACTAAAATATCACACGTTAAGAACTTCCCTGAACAGGGCTGCCTTAAGAGGTCTTCTGAATTTCAGGTAGTTGTTTATCGCTTTGACATCTCGTGGGAGTTCAGTGGTTGCAGCAAGATAAGCCCTCTCTTCTATTGGAGAGAGAGGGCTTATCTTGCTGCAACCACTGAACTCTGCAGCCTCCATGACTCCAGGATATATCTGGGAGGAGAAAGTGTTCAAGTTGCAAAGGAAATGGCCGGGGGTTTGGATTTTGGATCAAATTCTGGCCTCCCCCTCCGAGATCTCCTTAGTGTGAAAAGCCCTGATTTCTAGCCAGATGAGAAGTTTCTCTCTTTCGCCCTGGCCTTTTCCTCTTCTGCTAGATACTGTATTAAGAAACATAAAATGTAGCATTTGCAGGGAAGAAAGAAAAAAAAGGAAGGAACGCCCCTGTCTCTCATTCCCTTTTAATTAGGCAGTCATTTAAAAAGAGGAAAACTCGGGTTTGGCAATCCATAGTTTGCCTCGTGGAAACTTCTGCCACTTTTTTTAAAGGCTGGCTGCAGGTGGAAATAACGGCGGAGGTTCCTGATTCCTACTGACCACACACCCGCACTCCCTCCTCAGGAATGCTGAAATCGTGAAAAAGGAGCATGCACAGAACTTCCTGAACTGCAATTTTGCACATGCAACGCCCGCCTCTTGTCTTGAGTGGCTCTGGAAACACACCCTTTTTTTAATTAAAAAAAATGATATTTATTAAAAGTTTAAAGATTACAGAAAAAAGAAAAAAAACTGCAAAGAAAATTTTACAAAACATACATTACAATACATAAAAAGGGGGGGGGGAGTACATAAAAACCAATACAACAATACAACAAAACACACACATCCAATATTCCATATCTTTATCTTTCATTTGCTTGTTTCATCGACCTCCTCACACCTCCCTTTTTGTGTTCTAGTTTAATTAATTGTTTCAGCAAATTCTTTCCATCTTTCTCAATTTTTGTTGGGTAATTTATCTTAACAGTCTAACCTAATTAATTAACTCAGCAAGTCCTTTCCATCTTTCACTATATTCTGTCGTTCAATTTGCCTTGATTTATTTTAACCTTATCTTACCATAAAATACCTTAAAGCTTAAAACTTAATACTTATTTATACATAACTCCTTATATCATTTCTACTAAAGCCAAATAGTTTCATTCCAACATTTTCCCTAATATTTGTTAATTTTACACTAATTCCCAAAATATTTTTTTTTTAAAACAACTTTCTTCCAATCTTCATCCAACGTCTCTTCTTCCTGGTCTCGGGTTATGTCAGTCCTTGCTGTCCATTCCATCTAGTCCATCAACCTGGTAATCTTATGTCCGAGGCTCTTAAGTCTTTTCCATGTCCCTTCTGCAGATCTTCTTCTTGTTTATACCTGCACTTTTCCTTGTCTTTTGTTGATCTCTTTCTTAATTTCTTTCCTTTCTCATTGAGGAGTAGGTCTCGGGGAGACTCCAACCCCAAATTATCTCCATCTCCCCTCAGCAGATCAGCCCATTCCCCACAGTCCCACTCCCCACAGTCAGCAGTGTAGTCCAGAAAATATTTAAAAGCATGTTTCAAAGTCCCTCCGAGATTAAGAGCCCCCACAACTCCAGACCCCCCCTGGCCCACTCCAGATTCAATCTTCAAGAACAGCGGCTTATGCTCCTGCAGGGCCTCGGGTCTCTCCATTTGTGTTACTTGAGGTTCAACAGCAACCTCCTCCATTATCTTCTGCACTTGCACTTGCCCTGTCAAAACAGGTTCCTGAGTTGGTTCCTGAATGGTTTCTATATGAGTATTCACCGTTTGTCCAAAGTTTTTAACTGCAACAGTCATCAAATCCATCTTCTCATGCATCTGCTCCAACAAAGCGCTTGTCTTGCAAAAAGCAAGCACCAAAACTTCTTCTAAACACATTTTTTATTCAAGGTCAGAGTCTGGTCCCACGATCCTAATCTCCCAGCTGTGAAATCCCCAGATCGACTCCAGCAACAATTTAACAAGCTCCCTCTAGAGGAGACAATTTCTATTTATATCCATCTTTTAAAAGCAGGTCCAACAAAAGAAAATTACTTTCACTTTTCAAATATTTTGTTTCTTTTGAATGCAAAAGGCAACATTAGAATCAATTTGTTTCTCTTTTTTAGCTATCTGTCAAAGACGTTCCATTCACAGTCAATGAACTTCCCCAAAAATTTCTGTCTCTGGCACCCCGTTCCCAGGTTTGAGACGGTGGAAATTTATCTTTCTTTACTCTCTCTCCTGCAGGCTTGAACAGTCAAAGTCCGCCCCCCCTTTCCAAGGGTTTTTTTGATGGTTATAAATGAAGGAAATTTAGACCTTTATATACTACTTTCCAGACTTTAGCTTGCAAGGTTTTTGCTTCAGTCTATTTACAAAAGCGGAAGGCGGACTTCCTGTTTTGAGCCTTCCCGCTTCGGTTCCAAATTAAAATGTTTCTTTAATCCAATTTTCCGTTTCTACTCACGGGTACTTGTTTAGAGTCCAATTGTCCACAGGAAAAAGTCAGCGCTCTCCGGCAACGGCTGTGCGGCTTCACTCCGTAAAAGTAGCAGTCGATTCAAAACACCGCGCCGCTCACCCCACGTCGCTTCGGATCCCCGAAAAAGGGTTTCCCTGCGAGTAGGGGGGCGCTCCTGGTGTCAGCCGAAACCCACGTTCCCAGGCTTCATCCGCCTGGGATTTTTGAGGGGTCTCCGCCTTCGCCGCGGCGGCAAGACCCGATTTTTAAGGAGCGGGTTCCTCCCGGTCAGAGGAACTCTGATATTGCCGATGGCGCTAACCCAGAAGTCTGGAAACACACCCTTTTTTTAAAGTGGCACCTGCAACAACATGTTGCAGTATGGAGTGCGGCATCCATACCCTCTTCCAAGACGACACACCATGACATCCCCTTTTCTGATTTTTGCATTGCCCCCACAACAGTCAGCCAGCCTTGAGGTCCATGCTCAGTCCTCGTTTGGCTGCTTCCGGTTCCACCCCCCCTTTAATATCACTTAGTAAAGGTAAAGAGACCCCTGACCGTTAGGTCCAGTTATGACCGACTCTGGGGTTGCGGCACTCATCTCCCTTTACTGGCCGAGGGAGCCAGCGTACAGCTTCCGGGTCATGTGCCCAGCATGACTAAGCCGCTTCTGGCGAACCAGAGCAGCGCACGGAAACGCCATTTACCTTCCCGCCGGAGCGGTACCTATTTATCTACTTGCACTTTGACGGGCTTTCAAACTGCTAGATTAGCAGGAGCAGGGACTGAGCAATGGGAGCTCACCCCATCGCAGGGATTCGAAATGCCGACCTTCTGATCGGCAAGTCCTAGGCTCTGTGGTTTAACCCACAGCGCCACCGGTGTCCCATTAACATCGCTTGTCCTCCCAAAATGTTTGCATTTCTGCAAGCCTGCCGGCCCTCCTCTCCTCTGTCTGGATGGTGTAGTTTTTAGCTGTGTGAGGATCCACACCAGGGGTCAGCAAACTTTTTCAGCAGGGGGCCGGTCCACTGTCCCTCGGACCTTGTGGCGGGTCAGACCATCTTTTGAAAAAAATATATGAACGAATTCCTATGCCCCACAAATAACCCAGAGGTGCATTTTAAATAAAAACACACATTCTACTCATGTAAAAACACCAGGCAGGCCCCACAAATAACCCAGAGGTGCTTTTAAAATAAAAGGACACATTCTACTCATGTAAAAACATGCTGATTCCCAGATCATCTGTGGGCAAGATTTAGAAGGCGACTGGGCCGGATCCAGCCCCCAGGCCTTAGTTTGCTCACCCATGATCCACACTCAATCCTGGGTTTTGCAAATGGAGAGAATAGCTAGCTACTGTCTAGAAACTAAATTTTGGGCCAGGGGCTTCTGGTTTCTCAGGAGGAGTCCTTCTTGCCACTTGCTTAGGCTGTTGCTTCTGTTTTCTCTGAAACTTCCTGACCTTGGAGGTTCCTTCCTTCTCTGACTCCCCAACCCTCCAGCAAGAGTGACTGGAGGATCCTGTCCTGAATCATTGATAGACGTCATTTGTCAGCCACAATTTCCCCAAAGAGCTCTATGTGAGGCTACCTTTGAAGGTGACCCGGAAACTGCAACTAATCCAGAATGCGGCAGCTAGACTGGTGACTGAGAGCGGCCACCAAGATCACATAACACCGGTCTTGAGAGACCTACATTGACTCCCAGTACGTTTCTGAGCACAATTCAAAGTGTTGGTGCTGACCTTTAAAGCCCTAAACGGCCTCGGCCCAGTAGACCTGAAGGAGCGTCTCCACCCCCATCGTTCTGCCTGGACACTGAGGTCCAGCGCCAAGGGCTTTCTGGCGGTTCCCTCATTGCGAGAAGTGAGGTTACAGGGAACCAGGCAGAGGGCCTTCTCGGTAGCAGCACCCGCCTTTTGGAACGCCCTCCCCTCAGATGTCAAGGAAATAAACAACTACCTGACTTTTAGAAGACATCTGAAGGCAGAAGCTTTTAATATTTGAAGGACTATTGTATTTTAATCTTTTGTTGGCAGCCGCCCAGAGTGGCTGGGGAAACCCAGTCAGATGGGCGGGGTATGTATAAATAAATACAGTGGTGCCCCGCAAGACGAATGCCTCGCAAGACGAAAAACCCGCTAGACGAAAGGGTTTTCCGTTTTTCGATACGCTTCGCAAGACGATTTTCCCTATGGGCTTGCTTCGCAAGACGTTTCCATCTTGCGAGTCTTGCGATTTCTTTTGCTCCCCCCCCCTTTTTCTAAGCCTCTAAGCCGCTAATAGCCTTTTAGCCGCTAAGCCTTTAATAGCCGCTAAGCCGCTAATAGCCTTTTAGCCGCTATGCCGCTAAGCCTTTAATAGCCGCTAAACCGCTAATAGCGCTAATCCGCTAAGCCGCTAATAGGGTTGCTTCGCAAGACGAAAAAACCGCTAGACGAAGAGACTCGCGGAACGGATTATGTTCGTTTTGCAGCCAATTATTATGTTTTGCAGATTATTATGTTTTGCAGCCAATTTTCCTGTCTAAGGCCATTTGTACTTTTCAAGCAGTATAATACCACTTTAAAGAGTCCTGGCTTGCCCCACAGAATTCTGGGAGTTGTAGTTTGTGAGGGGTGCTTGAGAGTTGTTAGGAGACCCTTCCCCAGCCTCTTCCCAGAGCGACAATTCTGAGTGTTCCCTGGAAAGAGGGATTGGTTGTTAAACCAACCTGGGAATTGTCGCTCTGGGAGGGGGATAGGGTCTCCTAGCAACTCTCAGCATCCTTTACAAACTACAGCTCTTGGGGGGGAAATCCATGATTATTCAAAATGGTGTCAATAGCACTTTAAATGTATTCGGTGATGTTTTGGACTACAACTCCCATCAGCCCCCGCGTTTGTGCTTCCACCATCGTGGAGCTGTGCTGGCTGGGGCTGATGGAAGTTGTAGTCTGGAGGGTCCCAAGCCGAAGGTGGATGGCACTTAGAGCATCTCGGAGGAGATGTAAGACAAGCTAGTTAAGACTTTGAATGTGTGTACTGCTTATATAGGACGCGGGTGGCGCTGTGGGTAAAACCACAGTGCCTAGGACTTGCCGATCGTATGGTCGGCGGTTCGAATCCCCGCGGCGGGGTGAGCTCCCGTCTTGGTCCCAGCTCCTGCCCACCTAGCAGTTCAAAAGCACCCTTAAAAAGTGCAAGTAGATAAATAGGGACCGCTTACCAGCGGGAAGGTAAACGGCGTTCTGTGTGCTGCGCTGGCTCGCCAGATGCAGCTTGTCACGCTGGCCATGTGACCCGGAAGTGTCTGCGGACGGCGCCGGCCCCCGGCCTCTAGAGTGAGATGAGCGCACAACCCTAGAGTCTGTCAAGACTGGCCCGTACGGGCAGGGGTACCTTTACCTTTACCTTTTACTGCTTATATAACATGATTTATCATCTACAAATAATCCACCTTTTCTTCCCGCCCCTTTCTTTTTTGAGCTGCTGGTGGACTGTCGCGGGTGTGGTCTCAACTTCTTTGGTCATTTTATTCTAATCGGATTTTTGTTAACAGTTCTTGGTGATGTGCCATGCCATTAGCAAGAGAGAACTAGAAAGGCAGCCAGGTTTTCCTGCACAGTGACTTTCGTGTGTTGCCTTAGGGATTGCTGACGGGGTGCTTTAGAGAAAGTTATGTGCACTCTGATCCTTGCCCAACACTTCCCGGATAAAAGAAAAAAAAACCCACAGCAGTGCAAGCTTGTAACTGTTGCTGGTGGAGGGGTGGTCGTTGTAATTCTTGCATCCATTTGGGAACGGAGTGTGCCTGGCAGATTGGTGACTGTGGGGGCAGAAAAAGGGAAAGATATCAGCTCTCAGTGGGCCCTTCTGAATATCAACCACTGTACATTTTGCTCTTTCTGAGTGTTGTGATAAGAGAACATCGCATTTGTCTCCCAGACCTGGTCTAGAGGTTGATGGGAGGCTGTAAGAACATAATTCAATTCCAAGCACAATTCAAAGTGTTGGTGCTGACCTTTAAAGCCCTAAACGGCCTCGGTCCTGTATACCTGAAGGAGCGTCTCCACCCCCATCGTTCTGCCCGGACACTGAGGTCCAGCTCCGAGGGCCTTCTGGCGGTTCCCTCACTGCGAGAAGCCAAGTTACAGGGAACCAGGCAGAGGGCCTCCTCGGTAGTGGCACCTGCCCTGTGGAACGCCCTCCCACCAGATGTCAAAGAGAACAACAGCTACCAGACTTTTGGAAGACATCTGAAGGCAGTCCTGTTTAGGGAAGCTTTTAATGTTTGATGCATTACTGTATTTTAATATTTTGTTGGAAGCCGCCCAGAGTGGCTGGCAGAGTGCCAGTCTCCTCTGGCAGGCACCCCCAAACTCAAATTCCCATCATCCCTGACCACTGGTCCTGTTCGCTAGGGATGATGGGAGTTGTAGTCCCAAAACATCTGGAGGGCTGGGTTTGGGGATGCCTGTCCTATGGTTTCCAGCAACAGGCTCAGAAGATTGCCATGAATAAGTTTAAAATAGAAGAGAAATGCTTGAGGGCTGAGATCTAAGATAGGAATACTGTATAAGAAAACTTTTCTCTGTCTACTTTCTGCATGCATGTTTTTATAAACGTCTATCCTCTCACCCTCTTACTCTAAATTAATTTATCTAGTCTCCATGGTGCCCCAGGCCATCAGCCCAAAAAGACTTTGGGGAAAACATGATGGAGGCATATAATATTGCAAGTAGTGTGGGCCCAGTAGATTGACACGTGTGCCTTCCTTCTGGGTCTAGTAAGCAGCACATAAGCGGCACACAAAACTCTACCAAACCATTCTACGTTCTAAGTCTTATATTAATAATCCAAAAATTGAGAGAGCTATGTACAAGATCTACTACAGAAGCCACAAACAGAAAACTCCTTCAAATTGTGTCCAAAAGGATGATTCAGTCTTTAAAGTTCCTTTAGCCAGGCTCCTGTAGATATCAACAAAGGTAAGTTGGATCAAACGAAGTGTCAGGGATGTTACGCACAAGAGTTAGACAGGGTTCCAGCATTTGTCACCTGTTTCGCCCATGAAGAGTCTTTGGCTTCTTCAGTAAATTCTCTCTCACGGTTTTGATATCTTTATGAACATTCAAGTCCAAATGTTACATTTCTTCTTAGATTAAGCTACAATATTTAATTTCTTTCTTCAGGAAATTCTCCCTCAAGATTTTGGTGTATTTACATACATTCAACTTCATATGCTAAGTAAATGAATAAATGCTCAAGTCAAGAGTAGATCTGGTACATAGCTCTCTCAATTTTGGGATTGTTAATATAAGATTTAGAACGTAGAATGATTTGGTAGCGTTTTGTGTGCCGCTTATGTGCTGCTTACTTTATACTGGTTTACTACAAGACTTGGCAGTATAGGTTCGTTTCTCCAGTTCCCAGATTGGGAAGGTTGCGTAAGTTGATATGCACTCTTATCATGCCTCCTCCGTAATCTGTGAAACAAACAATCAGACTTCATCCTTGTTCATTGTAGAATGTTGATCTGGATTTTTTGTGTGTGAGTTATGCAGCAGTTGGCAAGATACCCTGACCTCTCAGTTTACAGCCCCAGATTGTAAAAGTTTGGCTTTTCAACTCTTCCGCGGCTGGGAGCAGGAGCTAGCTTCTTCCCGAAACTTCCACCTTCCTTTTCGTCTCACTTTTGAAACCAAGCAGCTGACAAACCGATCTGGAAAACACTGGTTGCCATCTCCCCACTTCTGCATTTGGACTGCATTAACTCAGGCCCTTTCTGCACGGTACCTTTAAAGCACTGTGATACCAGACACAAGATTTGCCCACACTGGAAGAATGGCAAACGCAACTGATAGACTACATGGAGCTGGCCGAGATGACTGGCAGAATTCGAGACCTGGGAAAAGAGGAGGTGGAAGAGGACTGGAAGAAGTTTAAAGACTATTTACAAAAATTTTATAAATTGTATGAATGTTAAGAAGGTGCATGAAAGGAAAGATTATGGCATCAGCAGCCTAGATGAGATATGTATGAGAATAAGTTGAAATATAAAGATGAGATTTGAAGTAAAGTTATGCCTAAATTAAGCAGTTAGATATTCGATGGAAACATTTAAAACTAGAGGCATAACATATCAGAATTAGAACATAAGATCTGAAAGAAGGTAATAAATTGCTGAACATAACTTTTCTATCGAGAACGCAGGAAAGGGAAATGTGAGGAAGTCCAGATGGTTATGGAAAATAGGTATGAAAAATTGTGATCTTTTCTTTTCTCTTTTTATATATAGTTGTTAGTTATGTCTGTTGTGTTTGATATATGTTTGGCTATTTTCTTTTCTCAAAAAAATCCAATAAAAATATTATTAAAAAAAAATAAAATAAAGCACTGTGATACCACTTTAAACAGTCACAGTTTCCCCCCAAATCCTGGGAGCTGTAGTTTGCAAAGGGTGCTGAGAGTGGTCAGGAGGGCCCTGATTCCCCTTCCAGTGTTTCAATTCCCAGAGTTCCCTGGGAGGAGGGATTGCTTGTTAAACCACTCTGGAAATTGTAGCTCTGTGTTTGTTCACTAGGACATTTGGTCTAGTTTCTGCATTAATCTGAGATTTCTTTTTAAATCTGTATGAAAATGCATACGCACATTTTTCTTCAAATATGTCCTTAAATATGTATTTTATCACATAATCCATATTTAATATGCATATTATTCTAAGCATGCAGTTCTGATTGTATTTTATCATGAGATACACATTTTGAATGCATTTTGAAAAACTGGAACTTTTTTGCCCAATTCAGAGAAATGCAGTCTAAAAGGTTAAGAGGTCTGTGTATTAATACACAAAGTGCAAATCGAGTTGGTTTAGTTAAGAATGCAGACCAAACAAATGCTTATTATTACAAACAAATGCTTCCTGTATAATTTTGTCAGCTGTTTGGAGCTGCTGTCAAAATGAACCGAGGACACACAATACGGGACCACCTCTCCTGGTAAGCCCCACGGAGGACCTTAAGGTCCATAAATAACAACACTTTGGAGGTCCCAAGCCTCAAAGTGGTTAGATTGGTCTCAACTAGGGCCAGGGCCTTTTCAGCACTGGCCCCGACTTGGTGGAATGCACTGTCACAAGAGACTAGGGCCCTGCGGGACTTGACATCTTTCCGCAGGGCCTGCGAGACAGAGCTGTTCCACCTGGCCTTTGGTTTGGATTCTGTCTGAGCCTTATGTTTCCCTCTCCTTATGGTTTTGATTTATTAAAATGAGGCTGCATTTAAAATTGTATTTTAACCCATATTTTAATAAACTGGGTGTTGATTTGTTTGTCGTCGTCCCCTATTAGGTTTTATTGTAATTTTATTGGTGTTAGCCGCCCTGAGCCCGACTCTGGCCAGGGAGGGCGGGGTATAAATAAAATATTATTATTATTATTATTATTATTATTATTATTATTATTATTATTATTACCACCACTACTACTACAGTATTACAATATCTGGGCCAAATTGTATTATAACTAGCACTATGGGACAGGTGCTGGCATTTGAAAAGGGGCCACAAAGATTGCCTTCTCCCCCCCAAGCAACCGGGAAGATCGGGGCAGCAATTATCCTTGCTGCAAATGGCGGGTTGTATTTATTTTTATTGGCAAACATCTTAGGCATTTTTTGTGTTGCAAGCTGGCAACTTGTTTTGCAAGCTTGGGCCACTTCTTATTTCTTCTAGAATCAGTTACTTGTTTTGGAAGAGAGTATTGTCCCTTTTGCTACGCTCTGATAAGTTCTTATCTCTGGTGCTTATCTCTGTTTGTGCTGGGTAAATGAGCTGGGCGGCAGTTTCTGAATCAACGGTTGCTATATGTATCAAAGGTTTTTCATAAATGGCTGAAGAATATGAACACCTAGGGCAGTAGCTGTTTTGAATAGGCCAATATTTCTTGCTCTCTTGCTTTATTGCAATGCTTAAGATGCTGTTCAGGCCACTTCTTGAAATTTCTTTCGTTCAGGGTAGTGCTTGAGGGTCCACTTTGGTATTTGAGCATCTGTGGGTCTTCGTTTACAATGGGGTTTACAATGGGGACGCGGGTGGCGCTGTGAGTTAAACCACAGAGCCTAGGGCTTGCCAATCAGAAGGCCGGCGGTTCGAAACCCTGTGACGGGTAGCTCAGTCCCTGCTCCTGCCAACTTAGCAGTTCGAAAGCACATCAAAGTGTAAGTAGATAAATAGGTACCGCTCTGGCGGGAAGGTAAACGGCGTTTCCGTGCGCTGCTCTGGTTCACCAGAAGCGGCTTAGTCATGCTGGCCACATGACCCGGAAGCTGTACGCCGGCTCCCTCGGCCAATAAAGCGAAATGGGCGCCGCAACCCCAGAGTCGGCCACAACTGGACCTAATGGTCAGGGGTCCCTTTACCTTTTATGGGATTACTTCAGGAGGGGAATGGCACTCTCAAATCTGCCTCTCAACACTCAGGTTCCGCCTAGCTGTGTGTTGGTTCCTGAAGCATCGATCTCTTCGCCGTCAGCCGTCGCTGTGAAGCGTTTGCGCCCCGAAAGCTTACAGTCCACGTTTTCAATTGCAGATCTTCATCAACAATGAATGGCATGATGCGGCCAGCAAGAAGACATTCCCGACCGTCAACCCGTCCACAGGGGAGGTTATCTGCCAGGTTGCAGAAGGAGACAAGGTACCACATCAGTGGGGTCAGGGGAAATGCCTGTCCCAGTTTGTTTATGCTTCGTGCCTCCTTTGCCAACCCAGTCTCCTCCAGATGTTTTGAAAAGCACCAGGTTGGCAAAGGTTCGCAAGTTGGAACAATAGCAGCTGCCTTTAAATGGAATCGGACCATCTAGTAAACTCAGGGGTGGCCAACTCTCAAGAGACTGCAATCTACTTTCAGAATTATATACTGGCATTGATTACCCCCATTTTTGGGGGGTTCGGCTCAAAGTTGCTGAGCTTTTTTAAGGGAGGAGAAGAGCCCCATTTTGGGGGAGGTTAAAAAATAAGCTTTTGGGAGGATTTCCATTTTTTGGGGGGTGGGTTAAAGGCATGGGTAAAAGGGGTAAAGTCACTCACAAAAAGATCGCACAGAGCTCAGTCTTCCAGAGATCATACAACCATGGAGGGCAGGAGTCAGTTTTAGCGATGCTATGGAAAGGGAGCCAGAGATCTACCAAAACCTCACGGGGATCTACCAGTAGATCGTGATCGACCTGTTGGACATCCCTCTAGTACTGGATTGTAACTGTGCCTTTCAGCCTCGCCCCTGGCACGTGGTAAGTATAATATCACAAGTCTTGTTGCAAAACTGACTGTTAAGGTATTTACTATTATTTATTATTTAGATCCTCCCTTTCTCCCAAGCTGGGATTCAAAGCGGCTTCCCACAGTTAAGAACATCATTATAAAATATAAGTAGTTGAAATAAATCAACACATTTAGGACCAGCAATTAAAACCTAGTTTTCCCTGACAGCTGTGGTTAGCAGCACCTGCGCCTCAGTTTCCAAGGACCTGTCTGGGCAGAAATGTCTCAGCCTGCCAGTCTGACCTCTCGTGGGAAGAAATCCTACAATCTGGGAGCAGACACAGGGAAATCTCTTGTGCCACCACCAGCCGTTCCTCTGATGTTGACGCTCACTGGAAGATCTTAGCCCTCAGGCAGGTTTTTATGAGGAGATACAATCTCCCAGGTAGCTTGGACCCAAAGAGTCACGTGGCACCTTTAAGTTTTATGGTTCTTGGTACTTTTGAGGGCTTTGATTTAGTCCTCTGCTTGCTTTTGCTTTAATGGAGCCTTGGCAAGTTCTGGCAGATTCAGGAGCTTGTTGCAACTTGGTGACCCTTCTTTTTGCAAGGGGTGTGTGTCCTTAATAAAGATACTAGCCTACAATGGCATTTGGGATCGTATCAGTATGTCTATTGCTGTTATTTTAAGCTTCCGTGAGCCTATAGGAACAGGTAGAGCAGCAATTTACCACCTAAGGGCTTGCCGCTTTCTACAGGTTCTGCATCTCTGCCTCTCAATTACACCAAACATAACTTTCCAGCAACATAGAAATCATCTGATTGTCTGGCCTTAATCAGAGATTGCGAAACAAACAGGCTGCTCCTGGCAGAAGGCCACACACAGAGTAAACATTTCCTTGTTTTACCAGATCACCAGCCTTTATACGGCTGCGCTTTGGCAGCAAATATGTGGCTGTTCCTTTTCACATGGTAATGTTATATCTGGGCAGAAGCTGGGTTAGCAAACAGGAATGACACAGCAAAAACTGCACAGCGCCCCGGAGCTGGTTCCCTGCAGGCAGCACCCAGGGAGGAATAATTAACTGCGTAGTATCTGGCCAGGCAGAGCGAGCAAGCAGGAAGGGTGGGGAGATCTGTCAGTCTGGGTTTCTCTCAGGTTCTCGTTTTCCTAAACTTAGGTGCAGTGCACCACATATCTGCATCCGCCTCAGTTAAGAAAGAAAAAGGTCTTGTGAAAGTTTGTCAGTGTTTTAGTTTGCATTTCTCCTAACGCACACATTTTTGTCTGCAATCTTGCCCACACATCTTATTTGCAGGCAGTTATCTATTATTATTGTGTGGGACGCGGGTGGCGCTGTGGGTAAAAGCCTCAGCGCCTAGGACTTGCCGATCGAAAGGTCGGCGGTTCGAATCCCCACGGTGGGGTGCGCTCCCGTCGTTCGGTCCCAGCGTCTGCCAACCTAGCAGTTCGAAAGCACCCCTGGGTGCAAGTAGATAAATAGGGACCGCTTATCAGCGGGAAGGTAAACGGCGTTCCGTGTGTGCTGCGCTGGCTCGCCAGATGCAGCTTGTCACGCTGGCCACGTGACCCAGAAGTGTCTGCGGACAGCGCTGGCTCCTGGCCTATAGAGTGAGATGAGCGCACAACCCTAGAGTCTGTCAAGACTGGCCCGTACAGGCAGGGGTACCTTTACCTTTACCTTTTATCTATTACTACTACTACTACTACTACTACTACTACTACTACTACTATTTATTATCTCACCTTCTAAACTACCATTTCTAGGAAATTTGCACATGAAATTATTAAAAACGGTTTAAAACACAAAAAACAACAAATCCACTTAAAACAAGGCTCAGAGGTCCTCAGTTTAACGGCAGCTGCTATAGGTTCGGTGGACTTTTCTGACATCAGGTTGTTTCAGTCCGCTGGGAGGAAAATTTACAGTTACATACTTGGGTTACATACGCTTCAGGTTACATACGCTTCAGGTTACAGACTCCGCTAACCCAGAAATATTGCTTCAGGTTAAGAACTTTGCTTCAGGATGAGAACAGAAATTGTGCTCCAGCAGCGCGGCGGCAGCAGGAGGCTCCATTAGCTAAAGTGGTGCTTCAGGTTAAGAACAGTTTCAGGTTAAGAATGGACCTCCGGAACGAATTAAGTACTTAACCCGAGGTACCACTGTACTGAGATGATAACAAAGTAGAAGAGCAATGCAAGAACCATTGCATCAATACTGACAAGTCCATATAGTAGCAGTTGGTGTTGGACTAGGACCTGGGAGACCAGGGTTCAAAAGCCTGTTCGGCTGTGAAGCTCACTGGGTGAAAAATTGTTACAGTGGTACCTCGGGTTACAAACACTTTGGGTTACAGACTCCGCTAACCCGGAAGTAGTACCTCGGGTTAAGGACTTTACCTCAGGATGAGAACAAAAATCGTGCAGCGGCAGCGGGAGGCCCCATTAGCTAAAGTGGTACCTCAGGTTAAGAACGGATTCAGGTTAAGAAAGGACCTCAGCAAAGAATTAAGTTCGTAACCAGAGGTACCACTGTATATAAAAAAAGCTCTCTTACATTTTAGAGTTGTTGGATCTTGTAGATAAGATGGTAGGAAACATTCTTCTGAGAGACGTAATTTTCCTTAGTGGGCAAATGGTTCTGTCGTTCGATACCAAAGAGCAGGGATGGGGAACCTGAGAGGCTGTTGGACTCCACCTCCCATTACCACTAGGCAGTGTGTGCAGGAGTCAGGGGTGATGGGAGTTGTAGTCCGGCAACATCTGGAAGACCACAGGCTCCCTGTCCCTCTCACAGAGACACTGCCTCAGCGGATCTCTTGCTTTCCTGAGACCTAGACTTGATGCCCTCACCATGGAAGAATGGGAAGATGCTGTAGACTAGCTTGGTGTCTGAACGGGCAGTTCTCCAGTGTCTCAGATCTGCTTGCGGATTTGCCTGCTCATTGTGTCCCACCTTGATTCTCTTCCAGGCCGACGTAGACAAAGCTGTTCAGGCAGCCAAAGAGGCGTTCAAATTTGGATCTCCCTGGAGGCGGATGGATGCCGCCCACCGGGGCAAACTCTTGCACCGCCTCGCTGATCTGGTTGAGCGGGACCGCGCATACCTGGCGGTATGTTTTGAACTCCCCCCCCCCCCGGTGCATTCTCCTCTTTTCCTCTTTTGGATCCTTTCTCTTCTTCTTCTTCATTGACTTTATATACTGACCTACACCCGAAGGTCTCACTTTCGGAAGTGCCTAGTAGCATCTGGTTCCTCAACGCAGGAACAGGCAGTGGGGTGGGAAGAATGAGACAAGAGGCCAATCTATTTCAGCAACTCTCACAGTGACCCACGAGGTGCCTGCGTGCAAGAACGCTCTCCCCTCATCTGCGTGCCCCAGAAATTGGTACCGTATTTTTCGCCCTATAGGACGCACTTTTTCCCCTCCAAAAATGAAGGGGAAATCTGGGTGCGTCCTATGGGGCGAATGCAGGCTTTCGCTGAACATCATTATAAAATATAAAATAAAAATATAAACATCATTATAAAATTGCGGAGAGTTGCCAGCATGCTGAAGCCTGCGCGCGCTGAGATCAGCGCGTCCAGGCTTCGCAGACCTCTCCGCAAGCAGCGGGAGCGCTCCCACTGCTTGCGGAGAGTTGTCTGCATGCCGAAGCCTGCGCGCGCTGAGATCAGCGCGTCCAGGCTTCGCGGACCTCTCCGCAAGCAGCGGGAGCGCTCCCGCTGCTCGCGGAGAGTTGCCTGCATGCCGAAGCCTGCGCGCGCTGAGATCAGCGCGTCCAGGATTTGCGGACCTCCCCGCAAGCAGCGGGAGCCAGCGCTGGGCTCCTATGGCTTGCAGAGAGCTGCCTGTTTGGGGGCTGGGGTCGGGGGAAGCTCGGGCCTCCCCCGCCCCAGCCCCGCACCTGGGGGGGGAAATAATTTTTTCCCCTTTATTTCCCCCCCAAAAACTAGGTGCGCCTTATGGGATGGTGTGTCCTATAGGGTGAAAAATACGGTATTTAGAGGTCTGCTGCTTTCGATCCTCAAAGTAGGTTGTAGCCATCTGACATTGAAATTCTACTCAATATTCATCCAGAGTAGATTCCAATGTATATTTAGCAGAGTAACAACTTAAACGTGTTGCAGGATTCCCATAAAATAGACCAGAGGCAATTATATTTCATCTAGCAGAGCTTTACTGCTTCTGAAGGCAAATGAGCATAATGGCCACAAATCCAATACATTCAGGATCGGCACTGTCCAATAAGAAATCCAGTTGCAGCAGACTTAACTTAAAGCTCACAATAACTTATAATAAGACTAAACCTTAACACAATATACAGAACATCACACCAGACAGAAAAGAGATAGAACGAGAAAGTGTAAAACCCAGGCTCCTTCTGGCCCTACGATTATAGTCAGCATGACATTGACAGAAAGAGATAACAGAACCAATTTAAACCAGCTGTACTCAGCTTCTCTGAAGGAATAACCCAAACATCATGAAGTTTCTGCTTGTTTCTTTCACACAGAGAAGCTTCCAGAACCCTCTGGAATTAAGTAGAATATGAAAGCTCTCTATACATCCGATCAATACTGTCTGTACTAAGAAATGCAAACTGACACCATCATGACTAGTAGCCATCGATAGCCTTATCCTCTCAAAAATTATCTGTATCCTCCTTGAAAGCTATCAAAGTTGTAACGCATCAGGGTTTGCTGATTTCCGTTTGTTCGCAGGCCCTGGAAACTTTGGACAATGGCAAGCCATACTCGATTGCCTATCTGGTGGATTTAGACATGGTTGTCAAGCACCTGCGGTAAGGAGTTGTAATCATGCATTGTAGGGGGTTAGATTCAATGAGACTTTGGGACCTCTTTCAGGTATACCATTATGTGATTCTATATAGCCCTGACTGTTAAACAGGCATGGGAGGAACATGAGAGCATTGGAGTTTGGCGTGTCTGTCCTCCACAAACCTCGTGGAAGTAAAGAGGAATCGTACAGGAGCTGTTCCTGGTGTGGTGTGTGCACTCAGCTGCATTGCTCACAGTTTTGTATAGGTTCTTGAGATAGTTTGGAGGTTAGCGAAGAGATAGACTCCTGGTGTAGCTGTGAATAGCTGTTATTCCTTAGTGCTTTCCCTAAGAACTGGTGCTATAGACCAGCTCAACTCTTGATTTCAGCAGACTCTTGGTTGCAAACAGTCACTCACATGGGATGAGTCTGATCTTTATGCATTTATACCGGCTCATTGAAAACAAAGTTAAGTATATATGCCTGTTGACAGATAAGAGCAATAAAAGTCAATAAATGTGCTATGGAAAAAAACCGTATAAGCACAGGTACCTATTCACGGATCAGAAGAAAAGAAAATAAGGCAATATGGAACCCAACAGCTGTATTTATTTTGTTCTGTATTATAAAATTCAATGAATAGTCTCCAGGCTTTACCAAAATCATCTGAAACTATGTGTGTGTATGCATGCATGTGTGTGCGCGCGCACACGCTTTTTTAAAAAAGCCCAATGATTTCAATCACTTCAGTCTTAATTTATTTACTGTTGCTCTTTTTCATCCAGCCATTCTTAGGGAATTGTCAGTGCTCCCCCAATGCTTTCTGTCCTGAGTTTTAAGATCGTCAGGGGGGCTTTGCTAGCGGTGACATAAGTGAGCGAGGAACGGGGAGGGGCACATGCAGGGTCTTCTCGGTGGTGCCTCTCCACATAGGAACTTCTCCTGACTGAGACTTGATGGTCTTCCATGCTGTTGATGTTTGGGCATCGACTTAAAGGTTATTTATTTTGGCAAGCCTTTGGTAGTTATCTGAACACTTTTACAGGAATGGCATTGTCTTTGGGAATTGTTATTGAATTATAAAGGTAAAGGTCAAGGGACCCCTGACCATTAGGTCCAGTCGTGACCGACTCTGGGGTTGCGGCGCTCATCTTGCTTTATTGGCCGAGGAAGCTGGCGTACAGCTTCCGGGTCATGTGGCCAGCATGACTAAGCCGCTTCTGGCGAACCAGAGCAGTGCACGGAAACGCCGTTTACCTTCCTGCCAGAGCAGTACCTATTTATCTACTTGCACTTTGACATGCTTTCGAACTGCTAGGTTGGCAGGAGCAGGGACCGAGCAACAGGAGCTCACCCTGTCGCAGGGATTCGAACCGCTGACCTTCTGATCGGCAAGTCCTAGGCTCTGTGGTTTAACCCACAGCGCCACCTGCGTCCCTGTTTTTGAATTATACATTGTTCTAATTGCTTTATGCGATTTTATTGTGTTTTAGTATGGTTAGCTGGGTGGGATATAAGAACATTACACAAATAATTAAAATATAGGCCTGTCAATTTCATAAGAACTTGTGAAGAGCCGGCTGGAGCAGGCCAAGCGGGGCCCATCTAGCCCAGCTTCCCGTTGTCACAGTGGCCAACCAGATGCCCCAATGGGAAACTGGCAGGCACATAGCTGTCGTTTCCCCTTTTTAAGGGAAATTCCCTTATTCCGAATAGGATTCCTCGCAAGAAAAGGGAAAAGTTGGAAGCTGTGGGCAAGCAGGACCCGAACACAAGAGTGCACTCCCTCCTGCAATTTCTAGCAACCCTTGCTGCCTCTGACTGTGGAAGCAGAGCTCAGCCAACTGGGCTAGTAGCCATCGATAGCTTTCTTTTCCTTCATGAGTTGACCCAATCCTCTTTCAAAGCCATCCAAGTTGGTGGCCATCACTTCCTCTTGCAGAAGGGAGTTCCATTGTTTAACTATGCCTTCACTGATGTCTATGGGATTTGTGTGTGTGTCAAAACTGATGTAACAGGCCCACGGAGGACCTTAAGGTCCATAAATAGCAACACCCTAGAGGTCCCAGGCTCCAAGGAAGTCAGATTAGCCTCAACCAGAGCCAGGGCCTTTTCAACACTGGCTCCGGCCTGGTGGAACGCTGTGCCGTATGAGACCAGGGCCCTGCAGGATCTGATTTCTTTCCGCAGGGCCTGGAAGACAGAGTTGTTCCGCCTGGCCTTCGGCTTGGAATCAATTTGATTCCCTCCCCCTCTTTTTTCCTTTCTCCTTTTGTGATGGAACTCCTATTTGGGGACTGTGATGTTAACATATGAGAGTGCTGGAGGTGAAATAGTTAAACAGGTTACCCAATCAGAACCCAGGGGGGTGGAGTCAGAGGGACTATAAAACCAGCTCTGGGAGGGGAGAAGGGAGGAGTTCGTTGGGTGGCTGGTTGGAGTGGGAGTGAATTGGGATAGAGTCTGTGGGTAGGTTGAGTTAGTGTAGCGAAATAAGCTGAGTCAGGAACAGTTAGGAGTTAGGAAGACAAGTAAATATCTGAGAGGTGGTTTAGTGAGGGAGAGCAGGTAGCAGAAGTTATAGATCTGGATAGGCACCCCATGAATGTAATTGACCGATACCATTTATGAAACCACATGGCTGTTAAACTGCAATTAATAAACAAAAGTTTATGTTCCAATTTAACCCTGACTGGACTCGGTATTGTCCCAGGTAGGGCCTGGGTGGTGGCAGCGAGAAATAATGTGGCACAGGGATCAATAGATGGTGAAATGTCCAGGGACTCTGTGTGATTGCCACAGGGACTTCCCTGGCTTTTTTCTGGCCCAAGTAGGACCAGTCTGGAAAGTTAGCCTTGGTGAAGACTTGGCGTTTTCATCCCCCCAAAATGGTTTTTGATTTGAGTTTCCATTGAAATGAGGCTGCATTTTAATGCTTTAATGTATTTTAATCTTGTTTTTAAGTTGTATTTCAATCAATTTGTTTTTATATCGGGTGTTAGCCGCCCTGAGCCCGGTCTTGGCTGGAGAGGGCAGAGTATTATTATTATTATTATTATTATTATTATTATTATTATTATTTGCTCTGCGTCAGGTACTATGCCGGCTGGGCTGACAAAATCCAAGGGAAGACCATTCCTCTTGATGGGGACTTCTTCACCTATACCCGCCATGAGCCAGTGGGGATTTGCGGACAGATCATTCCGGTAAGTGAAGGCGCTGCTGGAACATGGAAGCAGGTCTGTCTCCAGAGCCGGGGAAGCCAGAAGCTTTTTGTGTTCTGCTCACTGCCTCCTCTAGGTTTGGGCACCATGCCCAGCATGCCCACCCTGTCATGCCACTCTCCTTCCACACACAAGCTCCTGTTAGGGGGAAAGAGGAAGGCGGAGTTTTTAGAAGACTTTTAAAAAACACTTTTCTCCTTCAGTGTTTGCCCCAGGTGTAACTACAGGGGTACCTCAGTTCTTGAATGTACAGTGGTACCTCGGGTTACATACACTTCAGGTTACACACGCTTCAGGTTACAGAATCCGCTAACCCAGAAATAGTACCTCAGGTTAAGAACTTTGCTTCAGGATGAAAACAGAAATTGTGATCTGGCGGCGCGGCGGCAGCAGGAGGCCCCATTAGCTAAAGTGGTGCTTCAGGTTAAGAATGGACCTCCGGAATGAATTAAGTACTTCACCCGAGGTACCTCTGTAATCCATTCTGGAAGACTGTTCAACTTCTGAAACGTTCGAAAACCGAGGTGCAGAGGGGGCTGGCTGCAAGTTCAGTTGGAAAAATGGAAAAACACGCAGCAGAAGCGAGGCACGTTCGAAAACAGAAGCAATTACTTCTGGGTTCTCGGCATTCGAAAACTGAAACGTTCGGCTTCCGAGACGCTCGAAAACCGAGGTACCACTGTACTTTGTTAGGTTTGTCATTATTATTATTTTTTATGCTGTATTTTTTCCATGCTGTAAGCCGCCTTGAGCATGGTTTTAACCATGGAAAGGAGACATAATAAATAAAATGATGTATGCAGGCATGTACAGTGGACGCTCGGGTTGCGAATGTGATCCGTGCGGGATGCACGTTCGCAACCCGCAGCGTTCGCAACCCGCGTCTGCGCATGAGCAGGTTGCGATTCGGTGTGCATGCGCAAAGCACGATTTAGCGCTGTTGCGCATGCGCGACCACCGAAACCCGGAAGTAACCCGTTCCAGTACTTCTGGGTTTCGGTGGTCTGCAACCCGAAAAAACGCAACCTGAAGCGGCTGTAACGCGAGGTATGACTGTACTTTCAGGGACTTTACCCGCTTAGCTCTGTGTTTCTCAGGCAGCATCCTCAGATCCCTTGTGCCACCTACTCACTCTTTCTCACTGTACATAAATAAAACGTGTGTCTGTCCGTCCGTCCCCCCTCCGCCCAGATTCCCTCCTCTTCCTGTGTTTCCTCGATGTTGACCTGGTCCCTTTCTCTTTATTGCAGTGGAACTTCCCGCTGCTGATGCAGGCTTGGAAACTGGGGCCTGCCTTGGCCACAGGGAACGTGGTGGTGATGAAATTGGCTGAGCAAACGCCTCTGACTGGCCTGTACATGGCCAGCCTTGTCAAAGAGGTGAGAGAGGTCTCCGGGGTGTCTATATGAATAAATACTGTTCAAAACAGAACATGTTGATATGCTTAGACTAAAGGAGTAAAGTGGAAAGGATAAAACCAATTAGGATGCGATAAGGAGATTAAAATTCAATATCATAAAGGTTGCAATGAGAGTACTGAAATTAAAAGTTAAGGAAGTCGAGGTGTGGTGGAGGGGAGTGATAGGGTGGGGTGATGGGAATTCACAAAGGGGGGGAAGGATATAGGTTTATATATGTTTATGACAATGTTTTTTTTCTTTTGTATTGGAATGGTAAAAGGTAAAGGTAAAGGTACCCCTGCCCGTACGGGCCATTCTTGACAGACTCTAGGGTTGTGCGCCCATCTCACTCAAGAGGCCGGGGGCCAGCGCTGTCCGGAGACACTTCCGGGTCACGTGGCCAGCGTGACATCGCTGCTCTGGCGAGCCAGAGCCAAACACAGAAACGCCGTTTACCTTCCCGCTAGGAAGCGGTCCCTATTTATCTACTTGCACCCGGGGGTGCTTTCGAACTGCTAGGTTGGCAGGCGCTGGGACCGAGCAACGGGAGCGCACCCCGCCACAGGGATTCGAACCGCCGACCTTTTATCTCACCCTTTTATGTACAGTGGCGCCCCGCAAGACGAATGCCTCGCAAGACGGAAAACCCACTAGACGAAAGGGTTTTCCGTTTGCGATGCGCTTCGCAAGACGAATTTCCCTATGGGCTTGCTTCGCAAGACGAAAACGTCTTGCGAGTCTCGCCATTTCCCCCCCGCTCCCCCCCTTTTCTAAGCCACTAATAGCCTTTTAGCAGCTAAGCCGCTAAGCCTTTAATAGCCGCTAAACCGCTAATAGCGCTAATCCGCTTAGCCGCTAATGGGGTTGCTTCGCAAGACAAAAAAACCGCTAGACGAAGAGAATCACGGAACGGATTCTTTTCGTCTTGCGAGGCACCACTGTAGTATGAAAATTTAATAAATAAAAATTTAAATGTTGAGAGAGAGGTCTCTGGGGCTGCCACTCGCTGCTTCGTTCTTCACCCTTCCTTGTCCTGCTCTCTGACTCAGATGATGCCTGAGCTCCAAACAAACCCTTTCCCCTTCTTCTCCTTGCCTGGGTGATCAGAAGACATGGAGTTGCTGAGTTCTGAGCGCCCTGGCAAACATTTTGGAACAGACAAGACTATTGTGATGATTTTCACTTGTCTTTATAAACCTGCAGGCTGGATTCCCGCCCGGCGTTGTGAATGTGATAACTGGCTACGGGCACACTGCAGGGGCGGCCATTTCTTCCCACATGGAAGTGGATAAAGTCGCCTTCACAGGCTCCACAGAGGTGAGGAATATCTGCACGTATGAACCTTCCCCTTTTCTCCCTCCGTCCTGAAAGGTGTAGGATAGGTCACACCCTGTGCCAGATCTGTAAAGTAGACAATTATTTTAATGTGCAGTTTCATTTCGAAGTGCATACAGTGGCACCTCGGGTTAAGAACTTAATTCGTTCCAGAGGTCCGTTCTTAACCTGAAACTGTTCTTAACCTGAAGCACCACTTTAGCTAATGGGGCCTCCTGCCGCCGCTGCACCGCCGCTGCACGATTTCTGTTCTCATCCTGAAGCAAAGTTCTTAACCCGAGGTACTATTTCTTGGTTAGCGGAGTCTGTAATCTGAAGTGTATGTAACCTGAAACGTATGTAACCCGAGGTACCACTTGTTTTGGACTTAAGACTTTTACTGATTTCTTTCTTTTTTAAAAAAATAAAATAAAATTACAGTCGTACCCTGGATCTCAAACGCCTTGGCTCCCGAACAAATCGGCTCCCGAATGATCTAAACTCGGAAGCGAATGTTCCGGTTTTCGAACGATTTTCGGAAGCCGGATGTCCGGCGCGGCTTCTGATTGGCTGCAGGACGCTCCTACAGCCAATCGGAAGCCGCACCTTGGTTTTTGAATGGTTGCGGGAGCCAAACGGACTCCCGGAACGCATTCTGTTTGAGAATCAAGGTATGACTGTATTATACTTTGAAATATGCCCAAATCATACTTGATGTAGGTAAAATGACCTTCAAGTCTAATAGTTCCAAAATTTGCATTGTGAGAAGCCACAGGAGAAGGAGGGTGCTCTTGAGCTCGGATCCTGTTTGTGGGCATCTGCCATTCCCAGTGGGGCATCTTCTTGGCCAGCGTGAGAACAGGATGTTGTTGTTTGTTTTTTTTAAAGATATTTATTGAAATTTTGAACAATAAAACAAACTTCACAATCAAAAAAAGAAAAAGAAAACATTATCACAATCAAATAAAAACAGAAAAATGCAATACAAAACATAAAAAAGTAGAGGAAAAAAGACATAAAAATCCAGTTTCTTACTTATTGTTTTCATAACCCTCCTTCCTGACTTCCTCACATCTCCCTTTTCTGTGTTCCCTTTTACACAATCATATTCAGCAGTGCCTTACCCTCTTTCAGATCTTATTCTATGTTATACATTTCAACTATTATGTCTCCAATTTTTCCCTTTATATCATTTTGTTTAAATTTGACATAATGTTATTCTAGCTTTTTCACCCTTAATCTTATAAAACATGTTTTACATATTCCTTTCAACTATGTCACTAATGCCATATTGTCTTTATATCCTGCATCATTTTAGCATTCAAACATTTTGCAATGTTTTTGCAAGTAGTCTTTAAATTTCTTCCAATCCTCTTCCACTAACTCTTCTCCCAGAGAACAGGATGTTGGACTAGATGGGCCATTGGCCTCTTCCAGCAGGCTCTTCCGATGTTCTCCTAAACCGTTCTTTTGTTGAAAATCACAGAACAGTTTGTGCAAATGAAACCATGAGATACAGTTATACCCAGTGCAATATTAACCTAGCAACATACAATTAAACCATTGGTACAATGCATAATCACAACACAGAAAGGCTGCTCCAAGCTGCCAAAGGCTCTTTTGGAGTGCAGTGAAGCCAGGAACAATCCTGTGTTCCTATGATTTTAGAATTTCACAGATCAGCTGGTTTACGTAGGCATAGTAGCAGATCGCATTTAATAACCAAGCTGCTGATAAGAAAAAGAATTGCAAATAAAAAAAGCCTACCCTGAAAATTATGGTGATAGATAATTTATTATGGTCGGAGACCAGCTTATAAAACACACTTGGGGGTACAATCCCAGAAGGAAAACAAACATTTAAAACAATGTACAACAATAAATTTAAAATTTATAAATGCGATAAGCGTATAGACACTTAAAACTTTAAGATAAGCTACCGCAGAGAGATGACCCAGAGTCACCCATGGAACCGAGTTTGGGGATTTTCTTAACGAACTAGTTTGGGTCGAGGGGTGGTCTGTGCCTACAGATCTGTACACAGAATCTGGCGACCATCCGGGTTGTCTTATGATCTTTGCCTAACAGGAAAAGGTCAATTTTTTGCTTTTCTGGGAGGTCAGCAAGCCTCACCAACAGGGGATCAATGGTCTCACTACGTGCCTCTTCATAAAAGGGACATCTAAAGAACAAGTGCTCTGGGCTTCCTATCTCCCCCAATGAACAGGCGCAGAGTCTCTGAGCATATGGGATTTTTTTAAAGGAACCTTCCAGGACCGGCAAGGGCAGAGCTGAGCTTCTGGCGAGTGTAAAAGCCCTTCTTGCATTTTTGGATACGAGAAAGAAGAGATATGCTGCCGGTGTGGCTATCTCTCTCTCAATTTCTCCAATTTTATAGTCCGGGGCACCTTGAGCAGTCCTGTTGTCTCTCAGTGTCTATGATTCTTTGCCTGACCGTAGCTTTTGCTGGCCCAACTCCAGATTTAGAAGGACTTGAGGGGCAAAACCCAGTTTCTGAAGGGTGTTCAGGACTGCTGTCTGCCAGCCTGACTGGAACTGGTCGCAGAGGATCAGTGGGGCTATTCCTCGGGGGAGCAGATTCAGTGTCAGCCATTTATAGATTGCTGTTCAGTGGATAAAAGCCTCCACTCTCATCATCCCCGTTTCCAGTCCAACCCATGCGTTTGAAACACATCTGGGGACTTGTAGGAGAGCTCTAAGGAGTTTGGATTGGACTCTCTCAAGGGGGGAGAAACCAGAGGAAAGCGGGCCCAGAAGTGATCCATATATTTTTGTTTCTGTGCTTTTATTACATTTTCTTATTTTTATGGTGAATTTAAATTGATTTTATCTCTCTTGTATTTTTGCGGTCTTAACACCACTTGGAGGCTACATTGGAGGCTATGTTGCAATAATACAGGCACGTCCAACTTCCAGAAGATTGCAACCAACTCCCACTATAAATAAACTGGCAGTGATCTACCCATTGGGGAAGATGAGCCAAAGTTGTTGAGCTTTTTTTTTGGGGGGGGGGGCTGCCGAGACCACATGACACTGGTCTTGAAAGACCTACATTAGCTCCCAGTACGTTTCCGAGCACAATTCAAAGTGTTGGTGCTGACCTTTAAAGCCGTAAATGGCCTCGGTCCAGTATAACTGAGGGAGTGTCTCCACCCCCATCATTCTGCCCAGACACTGAGGTCCAGCTCCGAGGGCCTTCTGGCAGTTCCCTCCCTGTGAGAAGCGAAGTTACAGGAAACCAGGCAGAGGGCCTTCTCGGTAGTGGCGCCCTCCCTGTGGAACGCCCTCCCACCAGATGTCAAAGGGAAAAACAAGTACCAGACTTTTAGAAGACATCTGAAGGCAGCCCTGTTTAGGGAAGCTTTTAATATCTGAAAGACTATTGTATTTTAATCTTTTGTTGGAAGCTGCCCAGAGTGGTTGGGGAAACCCAGCCAGATGGGCGGGGTATAAATAATAATAATAATAATAATAATAATAATAATAATAATAATAAAGCCTTTTGCGAAGCCACCTTTACTAATCCTCTAGCCTAGGGACTGACAGGCTGCACATCTTCCAGTGAGAGAGAGTCTGCTAGCTCACTCTTCTCATTCTTCTTCTTCTTGCTGTTCACCTCCCGATTTTGCCCAGCTATTGTCTTCCGAACTGTGCCCCTCAGCAAACCATTGTTCCAAATCAACACTACTCCACTGCTTCTGTGGAGTTTCAGGATCCTGGCCACAAGCAAGGGGAGGCTCCTGCCATTCCTCATCAGAGTTGTACTCCCCAGCCTGGTCTCTGACACCGATGGGGGAGGTCCACCAGAGGAGACACCCCACCTGTTCCCCAGCCCTCCAATCTAGAGCTAAGCCTGCCACACCGTGGTGGTTCCTTAAGCCAAGCCTATTTTTATACCGAACAATAAGCTTGCCCTTCTTTCAATTTCTAGGTTGGGCACCTGATCCAGAAGGCTGCAGCAGAGAGTAATCTGAAGAGGGTGACCCTTGAGCTTGGTGGAAAGAGCCCAAACATCATCATGTCTGATGCTGAGAGTAAGAGACATTTCCCTCTCGATAGGAGTGGGTTTGCCCCTGCGGAGGGTGGGATTGGCTGGTGACACCCTGGGCCTGCCTTCACCAGAAGTGCAACTCTTTGTGTAATTGTGCAAAGTGTAATTCTTTAGTGTTTAAGATAATTTATTTATAAATCCACGACATCACAACATTCCATCACAACATCACAATGTTACATAGCTACACAAAAGAACTTTAACGTAACAATACAGCACGCAACGATTTAGAGCAAACTAAAAGATAAATTTCCGAAAGACACAAAATGTGTCCACTAGGCATGGGGAACTGCTTGGCCTGGGAAGTATCTCAATAATGACTCTAATCAAAAAAGTTTTCTGGAGAAGTGGTGATTGCACTTCTCATCTCTAACTGGCCACTTACTACCACCCCTCGTTAAGTTAGGTATTTGTGCATATTTTCAGCTACCGCAAGAGGCCAGATTTTGAACCACTATCCCTGCAATGAGAACTTGGTAGAGGACTTCCACTGATGGGTTAGCTTTAGCCAAGTAGCGGCTATCAATTACAAGGGTAAAGGTAAAGGGAACCCTGACCATTAAGTCCAGTCGTGGCCAACTCTGGGGTTGTGGCGCTCATCTTGCTTTATTGGCCGAGGGAGCCGGCGTACAGCTTCCGGGTCATGTGGCCAGCAAGACTAAGCCGCTTCTGGCGAACCGGAGCAGCGCACGGAAATGCCGTTTACCTTCCCACCAGAGCGGTACCTATTTATCTACTTGCACTTTGACGTGCTTTCGAACTGCTAGATTGGCAGGAGCAGGGACCGAGCAACGGGAGCTCACCCCATTGCAGGGATTCAAACCACTGACCTGATCGGCAAGTCCTGGGCTCTGTGGTTTAACCCACAGCGCCACCCATGTCCCTTTAATTACAAGAGTAGGTCTTTGTAAATGAAGCCATTATTGTTTTCAGGAGATAACGAGAGAAGGGACAAGAAAAATAACCTGGTTAACAATGGCTGCAGTCTCCTGAAACACCCTGACCTATTATTACACATGCACCACAGAACAGGTCCACCCCACGGTGGATTCATGCAACATATCTTAGCTGGGGTGATGTGTTGGTAATTCTTAATGCTGTTGGTGGTGAAGATAATTGCTTTCCAGATTTCCTGACTTGTGGCTTCCTTCTCTCCTCCAGTGGACTGGGCTGTTGAGCAGGCTCATTCTGCCTTGTTCTTCAACCAAGGGCAGTGCTGTTGTGCTGGGTCCCGCACGTACGTCCAAGAAGATATATATCACGAGTTTGTGGAGCGGAGCGTGGAGAGGGCCAAATCCCGAGTGGTTGGAAACCCATTTGACCACAAAACGGAGCAGGGCCCCCAGGTGAGAGCACAGAGATACCAGTTTGCCCTTATAAAACACATTCTGGATTGGAAGAACTGTGAGACATTCTAGACTGGAAGGAATTTCGCCCTGGCAAATGGCCCCAAAAGAGCTTTCAGTTTATGTATATTTAATTCATTTTTAATACTACCCAAATGGCTATTATTACTATGATAACTGGTGATGTATGGAAGTGAGAGCTGGACCATAAAGAAGGCTGATCACCGAAGAATTGATGCTTTTCAATTGTGGTGCTGGAGGAGACTCTTGAGTGTCCCATGGACGGCAAGAAGATCAAACCTATCCATTCTGAAGGAAATCAGCCCTGGTGCTCACTGGAAGGACAGATCCTGAAACTGAGGCTCCAATGATGTTGGGAAAGATGGAGGGCACAAGGAGAAGGGGACGACAGAGGACGAGATGGTTGGACAGTGTTCTCGAAGCTACCAGCCTGAGTTTGACCAAACTGCGGGAGGCAGGGGAAGACAGGAGTGTGTGGTGTGCTCTGGTCCATGGGGTCACGAAGAGTCAGACACGACTAAACAACAACACTATGATAACGCAAATGCTGGCTCTACAAGTGTGTTCACGGCCAATTTGGAGGCAAGGAAAGGAAAAGAAGAGAGGGGAAGAAAAGCATTTGCTGTAGCCAAGAGACTGGGGGCGAAGGGACACAGTCCACCCACAACGGAAGGCTCCCCAGGGGGCCATGGCTCACTGGTTGAAAACAGCTGATCTACAGCAATGTTTCCCAAACTTGGGTCTCCAGCTGTGTTGGGACTACAATTCCCATCATCCCTGACCACTGGCCTTGCTAGCTAGGGATGATGGGAATTGTCAACGTATATATTCAACAAATAAAATATTTTAAAGCTTGTTGTCTACCCAATCCCAAAGGCAGTTGATTTAAAATAGGGATGAGGATCCTGCAGTCCCTTCCAGATGTTATTGGTCTCTCAACTCTCGTCAGCCCCAGCCGGCTTAATCAAGGATCAAGGAATGCGCGGCAGAATCCGAGACCAGGGAGAAGAGTCGTTGGAAAAAGATTGGAAGAAATTTAAAGACTACCTACAGAAATATTGTAAAATTAATGAGTGTTAAAATGATGTTGGATGAAAGTTATGTGGTTTTTAGCTATAACGCTATAAGGAGTATGAAAAAAATGGACGATTAACAGACAAAAATTTAATGTTGCATTATTTTAAGATTAAAGATTAGGATAAACAAAGAGGGGAAGGATTTGCTGAACTAACAAACAACTGGAATACAAAAAGGGAGGTGTGAGGAGGTCCGGGAAACAAGCAAATGAAAGAAAGTGATGGAAAGATGGAATTTTTTTTAAATCTATTTTTACTTTGTATTTTTCTTTTTTCTTTTTTCATTTTGTAAAATTCTAATAAATATCTTTTTTTTTATAAAAAAAAAAAAGGATCAAGGAATGCGTACGAGAGCACCATGGCTTCCCCAGCCCTGACATTGTCAGAGGATCTTCATAAACCCATCAACAAAAAGTTGATGTCTGGATCTTTCATTCTACCTGTAAAATCGCTGTTCATGTATGGGCATATACACATGTGTTAAAAGTGTATTTTTCTGTATTCTAAGAAGGATTGAACTGACCTGCCATACCACGCTTTTTTGTCTTCTAGGTGGATGAGACTCAGTATAAGAAGATCCTTGGATACATTGGTACTGGGCAAAAGGAAGGTGCCAAATTGCTCTGTGGTGGCAGTCCAGCTGCAGACAGAGGTTACTTTATCCAGCCAACCATCTTTGGAGATGTGCAGGACAACATGACCATTGCAAAAGAGGAGGTCAGTAGGAAAATGTTTTCCTGTACTTGTTAGTGTCTCAATAACAGTTCTGTGGTTAGAGGGTTCTATGCGATCCCTCTCTTTTTCTCTCCTGCTGTATTGCTCTGTGTCTCAGAGCTACAATGGTGGCCTCCAGAACTGACCAGCCACCCTCTTTTATCTGTACATTCACTCTCACAATTTACTTAAAATTACCTGTTATGATTTTTATTGCAGCATCTCTATCTCACTTTGAGTGCTGTTAGTGCAGAGAATGCAAGTTGCAAGTTTGGTTTTTACTGATAATGTCATTGTTTTATTTGCTTTGGGGTTTTAGTCTAATCGAGCAGTATATAAATCTTGTGGAGATAATATATATATATATATATATTTAATCCCAAGACTGCTTACAACACAAATGCCAACACAAATATCAGTACTGTAAGAACAAGAACAATCTATTAAAATACAAGTGAAACATTTAGTACAGTCTCAGACACTTCTCAGTGGTTTGATTGGTATCAATGACCAGCAAAGGCCGGAGTGAATAGGAGGCACGAAAAACTGCAGTTTCCACTTGCCCTATTTTGTGGGGGGGTGGGGGAGAGATGATTCTATATGCTGGACAGAAAAGGCCTTTCCCCTGCTTGCTACCAGATGGCCAGCATGGTGTAGTGGCTAAGAGCGGTGGACTCGTAATCTGGTGAACCGGGTTCAATTCCCCGCTCCTCCACATGCAGCTGCTGACCTTGGGCCATAGCTGTTAACTTTCAGATTTGAAAATAAGGGATCAGCAGCCTCAAAAATAAGGGATCAGCAGCCTCACCTGTCCCGGGGACAGTGTACGGGATATCTAACAATCCAGGATAGCAGCGGGAAATGGCACTGGAATAAGGGAATTTCCCGCAAAAAAAGGGAAGGTTGACAGCTATGCCTTGGGCTAGTCACACTTTTCTGAAGTCTCTCAGCCTCACACACCTCACAGAGTGTTTGTTGTGGGGGAAGAAGGGAAAGGAAGTTGTTAGCCGCTTTGAGACTACTTAGGGTAGTGATAAAGCAGGATATCAAATCCAAACTCCTCTTCTTCTTCTTCTCCTCCTCCTCCTCCTAATCCCTACAACCAGGCAGGACTATATGAGGGAGGGCATTCCTTCAGGTAACCAGGTCCCAAGTTGCTTAGGGATTTATAAGATCCTGTCTGCCAAGCCTACCTGTTTCCATGTGCATGCTGCTCTGTCTTACAGATATTTGGGCCAGTCATGCAGATACTGAAATTTAAAACCATAGAGGAAGTCATCCACAGAGCAAACGACACCAAATATGGCCTCGCGGCAGCAGTTTTCACCAAGGACATTGACAAAGCAAATTACATTTCCCAGGGTCTGCGTGCTGGAACCGTCTGGTAAGAGGCTAAATGTTGGGGAGTGGTCACCAAATGCTTTTGGAAATGCTGTAGGAAGAGTACCTGCTTGGCAGGCAGAAGGTTATAGGTTCTGTCCCTGGCATCTTCTGGTATGCCAGCAGCTCCTGACTTGAAATCCTGGAGAACTGCTGTCAGTCATGGTAACAATATTGAGCTAGAGCAGGCATAGGCAAACTCGGCCCTCCTGATGTTTTGAGACTACAATTCCCATCATCCCTGACCACTGGTCCTGCTAGCAAGGGTTCATGGGAGTTGTAGGCCAAAAACATCTGGAGGGCTGAGTTTGGCTGTTCCTGAGCTAGAGGCATCAAGGGGCTATGAATTAGCTTTCTATGTTCCTCTTTTCAACAAACTTTTGAAACTGTTTTGTATTGCTAACTGTATGACATTCTTCAGAATTTAACTTCCTAGCTGGTTTAACTTTTCTACCCTTTTTTGGGAAACAATTTGTTAGTCTTTGTGGCTGACCAGAAATGTCAGATGAGTGAGAACCCACATGGACATGAGGCTGTATTATTTCCTTTGGTTTTTTTAATTAAAAAAAAGTTTAAAATTTTTTTCTAAAAATACATTTGCATAAATGTACACATTTTGTTGCATATGAGCATATAACTTAATTAAACAACTAAATAAAACAGTCAAAACAATGTCATTTTTAACTTGTGGGGATGATTGTCAGAGTAATTACATTTATATTATGATGTGCAATTGCATTGTGATGTTTAGATTGGTGAACACAGGCAAATATTTAAACCAGTAACAATTCAGAATTTTACATTTCAGTATCCATTCTTTTTGTCATTGGTTACATATATCAAATGGAGAAATAACAGGCAGTGAAAGTATTCCTTCCTTTATTACTCTGTTCGTGAGTCTGCTGGTTTGACAAAAGGCCCCTTCCTCTCCTCCTCAAATGTGAAATGCTGGAAGTTTACATCTCATCTTCTGTATTCAAACTTCTCAAACAAATTAGTGCCTGTTCTCCAAATTTATAGGTGCCTTGGACAAGGCCTGCAGTGTTAGACTTGGTATCAGGTGGACAAGAAATGAGATGATTGTTGTTGTTTAGTCGTTTAGTCGTGTCCGACTCTTCGTGACCCCATGGACCAGAGCACGCCAGGCATTCCTGTCTTCCACTGCCTCCCGCAGTTTGGTCAGACTCATGTTTGTAGCTTCGAGAACACTGTCCAACCATCTCGTCCTCTGTCGTCCCCTTCTCCTTGTGCCCTCCATCTTTCCCAGCATCAGGGTCTTTTCCAGGGAGTCCTATGCAATATTTTTCTTTACAGCATTGGACTTTCCGTTCGCTTCCAGGCATATCCGCAACTGAGCGTCCTTTCGGCTTTGGCTTCATCAGCTCTGGATCTACTTGTACTTGCCCTCCGCTCTTCCTCAGTAGCACGTTGGACGCCTTCCGACCTGAGGGGCTCATCTTCCAGCGTCATAACTTTTATATGCCTGTTGCCTTCGTCCATGGAGTTTTCTTGGCAGGGATACTGGAGTGGCTTGCCGGTTCCTGCTCCAGGTGGATCACGTTTGGTCAAAACTCTCCACTATGACCTGTCCATCTTGGGTGGCCCTGCACGGCATAGCTCATAGCTTCTCTGAGTTATTCAAGCCCCTTCACCACGGCAAGGCAGTGATCCATGAAGGGGAAATGAGATTAGTCTTCTGTTATCTAAATGCTCCAGAAATAACTCCTGACCCCCAATGTCTCCTTGCAGGATTAACTGCTACAACGTGTTTGGCAGCCAGACACCATTTGGTGGGTACAAAGCATCTGGACAAGGACGGGAAGGGGGAGAATATGGTCTCACGCCATACATGGAAGTAAAAACGGTGAGGATCTGAAACTCTCGTCCTAGTTTAGTTTTTAAGTATTTTGAAAACTGAAGCTTTTATTTTGCATCTTCCAGTAGAGAATGGCAAGGACTTCCAAGTAGTAAATAAAACTTGTCTTGCTTATGGGAGAATTGACGGTATTTCACTTTGTACAGAACGGAATAAAGAATTGTCAAATGTTGCTCTCCTTAGTCCACTGAACATTGGTTTCATAGACATAACATGAAAGCATGACTTTCACTAACTCTGGCTTAGACTGCAAACCATGGTTTGTCTGATCTTCTTTCCCACTATTCCCAGAGAACCCCTTGATGACATCCTCAAAGGGGAGAGGAATTCCCAAACCATAGTTCAGGCGTAACACTAAACCACTGTTTGCCTGACCTAGGTGGCAAGCCACCTTCAAAACCTATCAGCAGATTATGGTTTGGTGGCCATTGTGGTTCAGATGGTGTTGGTTCAGGCCTCATGACAAATCATGGCTTGGCAATATGTCTAAACTGTGTTCCTATTTTCAATAAACCATTTTTTTGCTGATGGCAACCTTTTAGTTGTGAACAGAAACCTGGCTTCCATATCTAATGGTGGCTGCATCTGTCTGCAAGTAAAATTACAAGTGGACAGGAAAAGAGCAGTAAATCTTGAACAAATAGGCTCCAAACATGTCTTAAGTGTTGTTTGTGGGGTAACATTGAGCTAATGCTTTGGTATGCTAGGTTATCGTAGAATTCCTACTTTTGGATCATAACGAAAATATTTAGGCACCTTTTAAGTACCTGCTTGGAAGGATTTCTTAATATGTAAAGAAGGCACTGGAATTCTTCTAGTTTTGAAGAATTGATACCCACCTTAGAGTTGAAGTGGCAAGCAATTGTCCCAGTATCCCACAGCTTGAGCAACAGAATTAGGAGACTTATGCAGTGCTACTTCAATAAGCCAAGTGGATCAGGCACTGGGCTATAGTCTTGAAAGCAGTGAAATTTGAGTATTGCTCTATCCAATGCTAGTGGATGCCTCCAGCCAATTCTGTTGTAAATGGGAAACTGTAGGGTTTGATTAATCCAGCACAATATTAGGTAGACTGCATCCTTTTTTGAGGAAGGGCTGAAGCTCAATGGTAGAGCATGTGCTCTGCATGCAAAAGTCCTAACAGCTGCCTAAGTTTCTGCTAAACTGCTTGAAACAGATTTGCATTAACAGGCTTGACATGGGAGTCACCTTGGGACTGATTGTCTTGTAGAGTGAGAGATGCAAAGTTGGCCAAGTCTAATGAACCATATTCTTTCTAGGTAACCATCAAAGTTCCACAGAAGAATTCTTAAAGGACATCAGCTGTATATCAGAAACCGTTGGTATAAGCTGCCATTCCTCTTGATAGCAGCATTTAAGCAGGATTGAAGTAGAGGAACCTCCTTCATGAAGAAAGCCTTCACCTCTACAAGCAACCTAAGACCGTTTATTTCATATATTTTAAGAAAAATCTTTATTTACCTGCTTACATTTTACTTCACTTTTTTTCTGTACCAGGCACCCCTATATCTTAATGTTACACTAATGGATACAGATATCCACTTGAGCTTTAAGAATAATTTCTCAAACTGGTTTTTCAAACTGATTATATGGTACCCATTTATGGTATTCTGGAATGTATCTTGAGGTTTGTTTATAGGAGCAAATATCTAAGTAATGAGAACTTCCGTCCTTTCTCCATGTGTAACCTAAACAGAAACTGCCCCTTTTATATAAGAGAGCTCTAAAACTGTCTGCTTATTTTGACAATCAATGCTGTGAAGCCAGCGCAGGCTGTGATTCCCCCCGCCCCCCGATCTTATATCAAATACATAAAGAAAATTTCATAGTTGACATGCATTTGTTCAGTTGCTGACCATTTTTGGTTAAAACGGCTACCCTTTTCTCTTAGTGCAAATGGGGTAAGATGAAATAGAGAGAAAATGATTTGTATAATAGAGGAAGGGACACTCTTTGGTGGTTTTCTTCTTCTTCTTTTGAATTCTCAACATGCCAAGACTTTTTCTAGTGATTACAATGGAAACAAGAAAGGTGGATGAAGGTTTTGAGCAACATTCACACCATACATTTAAAGCACCATGATACTACTTTAAATAGTTGTGCCTTTCCCTAAAGAATTTTGGGAGCTGTAGTTTGTGATGGGTGCTGATAGTTTTAAAGGTAAAGGTACGGGCCAGTTGTGTCCGATTCTAGGGTTGTGTGCCCATCTCACTTAAGAGGGTCACGTGGCCAGCGTGACGAAGCTGCTCTGGCGAGCCAGCACCAGCGCAGCACACGGAAACGCCGTTTACCTTCCCGCTATAAAGCGGTACCTCTTTATCTACTTGCACTTTGACGTGCTTTCGAACTGCTAGGTTGGCAGGAGCTGGGACCGAAGACGGGAGCTCACCCCGCCGCGGGGATTCGAACCGCCGACCATACGATCGGCAGGTCCTAGGCACTGAGGTTTTACCCACAGCGCCACCCGCTGATAGTTTTAGGACACCCCTATTCCCCCCAGAGAGCTATAGTTCCCAGAGTCCCCTGTTTAAAACATTCTGAGAATTCTAACTGCATGAAGGGGGTGATAGGGGATCTCCTAAGAATTCTCAGCACCCTTAAAAAATGGCAACTCCCAGGATTCTTTGGGGAAAACCATGAGTTTAAGGTGGTATCGTAGTACGTTCAGTGCCTGGTGAGAATGCAGCATTAGAGTTCTTCACTATTCAAGTGAAAAACATAGGGTTCAAATTCCATGCTCCCTCAGCAGCCACTTTCTTCAGGATTTAGTTTATTTTGGGTTGTCATAGGTTTGCTTCTTAAAATATTTGAAAACCCAGCTTTGTTATATGGTATAAGCAGTGATTTTTTTCCTTTAAAAATGTTTAGGGGTACTCTCATTTTGACTCAAGAAAATCACCATTTTATAGTTCAAATCGGGAAAAATAAATACAGTAAATGGACAAAAGTACAAAGATTCACAAAATGTTTAGGGATATGCGTACCCCCAGAAAAAAACACCACTGGGTATAAGCCACCAGGCTATCGCAGGGGGAAATGGACGGTCACAGAGCATCCCTTGTCAACTGTCCATGGATATATACCTGCTGCAAGTCATCTGCAACCAAGGAACCTTAATTTTAATACTCTGAACGCTTTGAAAGTAGGGAGATTGTTGTGTAGACAATATGGTGACTGACAGTCTTTCCCATACAGAATGCAATTGGCTGAGAGGGACATTATTAAAGTGAGTAATTTAGCAGCAAGAGGAGTTGGCTTCTGCACACAAGACTTCAAGAACCACCATTGACCGGTCCTAATGTAGCCTTATGGGGCTTTGCCCTCGGGTGGGAAAAATATTGCGCCTGGGAAAGGGAAGTGGGAGTCAACAGACACTCAAGGAATAGTTTCGGAGAAAAAGGTTTATTTCTACCATGTATGAACTGGTAGAAGGAGCAAGTGTGATAGTCCACAAAAGCATGCACAAAGTCCACAGTCATGTGCACAAGCATATATACCCCTTTCCAGTTCCCTCCTCCTTTCTCCTCCCTCAGGAGTCCTGCCCCATGTTGAGGTTCCTGAGCATGTACAGAAAGCTGTCTTGGGACTATTGTGGACTCTTCCCAGGAAAGGGGGTGAGGGGGTTTCAGTGTGTTCAGATATGTTTCAATCTCTTGTTCTGGCATGGTTCCCGGACAGAAAGTAAGTTGCAATGTGGTTCTTTAGCAAGGCCAGAAGGCATGAGAAAGGCCTGAGAAACAATGGACTGTTCTCTACCTTTGTTACAGCAAAGCGGAATGTTTCTGATGCTTAGCTGCTGAGAAAATGATTTTGAAAAGCTTTGAGAAGCTTTGAGCCTGCTTTGGTGGGGGGTGACTTCGGGCCTAGGTGAGGTCACCTGTCCTCACCTTCCTTCAATGGGAATACAGTGGTGCCTCGCAAGACGAAAAGAATCCGTTCCGCGATTCTCTTAGTCTTGCAGTTTTTTCGTCTTGCGAAGCAAGCCCATTAGCGGCTTACCGGATTAGTGCTATTAGCGGCTTAGCGGGCTTAGCGGATCAGCTGATAAGCGGCTTAGCGATCAGCTGTTAAGCGGCTTAGCGGATCAGCTGATAAGCGGCTTAGCGATCAGCTGTTTAGCGGCTTAGCTGTTAAGCGGCTTAGCGGATCAGCTGATAAGCGGCTTAGCGGCTTGGGAAAAAGGGGGGGGGGGAGGAAAAAAACCCTGCAGGAACTCGCAAGACATTTTTGTCTTGCGAAGCAAGCCCATAGGAAATTCGTTTTGCGAAGCACCTCCAAAACGGAAAACCCTTTCGTCTAGCGGGTTTTCCGTCTTGCGAGGCATTCGTCTTGCGGGGCACCACTGTAAAATGGCATATTGCCATAAAGGCCATGGCTGGCCCAATGGGAGCACTGCACACTATAGCATTTTGGTGCATGTCCTATTTGTATTTTATATGCAGGTAAAGATGCGGAACACAGTTTTGCAAGGAAATCCTTTATCCTTTTTTTGTATGCGCAGAGAATTTTGGCCTCACATCCTGAGAGGGTATCAAAATTTATTACTTTTGCTGCTTATGTATGTTGAATGCATCACCAGGTAGTTTGGTAATATGCTTAAATAAACAAATGACGTTAGAGACCTGAACGTTGATACCTAAGAGCCTACCACAGCCCATTGGGCTTTTAACTTTTCTCCCTTAAAATTGGCAACAGAAGTCTCCCCCCACACTGTGTAGAAGCCAAACGTGCCTCAAAGCAGCCTGGAAAAAAATCCAGAGGACGAACACTGGCATTTCTTATCTCCCCGACCCTTTACTGAGGATAAAACCATGTTTTATTTGGTAACTATTGGCTGATACAGGGGTAGTTAAAATGCTGCAATCCACAGGCACAAACGTGTGAAAGGAAATGATACACGGTAATGTTCGTGTAAAGACGTGCTCAAAAACAACTTTTTTATTATGTCATTGTGGGTGCGTGTGTTTAGTATGGTTAAGAACAGCGGGGTTACATTTGATTATTTTACATAGAGTTTAACTAGGGTTAGAGCTCCGCTGCCAAAATGGCCGCCAGCCTCGCTTCCTTCTTTCTTCGTTTCTCTCCGGGAGCGTGACGATCTCCAAACATCGCGGGACTTCGCCTCGAAAAGCGGCGAGTGACCCAAACGGCCCCACCAACCCACAAAGGGGCGTGTTCGAAAGGGGGCGGGACGAAGTCGTGCCAAGGAAACCCCTCCCCTCTGCCGGCATCAAATTCCTTCCCCGCTTTTATTGCTACCCTCAGGTAACCCCGCACCGAAGCGCCATCAAAAAGCGACGCGAAAGAGAGGAAGGTCCCCGGGCAAGAATAATAATAAAAAAACCACACACCCTAAAAACATCTGCGAAGAAAGGCGGAAGGGCCTTTCACCTACGTCGTCGCGTCGCTGATGTGCAGCTCGTGATGCTTGACGCTGCCTATCTCACTCGCCTGATAAGTTTTTCTCCGCCGCGAAAGAGGCCCATTTGGGACCGCTGCTGGCGCGGAGGGGCTGGGAGCGAGACGGCGGGAGAGAGAGGGAGCTAGGCAGGCCCCGGCTCCGAAAGCGACCCCGCTGGAGTTGCTCGGCAGATCAGGCGCGGCTGCCCTCGGCGGGGGCGAAGCTGTGGCAATGGCTGGTGGCTCCTTAGCAGGAGTCGAGCCTCGGCGCCTGAGGCGGAGCCCGGATTAGGGAAAGCTGAGGCGGCGGCGGCGGCGGCGGCAATAATTTCCTCCATCCCTTCAATTACCTCAGCCTCCCGGCCGTGAGGAAAGGCCTCTCGCGCCCTCTTCGCTTTCCTTCCCTGGCTGGGTGGGGATGAGGCGGCAGCCCGGCGGAGGAGGCGGTGGCGGAGGGGGCAGCGGCAGCAGCGCCGGCAGCGGCGCGGGCGGCGACAACAACGACACCGACGACACCGACTTGGAGGGGCGGCCCCCCGCCTAGCCCGGCCCCGCTCCCCCTCCTTCCCCACAGGCTCCCCTCGCCGGGCCTGAAGCGGCGGAGGATGTCGGAGGAGCCTGACGCGGACAAGATGATCAAGGTAGCGGGGCCTGCTTGGGCGGCCTTTATGGACGACGCGCGGAGGGGGGGGGGGCAGGGAGGAGGAGGCCGCTTAATTGTTCTACTTGAAGCCTGGGTTTAACGTCCAGGGCGCAGTGCCTCTGAGCGTGTGCAGAGTTCGGACGGCGGAACCCCACCCCCGGCCTCTTGGGAGATTCAAAAGAGATACGAGAAAGTGTTTGTCCATGCAGCGCTTGGCTGAACCGCGGAAGTCGCGGGAGCCAGTGATGGCCACCAACTTGGATGGCTTTAAAAGAGGAGCCAGATAGACGGGGCATAAATAATAAATTATTATTATTATTATTATTATTAGGCTATCGATGGCTACTATGCTCTGCCTCCACAGTCAGAGGCAGTAAATGCTCAGGATTAACAGTTGCTGGGAACCACAGGAGGGGAGAGGGCTCTTGGGTTTGGGTCCTGCTTAGGGGTTTCCCACAATAGGCATCTGTTTGGCTGCTATGGGAACAGGATGCTGAACTAGATGGGTTCCTTGTGCCTTGATTCAGCAGGCTCTTTCTTACGTTCTTATCCTGGACCTTGGCAATCATGCATCTCTTATATTTTTAATTTATTTATGGCAACCTTCCCTTCTAACCAGATGTTGTTGGGCTCTCATAAACCCAGGGCAGCAGTGGTCAGGAATGATGGGAGCTGTAGTCTCAGCTACACCTGGAGACTATACACTGGGGAAGACTGACTTAATAGCATTTGTAGGTTGCTCTGTGACATACATTTCCCTGGGTGGCTTATAATAGGCAAGCTTAAACACAAATAGACACAGATACAACAAAAACGAAACTCTGCAGCTGCAAAGTTAAATGGATTTAAAAAACGGAGGGCCACATGTTGTACTTTATTTTAAAGGCCTGTGTGAACTGAATGCTTTTCCGTTGGTGCTGAAATTATGGTCTATTCTCAGACTAGCTTTCCTGGGAAATTTGTTCCACAACCAGGGTGCCTCTATGAAAAAGGCCCTCTTCTTGATGGTTACTTAGAACTGTAGAATTGTAGAGTTAGAAGGGACTTCAAGGGTCTCACTTCATTTGACAGGGCACCCATTATTCATATATAATACATACAAAGCAGCTAGAGTTTTCTAATCACTATACTTATACTTACAAATATGAGACAGTCACTGCTCACTGGCTTACAATCTTAGTGGACACAATGCAAAAGGAAAGAAAGGTACAGAGGAAAGAAGAAAGCAAGTATTGAAGCAGCTGCTACTGGAGAACGGTTGGGGCCAGGTTGATCTCCCCCTTGCCATGATTCATGGCCAATAAGTCACATGTCCCACAGGCCTGGGCTTGTGGAGTACAGTGACTCAGAACAGTGAATTATTAATCAGAAATGTGTTCCAATGCTTACAAGTTTTGTTCTCTGTTAGGAATATGAGGATTAATTCAGGCAAAAGAAGCTGCCTTATACCATATCAGACCACTGGTCCATCTAGCTGACAGTGGTGCTCCAGGATCTCAGATAGGAGTCTTTCCCAGCCCTATCTGAGATCCTAGGGATTGAACCCAGGTTTTTTTGCATACTCAGTCACTGAGCTAGTAGTAGTAGCGTAGAGCCCTCTGTATATACACAGCACTTATCAGAGAATGAAAGAACAGGCTTCTGCCCTGATTGTTAAAAATGAAAGAACATTTCTTTGTTATTATGGTGTTAGTATTATAACTCCATTCACATACACAACATTCCCAAACAATGATTCTTCTTATTGATTTTATAAATTTACTAGGGTCTGTGTGGCCCAGCTCACTTCACTTGCCAACCCCACCTACCACTGTGCTTGTTGGTCTGGGCCACCTCCCAGGCCACCTGCCCACTTGTTCGCTTCGTCTCTTGTTCCTTCCTTCTCACCTTTTGAAACTACTGTGATGGCCCAGCTTGTGTGGCCACACAAACTTTAACGTGGCAGTGTTCTTAACTATTTATTATATGCAAGGTATATTTCCATCAATATAAGATGACAGGTCTCTGCCTCAAGGTGCTTACAGTCTAAAATTGGATATTGGGGAGACAGCAGAGGGAGGAGGCAGGGGCAAATAGGAAAATGTTTGATTATTTGGGTTCAACATATTTAATTAAGTATTCAGGGTTCAATGGGAAGAGAAGTCTCTGCCCCAAGATGCTTGCGATAACATACACATATATGCCTGCACAAGAGAAACTGTAGAGCAGGGATGGCCAAACTTGGCCCTCCAGCTATTTTGGGACTACAACTCCCATCATCCCTAGCTAACAGGACCAGTGGTCAGGGATGATGGGAACTGTAGTCCCAAAACAGCTGGAGGGCCAAGTTTGGTCATCACTCCTGTAGAGGAACAGGAAGGAAATGTTTATTGAGGGAAGAATGTGTGGGTGTTGCTATACACATACACTAAATTTGTACCCCTTTGCCCCATCAGATGTTGCTGAACTGCAACTCCCATCAGCCTCAGTAAGCATTGCCAATTGCCATGGTTGATAGGACTTGTAGTTCAGCAACATCTGGAGGGTGAAATTTTCCCAACACCTATTTTAGTTGGATGGCTTTAGAAATAGAAAATATCGATAAAAATGTAAAGAAGTTATTAAAGGCCAGGGGGTCTACAATAGCATTGGCATCTAACTGAAACAGAAGATCAGGATCTAAATGCCAGAGATTCTAAAATGCCTGTGAGTGTATAAAGGTGTCAAAGAGCAAGCTGGCTGTCAATCGCACCATTCAAAGTTGGAATTAAGTCTTTATTAGCAAAAACATGAACTGCGCAAACTTGGCTGATGTCAGGTCTAATGAACACAGCAGTTCATCCCCGGTAGGTCTTGCCCCATGAATCAGTTGTCAAGACTGAAAGCCCCCACCTCCCTATAGCCATCTTAAGTCTCCTCTCCAGGGCTTTTTCCATGCAGTCGGAAACTGCGCCTGCATGAAGCCTGTTGCTGCTCTGCCCATTTCAGCCCTCTTCTGGTTTGGGGAGGAGGGGAGCTATTGCAGCAGTAGGGGGAGACACCTGTGACTCTTTACTAGCCTGACTCATCTTGGCTTCCCTTCTCCCACTCATCTGCTGCAGCTTCTGCCTCTGATTCTGGACTTCTCTCTGTCACAGACTCTTGGTATCTGAAGAAGTGTGCATGCACACGAAAGCTCATACCAATAACAAACTTAGTTGGTCTCTAAGGTGCTACTGGAAGGAATTTTTTTTATTTTGTTTCAACTACGGCAGACCAACACGGCTACCAACTGTAACTAGACTCTCCCAGTTGCCTCTTCGGCTTCCGGCACCTCTTCTTCCCAGACTTCTCCCTCTGGCCGCTTGTTGTCCCATCCCCCAATCCCTGGGCGCTTTGTTCTCCAGCTGGGCCTTCCTTTCACTCCTCTGCATCCAACCAGTCTATGACAAAGGTCATCACATGGCACCAAAAAGACATAATGCTGCCTGCCTGTGTTGCTGCCCCTCTCTCCTGCTGCCTCCCCCTTCCCAATTTATTATTATAAATCCAAATTTATTGTACATGTCTCATAAACAGCAAAATGCTAGAGTTACAGCTAAATAAGATCCAGCATATAAACTGAACAGAACAAATTGGTATTGTAGATTTGTGGAGATGCTCTTTATATAATTACAATACTCTACGGTACTATATTACACTATATAGGATTTGCAGCTGGCATCAGATAGGGCTCTGCCTAGCTCTCCAAAGATGATGCTGTAGTTCCATGTTTCTTCTTTTCCCTTTTAATACAGGAAACTTCTATTTTAGAAGAATACCATATAAACTGGACTCAGAAGCTGGGAGCTGGTATCAGTGGTCCAGTAAGGTAAGAAGATGCATTTTATTGCTGTGATTAAACTCTCAGGATAATAATGAAATACTGAATGCTTTTAATTATGCTGTGAGTGGAAATGGATATTCCTTCGCTCATTTCTTACTTGGTTTGTGTCAAAACAAAGTTATTTTGTAACACATCTTTAATGCTTTTATTTATTAGGCTTCTGTCCCACTATTGCATAAGGTTCCCATCCTCAATTTGCACATACATAATTCCAGCAGTTCACAGGGCTCCTTTACAATGGTATTTTTAAAATAAATGCAGTAAAATGCCGTTCTCATATGTGTTTAATCACAGCAAATGATGTGCTTTGTGCTCATGCATAGGAGCATAAACCACCTTTTAATCCAGCTACTAAAATAAGCTGGCTGTGGCCCCAGTAGCTCTTTTTTATTTTAGGAAGCATGGATGGGCCTGATTAGGCAGGGTTCTGACTTTTCCTATGTTCATCAGGTGTAGGGAGATGCCATGGCTTCCAGGCAGGATGTTGTGCCCTGTTCAAGGGATGTTTCCCAACACACTAATTAATGTTCCCACCAAACATTAATGTGGGAATAATGCAGGAGTCTAGATTGGGAAGGATTTAGACACACACTCTCTCTCTGTCTTCAAATGAGGAATTCATTCATATGTTGGTAGCTTCTTTATAGCTTCCCAACTAACCAAATGACTTTGCTGCTATCTGGACAGAGTCTGCATGAAAAAATCGTCTCAAGAACGGTTTGCACTGAAGATCCTTCTCGATCGCCCTAAAGCTAGAAATGAGGTATAGTCCACTCTTCTTGAAAAATGTTCTATAGATCTGTTGCTCCACTTGTGTGTTCTTCCCCTGCCCACTCAGTTATCCTAAAACAATTTATATCAGTAAGAAGCGCTCCTTAACACACCCCATTACTGTAAATATATGTGGACGGTTGCTGTTTTATTTAGAGCCACTGTGATTTCCTAATTGTTTAATAATTTTCTGTCTATTTTCCATGTCAAATAAAACCAACATGGCTTACAATGTAAAATAAAGCATAATGCATCATATATATATATTTTAAATATAACTATTATCCTGTGGGCATTTCACCTCCTTGGTGATGTTGGGCACAATTTGAAGACATTTTTATCTGTTGGTGACTTTGGCAAGGGACAAGCTTGCTCCCTCTTCCATGTGACAGCCCTTTAGATATTTGAAGATGGCTATCATATCTCCTCTCAGTCTGTTCTTTTCTAGGCTAAGCATACCCAGCTCCCTGAACTGTTCCTCATAAGACTTGGTTTCCAGACCCTTTATCACCCTTCTTAAAATTGTGGTGCCCATGTGTGCCTTATGCCCTAGAATCCCTCACTCCACACCTGAGGTTTGCTCTGGTTCTGCCTTAATGGCAGGAAGATTCCACACAGGAGGAAGCTTGATGAAATTGCTCTCCCCCCGTACTGATGTTAGTGGTGGTTCTGGCTAGGCTGGGCTGAAAAGCAACCCCCCACTCAGATCTGGAAGTGGAGCAGGCAATGATATCCAGGTTACGGGGTCGGGGCTGCTCCTGTCTCACGGTTTCCCCCATAAGACTGTTACTCGTTGCTGGAATGTGGGTGAAATTTTGGAGGTAGTCCCAGTTTTCTGACGAACCCACACATGGGTGCTCGTGGTGAGTTCCTCAGAGGCATTTCTTTATTTCTTCAATCCCCCTTCGCTAACTCTGCTGCGTCAAGAAAGTTATTCAACCTTGCCCTGTTGACCCTTGAAAGGCCTGCAGTTGGGATCAGCTTCCTGGAGCCCAGCTTTTGAGCACCTCACCAGAAGGAAGCAGGGGAGGCTGCTTAGCAGGCTGCTCCACATTCTTCCCAGAGCAGATGGACCTCTTGGCAAACGTTGCTTTGCTGTATCTACTTTGCTTGCCTGTTTGTAATCCTTGTTTTTGCCTGCCTGACGTCTTCTGCAGACTTAGCCAGCCAGCACCCACGTGTGTCCTGCATTCCGCCAACCAGCCTTGATTGCCTTGTTGTTCCTCAGCACAATCGTGCTCCTTTGCCTCTTGCCTGATTCTACCCTATTCCCCAAGGCTCAGGCTAAGCATGGGCTTATCTTGGCTTTAAAAATACTGGCGCGCATGCAAGGGCAGCCTTCCCCCAGCCTGCTGCCCTCCTGATGTTACGGAGTATAACTCCCTTCAGTCCCAGCCAGGATGGGAGCTCTTGTACAAAACATCTGGAGGGCAGCAGGCTGGGGAAGGCTGATCAAGAACATGCCAGGCAGCCAGTATAAACTGGAAAAAGAACTGAGCATGTGGCTGATGTGCTTCCCTCATTGCTAAACGAAGTTGATTCTCATGTGCTTAAGAATCAGAGGTAAGAACTTCAGGAGGGGCAGTGCTCCTCAGGCTGACCTTAATTCTGCCCGCGGGCAGAGGGGTATAAAAATGGGGTGGGGGAGAAGCAAAGAGACAGTTGCTAAGGCGGATGAGCACGGCTGCATTTTAACTTATCTTCTCTTCTCCATCAGGTCCGGCTGCACATGATGTGCGCGACACATCCCAATATTGTCCAGATCATCGAAGTTTACGCAAACAGTGTGCAGTTCCCTCACGAGTCAAGTCCAAGGTAAGACTCTGGCAAGGTGGTTTCTGACTGCATCCTTTCTACAATCAGGCTTCGACGGCGTGGAATTCTGTCTGGAATTTAAAAACCGCCTTTTATCCAAAGCAAACTGCAACTGCCATATGTCTTGTGTCCCCCCCACCCCTTTCATAGTAGTGTGCCTTCCTTTCCATTGTGACAAACGTATTGTTCAGAATATGTCAACGTTTTTCTTTCTTGCAGCTGGTCTCCTTCTTAGCCATTTGGTTCCCAGCGTTCAGGACATTGGGGTGTGTGCAGCATAGATAGCAGCCCTTTTTTGAGATAGCCGATGGCTTTCCGCTTTCTTTAAAAAAAACTAGTGCTCTTGTGAGGTAAGGCAAAGCATCTCAGATGCATCTTGGGTGCCATCAAGGCTGGCAGAACAGCAAAAGATCACAGGGCAGGATCTGCCAGGAGATTTTCCTGCTCAAGCCTCACAGAAGTAAACAGGAGCTAGAGCTGTCTTGACTTGTCACTTGCCACAAGCTTGCACAAAGGTCAGCTGGCAAATGGTAGCATTAATGTGCATATTCCTTTGGAGAAAAGTTCTCCAGTTTGCTCCCCACTCTCCGGGAGTTTTCTCTTTCAATGATGCCCAGAAGAACAGATTCGCTGGAATTCCCAAATCCTAAACTGATCACCTTCTCTTTAATATTGAACTGGGCAATAGAGCCAAGTTGTCTCAGACCCTGCCTTGGCTTGAAGTGTGGGGTGTTAGCTCTAGTTTTTATTAACGTTTTGACTTTTTTTTTTTCATATAACGAACTGGAATACTTTTAAAACAGGGCTCGGCTCCTAATTGTAATGGAGATGATGGAAGGGGGAGAACTGTTTCACAGAATCAGCCAACATCGGCACTTTACTGAGAAGCAAGCAAGCCAAGTAACAAAGCAGGCAAGTTCTTAACTTAACCCCACCCACCCCCAACACCCACCCCGCCCTTGTCTAAGCGAAAAGCATGGAAACAGCCCATAAAATAACTGACAATTTTACCGGGAGGGCAAGCGGCAAGCTTTTTAAGAAAACAACCCTCTGATCTAATCAGAAGATTGCCTGCTTTGTTATGATCTCCTGGTCAGCCTTTCTCTTTTTTGAGTTAAAACTGGAGGAACACTTCGTCCTTTGCACTCCCAAAGTTGTTTTTTTAGGGTGTATGAGGACAAGAATTATTTTCCCTTAACAGAGCCCATCCAAACCTGCCTCTGCAGGTCCCTGTTCTGAAGAGGAGGCCACCAGTTTCTCGTGTAAAGACTGAGTGGGCTGCCTCCTTTGGGTGGATGGGGGGTGGTTTTGCAGTGTCAGGTTGGGCATAATCACCTGCTTCCAGCAAAGGCTGATGGGAAGGCAGCAAGGCCTGAACAATGACTTGTCCAAGGATGTAGCAAGCAGCTTATTTTGCTGGCAGATGCTTTGAGCTCCAAGAAACATTGAATTTATTCTCTTGCACCATGCAATTTTGGGGATTTCTAATCTATGCATTTGCGTTAAATAAAGAAGAAAAATCACAGGGATAGGGTTAGATATTAATGAAATTCTTATCCGTGGGCCCTTTACTCAGGGTAAACTTAACATAGCTATGAATTCCCTGCCATCACAGCCGCTACAAAGCCTTTGAAGAAACGGTGATGAAGTGTGTCATCAGCACAGGGTTCCCTAATTCAAGGCATGGTCTTGGGTCAGTTGAGTCTCTTCCAGTTCTTCACACTCTGGAGATCCATGTAGGCCCTACCCTAGTGAGTAGGCCAATGTGCAGTTTGGTCACAGTCCAGCAGATGTGAGAGCAAGTCTTGAAACTCAAACCCCTGGACCTTTGTGAGATGTGGGCAGTCTCTGAGCAGTGGAAGGACTAGCTGTTTATGGGTCCTGTGAAGTATCCAAAGAGAGACAGCCCCTTCTTAGTACAGTCGTACCTTGGAAGTCGAACGGAATCCGTTCTGGAAGTCCGTCCGACATCCAAAACGTTCAGAAACCAAAGCGTGGGTTCTGATTTGCTGCAGGAAGCTCCTGCCGCCAATTGGAACCCCATCGGATGTTCGGCTTCTAGAAATAGGTGGCAAACCGGAACAGTCACTTCCGGGTTTGCGGTGTTTGGGAGCCAAAATGTTCGAGAACTAAGCTGTTCGAAAACCAAGGTACGACTGTAGTCTGGTCCTCAGGGAATAGCAGGCTGAGAAATACTGTAGCACAAAGCTGAATAAATCAGTTTCCCTTCTGGGAACGAACATGTATTTTTTGTATTCATGTTTGATGTGGTTGCTTGTTCCTATCTCTTGTCATGATTTGTGTTGCTGGTCTTTTTTAAAGGAATATGGTGACAGGGTGACCTGAGTGTTCTGGCCCAGCACCTCTTCTCTCTACCTTTTTTGGGGGGTGGGGGTGGGAGGTCTCTGGGTGCCTTGTCTCTTGTTCTAATGAAGTGTTACCCGTGAATCCACCTTTTGTTCTTTCTGTGTGTTTTCTGCTGCGACTTTTTCATCGCAATGTAATTGCAGTGCTTTGTTCTGATCTAACACAGGATAATTTCTTCAGGGAGAGTTCTTTCCAGAAAAGTAACTTGTTGGAGAAACATTAAATTCTAAGATTTGCAAAGATTTTTTTGTGTTTTGTTTAAAATAATCCTGCTTGAGCAGAGTGCTGTTCATTGTGGATCTGGTAAAAGGCATCTTTAAATTCGCCTCCATCTTGCATTTGATGGAGACTCACTAAAGAGTCTCGCTGGTAGATGCCCCAAGGGGGTGGTTGTGAATGCTATAACATTTATATTTCCATCTAGTTCCATCCATTTTGACAGGTTGACAACTACTTTTAAAATACAGTTTCGAAATGATGTTTTATTTTCAGAAACACAAGGTTAAATATATGTAGTTAGAATATTAATCCCGCTGGATTTAAGCATTTGGGCAAAAGATTCCTGCATTGCAGGTGGTTGGACTAGATGACTCGTGGTTCCTTCTAACTCTATGATCCTATGATTTCCTATGTGTACGTCCTGTTGATTTAGTGGGAGATAACTTTAATCATGTGGACGCAGGTGGCGCTGTAGTGTAAACTACTGAGACTTGGGCTTGCCGATCAGAAGGTCGGCAGTTCAAATCCCCGCGACGGGGTGAGCTCCCGTTGTTTGGACCCAGCTCCTGCCCAGCTAGCAGTTCGAAAGCAAAGTGCAAGTAAATAAATAGGTACCGCTCCAGCGGGAAGGTAAACGGTGTTTCCGTGTGCTGTTCTGGTTCGCCAGAAGCGGCTTAGTCATGCTGGCCATATGACCCGGAAAAACTGTCTGCGGACAGCTCCCTCGGCCAGTAAAGCGAGATGAGCGCCGCAACCCCAGAGTTGTTCATGACTGGACTTAACTGTCAGGGGTCCTTTACCTTTACCTTTTTAAACTTTAATCATATTTCCAGTTAGAATCTGTGGAAGTTTAAAATGCTTGACTTTGTCTGAATTGTTCCTTGCCTATCCTGAGAAGTGTGGGTTGTTAGCTCAAGAGTCCCTGGTTTTATCCAAGGTTGGTTGTGAGTGGACAGAGAAGTATAAATGATGTTTTTTGTCTCAACTTTTAAAATTTCTAGTAATTCCCATTCCAGAGCCCATATATACAGCTTTTCCAAGTCCCACTCCATGCTTTTACCATTGGCAGCCTCAATTTTCAGAAAATAATGCTGTGAAGAATTAGTGTGCCCACTGGCCTGCTACCTGCTATATTAGTGAAAATATTTACATAATTTTCTCTTTCTTGGAGCTAATTGTGCATTTTAGCCTGACGTTTTCTGCGAAACAAATTGGCCACCTTGTGGTTTTTATTCTTTTTCATTTCAAAATATGCCCTTAACCAAATTAAAACTGTTAGCACTGAATGTAGGTGGAATGATCTTTGCTTTCAACTTGCACCTTTTAAATGGCGCCCTTAATCTTGCTCTGGTTCTAAGCGGCCTGCCATTCAAAAACAGTCATTGTGTTTCGTAGTAGACTTGTGGTTTGCCGTGGTTGCTGCGTGGTCAACAGTGGCTGGAGCTGCTGATTGGCCTCATAGCAAGTTGCAAACAAGGCAGTAAATCTTCTGTCACCTGCCTGCCTTCATCTTTTAAATCTTGCACGTAAACATCAGGGTTGAGCAGAACCTAATCACTTAATTACTTCAGAGATTCAGTTGGCCTGTTAACAGCAAATGAAGGGCCACTGTTGAGATACAATTGTACTATTGAAAATGTTTTTTAATAAGTCGGATTAACACTTTAGTCTTGGAAACTGAAAGCAATTGGCAGCAAGCTGTGATGGGGTGTGTGTGTGTCTTTCTCTTAACGTTCCCAGTTGACCCTGGGTCAAGGCAAGGCGATTTCAAGCACAACTTTTCCAACTGTTGCAAGGTGGGCTTTTGAGGTGTTCCCTCCTCTCCCCCACTGTGGCTCTGCAGGAACGCAAAGAGGTCCCTGCTCAGGTCCGCTGAGAAGATTAGGAAATGCTTGCTGCACTTCATCCAGCTTAAACACCCAGAGAGGTGAAAGCAGGAGTTGAAAACATTCCCCAAGGGCCCAGGCAGCAGGCTGCCTTAAGCCTGGTTTTGCATACCCTGCTTTGATTTCCTACTTGCACCCTCCGCGACGGAACTCGCTTGCCTCAAACCATGAGAATCTGTGTTGTAAAAACAGAAGGAACCTTTTGCTGTGTAGACGCTGCTTGCCTCAAGCTGGGATGGATAGCTTGATTGATAGAAGCAGCCTGCCAAGGCAGAAACAGCTGTTTGCTGGGTGTGTGCCTCTCCCCACCCCAGCCCCGGGAGTAAACCGCCCTCTTTGCCGTTTGTTTTGCCAGATCTCAGACAACCCTTTTGAAGAAATGCTCCACCTGCCCTTAGTAGTGCTTTCAGGATCTGTCTTTATTCTCCACATGTATGCATAGTCTTCCAGTACATGCAAATGGGTAGGATGGGTGGTGGTGATCTGGTGGAGATTTGTGATCTCAGAACCAGAGTCCAGAGTTGTGGTTCTGTGTCTCCATCCCAGATCTCCAGCTGCTTTTCCTTTGACCTGAGCCATTCTAAGGGACACCCTCTGTGGTGGTGCCGAGGATATCTACTGTGCTCCTTTTCTTTAAGTGCAGATGCCATCATGTCAATGAGAGCCTTTTGGTTACTGTGTTTTGACTCCTTGTGCCCTCTTTCCAGATAGCTTTGGCTTTGCAACACTGTCATTCTTTAAACATTGCGCACCGAGACCTCAAGCCTGAGAACCTTCTTTTCAAGGATAATTCTTTGGTAAGATGGAGATTTGCTACTTTGGGTGTTGTTAAATCAGCTATGCTGCTGGTTGGTTCAAATCAGAATGTGAAATGGCCACTCTCATTTTGCCCCAAACTCACATTACCTGTCCCTTCAGCCAACAGCAGCCCTTTCTGTCCCTGGGCCCTGTATGAGTTTCCCCTTTACCCCTCTGTATCCTTGGCCCTCTTTTCCTAGGCCTCTTGCTGCCTCCCTCCATTCTAACCATTTCCCAGCTCCCTAGTCACCGTATTTTTCGCTCTATAAGACGCACCAGACCATAAGGCGCACCTAGATTTTGGAGGAGGAAAACAAGAAAAAAACATTCTGAATCCCAGAAGCCAGAACAGCAAGAGGGACCTGGCTTCTGGGATAGCCTCTGGCTGTTCTGGCTTCTGGGATAGCCGTGCCAAGCCTCTTCAGGGCAACGAGATGAAGGCTCCCCCTGCCCTCAAGAGGCTGTACGCAGCTAAGGCAGAAGCCAGGAGAGGCGCTTTGCTGAAGGGGCGCTGCGCAGCTCTCCTCTCTGTGCAACGCCATTCGCTCCATAAGACGCGCTCACATTTCCCCTTACTTTTTAGGAGGAAGAAAGTGCGTCTTATGGAGCGAAAAATAGGGTATTCTGTCCTCTCCCTTTCAGCCAGCAAACTCCTTGCCTCTTAGCTTCTTTACCCCTCCCCCCTTTCTTCCCATTCAGGACCACAGCCCTTAGCGCCCATGTGATCCCTGCCCCTCACCCCCAGTTCTTACATAATTTCTCTCGCAGAAGCCATGCTGTTTTGTCCACCTTCTGTTGCTGAGGGGTGAAATTGGGATTGAACCAATCTCTCAGGTGTCCCTTGCTGCTTGCCTTTAGGATGCCCCAGTGAAGCTGTGTGACTTCGGATTTGCGAAGGTGGACCAGGGTGACCTGATGACACCGCAGTTCACTCCGTATTACGTAGCACCTCAGGTAAAGGATGGATTCCACCAAGAGTGGTCCAGCTACACCTCTTCTCTGGACATGAATAGACTAACCTCTGTTGCCTGTGCTCTGGTAACCTCTAGGTTATATTACTGCAATGCATTATACGTGGGGCTGCCCTTGAAAATGATTGAAAACTGCAGCTGGCGCAGAATTCGGCAGCCACGTTGCTCACTGGGGCAAGGCGGTTTGAGCATTTAACACTAATCCTGGCTTGACTGCATTGGCTACCTGTTAATTTCCTGGCCCAATTCAAAGTGCTGCTTTTGATCTACAAAGCCTTATGTGGCTCAGGATCCTAGTGCCACAAGGGCCCCTATATGAGCTAACCTGGACCTGTGATCATCATCTGAGACTCTTCTCTGTGTGTCCCCTCCACAGGAGGTCTGCAGGATAGCAACATGAGAATGAGCCTTTTCAGTCATGGCTCTCTCTCTCTCTCGTGGAATGCTTGGCCAAGAGAGGCTTGCCTTTAAGTACCAGGCAAAAACATTTCCACCAGGCCTTTGGTTTTTAATTATCTGTGGTCTCCATGAATGGGTGGGATGTTTTAATCCTGCTTTTAAAAATAAGCCTATCTTTTATATTTTTCCTTTGCTGGTTTTAATGTTTTTGTTTGCTTATTCTTAGAAGTTGCTTTGGGCTGCTTTTGTAGAAAAGGTGACTAATAAGTTTAATAAATAATCATACTTGTAACATAGATCTTCCCAGTAAAGTCAGACCTTGGTTCCCAAGCACCTCCATTATTGTACATTTCGGCTCCCAAATGCCGAAAACCCAGAAGTAAATGTTCTGGTTTTTGAACATTTTTTGGATCCCGAACATCCGATGTGGCTTCCACTTGAGTGCAAAAAGTTCTTGCAACCAATTAGAAGCCGTGTCTCGGTTGTCGAACGTTTCGGAAGACGTTTTGGAAGTTAAACGGTCTTCTGGAACGGATTACGTTCGAGAACTGAGGTTTGACTACTCTGGCCTGAACTGAATGTCATCCCATCCCAAATTTCTCTGATGCTTGTATGCTGTAATCAAACATGAGTATGCACAGAACAGAGTAAGCACCATAAGAATCTTGCAGAGGCAGTCCCTTGGGCCTAGTTGCTGAAAATGACCCCCCCCCCCCTAATCTAAACCTCCCTATCTGGGCCACAGGACTCTTCCTATGCCACACAACTTCTCCATTGGCCATACCCATCACCAGCCCTGTTCTGCACCCTCTCTGAGTGCTTCTGCCTGGCAGGAACATGCCCTTGAATAATGCCTCTTGCTTGCCTGAATCAGTGGGTGAGTGGGTGTCCAGAAACTTCTGACTTTTCATGGCTGGTATGTAGCCTTTGCATGCTCTAGAAGTCCCGTCAGGTAGTTCTCTGCCCAAGCCCAACAGGCCTGAATGGCACTTGGGCAATAGGGAGTGCCAGTGCAGGAGAACTTCCTGGCTGAGTGCCCTGACCAGAGTAGTTGCAATATGCAAAACATTGCATATGCAGCACACATGAGCCTATTTTGCCGCTCAAGATGTTTTGTTCCTAGGCACTCTACAAGACCGGGTGTCAGTGTATAAATCTAAAGGCATTTGTTTTTAACTTTGGCAACCTGCGTTTTCGTTTCACATTCAAAAATAAAATAAAATATTGAGTTTTCTAGCTCCTGTGTTGGTAAAAATCTGAAAATATGTTAGTAGTGCTTGTTGAAATTTTGGAAGGAAGAGGGAGGCCGAACAGTGTTCCAAGGGAATGGGGTTTTGGTGTGTTATGTACAGTGGTGCCCCGCAAGACGAATGCCTCGCAAGACGAAAAACTCGCTAGACGAAAGAGTTTTCCGTTTTTTTAGTCGTTCCGCAAGACGAATTTCCCTATGGGCTTGCTTCGCAAGACGAAACGTCTTGCGAGTTCTTGCAAGTTTGTTTCCTTTTTCTTAAAGCCGCTAAGCCGCTAATAGCCGTGCTTCGCAAGACGAAAAAAACGCAAGATGAAGAGACTCGCGGAACAGATTAATTTCGTCTTGCGAGGCACCACTGTAACTCCTTTGCCATTATAACTAACGCAAGCAAAATAAATAAGCAGACATTTGCAAACTTTTTTTTTTTACCATTCATGGACTTCAGCTTTCATATGCCAGGACGACAACTTTATTTGTTCTGAAATCTTTGAGAGCAGCATTGCAATAACAGTTGACAGCTACTGACGTGAGAAGCCCGCTTTTAAAAATTCCTTGTGTAAGCAGCATCAGACGCATCTATGGGCCAGTGTAACCAGCTAGCTTTGCTCCCTGCTCCCAGTCCTTGCACCAGGTGCTGAAGTCTGGTTATGGTTGATCACAAAGGTGTATCTTGGATGTTTCTCTCTCCTCTTTGCTGTTAACGTCTAAAGATTGCCCATGTTCCCCCTCCATCCCCCACAGGTACTAGAGGCACAGAGAAGGCATCAGAAAGAGAAATCTGGTATCATTCCTACCTCGCCAACGCCCTACACTTACAATAAGGTATGCTTCTCAACCCAAGTGTCCCTGGCTGTGTTTCAGGAATACCCAGCAGCTGTCTTTCCATTTGCCTAATTTTTCATGGGGAATTTTATGCCCGGCACAGAAGATGGTGGCTGATATGGAATTCTGCTGTGTTAAGCACCAATTTTTTGTGGTTTGTTGTTGTTGCTTTTTAAAACACGTGTTTTCCCCTCCACGTTAGGGAAATGACTTAAACGTTGCAGACACCAGCTGCAGAAATCAGTTGAAATGATTTTAGAATGTTGTATTATTTTACTGTTGTTAGCCGCTCTGAGCCCGACTTCGGCTGGGGAGGGTGGGATAGAAATAAAACTTTATTATTATTACTATAATTGTGTATAGGGAAGAGGGAGTGGAAATGTGTGTCTGCATGATTACATGCCATTCTTTTGTGACCTCCAGTCAGTTTCCTGGAACCATGTACACCTCGGTTATATTTCTCCTCCCACCATCAAGCTCTTCCTAGTGTATATTAAAAACACTCTTCTGCCACCTGTTTGCATTGTATGAGAGACATTTGTGCAGAAAAAGAAAGGGGGGGGGACTCTGTTGTACACATTGATTTGCCTAATGCAAGACTTGCATTTGACTTTCCCCAATGCAGAGTTTGCCTCTTTCTTCAGTGCGGAATATTTACACAGCCACATCTATTATCAGCATTAATCATATTTGAAAGTTGCTTTTCTCACCCAAAGCAACTTGTGCTAAAATGAGTTAAAAACATCCGGTGCAAGTCTAAAAACACAGCTATACAGCTAAACAAATTGGGGCTTACTGATTGCACCCCACTAAAAGAGACCACAGTGCATCTCTTCAAATCAAGGGTAAAAGCCTGGGTAAAGAGAAAAGCCTTTGCCTGGTTTCCAAAAATAGATAAAGACTGTGCTAAGCAGTACTGGCTGAGGGAGCCGGCGTACAGCTTCCGGGTCATGTAGCCAGCATGACTAAGCTGCTTCTGGCGAACCAGAGCAGCACACGGAAATGCCATTTACCTTCCCACCAGAGTGGTACCTATTTATCTACTTGCACTTTGAGGTGCTTTCAAACTGCTAGGTTGGCAGGAGCTGGGACCGAGCAACAAGAGCTCACCCTGTCGCGGGGATTCGAACCACCAGCCTTCTAATGGGCAAACCCTAGGCTCTGTGGTTCAGATGACAGCGCCACCCGCGTCCCTTGGGGGTCCCTTATCCCTTCATCCCAACCCTCTCAAGTCATGCTCCATACAGAGTTAAGATTCCTTTTTATCCTTCTCCCAGAGCTGTGACTTATGGTCCCTGGGTGTCATCATTTACGTGATGCTGTGCGGCTACCCACCTTTCTACTCTAAGCACCACAGTCGGACAATTCCCAAGGACATGCGAAAGAAGATCATGACAGGGAGCTTTGAATTTCCAGAGGAGGAATGGAGCCAGATCTCTGAAATGGCAAAAGACATGGTGCGCAAGTAAGTCCCATCACCAGTGGGTTGTGCAAAACTCTCCCAGGTGGGTGAGTCATGCTGCCTGTAGTGCTTGTTTGGGGGGGGTGTCACAGCTAATACAAGCAGGTGGAGGCTTCCATTCAAATAGTGGCTATTTCCCAGGCATAAATTGGTCTCTGCCACAAGTATCTTTTACCGTGTGGAAGGTGGGTATGGCTTGGCCGAAATGGTCTTGTGGGCCAAATGGGAAGGTCCTAACAAGGCCCACAGGAGAGGTTTCCTATCCTTTTCCTGCATAATCAGAATGTGCTCAAAAATATGCTGAACACTTTCCTGTGGTGGATTGTGAAGGACAGTATCAGTGTCTCGGCCACTCCTAGGGACTGATTATTTATTTGTTTAAATATCTCTATACCGTTGAACCATGAAAATATATCGCAGCGGTTTACAACAGCATGGAAACAATAAAATCATAAAAAGTTAAAAACAAAAGATGGTTCGCTATTGCCTTCTTAATGAGAAGCCTCATAAACCCACACTCCCCTGCCTGGTGCCTTCCAGGTTTTGTTGGACTACAGCTCCCGTCCCTGACCATTAGCCATGCTGGCTGGGGCCGATGGAAGTTAGAGACCAATACCATTTAACACACAGGGCACCAGGATGCAATGGATGCCGCCTCTCTGTAGGTGTTTGTCTCCTGAATTGACAACTTGAGGTCACTCTGTGAGGGAGGATGAAGATGGTAATCGGAGAAGAGCTGACTTTGAGCTGCTCAGGGTTTTATGAAGTCTAAAGACGCCCTTGGAAAGATGGAACAGGATAGGAGTGCATCTTTTAAGGAAACGGGTGGGTTTGTGATTGATGTTTATAACTCCTTAAACTCCTAGGCTGCTGAAGGTGAAGCCGGAGGAAAGGTTGACAATAGAAGGTGTCCTGGACCATCCTTGGCTGAACTCCACGGAGGCTCTTGATAACATTTTGCCCTCTGCCCAGTTAATGATGGACAAGGTTGGTACTATTTTTGGCTTTCCTAAATAGATTGTTTTTAAGGATCAAGGAACATTGGTCAGCAGAAAATTATCCCAGGCCCATCTACTTGTCTAGGCCAGTATTTGCAGTGGCGATATTCTCCCAAGCGTCTTGTGAGCAAGGATAAATACTTCTCCTCCTTCTTTCTTTTTAATAAAATAAATATTTTTGCCTGTATTAACATTACTAACAACCCAAAAGTGTGGTAGCAGGCTATTGCATCATACCACACACAAAGAATAGTAAGAGAAAAAAATGGGGACACATCCATATAATTCAAAACATCCACATTTGCTGAGCTGGCATGGACAGTAAAGGTTAAGCTTCTAAATCTGAAGCAACGGATATAAAACCCCACCAGATGACGTAAAAGTGTTCTGGATCCCCCTGGTTTACAGGTAGGTTTTTCATACATGACGTAACTTGTCCTCATGAACACTGGAGTGTTTGTCAGCTTGCGCCATTTGCTGTTGCTGTTGGGGAGACCTGGACCAAGAGGTGTCCCTCCTGTTGCTGTGTCAAGTTGCAGAGCAAATATTCATAATCCTAGGCGACCCATGTGTGGTGCTGGGCAAGTTGTAAGAGCAGGAAATTCCAGAGCTGAGGGACATCCACTAAGGCAGGCTTCCTCAACCTCAGCCCTCCAGATGTTTTTGGCCTACAACTCCCATGATCCCTAGCTAGCAGAACCAGTGGTCAGGGATGAGGGGAATTGTAGTTTCAGAACATCTGGAGGGCTGAGTTTGAGGAAGCCTGCACTAAGGTCACTTCTTTGAACACCCTTAAAGTCCTGACTAAGCACAGGACTCTCAAGAGGGGATGTCTTAAAAGCCGAGTTCGATTTTAGGAGAGGAGGCAATCCTCTTGTGCCTGCTGCCCCCCCCCCCCATGGGCTTTGGATGTCAGAGCCAGGGCAGACACTGGAGCACCAACGGCAGTGTGGTTCTAATAACACATCCCTGTTCGAAGGCAGGTTGTCACATTCCCTTGAAGCTTCCAAAATGATGTTGTTTGACAGCTGACCATGCTGTTACGGAGCCCACTTCCAGGAGATCTGAAATTGTTCACCCAAGCGCTGTCTGTCTCTGCTGTTGATGGAAACCTTGCATGGCAAGTTCATGCCAAGAGCTTTCTTGTTAGAGGCTTTTGTAAATCGCTCCCTCTTGTCAAGAAGTAATCTAAATACAGTGGACACTCGGGTTGCAAACGTGATCCGTGCGGGATGCACGTTCGCAACCCACAGCATTCGCAACCCACAGTGGCACCTCTGCGCATGTGCGGGTTGTGATTAGGCGCTTCTGCGCTTACAAAACCCGTAAGTAACCCGTTCCGGTACTTCTGGGTTTTGGCGCGTCCGTAACCTGAAAAAACGCAACCAGAAGCATCTGTAACCCGAGTTATGACTGTACTAGGCTGCTGAGTGATCATTCTGAGCCAACCTTATTTTGGGGTCCGCATCCCTTGGGGTGGCTCACATCTCTCTGTGGCCTTCAGGAAGCAGGTGCTGACTCAGGCTTAACACTCCTCTTGCGGTTGGCTTCTGTTGTCACTTCTATGCGTTAATTCATAACCTGACTTGTGACTTCTTTGCCTCCCTCTTCTCTCTTGCCCCCCGCCCCGCCCCGATTGTACCAGGCAATGGTTGCTGGGATTCAGCAGGCACACGCAGAGCAGCTGGCCAACATGAGGATCCAGGATCTCAAAGTCAGCCTCAAGCCCCTGAATTCTGTCAACAACCCTATCCTGCGCAAGAGGAAGCTGCTGGGGTAAATATCCCAAAGCAAAGGCTACGGGGGGGGGGGGGGGGCAGTACAAGGACAGGGGAAGGAAGAGCTGAAAAAAGTCAAATGCTTATTAAGGAAGAATCGTGAGAGAAGCCTTGCAGGGTGGGGATTGGAACTCGTGGCGTTCTGGACATGGCTGGACTCCAGCTGCCATCAGGCCCAGTCAGCATGGACAGCAGTCAGGCATGAGTGGGAACTGCAGCCCAATACCTGGATGGCCACAGGCTCCAAACCCCCGGCCCCCCAATAAAAAATCTGCTAAAGCAAGAAACTTGTCCTTGGGAAGGAGCTGGCCTGGGTGGCCTGTTTGAAATACATAGCAGGCACTGGTCTTGGAGGTATTCCGCTTCCTCCATAGCAGGGTTGGGGAGCCTGCAGCTCTCCAGATGTTTTTGGGCTCCTGGCCACATTGGTTCCAGCCGCAAGTCCTCCACTGCTATAGCAGAGGAGTTGGGGTGTTGTAAACAAAAATCTGCCCTTTTCCTTTATGGGGTATCCAAGAGCCCATATAGAGTCCTTACATAGGTTCCCTGTTGGTAGGAGAGAATAACAGAGGCCAACCAGAGAATATTGAGAAGCAAAGCAGCTAGTAAGCCTGATCTTGATTGATCTGTTGCAACAGGGTCCTCACTCACCACACGCAGGAGGAACCCAGAACAATGGCGCACAAGGCCTTATAAAGACTTTTGAAATTGCCACCCTGTAGATCAAGACCACCCCCAGAAACATCATACATACATCACAGAAGGGGTGTAACCTAAGACCACCCCTCAAATACGTCATACCTACATCACAGAAAAGGCGGACTTAAAACAGAAATTTGAATGTTGTTTTTCTCCTGTCCGTTGTTTTATCTCCTGTCTGGCAGGTTACTTGATTGGGTTTCCTGGGGAGCCTGGCTAGTCTTTTGTAATGATAAATACTTACTGTATTTCCTGGGCCAGGTCACAGGCTCACACCCCATTCATATCTTAAATGTGTCCTTAAGACAGGATTTGTGAGGAAAGAGACAATGGGGAGTTTTCTTTGACTTTGACCTTGCAGAGAAAACATTTGGTCAGTTTAGGAATCAAAATGGTTCCAGGTTGGTCTTCCTGTGCTGATCTATGTATGTGCTTGGTTGGTACGCTTATGAATATTACCATATATCTAAGACCTCAAAATTCCTATTACAGGGACCTGCCCAAAAGCTGACAACTGGGGCCAGGGAAGTCATGGGCATTGGGGGTTGGGATGGTGGTCTTGCTCTTGAGGGTGGCTCCCTACTGGAAGGAGAAAGAGTTGCTCTGAGGCTCTTCTTCCAGCCCTGTTGCCCAGCAAGACAGTGAAAGGGATGAACAGCAAAGGGACGAGGAGAGGTTTTTTAAAAAAAGAAAGGAAAATTGTTTTTGCTTCAACGTTTTCATCATAATCTGCAGCAATGGATGCATGATGCTGTTGGGAGAATTTCTTCACAGCCACTAAGTATGTGCTTGGCAGGGAGCTGGAGTGGTGGGGAATCTCAGAAGATGGAATAAGTGTAGAAGGAGGGAACAAGCTCAAAGGCAAGGAATCTCCGTCTTGGTCGCTCCCTTACAAGCTTCTTCATGGGTGCCTAACATCTTTCTTAGGCAAAACAAGAACCCAGAACTCCCACCTGATATTAGCTGAAGGAGGCTCTGGGAGACCCTGATTCTTGGGGCACTCACATTTCCCCCCTGTCTCATTACAGAACGAAACCAAAGGACAGCGTGTATATCCACGATCCTGAGAACAGCAGCGAAGACTCCAATGTCGCCCTGGAAAAGCTCCGTGACGTGATTGCCCAGTGCATCCTGCCACAGGCTGGTAAAGGTCGCAGAGTTTAAGACAAGCTGTGTTTGTGGGAGAGGGAGATGGTGGGAGGGCTGCAGGTCGCCTGTGCTTTTGAACCCTTTTTCCAACAGCCACAATTTGCACGTCACACTGGTTTACAGCAGCATGGAAGCATAATGGTACATGCAGGTCCCGCTTACCGAAAACGATGCATTCCCTGGAAATCATTGGTTAGGCGAGCGTTTGCCTAATGAATCCATTATTTCCATTACAATACGATACAATGCAATACGATAATCTTTATTGTCATTGTCACATACAGAACAACGAAATTGAAAAATCTACATAAAATGTTGAAAACCCAACACGCCTGCTATCCCAGCTATCCCAACCTGGTTAGCCCCCTAAAAACTATGATACCCCATTACAATATACTCCCATAGAGACTCCTTACACTGTGTTTAAAACCAAAATCACATTTGGATAGAAACTGTTTCTCAGGCGGCTAGTCCTAGTCTTTATAACCAATCTGTACCTTCTTCCAGAAGGCAGAAGCTGAAAGAGATCATTTCCGGGGTGCGCACTATCCTGCGCTATCTCTGCAGCTTTCTTATGGCACCTGGAAGCATAGATTTGATCCAAGGTGGGAAGAGTGCACCCAGTTATTCTCTCCACAGTCTTTGCAACCCTGGACAGCATTGTTTTCCCCCTGACCGTGCAGCTCCCAAACCACACACACAGACCATAGGTTAATACACTCTCCACAGTACAATAGTAAAATGCCATCAACAGGTCCTTTGAGAGATTGTTTTTTCAGAGGATTCCATTGTTTCCTATGGGAACATTTCTAATCCATGATCTCTCCCACCCCCCTTCTCACCATGGTTTCTTCCTAAAATGGCTGCAGCCAAGCAGCAAGAAAGAGAGGCAAAGGAAAAACAAATTTGTCTTATCTCTCCTGCTCCCTGATTTGTTTGATCTCACTCCCTGCACCCTCTCTCTGTGGTTGCTGCGCCAAAATAGGTGCCTTGGATCAGCAAACGACAAACAAGTAGAGAAGTGGGCAAGCTGTGGCTGTTTGAATATCTGAATCGGCCATGTGTGTAACAAGATTTGGGCATCATTCTTTGTGTTCGGATAAGCGAATATGCGGATAACAAACGGGCGGATAGTGGGACCTACGTGTATAATATCTCACAACACAGCCAGAGTAACAGTGCGGCAGAACATTTACTGGAACAAGCTAACAAAAACAGGAAAATTTAAAATGTCTGTGTGAGGGATAACACTGAAGTTACCAGGTGGGCTTCCTCCAAAACAACATTTCATAAGTGGGGCACCACAACTGAAAACTTCCACCCCCTGTTGATTGTATTTTCTTTATCTAGAAATGGAACTCTCATTACTGAGTTAAAGTTTTCTCTCTGTTTGACGTGTGTATCTGTTGTAAGGACAGCTGTGTCTGGCCCAGTGACCATGTCAAAGGCCTAGACTGGCTTTATAGCCCGTTCTATCCCTCCGTCTCCCTCTACTGGCCACTAACCATTTTGCCATCACTGACATGCAATTAATACTGGTTTCTAGACTTTCCCAGCATTCTGCTCTGGGAGTGGAACTGAAAAATAATGCATATTTTACGTCCCACTTTTCTGTGTTCAAAAACAAAAAGGTGGCTAACAAAATGTTTTTTTTAGAAAGCCATTAAAGCAAGTTAATGTAGCAAGACCTCCGGGTATAGGGTGGTATAGAAATTCAATGAATAATGATAATAAAATACCACTTTTGCATACGGTGAGATATGCTTACCTTGGAATCCACCCAAAGCAGAACACGGATAGTTAAACATATATTTAATTCAGGAGTGTAACAGTCAGAACAAGCAGCCTTTATATCTTGTGTTAACGTTGTAGTTCTAGTTTCCTGATCTAGCATAACTTAAGTTCCATAATGGCTATTATAATATACCCCTCATCTCATTTCTCTCTATGTGTGTCCTTCACAGCCACTCCCCCGCCCCCTCGCTGTCATTTCCCCAACAGACAGACTCTGCCAGCCTCAGTCCCCGCAAGGCTCCATTCCATTCCCCTCCTGTCAGATCATTTCCTCACTTGCTCTTCTGTCACATCAGCTCTTAGCCACGTGTTGGAAGGCTGCCCCCAACAGGACCAGGCAGGCCTTGTCCTAGGACAGGGGTCTGCAACCCGCGGCTCCAGAGCTGCATGTGGCTCTTTTACACCTTTGCCGCGGCTCCGGGGCGGATACTAGCGAGGGGAGGAGGCGCATTGTGCGCCCCGACACTCCCCACTGTGGCGGGCACTGTACTGGCTGTGATGTTGCATGGGGGCAGTGCGTGCGTTAGTCACACACCGTCCCGACGTCACCTTCCCGGTTTTGCGGCTCCCAGGTTTTTTTTTCTTCGGAAACGGGTCCAAGTGGCTCTTTTTGTCTTAAAGGTTGCAGACCCCTGTCCTAGGAGCATTGCATGACAGGGGCAGTGATTGAAAAGGCCTTCTGTGAATAGCCACACGGCCTGGTGCTTCCAGCTATCCAGAAAAACCAAGGGCACCTTTCTTTATGGTTCTTGCCCTCCTGCCTGCACATCCTTATAAAATCTTGATGACGCATCTGAGGCTAGGCTGGTGCCTTTCTGAGTGGAGGCCCTTGTTCTTTGGAATTTGCCATGGGGATGTCAGGCCAAGCCCCTTCACTCCCGGCATTTAGGCACCTTGTCAAAATTCACATCTTAGGCGTCTTCTTTACATTACTGGTTCTGATCTGATTTTAACTGTTGTTCTGTTGCTGATTTAGTATTTTTAACTGCAGGTCGTAAGCTGGTTAAATAAAAATGGGCCCTTCTTCCACCACCTCCCTTTCACTTATTCCCACAGTAAAACTGGTGCTGAAAGGAAGAATAGCTGTAACTTGTGTCCCACCCCCACTCCTGCCTTTTCACTCCATGTTGAGCAGCTGGGGAGGTGGGCAAGCACTGCAAAGGGATGGGAAGGAGCAGTAAACAAACCGGGGAATCAAAAAAAGAGCTGTAAAACTCCATACAGAAAAGAAAAGTCAGCTCCAGAAACAGGCGAGTTCCTAGTGTGTTTCTGCTTTATCTTTACAAACGGGCCAGTGCAGCTCCGCCTGGTTAAGTTAACTACAGCAATAATAATAATAATAACCATATTTTTCGCCCTATAGGACACACTTTTTCCCCTCCAAAAATGAAGGGGAAATGTGTGTGCGTCCTATGGGGCGAATGCAGGCTTTCGCTGAAGCCTGGAGAGCGAGAGGAGTCGGTGCGCACTCTCCAGGCTTCAGGAAGCTATCCGCCCAGCTCGGCAAGCTCGCCATCGCTCTCGGACCCGTTCTGGGGGCTGGGGTCGGGGGAAGCTCGGGCTTCCCCCACCCCCAGCCCCGCAAGCTCCGGGAGCGATGGCGAGGTTGCGCAACCTCGCCTTTGCTCCCGGACCCCCAGCCCCGAGGCTAAAAACGAAGCCAGGACAGCGAGCGGGATCCATTCCGCTCGCTATCTTGGCTTCTTTGCTCTTTGGGGCTCGGGGGGGGGAATAAATTTTTCCCCTTTATTTGCCTCCCCCAAAAATAAGTGCGTCCTATGGGCCGGTAAATATTTACACTCTGCCTTGCTCCCAAGTTGGGACTCAATGCGGCTCACATCATTATAAAATACAAAGTAATAAAAGCAAACTAGTTCAAAACAACGATTGAAATATATCTAAACCCATTTAAAAACCAACCATTAAAGTACAGTTTGTCCTCACAGTGGCCCAGTGGTCAGCATCGTCTTGGTTTCCAAAGGCCTGTCTGAATAAGAAGGTCTTAGCCCTGCTGGCAGAAGGATAACCAAGATGGAGCAAATCTAACCTCCCTTGGCTCCGTTGGATTAATTGTACCTCTCAGGTAGCTTCACTGGATTACGTTTATGAAGGAGCAAATAGGAGAACTTTCCCTTGACAGGCACTTACTCAGACATGGACTTGGAACTTAACAGGTTTTGGATTGTGGCTTTTCTAGATGGCAAGGGCCCTCCCCACTGCTAGCAGCCAGTGAACCCCCAGTATTCCCTCTCCTGAATGCCTCTTGTGTGATTTCAGTTAAGATGGGGCAAAGTTGTGGGACTTCTGCAGACATCAGAGTTACAAGATCTGTGGCATTGTGCGTCCCCCCGCCCATTGAAGGACCCCCCCCCCACTTTTATTTTGGGGCTGAACCGCAGAACATTTGATGCATCTGCACTGCTGTGATGTGGGGGTAGAGTTGCCCTTCTCCTCCCCTCTGTACAGCCTGGCATGGCCTGTGAGGGACCCTCCTGTGACGCTTTTCCCATTCTGTAACAGGTGAGAACGAAGACGAGAAGCTGAACGAGGTGATGCTGGAAGCCTGGAAATATAACAGGGAGTGTAAATTGTTGCGAGACACGCTGCAGACCTTCAGCTGGAACGGTAAATATTTCTTGGCATTAAAAAAGAGCGGGGAGCCCAGCCTCAAGAGGCCTTAAGCACAGCTGAGCATCCCTTCTGCCCCACCCTCTGGTTTCCCCAGCCTTGATATCACCTCCACTCGACATAATCTGTCTCATGGAGTTGTGAAAATAAAGAGGGACGTTCCGTGTATGCACTCTTGAGCTCCTTGGAGGTCAGTCAGGACCCAAATGTGATAACAAGAGTCATGTGAAGCTGCAGCTCTCTGTCCATGCTCAGTGATGGCTCTGTTATCTGAACTGTTGCCAGCTTTTGTTAACTTCAGGAACTGTTGCAAAGGCTGAAAAGGGCCCTCCTTCAAGTTCTGCTTAGGACCAAGAGACACCACCTCTGACTTGATTCTTTGCCTGGCCTTATGGTTGCATACACACATAATGCTAAGCCATGGTTTGTTTTAACCATTTGCTCAGTAAACCACAAGTTACCCTTCATATAGGCAAAGAAATCACAGCTGCTTAGCCGCTGCTGTTGCCTTGTGCCTCTGTAGCTTGGTATCTGGAGTGGGGTGGCTAAGCAAACCATGGTCAACCAGGGCTGTTCAGTTCAGACACAGTGCCAAACCATAGTTAAAACCAGCCACAGTTTGTAAGCCAGCAAAAAAATCATTGCTTCACATTTTGGTTTGTTGCCAGGAGGCAAGCCACGGTTTCATGTCATATTTGAACTAAGCCAATGAATGCATTTGATAGTGTCTTTCTTTTCCCCCATTTCACCAGTTTGGGACTAACCAAAGTCATGTCTTCTATTTTAGGCAGAGGATTCACAGACAAGGTGGACCGACTAAAACTTGCAGAAATTGTGAAACAAGTTATTGAAGAACAGACAAACTCCCATGACTCTCAGTAGCTGGAGCTGCCTATTCTTAACAAAGCAAAAACACCCCTCCTTTTTTTTAACCATTTGAGATTTCTCCTTTAAAATGTAAAAAAGTATTTTTATGTAAATTAATAAATCACAATTATTTCATTTAAATTTTCATGCAGCTTGAGAAATGCTGTATAGATGTAGATAACGAGAATCATTGGTACTGTAATATTTTTTTAAAAGCTCAGTTCCTCAGAATATATATATATATATATAATATAATTTTTATGTACCGTTTTAACACACGACTGTTAGACGGGGCAAATTATGATTGTCTTCTTTTCAATAACCAGATGCTGTCTTCTCTCCCTCCAGCTCCTGTATCAAATAGTTAACAGCCTGTATCACTTAGCCTTGTTCTACTTCTGCCCTTTGCATTCAGCTCAGTAAATTACTTGAACTTAGCACTGAAGGATACGAACAGCATGATTGTCCTTTGTAACTTTTCTTCCAAGGCAGCTGCTTTGATGGCAGAAGAGCTGGCTGTGGAGGGTGACCCAAAGAGCCTCTAGCAGAGGCAGCCTGCCTGCTCCTGGGTCTCTTGAGTTTCATGCTGCCCCTCTTCCCCACCCACCCCACTTCTGAAGCTGAAAAAGGACAGAAACCGGCCCTCTAATCTGGATAGGTTGGTTTTCTTCCTTTCCTTTTTTAAAACAAATTCATTTAACAAAGATCTGTACATATTTCTAGTTTTTTATCTTACGACACGTTTGCGTTTTACGACTTGGCGGATGACGGTTTTATAGAATTATTTTGGTACAATCCCTTGTGCCGTTTAGCCTGTAAAGTGCCGCTTCAAGGCTTCTTAGGAGCTGTTGACTTTTCACGTGGCTACTTTTTCATTGCTCACTTACTTCTGGGGTTGTTTACACTTGGTTTCCTGAGCCATATTGCCTCATCAGTTGCTATGCTCCATTTTTTGTCCATTTACCGCTGTTTAGCTCATTGCTCACTAGCTGCCTCTGCCATAATTTTGTGTAAGTCAGGACTGGATCCCTTGCCTATCAAGGATGCTGTCTCAATGTGTAACAGCCTTTCTTCTTAGTTCTTTCCAACAATTCCCAGTGGAAAGTATTAAACTGATTGGTAAATTTTCAGGTGGGTGCCCTATGTTTTTTGGTTTCGGTCTTCGGCACTGACAGCTGTGCGGTCAGGCTGGGAGGAAGGTGCGTCAACAGGCCACCCTCCATGCTTGTTCACAGCTAATAAATTGGGGCAAGGCGTAAGTACAAAACCATGATCTGACTTGGGCACTAAGAGCACGCACCAGGAAACTATTGGAGAAGCCCTTCTCTGGACATGCCCACAAGCCAAATGTCAAGAGAAGATGGGCCTTCTGCTCACAGCAGGATTATATTCACTGACGCTGTGCAGAGCAAGGTTCATAGAATTAGAATTGGCCCAAAGGGTCGTCTATTCCAACCTCCTGCAATGCAGATGGAGGCTTCTACTTACAAGAGCAATGTTGAAGTGGAAAGCAGCTCTTGGATGCTCTTCAAAAGTTCCAGGTGAGGTGAATCTTTACCACCAGCTTGTCAGCTGGAATTTACTTCTGTGTGGGAACATCAAACTATCCAGAAGCCAATGTCTCTGGTCCTCAGTGAAATAAATAGTAGCGTCTTCCCTTTCAGTATTGTTCTGCTCTGAAAATTGGCACCCGTATTCTTCAAGAATTTGACACACACCTTTGTTTTGGAACCACTGTTCCTCGATTTCCCTCCCCACGGAGGGCATTAAGAGTGACTGGCTTGCAGTGGTGTGACGAAGAACTCACAACAGTGGTTGTCTTGCCATTTTCTGCAGAAATTCTGTGACAACTTACATGTGCAAAGAGTAGACTGTGGCGAAACAAGTGTGGCTTTGAGGCTGTTCTTAAATTCCAGTGGCTGACCCCCTCCCCTCTAGAATAAGCAGTTCCCAGAATGCTCTGCTTTCACCACTCTGGTTAACGAGACCTGGCAACCCTTGCCTGATCCGTCACTTTGATCAATAAGGAAAAAATGGGTTAGATTAAGGTTAGTATGGCAACTTGAGGTTGAAGATCAAATGCTGTTATTTCCCCCCCTTTATTACGAAAGATTAATTTTATTTCCTTAACTGTTTTAAGTGGGTTTATTTTTTTAAAAAGCCTTGTTATGCTGCCAGCAAATCTTATTTTAAAGGAGGTTAAATGGCTGAGATCTCTGGGTTGGTTTTGGTTCTAAGTATGTGTTTCATAGGGACGCGGGTGGCGCTGTGGGTAAAACCTCAGTGCCTAGGACTTGCCGATCACATGGTCGGCGGTTCGAATCCCCGCGGCGGGGTGCGCTCCTGTAGTTCGGTCCCAGCGCCTGCCAACCTAGCAGTTCGAAAGCACTCCCGGGTGCAAGTAGATAAATAGGGACCGCTTACTAGCGGGAAGGTAAACGGCGTTTCCGTGTGCGGCTCTGGCTTGCCAGAGTAGCTTTGTCACACTGGCCACGTGACCCGGAAGTGTCTGCGGACAGCGCTGGCTCCCGGCCTATAGAGTGAGATGAGCGCACAACCCTAGAGTCTGTCAAGACTGGCCCGTACGGGCAGGGGGGTACCCATGTGTTTCATAATACAATACAAGGCAAGGCAGATACTGGATAGGAGTTTTGCTTTCAATGGACAAGTCCATGTGGAGTGGGTTGCAGAGGAAGAATTCTTCTTGAGAATACCAACAGCCCACTCAGTAGCTCAACCACTAAGCATGTGTAGGCATGGGTATTTTGTTTACTTCAGAGGAATACTCGCACAGATTTGCCGTCACTTTTGAAGTAAACCAGGGGAGCCCTTGCAAGAAAGAGAGCTTCATACGTACATAGGAAACCTCTGCATCAGTAGCTGTTTTCTGAGTTGGGTGGACAGAAAGCAGTAAGCAAAATGGGACAAAATGAGTTGTGCAACCACCTGTTTTTCCACCCTGGCAGTGCTCCTGGGATAATGCGTTTAGAGCCACCTTCCCCAACCACGTCCTCCACGTTTTTTGGACTGCAACTTGTATCATCCTTTTTTTTTTTTTAAATAGTTTTCATTTTCTAATACGCAAAAAGCAGTAATAGCAATAATAAAGGAAAAAGAGAAAAAGTGATCTAAAGAAGAGAATGGAATGATATGAGGTGAGAGAAGGGAGTGGTAGTACTCCAAAAACAGCATTATAATTCCAGACGATTGTCCTTCATAAGCATATTATCCAAAGGAATCCCTGAGGTAGCTGCCAGTTGTGTTCCTTTAATGTATGATGCAATAGAAGGTTTTAGAAAATCTGTCCTTCGCTTTCGGATTGTGCAGGGTCTAGCTGCATTTTGTTATAATTTCTTCCGTTAAAGCAATGGCCCAGATCTGGTGGGACCAGGAGTCTTGCAAGTCTCCTGCAGCTGACTTCCAGCGTTTGGCCGAACCAACTTGACAGTTGGCCATGGTGTGTGGCTGATGCAAGTTGTAGTCCAACAAATCTGGAGAGCACCAAGTTGGGGAAGGCAACTATAGAGGATTTGTGTGTGTGGAAAACTTCCAACTTTCCCTTTGGCCGGAAAAAAACCTGTTTGCAAAGGTACCAGATTCATAACAGCACCTGCCAATCATTCGTGGAACTGGAAATGCAGGTGGGTTTCTTTTTTTCTGATGCAGTGTTTTCCGCATTTATTTTCCCTGTTGGAATTTTCTCAGCAGCCCCTCACTAAGGTGGGCATCATGTTCCAACTAGCTCAGCTGAGCTTGTCTGGTTTGTTATTCAGAGTAGCAGGGACTTGTCCAGGAAAGAGGAGTTTGTTCTGAGGCTGGCTGGCTGGCTGGCAGCATGGGTGTAGCTGTGTCACCATCCTAAATTCAATCGTTCTCTCAAAATCTTTCTTCACCATTTCAGTGTGTCTTTTTGTTGTACCATGGTTCGGTTCGATTCTCTCCCCCCGCCCATCAGTATTATATAAATGTAAATATTATGCATTGGTGTACATAAATAATTTTACTAAAACTTTTAAAAGTATCTGGCTCTTGTTGTTTTTTTTAAAAAAAGTTTTAGAAATTAAATTGCAGATTAGCATTTTAGCAACGGGTATCGTCTCAAGATCAGCCGAGTGCCCTCATGGCCAGATAGCCAGTTTCCTCACCCCCAGCCATCTTCTGCGTGGCAAAATTTGGAGTAAAAAGTCTTCCTGCATTTTGCAGAATAATGAGGTCTGTTGCTAAACTCCGCCAGTTTTTGATGAATGGCTTCCCACTGCCCACGTAATGCATTCAGAGCTTGTTGACATTGGCAGTTTGGCTTATGAGGGTGCAGATCTAAATCAGAGGTGGGGAACCTGTTCTTTTCATATGTTGGTAGACTCCCAATTCCTATCCACCCCAACCTGCAAGGGCAGGCATATGATAGAAACTGGAGTCTCAAAGATCTCCCATCCCTGGTCTAAATTCTCTTTCCATCACAGTTTTGTCAGTTGCCCCAATATTTTAAGCATGTGTATATATGTTGCAAAGCGTTGGAATAAAGGACTGAATGGGGCTAATATTTCCTAAGGAGTGTGTAGTGCAGTGCCTCCCTCCTTTGGGGGGCTTGTGTGGGTTTGTGCCTCTTAAGTGACTTTTTCTTTCTTTGCTTATCCTTAATCCAATTATGATAGGGGTACCCAAACTTTTTTCAAAGAGGGCCCAAAGTTGTTGGGCTTTCTTTTCAATTTTGCCCCAAAGTTGTTGAGCTTTTTAAAGGATTTTACCCCAGTAAATGAACTGCCACAGGGGCCAGATTAAACCAAACGGCGGGCCGGATTCGGCCCCGGGAACGGATTTTGGACATGCCTGAATTATGAGATCAGTCTGCCCCACAGAAGACCCATGCATCGTCCATATAGCACCATCTGCACACGTCGTGCCTTTCCAAAGGAGAAGGGGACAGGTCTCTGCCCCAGGCAGCTTGCAATCTACAATTCAGCACAGAAGGTATTGCAAAAGAAAAAGGGTGCAAGGGGTTGAGGAAGGATGTGATTTGCTTTGCCTAGGTGTGGCTACAGGCTGAATTGCACTTAAGCATGGTCACAGAATCATAGACCCAGCTCCTTCAACTGCTTGGAAGTAGCTCAGACTGGTTGCAACAGGTCTAGGATGGTTTGAACCGGTCCATGCCGATTTGTCCCGGTCCAAGCTGGTTTGAACTGGTCTAGACCATTCCAGAATCTTTCTGGCTTTGTTTATTGTGATAGGGCACTGACAGTCCCTCCAAACCCGCCTCTCCAGCAGCAATGACCAAAGTATGGCAACGTTAGGAAATGAGGCAATCAACTCATCAAAGTCACTGTAAATGCTCCACATCAAGTCCACACCTTTTCAATAGGCTAAATCATTTTCTCCCAGCTGACCAGGGCATTCAGAGGGCCTTTTACAGCAGCTCTGGCTTTCACTGCCGGCATAAATTCTGCCCAGCGCATCCCTCTCCGTGTAATCCAGGAGACTTCAACGTTTTGTGGCACCCAAGGCCGCAGTTGATGGCACGGTTTCTAGCCCAGTGGACAATACTGTGGCCTATAATCCAAATATGCACAACTGCGTCTTCTGCAAGAAAAGAATGCGACAAGCCCTGGTCAGGTATGAAGTGACAAGTCATAAGGTCTAGCGAATGTATCCCTTAAATGCATTTGACTTCCATCGACCCAAGTCCTTTATCCTTTCAGCCGAAAGACCTAAATGTACAACAGTAGTGGAGGCGCCGGTACAAAATGAGTGGGCGGCGAATTCCGCTGGGGGAAGCCCACAAGCTGCAATGGCCTTACGCACAACGCATGTAAACTGATGTCTTGTCAGGCGGGAGCCATCTGCGTGTACGAGAAATGGGCCTGCAATGTTTGGTCTCAAATACAAGAGACGCCTAGTGTCTTTTACTGGACATGGGCCCTTGTTGTGTGTTGCCTGAAGCCAAATAAAGGTCCCTTTCCCCTGTTGGTCAGTTTTTGAGCAACGGACGTGCAGCACCAAATCAGAGCTAGTTAAAGTCAAGTCCTTTAACAGTCTTCCTCGTGCAGCTGAATCTGGTTGACCCTCGCAGACTAATTCTCCAATGCGCAAAGCGCCAAAGAAAGCGATGGAGTAATCGGCCGAAAATAAACGCGCTTCATATTTGGACTAACAAATACTCCTTAATTTCCTATGAATTTGGCAAAGGATATCATAAGTTATGGGTCTCCTATTATCGCTGCTGGGAGGCCATATTCTGCGCCAACCTTCCAGTGCCTTTCACACCAGGAAATCTGCACATGGGTCTTTGTTTATTCGGGTATAAATCAAGAAGGGATTTTAGAGGTTGCAGCTTAACCGGTGAGAAGGCCAGACCAAGGTTCAAATTAGTATCGGTTTCCGGCCATGCCCTGGGCGGGTCTGGGGGCACCCCTTGATCCTTGGTTGAAGTGCCCCCTGCCGCCCCGAAAGGGCTGCTTTCCTTTGAAACATGATGAAGCTGGGTGATTGCCCAGGCACTTCTCACATTCGTGAAGGTACTTGCAGCTTGACCTCTTGTACAAACCCTTCACTTCACTCACAGAAGATGCTCAGTTCTGCTCCTGATGAGCAGTTGCTGGTGTGGTTTTAAAAAACAACAACTGCAAGCATTCTATGATGTCACAGTAGGGGGCTTGCAGGCGCTGGGCAACCAAAGTTAGCATGAGTGTTACACAAATCTGAAGGTGCACACATAGCAGACATGCACCCTAGAGAAAAACCAATCCTTCACCATTCAAAAATTATAAAATATTCCCTGAAAAAAATACACTTTCTTTGAGTTCACAGAGTAATCCTGACGCCATCTTTTTTTTAAAAAGATATTTATTAAAGTTTCCAAAAATTTGTATAAAATAGAAAAAACAGAAGAAAAAAGAAAAACTAAAAATACATACAAAACACACATACAACAACAAGTATAATTTCAGTCCCTTATATTCATGTAACTTACTTTCCCGACCTCCTCATACCTCCCCTTTCTGTATTCCAATCTCTATTTAATTTCAGCAAATCCTTCCCCTAATTTCTATTTAATTTTTGACCATTCATTTCTTAATTACATAGTCATTACAGCTAGAAACCACTTAATTTCTGAATCAACATCGTTCTAACATTCAATAATTTTACAATGTTTCTTAAGATAGTCCTTAAATTTCTTCCAATCTTCTTCCGCCGTCTCTTTCCCCTGGTCTTGGATTCTGCCAGTCATTTATGCCAGTCCCATATAGTCTATAACCTTCATCTGCCATTCTTCCAGGGTGGGTAAATCTTGTGTCTTCCAATACTTTGCAATAAGTATTCTTGCTGCTGTTGTAGCATACATAAAGAATGTTCTATCCTTCTTTGACACCAATTGGCCGACCATGCCCAGGAGAAAGGCCTCTGGTTTCTTCAGGAAGGTATATTTAAATACCTTTTTCATTTCATTATAGATCATCTCCCAGAAAGCCTTAATCCTTGGGCACGTCCACCAAAGGTGAAAGAATGTACCTTCAGTTTCTTTACATTTCCAACATTTATTATCGGGCAAATGGTAAATTTTTGCAATCCTGACGCCATCTTGACCCTCTTAATGACCCAATATATTTACTCTGCAGTTGAAGGAAAAACCTTTCCCAACAGTTCTTTTCACTTACAAATCCTTCAAAAGCTATAAACATCTCACATAAATAGGGGTAGATCTGTGACAATGGATTCAAGAACTGAGGTATTTACCATTTCAAGGGAAAGGCTCAGACTGGTCAGGAAAGGGCAACCAGCAAACATTGTCAGGTATCATGACAAGAGACAAGCCAGGAGACAAGACTGCCTCTTTCTGTGATGTATGTATGATGCTTGTTGGGAGGACAGGGGTTTTCAACTAGGGTGCTGTGGCACCCTTTGGTGCCTTGAATGATGGTCAAGGGTGCCACATGCAACACTAGCCTCTGTCCCTCTTTCTCCCCGCCCCCATGCCTTCTTGCATCTCTGCCTCCCAAAGGCTTGCGCAGCTGTTTGTTGCAGCACCCCTGGCTACAAGCTCCCCAGGCGAACGGTGCCTCTGGAGCTGGCCAGGGGGTGCTTCCCAGGCCCCTGTGGGGCAGCGTGAGGAGGCAGCTCTCTTTAGGGAAGGGGCGGCAGCTGTGGCTGTCCAGAGGACTCCAAAGGAGAGGGGAGAGGAGAAGAGGGGACACTCCACAAGGGAAGGAGGCAGAAAAAGAACGAGAGGCTGCCAGCTCTGCTGGCAAGGGGTGACGTAGCTGGGCTCCTGAGCCTCACAGAAAGAATGTAGTTGGTCAAGGGAGCCGTGGACTCAAAAAAGTCCAAAACCTCTGGGCTAAGGGAAACCCAGCCAGATGGGTGGGGTATAAAAATATATTTTTTATTATTATTTTATTATTATTATTAGCAATTTCTCAAGCCTTTAAAAGTTGTTACACACACTTGCCTTGGCTCCTCACCTCCATGCAACATGTAAGGTGAGAAACTCTGTCGCAACAGTAAAATTAAGATCTAACTTGCTTTGACTGGTTCCTGCCTCCGCTCATTTTTCTCTGACCCATCATGGATTTAGCCCCAACCCCAAGAAACCAGTAACTGAAAGGAGGTGGGTCACGGGAATTGAAGCGTATGCTTTCTGCATACAGCACACCCACTGCCAAGCACCTCCATCTCACCTGCCCCCAACCCCATACCACCCTCTCTCCAAAAATAGACCGGGGTCACTGAGTCCTTCCCAGCAATAGAATCAGCCAAACTGGAAGATTCCTAAATTGTTATTAATCCAGAGTTCAGAGTTAAGAATTCAAAGGTCCCAAAATTAAAATAAACGTTCATAAATGTACACGGCAAACACATAAGTAAGTACAGGGGAGCAATCCTGTCAGCTTCTTTAGGAGGCAACAAGAGCCTGCAAAGCAGGCTATAAATAATAGAAAAAGTATTAAACTGGACATTTCAAAGAATATATATATATATATATATATATATATGCAGGTTTTGGTGTCCTCGGGTGTCTTCCCGTGTAAAAGTTGGGGTGTCTAGGCGACGTTTCGACGAGGTCTCACTCGTCATCTTCAGGCTGGTGCTTTCGGCTTCTTGTTACTGGAACAGAGCAGGATCTCAGTGTTTGAGTTCCTATAAATACTGTTGAGGGGTGTGGTGTATAGCCTCCAATGTTCTGGGCAGAGAGGAAGTTCCCAGGCTAGTGTGCCTTTTCTTCTTTTGTTCCTTAATTGCTTGAGGGATATCTTGAGTGATTTCTTGAGTGATATCCTGAGTACCACTTAGGTGGGTCATTAGGTGTGGATTAGTTGCTAAAGCCTTTGTGTCTTGACCTCTTGAACTTTGTGAAGAGTTTTTCTGAGAAGATGGCTGTACTGCATTTAGTTGTGCTCTGGCTTGGCTTCGTGTATAGGGGCGAGCTGTGGTTTTGTGGCCTGTGCCAGCCAGATCTGTGTAGGGATTGCAGGGGGGTGCAGCATCATATAATCACCCTAGCGTTGCATGGCATTAACATTGTTCTAACCACTAGGCCACACGGACTCTCCTAGAACCTTGGCACTGAGGCCGGGAATTCCATGTTCTCAACTGTCGTTGCCTAGCAACGGAGCTTGTGACCGTTTGAGGTTCCTCAGCATCCTGAGGTTGGGAGAAGTGGCCTGTAGTGACCTTCGCTCCGTCACTACAGGAGAGGATGGTGTCCCGAAGACTCCTGGAGGTAAGTGGAGGTTATTTATACCCCGCCCTCCCCAGCCAAGGCCGGGCTCAGGGTGGCTAACAACCAATAATAAAAACAAGTTGATTAAAATACAATTTAAAAGATTAAGATTCCCTCCCTTCTGCAGAAGCTGATGTCCTCCCAGAGTTGATAGAGCTGGTAGACCAGGCCTACCATTCCAGGGAGCTGGGAGAGGAAGACCTGAAGATGCTGGCAGAAACCTACTGCGGCCTGGCTGCCCATGTGAGTATGAGGGGAAACATGACACCACACCCAATGGAGGAGGAATGCTTTGGAAGAGGAAGGGTGGGGTTTAGACTGGCATGCAGCGGAGATGTTCTGGCTTCAGGAGGGTGTTCCTCTGGAGCACCTTCTCTTGGAAGCCTGCCTGGAAAACACAGGGGGAGAGTCACCCCTGCCCCCAGTCTCCCCCAGGAGGAGGATAGGGGGCTGAGCAGCCTCAAAACACCCCAGTGGGCAGGAGAAAGGAAAGTGATCTGATGAGAAACACAACCTCTGATATTTTCTGCCTACAGGAAGAAGCCTCTGTCTGGGCATCAGCCATCCAACATCTGGGGCTGCTTTGGGGCTGGGTGAGAGACCAAAGGCTTCCCATAATAACAACAACAACAGAAGAAGAAGAAGAAGCCATTCACGAACTGGTTGTGGTCCTCATTCACCTCGAAGACGAGGACGAGGTGGCCAAGGTGAGGGCCAAAGAGGTGGACTTATGCAGTAGGAGGGAGGGATTGTTCTCAGGAGCTTCCGAGACTATGTACCGCAATTTGTAACCCTCTTCTCTTCTTGTGTTGCAGGCCGCAAGGAGGGCTCTTTCACATCTAGCCCCACAAGTGAAGTGGTGGGCTCATCCCCACAAATTTAGCCTCCACTTTGCTCTCCACCAGGCTGCCAAGCATCTGGTAAGGTCCCTCTGCTTCATTGGCAGCTTTGCCCAGGCATGTCTTTGGGAGTGCAAGGCTCTTCTGCTGCGCTCTCAAGCCTCTCTGATGCCACTTCTCCTTTGTCTTTGCCCACAGAGCAAGACCTTCAGCAAGGACATCCTTCGGAGTGCTGCCTTATCATGTACGAAGCCGTCCGCCAACAGGCTGCTATCAGTCTCCAGGGTGGCAGCTCTGCTTCTGGGTAAGTCAAGCAACGTCCTTCCCTGGTAGGGATGGACAGAAACGTCTTGGTAACGATGGCAGGGAGGATGGACATGTCCCCAGGCCACCTGCTAGGTAGGCCTCCATCTGTGCCCAGATCTTGCTCTGAGTGCTCCGCGAGGGTGGAGGCCTCTAGAGCATACCTGTCCTCCTGCCGAGCTGCCTCTGTCTCCGCTTGCTTTGCATCGAGATGACGTCCCTTTTCTTGCCTCTTTCTCTCTCTAGGTCATCTGGCTTTCCGGGATGCCACTTTCATCCACAATCAAGACATGGCATCCTATGGAACATGTGAGTGAGACGTACGGAGGGCAGGGAGGGATGCTTCTGCTGAGAAAGGTCTTCAGGGGAAGGCAAATTCTCAGATGTATGTTCAGGCAGAGGTGCCACAAGATGAACATGCAAAGAGAATTGGAATGTGACTTCACTGCTCTCTCTTACACACAAACACAGCTGACGGCTGTTTTCATATTGTTGATGGATGGCTCTTTTCCTGTGTATCTCCACCTTGCTCAACCTTTCTCCCTTGCCACTCAGGGCTGGAAGAGATGCAGCAGCACGAGGAAGAAGGGCTCAAGCGGACAGGGAGGAGCTGCCTGAACATCGTGCAGCGGGCCTATAGACATCGGAAGAAAGGCAGGGTCCAGCGCTTTTTGAGGAGGCTGCTCCACTGTGTTCACAGGGAACCTTACCCACAGGACTTCCTGAGCTGCATGCCAGGTGAGTGAGGCATCTGGTGGGCTATTGGGACATCTGGTGGGCTGTTTGGAGGGGACATTTCTCAAGGAGCCCCTTTCTCCTCCTGACAGAACATCCGCAGTAGTGCCAGGCCAAGGCAACGTGGACACCAGAGTTGTGCTGCAGAGATACCATCTTCTGCTCTCCGCGGGATCCAGTCTGGACCAGCGCCAGGAACATCAAAGCCATCAGGATGGACCAAGAGGAGTGGTGCTGCCCTCACGACCCTCCGTACACAGCGGTAGGAAACCTTTTTGTTGTTGTTGTGTTTCTTGTTGATGTTGTTTTGGATTGTTGATTTTATTGATTTTGAATCTCAGGGTGGTTCACAACACCAAGTATACGAAGCACAAAATAAATAATAAGAATAATCACTGCACAAAATTCATAATAAAAATATCAGAACATAATATAAATTAAAATAATAAAAACATACTAAAAATAGCCACAAGACCAATGTATGCACACTAATAAACAATACAAGAGCCCTGAAATAACACTCCAGCCCACCAATACAAAATCTAAATCAACGAAACACATTTAACAACCATTTAAAACAACCCCACCTTCTTGAAGAAGGCTGATATATTAGATTTAGAAGGTTGGAATACAAGGTTTGGATGGCACGCCTACCTAACATACAACAAAGTGGCAGTGCATAAGGACTTTTAAAATCATATAGTAAGAATTTCATTATACAAGGTCTGGGATAAGTACTACAGACTATTAGAGCCCGAAATACCCTGGTGGGCATCCCCAGTGGAGATGATAACGGTAAAAAAGACAAACATGGACACAAATTGGGGAACTTACCAACAATTAATAAAGGTAGAACAGGGCCAATTAAAAATCAAATCGTATGAAGAAATTACCGTATTTTTCGCTCCATAGGACGCACCTGACCAAAAGACGCACCAAGTTTTTAGAGCAGGAAAATAAGGAAAAAAAATCTGACTCAAATGTTGTACTAAACTATTTCAAACAGCAAAGTGGGTGCCTCCTGTCCACTTTGCTGCTTTAAAGCGAGCCACGGTATGGTCGGAGCTAAGCAGTACAAACTGAGAGCATTTGCAGACGATCTAGTACTGACATTACAGGAGCCATAATCTAGTACTAAGAGAGTTTTGGAACTGATTCAAGATTTTGGCCAGGTTGCAGGATTTAAATTGAATAAACTAAAAACAAAGGTTTTAGAGAAAAATTTAACAGCGATTGAAAGAGAGAGGTTTCAGAATGTGACAGGCTTAACAGTGGTTAAGAAAGTGAAATACCTGGGGATTAATATGACAGCTAAAAATGGGAACTTATTTAAAAGACAATTATGAAAAATGCTGGACGGAAGTGAAAAAAGATTTAGAAATTTGGACAAATTTGAAGCTTCGATTGTTAGGCCGTATTGCTGCGATAAAGATGAATGTATTGCCAAGAATGTTATTTTTGTTTCAAATATTGCAAATTTTGGATAAAATGGATTGTTTCAAGAAGTGGCAGAGAGATATTTCTAGATTTGTCTGGCAGGGCAAGAAACCCAGAATAAAATTTAAAATATTAACGGATGCAAAGGAAAGAGGTGGATTTGCCCTGCCAGACCTTAAACTTTATTATGAATCAGCAGCGTTTTGCTGGTTGAAAGAATGGCTACTCCTTGAAAACACAGACATTTTGGATTTGGAAGGTTTTAATAATGTATTTGGATGGCATGCATATTTGTGGTATGATAAGGTCAAAGCACATAAAGAATTTAAAAACCATATTGTCAGGAAATCACTGTTTAATGTCTGGATAAGATATAAGGACTTGCTTGAAAACAAAACCCCAAGGTGGTTGTCACCGATGGAAGCGAAGGCTCAGAAAAAGCTCAATATGGAGGCCAAATGGCTGAAATATTGGGAAATTTTGGAACAAGTGGGAGACAAACTGAAATTGCAGAGTTATGAAAAATTAAAAAACAAAGTGCGAGATTGGCTTCATTATTATCAAATAATGGAGGTATACAATTTGGACAAAAAAATTGGATTCCAGGTGGAAAAATCAAAATTGGAAACAGAACTGTTAGATCCCAAAACTAAGACTTTGTCAAGGATGTATAACTTGCTGTTGAAATGGAATACTCAGGATGAAACGGTGAAATCTGCTATGATTAAATGGGCACAAGATGTTGGACATAACATTATGATGGCTGACTGGGAACAGTTATGGACCACAGGTATGAAGTTTACGGCATGTAATGCCTTAAGAGAGAATATTATGAAAATGATATACAGGTGGTACATGACACCAGTCAAGCTTGCAAAAATCTATCATTTGCCCGATAATAAATGTTGGAAATGTAAAGAAACTGAAGGTACATTCTTTCACCTTTGGTGGACGTGCCCAAGGATTAAGGCTTTCTGGGAGATGATATATAATGAAATGAAAAAGGTATTTAAATACACCTTCTTGAAGAAACCAGAGGCCTTTCTCCTGGGCATCGTAGGCCAATTGGTGCCAAAGAAGGATAGAACTTTCTTTATGTATGCCACGACAGCAGCAAGAATACTTATTGCAAAGTATTGGAAGACACAAGATCTACCCACCCTGGAAGAATGGCAGATGAAGGTGATGGACTATATGGAACTGGCAGAAATGACCGGCAGAATCCGAGACCAGGGAGAAGAATCGGTGGAAGAAGATTGGAAGAAATTTAAAGACTACCTACAGAAATATTGTAAAATTAATGAATGTTAGAATGATGTTGGATAAAAAGTTATGTGGTTTTTAGCTATAACGCTATAAGGAATATGAAAAAATGGATTATTAACAGGTAAAAATTTAATGTTACAATATTTTAAGATTAAAGACTAGGATTAACAAAGAGGGAAAGGATTTGCTGAACTAACAAATTGAACTGGAATACAAAAAGGGAGGTGTGAGGAGGTCCGGGAAACAAGCAAATGAAAGATAAGTGATGGAAAGATGGAATTGTTTTTTAATTATTTTTATTTTGTATTTTTCTTTTTTCTTTTTTCATTTTGTAATATTTTGAAAATTTTAATAAATATCTTTTTAAAAAAAAAAATAATAAAGCGAGCCACGGTATGAAGAGATTGGAAAAAGGACAGACATTCCATTATAATGTAGCTGTTTTCATTATCACTGGGAAGTCAGTATCGGCAGCAGTCACAAAAATTAAAATTTGAGCATTTTACTGTTATTAATCAAGAATATTAATAGTCAGGGAGAGAAACCAGGGCTGTGCAAATGAGAAGTGCTTGGAGTATGGAGGAACAGCAAAGAGATAAAATGATTGTGCTCCAGTTCCTAAATCTCTGAAGTTTTCTCAAAACAGGCATGGTTGTTTTGAAAGGAAGATTCAAAATGGGGTGACTCAGCAAAGAACTGAGGAGGAAAAGAGGGCAGATAAATAGCTTCCATTCAATAACAAGAGAACACAATGTTTTTGGCTTGGTATAGGTGGACTGTACTTGTAAGAATTTGTATAATGAGTTATAGAATTGGAGTGGAATATCAGTGCCTCTTTTCAGCAATAAAGATTAGCTGCTAGGAACATGGTCCACACACAAACACACAGGATGTCCGGTTATAGTTGTGCAGTTTAATCTGTTCCTGAGCCAGATGCCTGCTCGGCTTTAGCTGAGCTCACTATTACTGGTTTGTGGAGATGCTTTGCATGTATTTATGACTATTTCTGCAAAACTGCTACTTGAAGAAATCCCCAAACTTAATATTTTTAAACTTCAAATGGAGCTCAGAATCCAGTTAGGCAATCCTTTGCAGTTGAATTAGGAGGCACTGAGAGACAGCAATTTGCTGCTCCCCACCCCCACCCAGCATCCCAGGAGCGCGGGGCAAAGAGCAGCCCAGGAGCACACAGCCTTCCCGCTGCTTGCAAACCTTGTCGGAGCTTCAGGGGAAAGCAAAAGCTATAGGCAGAGCAGTCTGGCTCCCCCCCCCCCAAAGAGCACCCCAGGAGCGCAGGGCAAAGGCGCACAGCCTTCCCTCTGCTTACAAACCTTGTCAGGGCTTCAGGGGAAAGCAGAGGCTGCTGGCAGAGCCGCGTGGCTCCTCCCCCCACCCCCAAAGAGCAGCCCGGGAGCGCACAGCCTTCCCGCTGCTTGCAAACGTTGCCGGGGCTTCAGGGGAAAGCGGAGGCTGCCGGCAGAGCACCGTGGCTCCTCCCCCCATCCCCGAAGAGCACCCCAGCAATGCAGGGCAACAGCGATTTGGCTCCAGGGACCACACATGCGCTCCATTAGACGCACAGACATTCCCCCTTCCTTTTTAGGAGGAAAAAAGTGCATCCAATGGTGCGAAAAATACGGTAAACAGTATTGTAACGGCTGGATTCAATATCACCAAATAGTGCATATATTTAATCAGGATAAGAAAATTGGTTTTGGAGAAAAGAAGTCATTATTACAAAAGGAATTAGTACAAACTAATAAAAAGACCCTATCTAGGATGTATGATCTACTTTTGGAATGGGAACTCAAGGATGAGATGCTAAAGGACGTTATGATAAAGTGGGCACAGGATTTTGGCCACAACATAATGTTAGCTGTGGAAATTTGACATCAAGTTTACAGCATGTTATACAATAAGGGAGAATCTAATGAAAATGATCTACCGATGGTACCTAACCCCTGCTCCAAGGAATCGGCAGAAATCTATAAGCAAAAAACCAATGTGTGCTGGAGATGTAACACCGAGATAGGAACAATGTACCATATAGGGTGGGGTGTAAGGAGATAAAAAGCTTTTGGATCAAAGTTCATGAAGAAATCATTAAGATTTTTAAAAAAACCATTCAATAAGAAACCAGAAGCATATGTTGCAAACCTATAAGGAACACCTGTTACCCATTTAAAATATGCTCAAGAATCGACAGACGCAGCAATGGTTATCATTTATAAGGGCCTGTAATTTTGGCAACTCGTCCTCAATAGTGTTGTTGAGGTCATGAAACTTCACTCTGCATTTGCCTTCCGGGACTATTTTACAAAAACCTCCTGATTTGGCGAGAAGATAGTCAAGAGCAAGTCTATGAGCTGCTGCTATCTGCTTCAAATCCTCAATCTCAGACTGCAACTGTCGGAGTATATGTGTAGTGGCATTGATGGTTTTCACCAACCTGCATGTTAAGGCAAATAGTGCTTCACGATTTTGTTCAGCCACAACTCCTGGATGTATGCCGATGGTGAGGATGCTAATGAAGCCTCCACCAATAGCACCCACAGACCGGGCCAGGAAAATCTCATCACTGCACTGTTCCCTTTGGGCTTCTCTCCTCTTTCTGTTTCTAAGAGAGGGTAGAGGAGGAAAAGCCTCCACAGTCACAGGGAAAGTGTGCTGGTCCCGGGGGGAAGGTTCCCGTTATCGTAGTCAAAGTTCAGTCCTGAGTCACTAGCCTGGAAATAGTTCACAAGGTGCGAGGCGAGGTCTGAAGCAGGAAGCCGGGCAGGGACAGGAACACTCGAAGATCAGAAGCAGGAAGCCGGGCGGGGAACAGGAACACTGGAAGATCAGGTCTGGATGCTGGCCGAAACAGCTCTTCAATGACGACGTTGCTCCCGCAACCTGGGACCAGGCTGACTGGCCTTTATCTTCTCTGAGGCCAGGGGTGGTCCCGGCCCCCAGGAGCCCCGCCTCTCCTGGCCTTAAGGCGAGCACTCCTCCTGGGAGAAACCGGTTCCCTTCGCCTCTCTGCCCTAAGCCTCTGCAGTTCAGGAGAGGCTGAAGGGTTACTGGGCCCAGGGGGAGACTCACCTGTAGGCACTGAGTCCTCAACCACCTCTGGAGCCAGAATGGATTCACGTGGTGCCTGCCCCTGAGGATCCGGCACAGGTGCAGGCTCCTCAGAATCAAGGCCCTGCCCCAGTTCAGCCGGCCCTGGAGGCGGGGACTCCTGTGCAGGCTGGGATTCCTCCGGTTCACTCTCTGAATCGGATTCCCAGGCCATCACACCATCCCCCCTCCCAGGCCCCCCCCCCTCAATCGAGGGTCTGGACCCGGCTTGCTGGGGTACACCGCATGGAAATCTCGGAGGCAGGCAGGCGCGTGGACGTTGGCTGCTGGTTCCCAGGAACAGTCCTCCGGTCCATACCCCTTCCAGTCTATGAGATACTGCAGCTTTCCCCTGCGGTATCGGGAGTCCAGAATGTGTTTCACCTCGTACTCAGGCTCCCCCTGGACCAAAACTGGCTGCGGTCGGGGACAGTTCGGATGGAACTCATCGGGTGGGGCCACCGGACTCAGAAGGGACCTGTGGAAGACCGGGTGAACCTTCAGGGTTGCGGGCAACCGGAGACGGAATGCCACAGGTGAGACTTGGTCCACGATAGGAAACGGGCCGGTGAAACGGGTGTCCAACTTCCACGAAGGTCGAGAGGGGTGGAGGTGGCGAGTAGAGAGCCATACCAGGTCACCGACATGGAGTTCCGGCCCCACCTGGCGGTGGCGGTCAGCCTGGGCCTTGTACGCCTCCTTGGCCTGGCGCAGTTGCTCCATCAATAGCTGTTGCTGGGACTGGAGCTCCTGAAGCCACTCCGTCACCGCAGGGACCGCGGATGCCTGCAGCACATCTGGAAACAGCCGTGGATGATAACCGTAACTGGCCTGGAACGGGGTCTGCTGGGTGGACGCGTTCACCACGCTGTTGTAGGCGCACTCCGCCAATGCTAGGTGGTCGACCCAGTCATCCTGCTGGTAGCTGCAGTAACACCGGAGGTACTGCTCCAGCACCGCGTTCGCCCGTTCCGTCTGGCCATCGGTCTGTGGGTGGTAGGCTGACGAGAGACAGACCTCTGTCCCGAGGGTCTGGTGCAATGCTTGCCAGAACCGGGATGTGAACTGAACGCCCCGGTCGGACACCACACGCTCAGGTAGGCCATGCAGGCGGAAGACATGCTGAAGGTACAGCTGAGTGGTTTCCTTAGCTGTGGGTACGGTTGGGCAGGGGGCACAGTGCACCATCTTAGTGAAATGGTCGGAGAAAACTAGAAGGCAGGTACAGCCACGAGATGGGGGTAAGTCCACTACAAAGTCCAGCGAAACCGTGTGCCAAGGACGTGGTGGGACTGGCAATGGCTGAAGTAGGCCAGGGGGTTGCCCGGTAGGGCCCTTGGCCCGCCGGCAGACATCACAACCAGCGACGTAGCGAGCCACGTCAGCCTTCAGGCGGGGCCACCAAAACTCATGGCTTACCAGATGGGTGGTCCGATACCGCCCAAAGTGCCCCACTGCTGGAGCATCATGGGTCATCCGGAGAACCTGTGGCCCTGGCGGGATGTACAGGGAACCGTGGTGCAGCAGAAGGCCCTGATGCAAGATCAGCCCCGGATACCGAGGGCATGACCCTTCGGCCATTTCCCGGAGTCGTTCCTGGGCCCAAGCGTCGACCCGCTGCTGTTCCCGCACCCGAGCCTGCAGTGGGTGGCCAGGAATGCAGCCGGTGGTAGGATCATGGTGGGTACTGCCTGCTGTACCGTGTCTGCGTTGTCTTCAGGTTTCCGGGACAGGGCGCCTTCTGGTTTTGGGAGCTAGGGATGTAGCGGATCCGGAACTGGAACCGGGAAAAGAACAACGCCCACCGGATCTGCCTTTGGTTCAGCTTGCGGGTGGTCTGGAGGTACTCCAGGTTCCAGTGGTCAGTTCTCACCTCCACCGGGTGTCGTGCCCCCTCAAGATGGTGGCGCCAGACCTCAAAGGCCACCTTGATGGCCAGTAGTTCCCGCTCCCATACAGTATAGTTACGCTCCACTGGAAGGAGCTGGCGGGAATAGAAGGCGCAGGGTAAGCGTGGCGCATCAGGTCCATACTGCTGAGACAAGACGGCACCGAGAGCCGTACTGGAGGCGTCGGTCTCTACCACAAAGGGTCGAGAGGGATCAGGATGTTGCAAGATTGGCGCTCTCTGGAAACAGGCCTTCAACCCCTGAAACGCATCCTCTGCCTCCTTGTCCCAGGCGTCTTGGGGCGCAGTAGCCGGGTCAACGGGGTGGTGCGATGAGCATAATCAGCAATGAAGGTCCGGTAATAGTTGGCGAACCCCAGGAAACGCTGTAGGTCCTTGCGGTTCCGAGGTGCCGCCCATTCCCGAACCGCTGCCACCTTCCCAGGATCCATCTGCACCCCATCTGGAGAGAGTCGGTGACCAAGCAAGTCCACTGACCGCTGATGGAACTCGCACTTGCTGAGCTTTGCATACAGACGGTGCTCGCGCAAATGCTGCAGCACGGTCCGGACATGACCCTCGTGGCGAGCCGGGTCACGGGAGAAAACCAAAATATCATCCAAGTACACCACCACGTACTTGTCTAGCAAGTCCTGGAACACGTGGTTGATGTACCGTTGGAACACAGCGGGTGCATTGCACAATCCAAAGGGCATAACCAGGTATTCGAACTGCCCGTACCAGGTCCCGAACGCTGTCTTCCACTCATCCCCGGCTCGGATCCGAATTAAATTGTAGGCCCCCCGGAGGTCTAGCTTGGTGAACACCTGCGCCCCTTGCACCCGCTCCAGCAACTCTGAAATAAGGGGCAAGGGGTATCGGTCTGGGATGGTAATTTTGTTCAGGGCCCGGTAATCATGGCATAGGCGAAGCTCCTCACATTTCTTCTTAACGAAGAGCACAGGCGCAGCGGTGGGCGAGGTAGAAGGCCTAATGAAACCACGCTCCAGGTTCTTGCGCAAGAAGTCCTGCAAAGCTTTGCGCTCTGGCTCTGTTAGAGAGTATAAGCGACTCACCGGTAGGGGCGCTCCGGGCTGGAGGTCTATGCTGCAGGAGGTCTATGCTGCCGATGCGGCGGCAGCTGGTCTGCCCCCCGTTCCTCGAACACATCCTGGTAGTCCTGGTACTCGGCGGGGAGCGTGGATGCAGCCTCCTCAGTGCGTGCGGCTGCTAGCATCTTGGACCGAACATGGGGACATGGGTCTGGGAAGTGCACAGTCCGATTGACCCAGTCAATCTGAACATTGTGAGCCTCCAGCCAGTCCATCCCGAGCACCAGGGGGAACCGGGGCATGGAGGCAATGTCCAAAGTTCGCATCTCCCGGTGCTGCTGGAGACACAGGACCAAGGGCTGGGTCTGCCGAGTGACGGCACCCGAACGCAGGAGCCGTCCGTCAATTGCCTCCACCTGTACCGGTTCTGGCTTGTTCTGAACTGGCACCTGATGATGAGTGGCAAAGGCAGCGTCCATATAGGAGCGGGTTGCCCCCGAATCTACCAGAGCGTGGGTAAGAATCCAGGGCCCACCTGGAGGGTAGAGACGCACTGGAACCATTAGATGTCGCAATTCCACTGGTGAGGGCCCCTCTTGCATGGTTTGGGACCCCAGGTTGCTAGGGCCTTCGGCTACCAAAGTTGGCGGTTTCCCTGCGACTGGCATCTTCTCGGGACAGGATCGGGCGTAATGTCCACTCCCACTGCAGTAAAGACACAGGTTCCCCTCCCGTCTTCTCCGAGGGGGAGAGGCGAGGTCGCGCAGCCCCGAGCTGCGTTGGCTTGTCTGGCAACTCGGCTGTGGGCGTGGACCTGCTGGGAAGGACTGGCGCCAGGAGCCGGGAGTGCTGGCGGTCCCAGGCCTGGCAACGGTCCTCCAATCGATCGTCTATCTGCAGGCTCCGCTGAATGAGGGCATCCAGCGTGGTGGGACGATCCATCGTGGCCAACTGGTCCAGTATCTCGTCCGACAGTCCCTCAAGATACTGGTCCCGAAGTGCAGAGTCGTTCCAAGACAAGTCTTGTGCCAACAGCCGAAATTCTGTGGCGTAGGCGGCGGCTGTGGACTTGTCCTGTCTCAACTGACGAATTGCCTGATTGGCTTGGCTCTCCTTCAGAGGGTTGCCAAACACAGTCTCTAAGTGGTTACAAAACCCCACATAGTCTGTTAGCAAAGGAGAGTCTTGCCGGAGCAGTGGCAAAGCCCACTTGGCCTCCTGGTCCTTTAACAAACTGATCAAAAAGTGCACCTTGGTGCGGTCGTCAGGGAAGTTCCGGGCTCGCCCCTGAATATACAACTTGGCCTGGGCGAGGAACATGGGAAAGCTGGCCAGGGCCCCATCAAATTTCTCTGGCAAGGCCACTGGGTACTTGCCTGGAGCTGGGGCGTCGGCCCCAGGATCTGGAAGGGCATCCAACCGCTGCTGAAGCGCCGCAACCACATCGCTTAGCTGCTGAACGGTGTGGGTCAAGGCCTGGTTCTCCTGGGCCAATGCCACCAGCGCAGCTGCCTGGTCAGCCATGGCCTCTGGCTCTTCCCGAACGCACCCCAACGAAGGGGGAGTGCGGTTGTGGCGGGAGCAAACTGTGCTGGTCCCGGGGGGAAGGTTCCCGTTATCGTAGTTAATCCCCATTTAGATAATCTGAAACTACTGTCGTCCTTTATATTCCAGTCTGAGCCAGTTCCAAGCAGTCTGGGCCAATTCAAACTGGTCTTGGGAACTTGGAATCCGCCTTGACTTTTTCAAACTGCTTTGGGCTGGTTCCTACTGGCTTGGACCGGATCCAACCAGTATGAACGGGTCCCAGCAGGTCTGGGCTGCTTCCAAGTGGCACAGAGCAGTTCCAACCGGCATAGACCTCTTCAAACCAGGTCAGACCGGCAGAAACTAGCCTGGACCTGTTCAAACTGGTTTGGACCGGCACCAACTGGCCTGGACCGGTTCAAACTGGCCTATACCAATTCCAACCGGCTTGGAGCGGTTCAAACCGGCCTAGACCGGTACAAACCTTCCTTGACCGGTTCAAACCGGCTTGGACCGGCACAAACCTGCCTAGACCGGTTCATACTGGCCTAGACTGGTTCCAGCCGGCTTGGACCTGTTTCAACCGACTTGGATCGGTTCAAACCAGTCTAGACCTGTTCCAAGCAGTCTGAGCCAGTTCCAACCAGTCTGGGCCAGTTCAAACTGGTCTGGGCATGTTGGAACCCGCCTGGACTTTTCCCAACTGGTTTCAGCTGGTTCAAACCGGCTTGGACCAGTTCCAACAGAATTGATGGTAACAGGGTGCCGGGGCACTGAATGTGGACCTTTCAGTACCGCATTTCCAAATCAGGCGACTGCATTTTGATCGGGAACAAAAGGAAATGAATCTCTGAGAATCTGGTGATAAGCACTTCACATGGGACATAGCGATTTGGGGGGAAAGTTCAACAGCTTGTAATTCAAGCACTCCACTAGGCTGTATGATAGGAAATTTCAAAAGGGCTTTCTCACGGGACAGTGCTGTCAAAGTGACCCCAGAGACTTTGAGAACACATTGTGAGCTAAATTGGCCAAGCCAGGTTGCATGGTGAGTTCCCGCTTCCCACCAGTAGGAATAGAGACACATGACATCGTTATTTTAAGGTTAATGGGCTAAAATTGCCTGCAACTTTATTGGTTACAGGTGATGAGCGGTAATGGCTTAGGCATTGGTCCTATCCGACTATCTGGCTTCAGCCTGCTTGCTTGAAGACCCGGAAGGGTTAACACCAGAAGGGGGAGCCCTGCTGATGCACAGCAACTAGGCACTCCCCCGGGGTCACTGCTCGGGGGCGTGCCTTGGGCCCTGGCCTCCATAGGCTTTGGATGGGGCCACACACCCCTGAATCCTTTACCGGACTAGCCTTCAATATCCGGGGGAGGTGATGCCACTCCTCCCTCCCATACATCTACATAACAATACCCATACCAATGCCTAACCGCCACTCGAGCAAAGCTCACCGCCAATACCCTCAGACCTGCAACCAATCCCTAATCCCCGCAGATATGTCAACCAACCAAACATCGTTTCCCGCATTGGAAAGATGCACGCCATCCTCGCGATAGAGGGTCACCTTGCTGAACTGGATGTTGGCTTATACAGGTTCAAACTGGCCTAGACTGGTTCCAACCAGCTTGGACCTGTTTCAACCAACTTGGACCGGTTCAAACCAGCCTAGACCAGTTCCAACCAGTCTGAGGCAGTTCCAACTGGTCTGGGCATGTTGGAACCTGCCTGGACTTTTCTCCAACTAGTTTGAGCTGGTTCAAACTGGCTTGGACCGGTTCTAACCGGCTTGGACCTGTTGCACTCAGCTTTGACTGGTTCAAACCAGCCTAGACCTGTTCCAACCACTTCAAACCGGTCTGGGGAAGTTGGAATCTGCCTGGACTTTTTCAAACTGGTTTGGGCTGTTTCCTACCGGCTTGTACCGAATCCAACAGGTATGACCTGGTTCCAACAGGTAGGGCTGGTTAAAAGTGACATAAACCTTTTCCAACCGGCTTGGCCCTGTTCCAACCAATCTGGGCCAGTTCATACCGGTCTGGGCAAGTTGGAACCCGCCTGGAATTTTTCAACTCGTTTGGTCTGGTTCCAACCGTCTTGGATCGGATCTAACCGTTATCAACTGTTTCCAACAGGTCTGGGCTGGTTCCAAGAGACATACTCCTGTTCCAACCGACCTGGACCTGTTCCAACCAGTCTGGGCCAGTTCAAACTTTGGACCGGCACAAACTGGCCTCGACCAGTTGTATCCATTCCTTAACCCAACAAAGAGCTGCGGTTTCAAAGTAAATCTTCAAATCTGGCAGGGAGAATCCCCCTCTTTCTTTTGAGTCTGTTAGTAGTTTATACTTAATTCTGGGTTTCCTCCCCTGCCAGATAAATCTAGATAAAATTTTCTGCCATTCTTTAAAACATTTCACATTCTCAATAATTGGGAGGACTTGAAACAAAAACAGCATCTTTGGCAATACATCCATCTTAACCACAGAAATCTGACCTATTAATGACAATTTTAAATTTGACCAAATCTCCAGATCTCTCTTGATTTCATTCCATAATTTCTCATAATTATCTTTGTATAAGTTCAATTTTTTCACCGACAAATTAACCCCCAGATATTAAACTTTTTTCACAAAGACTAGGCCTGTCTTTTTTTGTAATAATTTTCTTTCCTCATTGTCCAGACTTTTCTCTAATACTTTGGTTTTGCTCTCATTTAACTTAATCCTGCTACCTGTCTGAACTCCTGTATCATCTCCAGTGCTTTTACTGCACTGGAGTCTGGATCTTGAAGCGTCAACACCAAGTCATCAGCAAAGGCTTTTAATTTATATTGTTAGGATCCTACTACTATACCTTTAATTTGTTCTTCTTTCCCTATCATAATTAACAAGACCTCAAGGACCGAGATAAAAAGCAGAGGGGAAAGTGGGCACCCTTGCCTTGTTCCCTTCTCAATTCTAATTTCCTCCTATACCACATTATTTACTATAATTTTAGCTTTTTGTTCATGATAAATCGCATTGATACCATTTAAGAATTCCCGACCCACCCCAATACTTTCTAAATTTTGTGTCATAAAATTCCAAGATACATTGTCAAAGGCCTTCTCTGCATCAATGAACATTAACATTGCTTTACAGTTTTTTTTGCTTTCAATTTTTCCAGAATATCTACTATATTCCTGATATTATCTTTGATATGTCTTCCAGGCAGAAAACCTGTCTGGTTCTCATGTATATATTCTGACAAGACCTTCTTAAGTCTGTTGGCCAATATATTGGCAAAGATTTTGTAATCCATATTAAGTAGGGAAATTGGTCTATAATTTTTGACGTTCGATCTATCTTGATCTTGTTTTGGAATCAGAATAATATAGGCTTCCTTCCAGGTTCCGGGTGCTTTGTCCCCTCCTATAATCTTATTGCAAACTTCTAACAATGGCTGGATAAGCCAATCTTTCAATGTCTTATAGTATTTTGCTGATAAACCATCTGGTCCCAGGGCCTTGCCAAGTTGCATTAAATTTATTGCGTTTTCCACCTCCTGTCTTGTGATTAGATCATTTAGTAGGATCCTTTTACCTTCGGGAATCTTCTGCAAACCATTAGTTCTGATAAATTGCTCAATTTTAGCTTTATCTTCTTTACCCTTTTTATACAGTTGTTTATAATATATCTGAAAGCATCTTCTTATGTCCACAGGGTTCTCTACAGACTTTCCTTCCAATACAATATTTGTAATAGTACTTGTAAAATTGCCCACAACTTTATTGGGTACAGGTGATGAGTGGTGTTGGCTTAGGCATTGGTCTTATCCAACTATCCAGCTTCAGCCTGCTTGCTTGAAGACCCGGAAGGGTCAACACCAGCAGGGGGAGCCCTGCTGATAATAAAAATAAAAATAAAAATAAAAAAAATAAAAATAAAAATAAAAAAAATAAAAATAAAAATAAAAATAAAAATAAATTTTATTTATATCCCGCCCTCCCCAGCCGAAGCTGGGCTCAGGGCGGCTAACAACAATCAAAATAGTCCGACATTCTAAAAACATTCATTATAAAATTAATTAAATCAAATTAAAATCAAATTAATGGCAACCATCAAGCAAAATTCTGTGCAGGTTGCCAGAGGAGGGGGCTGCACATCAACTAGGCACTCCCCCGGGGTCACCAGTCAGGGGCAGTTCAAAACGGCTTAGACAGGCCAATACTTTTTCCAACTGGTCTGGGCTGGTTCAAACCAGCTTGGACTGGTTCAAACCGGTCTGAACAGCTTCCAACCGGCTTGAAGTGGTTCAAACCAACCTAGACCTGTTCCAACCAGTCTGAACCAGTTCAAACTGGTCTGGGCAAGTTGGAACCCCCCGGGACCTTTTCCAACTGGTTTGTGCTGGCTCCAACCGGCTTGAACAGCATCCAACTGGTATGAACTTGTTCCAACTGGTCTGGGCTGGTTCCAAGTGACATAGACCTGTTCCAACTGGCCTGGACCTTTTCTAACCAGTTTGGGCCAGTTTCAAATGACCTGCACCTGCTCCAACTGGCCTGGACCTGCTCCAACCTGTCTGGGCCAGTTCCAGCCCTCTTGGAACTGTTCAAGCTGGCTTGGGCTGGCAAAAACTGGCCTAGACCTGTTCAACCCGGCCAAGACCAGTTCACACCAGCTTGGACCTGTTTCAACCGGCTTGGACCGGTTCAAACCAGCCTAGACCTGTTCCAATGAGTCTGAGCCAGTTCAAACCAGTCTGAGCTAGTTCAAACCATTCTAGGAAGTTGGAATCCGCCTGGACTTTCTCAACTGGTTTGGTCTGCTTCCAACCGTATTGGATCGGATCCAACCATTATCAACTGCTTCCAACAGCTCTGGGCTGCTTCCAACAGGCTTGGACCGGTTCCAATGGACCCGGACCTGTTTCAACCAGTCTGAGATAGTTCCAACCTGTCTGGGCCAGTTCCAACCCACTTGAAACTGTTCAAACTGGCTTGAGCCGGTTCAAACCGACCTAGATCTGTTCAACCCGGCCAAGACCGGTTCACACCAGCTTGGACTGACACAAACTGGCCTAGACCTGTTCAAACCGGCCTAGACTTGTTCAAACTGGCTTGGACCGGTTCCAACCGGTCTCAACAAGTTCCAACTGGCTTGGACTGGTTCCAATCAGCCTGGACCTGTTCTAACCAGCTGGGACTAGTTTCAAATGACCTGGACCTGCTCCAACCTGTCTGGGCCAGTTCCAAACCACTTGGAACTGCTCAAACTGGCTTGGGCCGGTTCAAACCTGCCTAGACCTGTTCACACAGGATTGGACTGACACAAACCGGCCTAGTCTTTAAATTTCATCCATTCCTCCTGGTACTCCTCCTGGTACTCTTCCGGTCAGGTCGGCTAGCTCTGAACAGTCCATCATCTTCATCTGCCATTCCTCCACTGTTGGCACTTCTTGTGTTTTCCAATTCTTGGCTAGTAAAATTCTAGCTGCAGTTGTGGCATACAAAAACAATCTAACATCTTTCTTGGGCAGTTCTAAACTTGTTATTCCAAGAAGAAAGGCCTCTGGTTTCTTAATCAATGTATATTTCAACATTTTCCCCCAATTCATTATAAATCTTTTCCTAGATGTCTTTCATCTTGGGGCAGGTCCACCACATATGAAAAAAGGTACCTTCTTTTTCTTTACATTTGCAGCATAGATTATCACTATTATGATATATCTTTGCTAATTTTACAGGGGATTAGTACCATCTATATATCATTTTCATAATGTTTTCCTTTAACACCGTACATGCAGTGAACATGACCCCTTTCCTCCACAACCTTTCGCAGTCTTCAAACATTATATTATGTCCCACATCTCTTGACCAGTCTATCAACACAGATTTAACTTGTTCATCCTATATGTATGCCATTCCAACAATAGATTATTCATTTTAGACAAATTTTTAACTTTAGAATCCAACAACTCCGTTTCCAACTTAGTTTTTTCTGAAGCAAAACCATTTTTCTTATCTAATTTGTACAGTTCATTAATCTGGTGGTAAAGTAACCAATTTATTTTATCTTTAATTTCATCAAATGGTTTTAATTTGAATCGATCTTTATCTTCCAATAACAAATCTGAATATCTCAACCACTTGGTTTCCATATTTAGCTTTTTCTGGGCCTTTGCCTCCATTGGCAAAAGCCATCTGGGTGTTTTCCTTTCTAAGAGATCTTTATATTTTATCCAAATATTATATGACGACTTTCTAATTACATGATTCTTAAAACCCCTGTGGGCCTTTATCTTGTCATACCATAAATATGCATGCCATCCAAATCGATTGTCAAATCCCTCCAAATCTAGGACATCTTCATTGTCTAATTGAATCCAATCCTTAATCCAGCAGAAGGCAGCAGCTTCAAAATATATCTTCAAATCTGGCAGGGAGAATCCACCTTTTTATTTTACATCTGTAAGTAGTTTATATTTAATTCTGATTCCCACCCCCCGCCAGATAAATTTAGACAGCACTTTCTGCCATTCTTTAAAACAATTAACATTATCAATAATTGGTAAGGCCTCCAACCTCTATTCTTTAAAAAAAAAATTCATAAAAAACCGAGAAACATTGTCAAAGGCCTTATCAGCATCTATGAACATTAACGTTTCTTTTGACTTCCAACCTTTCTAATACATCAATTATATTCCTAATATTATCTTTCATATGTCTCCCAGGCAGAAAGCCTGCCTGGTCCTTATTGAATATAATCTGTTAAAACCTTTTTCAATCTGTTGGCCAATATATTTGCAAAAATTTTGTAATCCACATTGAGTAATGAAATCGGTCTGTAGTTTTTCACATCAGATCTATCTTGTTCTGATTTTGGAATCAGAGTTATAAATGCATCTTTCCAGGTGCTTTGTCCCCTCTTATAATCTCATTGCACACATCTGCTAACGGCTGGATTAACCAGTCTTTCAAAGTTTTATAATATTTTGCAGAAAGACCATCTGGTCCTGGGGCTTTGCCTAGCTGCATCTGATTTATTGCTATCTCAACCTCCTGTCTTGCAATCATACCATTAAGTAGGAATCTTTTATCCTTGGGAATTTTTTGCATTTCATTTACTTTAAGAAATTGCTCAATTTTATCTTTATCTTCTTTACCTTTTTTATACAGTTGTTTAAAATATTTCTGAAAACATTTTCTTATATCTGCAGTTTCCCACAGATTTTCCTTCAGATACAATATTTGTAATAGTACTTTGTTTCTGCATTTTTTAATTGCCAAGCCAACAATTTTCCACATTTATTTGCAGATTCATAATTTCTCTGTTCCATCATTTTTATTTTCCATTCTATTTCTTGATTAATAATTTGAGAAAATTGGATCTGCAAAGCTTTAATTTCTTTTTGAATCTGTTGACTCTTAGGCATTGATCTTAAACTCTTTTCTTTATCTTTTATTTGAGACAGAACATTTTCTTTTTTCTCATTCTGTATCTTTTTCTTTATCAAATTTTGTTGTATGAGGAAACCTCTCATTACAGCCTTACCTGCGTCCCAAATAATTCTTGTTTCCACCTCTGTGTTCATATTTATTTCAAAGTAATCTTTTAGAGTCTTTTGGGCCTTACTAATTGTCTGTTCATTCCTCAACAACTCATCATTCATCCTCCATCTGAAGGATCCCTGCAGATATAATTTCATCTCCAAAAACACTGCATTATGATCCGAGCAAGTCTTTGGGCAAATTTCAGTTTTAATAACCCTAGGAGCCAAGTCTCTGGATATCCATAAATAGTCAGTTCTCGAAAATGATTGATTTGCATTTGAGAAAAAAGTGAAGTCTCTCTCCATTGGATTTCGTAGCCTCCATATGTCTGACAGATCACATTTATCTGTCATGGAAAAAAAAAGGCTTTGGTAGACTGCCAGCATTCTGGGATTTCTGTCCTTGTGTTTTACCCGCAAGTGTTGATGCTACCCCATTCAGATCTCCCATTAAAATTAATTTATAATCCAAATATTCCATAAATTTTAAATCCAGATTCTTGAAAAATTCTACTTTGCCATCATTCGGTGCATAAATTCCCAACAAAAGAAATTTATCGCCTTTTGCTGTAATTTCAACTGCAATGCATCTCCCCTCCTCATCCTTAAATAGAATTTTGGGATTCCATTTTTCTTTAACATAGAAAACCACTCCTCTTCTTTTAACTTTATCTGATTAAATAAATTCTTGTCCAAGTTTCTGAAAGATCTTTCTATGAAGTCTAATAACATGTGTTTCTTGTAAGCAAATTATATCCCGATTCTGTTTTACCAAAACATTGTAAACTTGCTTTCGTTTTCAGCTGAATTCAAACCATTTACATCCCAGAAGTAAATTTTTAAAGCCATCTTGACTTTTTAAGGAGTCGCTGCCCCTGCCCCCAATGGATGGGAGCTTTCCAGTCCAAGTTCCTTTGCGTTTTTCTCCAAGAATCTCTCTTTCTCCCCAACAGTCTGTCTCCCTTGAAATTTGAGACACCTTCCAGGAACTCCCACCTAAAAAAGATGTTTTTCCTTCTTAGAGCACTGCTGGCCAATTCTGTGTAGTTATTTCTCAGGGCCAAAAAATGTTTCGGGATCTCTTTAAACAAAATAATCAATTTGTCCTCAATCTTTAAACTTTTTTTGTAGTGGTGGCCTAAAATAATATCTCTTTGCTCTTTGGTCTTAAAAATTACCATACAGTGATGTGTAAGCTTAGAGTCCTTTTTTGGTCCAAATCTATAGGCCTAATCAATCCAGGAATTTCATTCTTCTTTTGGAAGATCCCAACAAGCTGAAAATTCATCAATTCATCAAGATCCCAACAAGCTGAAAATTCATCAATTCATCAATTAGCCAGTCCTTCAAATTGTCCTCCTCTTTCTGTGGTACCCCTCTCAATCTCAAATGGCTTTCCCTCTCTTTCAACTGTAGAAATGCAATTGAATTTGAGGCTTCTTGCTGTGCTCTCTCCAGGTCAGAAACTCTCACAGTTTCCAATTGCGTCAATCCTAGTTCATGACCTGATATATCTGTCTTGTTGTTGTTTAGTCGTTTAGTCGTTTCCGACTCTTCGTGACCCCATGGACCAGAGCACGCCAGGCACTCCTGTCTTCCACTGCCTCCTGCACCCATCTTGTCCTCTGTCGTCCCCTTCTCCTTGTGCCTCCATCTTTCCCAACATCAGGGTCTTTTCCAGGGAGTCTTCTCTTCTCCTGAGGTGGCCAAAGTATTGGAGCCTCAGCTTCATGGATCCTTCATGGATCACTGCCTCCCCTTCATGGATCACTGCCTTGCCGTGGCGAAGGGGCTTGAATAACTCAGAGAAGCTATGAACCATGCCGAGCAGGGCGCCCAAGATGAACAGGTCATAGTGGAGAGTTTTGACCAAACGTGATCCACCTGGAGGAGGAACCGGCAAGCCACTCCAGTATCCCTGCCAAGAAAACTCCATGGACAAAGACAACAGGCATATCTGTCTTAACCCTTGTCTTAACCCCTTTCAACTCTTGTCTCAAATCTGCAGTCTTTTTTTAATTCCTGTATGCTCTGTTGATTGCATCTTACTTCTGTTTTAATTTCCTGTAGCAGTTGCATCACAGCCTCTTCAAAAGTTGGAGCCTTAGAGCCCCTCCTTTGCTTTGCTTTCTCTGCCTTTTCTCCTTTCTCTCCCCCATCCATGGCTTTTTACTTTTTATCCAAGGTCAGTCTCAGTCACACGGGGGAGATAAGGAGGCAGGCAGATTCCCTCCACAAGCCTCAATATAAAAGTCAGCGATATCTCCTTTCCCAAATTTCCTTTTACCCCCTTTTAGTCCTCAAATGGAGCTCCCCCAAAAATACTGTCAGTGCTCAGTTTTGCAGGGTTCTTAAAGTCAAAAAAATTCATCCCCTCCCCTTCCAGAGAGAGGAAGATACCCCAATAATTATATTCCTCTAGTCCCAGGAATTCTCATTTAATCTTCTAAAGTGTGTTTCCAGAGACTTCTAGACGACAAAGAGGGAGGAGGAACCACCATACCGGAGGTTCAAATGTCCTCTCCTGTGGTGGGAAATTCCATGGCCAGGCTAACAGTTTCTCATGCTTTTTTGAATGTGGACATTCCATCGGCTGAGGCAGGTGGGCATTGGAAGAGCACGGAACACGGGAGAGAGCAGCTGTTTGCTATTCTCAATGTGGATCAGGACCCACTTATTGCTGGAATCCTGGCCAAGAGGGCTAACCTAGGCCACATTCACACTGTGGGTTTAAAGGGGAATTGTGAAGGAAGAGTATACAGTGGTGCCTCGCAAGACGAAATTAATTCGTTCCGCAAGTTTTGTCGTCTTGCGATTTTTTCGTCTTGCGAAGCACGGTTTCCCATAGGAATGCATTGAAAATCAATCAATGCGTTCCTATGGAAACTGCCTTCAGACCAGGTCTGGGGACAGTCTGTCCCCCGACCTCTTCTGAAGGCTGGGGGGGGGGCTTTTCTTCCCACCCCCAGCATTTTAAAAAACCCCGGGACAGCGGGGGACTTCTCCGCTGTCCGGGGCGATTTTAAGTCCTCCGCTGTCCCGGGGTTTTTAAAAAACCTCTCCGCCCCCCCGCCAGGCTTCGGAAGGCTGCTCCGAAGCCTGGCGGCGGGAGGAGGTCTCTCCGCCCCCCCGCCAGGCTTCGGAGCAGCCTTCCGAAGCCTGGCGGAGGGGCGGACAGACCTCCTCCCCCCGCCAGGCTTCGGAGAAGCCTTCCGAAGCCTGGCGGAGGGGCGGACAGACCTCCTCCCCCCGCCAGGCTTCGGAGAAGCCTTCCGAAGCCTGACGGAGGGGCGGACAGACCTCCTCCCCCCGCCAGGCTTCGGAGCAGCCTTCCGAAGCCTGGCGGAGGGGCGGGGAGACCTCCTCCCGCTGCCAGGCTACGGAGGAGGTCCGAGGACAGTGGGGAAGACGCGCTGCGCTTCCCCGCTGTCCCGGAAATTTCCCTATGGGCTTTCGTCTTGCGAAGGAAGCCCATAGGGAAATTCATTTTGCGAAGTGCCTCCGCGATGGAAAACCCTTTCGTCTAGCGGGTTTTCCGTCTTGCGAGGCGTTCGTCTTGCGGGGCATCACTGTACATGAGTAGCCAACAGTGACAGGGGGAAAGGGCAGGCGCCACCACCAAGAAGGCCCTCTGCCTGGTTCCCTGTAACTTGGCTTCTCGCAGTGAGGGAACCGCCAGAAGGCCCTCGGTGCTGGACCTCAGTGTCCGGGCAGAACGATGGAGGTGGAGATGCTCCTTCAGGTATACTGGACCGAGGCCATTTAGGGCTTTAAAGGTCAGCACCAGCACTTTGACTTGGGCTCAGAAACGTACTGGGAGCCAATGTAGGTCTTTTAAGACCGGTGTTATGTGCCTTTTCCTCCCCACGCTTGCCCTGCTTATAGAAAAGTTCTTAAGATCTTTCTCTCCTGTTGGAGAACAGTTTGAAGACACCAGCAGTTTCAGCGTTGAACCTTGATGTTCCAGGGACTCATGTATCCCACCCCATTTCAGATGGAGGAGAATGCCAGGGTAGGGCCAGGTACTACGGACTGTGGCGTAAACTTGCTTATACAGTGGTACCTCGGGTTAAGAACTTAATTCGTTCTGGAGGTCTGTTCTTAACCTGAAACTGTTCTTAACCTGAAGCACCACTTTAGCTAATGGGGCTTCCTGCTGCCGCTGCACCACTGGAGCACAATTTCTGTTCTTATCCTGAGGTAAACGAGGTAAAGTTCTTAACCCGAGGTATTATTTCTGGGTTAGTGGAGTCGCTTCAGGTTACAGACTTTGCTTCAGGATGAGAACAGAAATCGTGCTCCGGTGGCACAGCAGCAGCAGAAGGCTCCATTAGCTAAAGTGGTGTTTCAGGTTACAAACCTCGGGTTACACACACTTCAGGTTACAGACTCTGCTAACCCAGAAATAATACTTCGGGTTAAGAACTTTACCTCAGGATAAGAACAGAAATCATGTAGCAACGGCGCAGCAGCAGCAGGAGGCCCCATTAGCTAAAGTGGTGCTTCAGGTTAAGAACGGACCTCCAGAACGAATTAAGTACTTAACCCGAGGTACCACTGTAGTAGTAAAAACTGCTTTCCAGAATTTACAAGCTTTTTTACAGGACCACCGTAAATGACGCAGGATGCCTCTCCGCAAATGCTTTGTTTTGTCCATCCGAAATCTACTGCCAATCAGCTGGTCCCCCGGGATTCTGGTATTATGAAAGGAGGAACTTTAACTCTTCTTCCTCATGGTATTCATAATATAATACAGTTATAAAAGGTTCCTGTGTTGTTGTTTTCTTAAAAGGATGTTGGTGGGTAGGGGATGCCAAATTATTTCTGCCCTTAGCCCTTTCTGCCTTCAAACTCCATGCTGAGACAAGCCTCGGCCCAAGGCTGTTTTAACAATAATATGCAGAACTTTTCTTCCTCTGGATTTGTCATTTTTCTTCTTATAGGAACAGTTATTATGGCAGGTGGGTGCTGGAAAAGCCATTTTAAAATCCAAGAATATGCCAGTCATTTTAAAATGCAAATAGCCACTTAAAACCTCATATTCTGCAATTCTGTGTCATTTGTGTACAGCTCCCAGAATTCAGCATCCTGAAAATGGCACGTTTTATTTTTATTTTTTAGAAGTAAGTGGCTTCAAAAATGATGAAAATCATTTTGACAGCATGCAGGCAGTTCTTAGTGAAATCCCAAGGACCTGGAGGGAGCTTAGCTGAGTAGAGGATTCCATACTCGCACAGATCCCAAGTTTATACACAGTGTGATTGCAGAATTGTGGGTCACGCATGTTGCCCAACCATGTTCCTCCTTTTTCCAGATCTTCTATGTTGCCTCCTTCTTGTATACTGTCAATTACACCTGGCACCTTTACATAGACCTGAAGATGAAATACAACCAGAATCTACAAAACCGGCCACCCCAGGTAAATTTCGTTTTGGTAACAGCTTGTATATTTTTAAGAATAACTTCGTACACCGCTTGATGCGGCAAAAGCTATGCGATTCACACAGATTGTGACAAAGAAATCGCAAGCAGAGAGTCAGTGCGTAATAGCAAAATGCAAAACATTAAAACAGATACTGACATGATACCTGTGGGCTGTTATGATGCTTTGAAGAAAAGGCAGAGCGATCCACGATGACCCTAAAGACTCACTGGCAGGGAAGGCCATACAGTGGTATCTTGGTTTACCGTTCTTAAACCAAAGCGTTCTTAAACCAAGGTGTGCTTTCCCATAGCAGTGGGGGACTCAGTTTACAAATGGAACACGCTCAACAGGAAGCAAAACATGTTCTTATTCCAAGGCAAAGTTCACAAACCAAAGCACCTACTTCTGGGTTTGCAGCGTTCTTAATCCAAGTTGTTCATAAACTACCATATTTTTTGCTCTATAAGACTCACTCCCCCCCCCCCCTAAAAAGTAAGGGGAAATGTGTGTGTATCTTATGGAGCGAATGCAGGTTGCGCAGCTATCCCAGAAGCCAGAACAGCAAGAGGGATTGCTGCTTTCACTGCGCAGCAATCCCTCTTGCTGTTCTGGCTTCTGAGATTCAGAATATATTTTTTTCTTGTTTTCCTTCTCCAAAAACTAGGTGCGTCTTGTGGTCTGGTGCGTCTTATAGAGCGAAAAATATGGTGAATTGTTCTTAAACCATGATATCACTGTATTGGGAAAGATGGGCAGCTTCATATAAGATAAATGTATATGGGTGTGGGTTTGTATTGGAGTGTAGGTGTGTGGCGCATAATGGTTAGAGTTTTGGACTAGGACCTGGGAGACAAGGGTTCGAATCCCCACTCAGCCATTAAGTTCACTGGGTGACGTTGGGCCAGTCCCTGCTTCTCAGCCTAACCTATGTCACAGGATTGTGGTGGGGATTAAATGACAAGGGGAACCATTGAGCTCCTTGGAGGAAAAGATGGGACCTAAATGCAATGAATGCACACACACTTAAAATTAATAATTACCAAAATTCATGCAGTCCTATGGAACTCCTTCCCACAGGAGGCAGTGATGACCACCAGCTTGGATAGGTTTAAAAGTGGATTAGACAAATTCACAGAGGAAAAGGCTATCAATGGCTACTAGCCAGGATGGCTATGCTCCAGTCAGAAGCAGAAATGCTCTGCTGGAGCACACAGGTAGAGAAAGCACTCTTGTGTTTGGGTCCTGGGTAGTTGCTGTGGGAATGATACGATAATCTTTATAATCATTGTCCCATACAGAACAACGAAATTGAAAAAATCTACATAAGACATTCAGAAACCAACAAGCCTGCTATCCCAGCTATTCCAACCTGGTTGGCCCCCTAAAACTATGATACCCCATTTTAAAATACAATATACTCCCATAGAGACTCCTTATACTGCATTTAAAACCAAAATCGCATTTGGGTAGAAATTGTTGTTGTTTTTTTTAAAGATTTTTATTAAAGTTTTCAAAATATTACAAAAAGAAAAAAGAAAAAGAAAAAATACAAAGTAAAAACAGTTAAAAACAATTCAATCTTTCCGTGTCTTATCTTTCATTCGCTTGTTCCCCAGACCTCCTCACACCTCCCTTTTTTGTATCCAGTTCAATTAGTTGGTTCAGCAAATCCTTTCCCTCTTTGTTTTTATCCTAATCTTTAATCTTAATATATTATAATTTTAGATTATCACCTGTTAACAATCCATTTTTGCACATCTTCATAACATTACTGCTAAAAACCACTTAACTTCAATCCAACATAATTCTAACATTCATTAATTTTGCAGTATTTCTGTAGGTAGTCTTTAAATTTCTTCCAATCTTCTTCCACCGACTCTTCTCCCTGGTCTCGGATTCTGCCGGTCATTTCCGCCAGTTCCATATAGTCCATCACCTTCATCTGCCATTCTTCCAGGGTGGGTAGATCTTGTGTCTTCCAATACTTTGAGATAAGTATTCTTGCTGCTGTTGTGGCATACATAAAGAAAGTTCTATCCTTCTTTGGCACCAATTGGCCGACCATGCCCAGGAGAAAGGCCTCTGGTTTCTTCAGGAAGGTATATTTAAATACCTTTTTCATTTCATTATAGATCATCTCCCAGAAAGCCTTAATCCTTGGGCACGTCCACCAAAGGTGAAAGAATGTACCTTCAGTTTCTTTACATTTCCAACATTTATTATCGGGCAAATGATAGATTTTTGCAAGCTTGACTGGTGTCATGTACCACCTGTATATCATTTTCATAATATTCTCTCTTAAGGCATTACATACCGTAAACTTCATACCTGTGGTCCATAACTGTTCCCAGTCAGCCATCATAATGTTATGTCCAACATCTTGTGCCCACTTAATCATAGCAGATTTCACCGTTTCATCCTGAGTATTCCATTTCAACAGCAAGTTATACATCCTTGACAAAGTCTTAGTTTTGGGATCTAACAGCTCTGTTTCCAATTTTGATTTTTCCACCTGGAATCCAATTTTCTTGTCCAAATTATATGCCTCCATTATTTGATAATAATGAAGCCAATCTCGCACTTTGTTTTTTAGTTTTTCAAAACTCTGCAATTTCAATTTATCTCCCTCTTGTTCCAAAATTTCCCAATATTTCGGCCATTTGGCCTCCATATTGAGCTTTTTCTGAGCCTTCACTTCCATCGGTGACAACCACCTTGGGGTTTTGTTTTCAAGCAAGTCCTTATATCTTATCCAGACATTAAACAATGCTTTCCTGACAATATGGTTTTTAAATGCTTTATGTGCTTTGACCTTATCATACCATAAATATGCATGCCATCCAAATACATTATTAAAACCTTCTAAATCCAAGATGTCTGTGTTTTCAAGAAGCAGCCATTCTTTCAACCAGCAGAAAGCTGCTGATTCATAATAAAGTTTAAGGTCTGGCAGGGCAAATCCACCTCTTTCCTTTGCGTCCGTTAGTATTTTAAATTTTATTCTAGGCTTCTTGCCCTGCCAGACAAATCTAGAAATGTCTCTCTGCCACTTCTTGAAACAATCCATTTTGTCCAAAATTTGCAATGTTTGAAACAGAAATAACATTCTTGGCAATACATTCATCTTTATCGCAGCAATGCGGCCTAGCAGTGAAAGCTTCAAGTTTGATCAAATTTCTAAATCTTTTTTCACTTCCGTCCAGCATTTTTCATAGTTGTCTTTAAATAAGTTCCCATTTTTAGCTGTCATGTTAATCCCCAGGTATTTCACTTTCTTAACCACTGTTAAACCTGTCTCGTTCTGAAACCTCTCTCTCTCAATCGCTGTTAAATTTTTCTCTAAAACCTTTGTTTTTAGCTTATTCAGCTTAAATCCTGCAACCTGACCAAATTCTTGAATCAGTTCCAAAACTCTTTTAGTACTAGATTCTGGCTCCTGTAATGTCAATACTAAGTCATCTGCAAATGCTCTCAGTTTGTACTGTTTAGCTCCGACTTGTATGCCTTTAACCAATTGGTCCCTTTTAATCATATTTAAAAGGACCTCCAGGACCGATATAAAAAGCAATGGGGAAATTGGGCAACCTTGTCATGTCCCTTTTTCTATCTTAAATTCCTCCGTAACCACATTGTTAACAATTAATTTGGCCTTTTGTTCAGAATAAATTCTCCCAGAGACCATTTTCACAGTTCAAGGGCACATTTGAGCCCAGCACCAACTCTTGAGGACAGAGAAAAGGGCTACTGGGGATGTAGCCTGTGGAATGGGGGCCCCCAGCCTGGGACTCCTCAAGCAGACATGGCAGACTGGGAGGCGACCCTGGCAAGAGCCTGGCTGTGGTCCCTGTCACCATAGGTAAGCAAGACTGTCTTTGGTGGAAAGCAAAGGAGGTCCTCCTTCCCAGAGCCATGGGCAACCTAAGGAGGAAGAGGAAAGGTGGGGCATTTACATCCCCTTCGCAGAAGCCGCTCATGGTAACAGCTCCTGAATTGTTTTGAGAGGTCCTTACAGACGCAGCGTACCAAACACTCCTTAAAGCCAGGAACTTATCAATAGATATATAAGATTAGACTATTCCATTTTGAAGGTACAGTCCTTGCAGAAAAACTACAACATAAAGGCAGGTTACAAATAATTTACCTGAAATTATACATTGCTTTTAGACAACTTCTGCTGTTGGTTATGGACAGGGAGAGGACGAGAGAGGGAGAAAGGGAAACCAACTTTCTCTCTTTCCCTCTCTTGCTCTTCAGTCCTTTATTTCATTTTAAAAACAAGAACTCCAGTGGGGGAATACTGTAAGTAGCAACTAAGGGTGGGGGGACTGTTTCTCTCTGCCCAAGCTAGCGTGGAGGGCAAGCATAGCATCCTGTGCTGCCTGTCCAGCCAGAACTCGGCAGCCAAGGAGGAATAGCCGAGAACAGCCTTCTCCACCTGGTGCCCTCCAGTTGTGCTGGACTCCTGCTCCCATCAGCCATTGAGCAGGAGCCGTGCTGCATGGGGCTGATGGGAAGGTGTAGTCCAAAGCATCTGAAGTGCACAGGCTGGGGAAGGCTAGTCCAGAGGGAAATGCAACAGCAGCTGCTCTTCTAAGCACAAAGACAAGGAGCCAGAAGGAGCAGTTAGAGGAGGAATGGCGGTCCTTGAGGACTTCCTTCCACCCAGCAGGCCTTCTTGGGTAAACTGCAGCAAAATGCTGCAGATCCTCCATGCACTGCAAGCATTCACAAGGTGGGAGACTCAGTGCCTGGAATGCCGGCAGATTGATGGGCCAAGGAGTCACTTAAACTCCAGTATTTGGGAAACACCAGCACGGGGTCGGAATGGCTCCCGCCCCCGTTCCCACCTGCGCAAACTGTTTTTTAAACCTGTGTTGGATTGAAGAACTAGAGACGCAAAGCAAGGGGGAAGAGAATGAAACTTTAGGTGAAAGTGGCCAGGAGACAGGCATCCTCTGGGAAGGAAGGGTTGCTTGGCAGAATAGCAGCATTTCCTGGGTTGGCACAGACAGAGCCCACCACCTGATCGCTATGGGGACCCACTTTCTGGAAAGAGGGCGAGCAGTGCAATCCTGGCAAGACAGAGCTCTAGGGAGTGTGGACTTTGGCACAATTTGGGGAGGATGGTTTGATGCCCTGCCTGGCGCCAGGTGAGACTCACGGCTGCTTCAAATGCCCTTGGAGCCTGGCGCTGGCGTTCAGAAGACCAGCAAGGCGGGTGTGCTTGGAATGTGGGAGGAGCAAGTTTCAGGTCCTGGAGTCAGGCCTGGCATGGCGGCTGGGTGCAGCTACAGTCCAAGGCAGGAAGCGCAAGAGCTGCTGCAGAGGGAGGCTGGTGGGTGGGGGTGCCCCAGAGCCAAGCGCTGGAGCCACCAGTGAAAGCCTGGTGTGGGGACTAACAAACTGAAGTGTGCCTGGAGGGTGGGTGGAATGTACATATGAGACCGCTGGGTGGAAGGGAGATCTGTTGCACGCGGGGAGGAAAAGATCAACACAGTCAGTGGAGCAGAGGGAACGCTATTGCAATGACACCCTTGCCGGTCCCTGCTCACACCGACTCCCGCAAAAGTAATCCAGTCCGTAGGCACAGGGTGGCTGTTCCCTGCCGTTCACAGTCTTAGAGATTCCCGCCCCCCCCCAAACTCAACCACCCTTTGTCCGTCAAGTGCTGCTCAGAGGACGTCCTGGGTGCTGGAGCCGGGTCAGAGCACCAGAAGCAACCCAAGAGGCTGCTGGCCAGTTTCCTCACAGTTCCAGGAGTCTCTCTGGGACGCAGGAGCCAAAGGGAAAGGTTCCTCGGAAGGACGGGTGGACTCCAGGAGAAGGCGACCGAGATTTCAGAGGGGGCCTCCCGAGACCCCTTGCCCCCAAATCCTCTAGCGGGTCAGACCCCTGTGCTCTGGCTCTCCTCTTCCAGAAGGTTGAGCTTGCTTCTGCTTTTCCCTGGAATGGGGAGTGGGGGGTGGCAAGGAAGAGAAAGAATGGCAATGTTTATACCCCATCGTTGCTGGGCTCTCGGTGGTTTGGCAACAAAGAACTGAGCCATGAGCAGGAACTGAGCATCCTGTATGAAAGAAAGTGTAATGGGGAGCCTGCAGCTCTCCAAATGGGACCTCAGGACTGGAAGGCCCTCTCTTTGGCCCTCTGCTCTCTCCCCAGGCTTAGCCCTCACCCTTCTTGAGCTCCAATCCTGCCTCTTGCTTGTCTGTTTGTTTGTTTGTTTGAATGAATGAATGGAGAGGTGTGTGCAGAAAGCAGCCCCTTGCAGAAAGGTCAGCTCCACAGCGGTCGCTCTGCTCACCTTTGCCTCTGGCTCAAGGTGGCATGCTTTCCATCCTCATAGCAAGCAACAGCCCTGCGAGGGAGGTTAGGCACTGAGAGGAAGAGCCCAAGGCTACCCTGTACGCTTCATGGCTGAGCTGAGATGTGAACCTGGGTCTTGGCAGTCTGAAATGCCAGCCACTTGGCCACCCTGGTTCTTTCAAGCACACCACTGCCTTCGAGGAGAAGCAACCAGGGTTCAAATTCCCACTCAGCCATAAGCGGTCTTGGGCCAGTCACTCTGCCTCTCAGCCTAATCCCACCTCACAGGGTTGTCGTGGGAATTAAATGAGGAAGGTGGGGGAGGGAGGGAAGAACCATGTGACCTCCTTGGGAGAGAAAGGTGCAGGAAATAAATAAATAACAAATAAGTTGAGATTCTAGAAAGCTGAGTATCTTGTCCAATGCCAATTTCTCTGCTCCCACGAAATTGGAACACACACACACACACAACCCCGCAAATATGGTTGTGCATGGTGGGGGGTAGGATAATACAGTCAGCCAGTTCACCAAGTTCTTCCATAACACAGTGTGGCAAATACCCACTTGATAAACTACCACCTGTACTCTTGCCATGTGAAGAGTGGAGACACGCTTTAGCCCTGGGAATGAGACAGATTCTCTCTCTCTCTCGAGTCTCACTGAAGGGAGGAGGAAAGCAGCCTAGCATGGAATCAGAACGGTGAAATCCAACCCCCGCCCCCCCCCCCAGGGATCTCCCCTGCCCTCTTGCAAGGTGGGCCCACCCCTTCCTCCCCTGCACAAAAGAGCCACATCTGGTTAAGGTGGGAAAGGCAGGATTGGGGGGGGGCAATTAGCGATCCAACAGACAAAGGTCTGGTTTGCAGATGCTACAAAAATTAGATGGTAGAAAGAACTGTTCCACTTTAGGGTGCAGCCAGGAGGGTCGGTGCTGCCCTCGTTAAACAACAAACACAAACCCCCGCAAGCAGAAAACCTGCAGAAGAGAAGAAGTAAGGGAAGCATGCAAATTGGCACCTCCCACTTGCAGTCTGACATGATACAATCATTCTACTACTTCTGAGTAGACCTAACCTAAGATGGGTGCTCTTAATGACCCATCCATCAGGCCAGGGGTTGATTAGTTGAGCCTTTCCCCCTGGCAGCTCCCTCCTGATGAGATGCAGATTCCGTGGGGAAGGAGGGGAGGAGTAACCCAGTTAGTCCCTAGGGTGACTGGGTCATTAAAAAGTTCTGCTTGTCCTACAGCAATCACCCAACTGGGAGACTAAACAAGGACTAGGCAACCTATGGCCCTCCAGGTGTTGCTGACCATGAGCCATGGAGATGGGGCTGAAGGACCCCCAGAGGGCCTGCTGCTGTCCCTTCCCCTGGGTCCAGAGGGCACTGCAAGGAGGGGAAATGCAGGAAGGGAACCAACTGGATATATTTACCTTGTGGTTTTCAAACAAAAAAGGCACTCCAGACTATGGCAGAGAGGCCTGTATTAAATGCAGTTCTCAATTGTGCCAAAGAAAGAGAGATTGAGCGGGAAGGCTGGAGGGAGAAAGGAAGAAAGAGAAGAGGAGAGATGGCAGTGTTTAGCTCCTGGAAGGACAGTGCAGAAGAAAACGCGTGGAAAGGAAAGACACACAGCTTTGCTGGGCAAGGAGCCCCACCGACAATGCCCCTGTGCTCCTGCATCCAGACCAAGCGCCGCCTCCTCACCTTCACTGCCTCCCCCACCTGCCTGTCTCTGAGCTCTTATGTCCCCAGATGACAGATACAGCCCTTCCTGCGACTGCCATGTCTTTCTGTGTCTCAGGCTCATTGTCAATGCCTGGGACTGCCTCCCAGAAAATCAAGCCTCCTCTCCCTTCCTTCTTTCAAACTCCTCCCTTGAAACCCCACCTCCCTTTTTCATGAAGCCCTTGGTAAACACCCCTGATCCCCATGCCCTTTGGCAGCCTTCGCCAACCAGGTGCCCCCTGCCAGATGTTTTAGGCCAGCGGTGCAATGAATGCATTCAAGGGTGTCCACATTAAGCATTCATACTGAGTCTTAATAAGCATTCATACTGTTGCTGAACTCCAACTGGCTGGTGGTGAGGGGTGATGGGAGCTGCAGTCCAGAAACACCTGGAGGGCCCCACGTTGGCTGCCTCTGGTCTACCTAGTCCAGCATCCCACAGCCTCTAAAAATCTACAAGCAGGACATGAAGACAAAGGCCTACTAAAGCTCCTCAGCAGGGATTGCTCCGTTGTGTCATTCCTTGGCACATGGAGCTCCTACCTAGCCACCAGGCCATGGCAAGACCAATCCTCCACAAAATGGTCTAAGCCACATCTAAAGTCATTTAAGCCAGCAGCCATCACCAAATCTTTTGGCAGAAGTTGGAGAGACAATTGGTTGCCACTTCATTTCTGGGCACAATTTAAGGTGCTCATACTAGTGTTTAAAGCCCCAAACGACTTTTGCTACCTTCCTCCCTGCCAATTTTCTCAGACAGATGTAAGATCAGCAGAGCCCCCCCCCCCCCCCGGTCGTTCCACCTTCTTCAGAAGTTTGGGAGGTGGTGGCCTGAGGGAGGACAATCTCTGTGGCAGCCCCACGTTGTGGAATTCCCTCCCCACAGAGCTGTGTCTGGCACCTTCACTGTCCTGCTTTCAGGGAATACTGAAGACAAACCTCTTTACCTTGGCATTTGGCACCTGAGGTATATATAGTTAGGAACCACCTTATTTCTGTGGTGGTAATTTGCTTTACGTGCTTTTGATACTGAATTTTAAACTGCAACCTGCCCTCGGAATTGAGGATGAAGGGTGCATAATAAACTGACTAGACAATAATGATAACTCTGTGCACATACACCAACCGATTTTCCTGACTCGCTCCTCTTCCCTTGTGTTGCATCTGCAGTGCCTGCAGGAATCCTGCCCCATCTCCACCCAAGCAGCGCCTGCAGGAATCCTGCCCCATCTCCACCCAAGCGGGCAGCCGTGGTCCAAAACGGGAGGAGAAAATGGCAGGTCCCGGCACGGGTGGCATAAGGGAGCTGAGCCACAGCGCCACCTGGTGACCCACAACGGAACAAGCACATACCTGGCGTGGCATTTTTGTCATTCAGAAGCTTTGTCTGGCTGCTGGGGATGATTTTCGATTCAACGGTGTCAGGTGACTGTTGGGAGTTCTGTATCTTCGAGGCTATGAGAGCATTGCGATATTGCAACCGGGTAACCTGTGGGAAAGAAGCCACAGGTCAGTGAGAGATGATCGGCACCTCAGCCACCATCCGCTTGGAAATCACGTGGCTGGTTTGTTCTGTGTTTGCCAAGGGTCCCTGGCTAAGAGCAAAGAGGGGAAAGTGCCATCATCACACTCAGATCCTCCTTGCGGACCTCCCAGAGGGATGTGGTTGGACGCTGCATTAGATGAGCCTTTGGGGTTTTTAACTGGTTATGCAATCAATTAAAGTTGCAACCCTAGTGATCTGTGATCACCAGAGAATTTTGCCAAAGTCTTGCCTGTACATCTTGCCTAGCTGAATGCGGCCCCCTAGAAGCTCAATATACCTCATATTTTTGTCACTTTCCTGAGATTGCAAAAGCAGGGAGATGATCCAGTCCCCAGCAGGGCATCATATATGCTGTGGATCAGCACGCGACTGGATGGAGGCCTAAGATTGCAATTTGGTCAAAAGAAGGAACTTACTCAAGCAGGTGAGCCCAAGTCACAGACTATGGAGAAATGCTACAGATTTCAAAGAGAAATCCTATTTGCTGAACTGATTTCCAAAGATCTTTGGCTGGTGGCCAACAGCCTACTTCTCCAGAGTCTTTCTTTTTATGGTGTTTACCTTGATGAGCTGCAGATCAGTGAGTCCCCGGACAGTGGAGTCAGGACAGTTAGTGGTGGTCTCTGTGCTTTCAAGCTGCTGATCACCCGGGTTCATCCTCCTGAGAGTGGACACTGGGGACTGATGAACTATTGAAGGAAAACACATCAGTGTTGCAAATGAGAGGCAGGGAGTTTAGGAATGTGGCTTCTAACCCAGAACTCTGCAAGTCCTGCCTTTAAAAAAAAGAATGTTTTTTTCAAGTTCTCATGAATGCAGCCGAAACAACAACTATCTAAACCTATTATCTGTTCTTGTTAAATGCAGGTCTGTAGCTTTTCCTGAATGCTCCCCTTCCTCTGCTGTTGTATGTTTAAAAAAGCCAACAATAAATGCCGATGGACAACCAAGTGACTCAGCAGCTGAAGTGTGCAGGGGAAGAAGTCTGTGGGTGCCTCTCTTGACGCTCAGGCTGCAGAGGGGGGAGCTAAAGGGCTTGCAGGGGTCCAATCTGTGGGCGGAGCCAACACTGCCGGTCGGTTCAAAACACAGGAGCATAAGAAACTGCCCAGTACCAAGTCAGAACCATCTAACACAGTGTGGTCTAATCACCAGCAGCGGCTCTCCAGGGTTTCAACACAGGGACACTCCCAGGGATTGAACCTGGGACCTTCTGCATGCAAAGCAGATGCTCTACCGCTGAGCTACAGCCCTGGCCCTTTCAAAAAGTAGCCAGCAGCTCAAGCTCTGGTGCAAATCTCTCATCCCGAAAGGGCTCTCGGTGGCGGGGAGAGGTGGGAAGAAACGTGTGACTCACCTGAGGAAGGAGCTGTCAGGGCAGAGACACCGTAGTAATACGTGAAGGCTCCCTTCTCAAACTTCAGTCCCTCCTTCCCAATCTCGACTTCAACCCTGCCCTGGGAAGGAGAAGAGAAAGCAATGCAAGGTGAGAGGGAGGGAGGGAGCAATGCAGAGAGAGGAGAAAGCAAGTTGAGATTTGACCTAGTTGAATCTTAGATCCTGATCCCATATTCTTGTAGCTCACTCAGCACAAGTTGGTTTGGTTTCTATTGCGTAAACCAACCCTTTTTTTAGTTTAAGACAGTCCCTGCTTTTACTTTAGTAGTACCACTCTTGAGTTGCAAAAAATAAAGTTTTAATATGTTATGCATTAAAAAGAGAAAAGTAACAAACTAAGCACCTTTTACCCAACCTAAAGGCATAGTTCAGATCTAAATAACAATAGCAAAGTTCATATAAGCCCTGAAGAGGAGAGTCTGAAAGTTACTGATGTCAGTATAAAGGAAGACGTTAACACAACAGTATCTTACAGAATACGGCAGGTACAGTTTCCCCTGGAGGGTTCATGTGCTGGATAAATGGCCACTAATCCGCCATGGAAGTTTCTCATGGGGGGGGGGCGTTTGTACTGGGCAGCTTCTGCTAACTTGATGCTCTCCAGACCCCTGCAAGCACAGGCATACTCAGTGGCGTAGCGTGGGGGGTGCAGGGGGGGGGCCCGGCCGCACCGGGCGCAACATCTGGGGGTTAGGGTTAGGGGCGCAAATCCACGGGTTAGGGGGCGGAAATCCATGGGTTAGGGGGCGCAAATTACTTGCCTTGCCCCAGGTGCTGACAACCCACGCTACGCCACTGGGCATACTAGCTGGGGCTGATCCGAGTGGAGGTCCAAAAACACTAATTTTTGTATCCAACCAAGTTCTACTCAGAGTAGACCTAATGAAATTAATGCACTTAAGTTAGCTGTGTGTATTAATTTCCGTGGGTCTATTCTGAGCTTTAGATTGGATGGCCAGCGTTGGATACAGTTCTAGGCTGGCAAAGGTTACTGCAGGATTATGGTTTCCCTGATATGGCCCCTGTGGGCACCCCTTGACACACTCCCATTTTATTTTATTTGAGCAGTTTTTGGGAGGCCTGCGTTTTGTTTTGGGGTGTATGGAGGTGCTGGAGTGTGTTCTGAGCAACACCGGTTTTTCCTCTGTGAAATGGATATTCTGTGGTGCCCAGAACAAATTCTTAGGTTTCCAAATGTGCTCCTGTGTCCAAAAGGCTGGGGACCTCTGTCCTAAGCCAACTTTACTCCACACCAAATTTTAATGAGGGTGTGGTTAACCTGCTAACACCCCTTCCTTAGTTCCACCTGCAAGGGCAGATTTTCTCTTTCTTTTCCCGAATTCCGTAAGGCAAGAGGCAGTGACAAGACCGTGAGCAGATTCCTGCAGAGGCACGTGTGGTTCTCAGTCCCACGTCAGCTGATGACTCCATGTGGCAGCACTGGCCAATCTGGCCCCCTCCAGGTGCTGTGGGACCACAACTCAGCGGCTGCTGGCTAGGGGCTGATGGGAGTTGTAGTCCTACAACATCTGGAGGGCACTAAATTGGCAAAGGCTGCAATTCCAAGTGCATCTCCCTGCAATGGCCAAGCTAGTAGGTGAACCATAAAAACAATGCACCGCCACTCAGTGAAGGAAGCATTTTAGACTGTTATGGTTCTGGCTGTGGAATTGTCTCTCAGAGAATACCAAAAGCCAGCTGTCCTTGATCTGTACACTTTAATGTGGGGGAAAGGCTTTCCAAAGTCCCCACATTTGGCACGAAGTTCAACCGTAAGCTAGAATTGCCCCTCTTTCTCAACACTGCCTGCCCACAAAGAAGCAGCCAATTCAAGAGACTGCCCCCCCCCTCATTGCGTGGGGTGCCTACAGCACCCAGCACCTTGGAGCAGCTGCTATAGGGTGGGGGGTAGTCCCCACACATGGGGATGCCGGGTGGCCATTCCATTGTCTCATAGTGCCCCAGACGAAGCACTGATCCAGGAGGAATTCAGGTGGTTCTCTGCCGCTGCCTGATAAGCCCAATAGCTGGACGCCCCCCTGTTACTCTGCAGACTGGACTGGCAGCAGAGTCTTCTTTCAATACTGGACCGTGGCTGCGAATATGCTGAGCATTTCATGCACGTTCCCAACCCCCACAGCAAAGAACCTTGGGAACTGCAGATCGTCCCCCTCACAGAGATCCAATTCTCAGTCCCTTCAACAAACTACAGTTCCCAGGACTCTTGTGTGTTGGGGTGTCTACTTTAAATGCATGTCCTCCACCACACGCGGGGGCAGCATCTCAGTTTGGGGAGCACAGGGCAGGCTGCGTGGCACACATAGCTCCGCCCTCCAATGGAAGGGGAAAGTCAGGGTGCTGAAGAAGAACAGCCAGTGGGGCTGCCAGTGCTGTGCCCACCAGCATCTTCTGCCACTCTCTGACTAATGGCAGAGCCGGCTCTGCTCTTTGCACCGCCCTCCACCAGAGGTTCAGCTTCCCGTTGTGGACTGCCTCCTTCTCCTGCTGCCCCCAGGAGCCCCTTCTGTCTTGGGGCTCAGGGAAGAGCGAGGTGAGGCTGGCCCTCCTGCCGCCCCTCATTGCTCACTGGCTTAGAGGGGGCAGGCAGAGCAGGAGGGCTGTGGCCACGGCAGAGGGCCCCCTGCTTGGGATGACCTGCAGGTCAGACGCCTGCAGGTGCTGACCCCCAACACTGGGTCTGTTCCTCCCCCAACCCAACAGGGTCCTTTGTGTCCCACAGGTGGGTAACTCTCACTGGGAGGCAACGGGGCGCTTCTTTTCTTCATTGGCTTCCTACCCAAAGTGAGGAGGGGTCGGGTTGGTCAGGGACCCCTGGGGTGCCCCCACCCCACAGCAGCAGCAGGAGGAGGAGGTGGTGGTGGTTCATGAGGCAGCACAATGGACTGCACCACTTTGGACTTGGGGTGAGGAGCCCTATTGCTGGGCATTTGCCTCACATGTGAAGCATGTCCGAGAGAGAGGTCTCTGGGCAGTCTTCTGCCATGAAGGTTTCCTAGTCAGCACAGAGTTCTTGAGAGAGGGAAGCGACTGAAAACATCCACTCCCTGCTCCCCCTGCTGCCATCTAAAGTGGCGCAACCCTCAGCACGCTCCCAGCTCCTCCTGCTGAGCCTGAGGCCAGAGCTCCCTATGCGCAGAGCCCTATGCTCAGAGGCCTCTTCAGGCGCAGAAGTGAGCAGGAGGTGCACCAGCATGGGCTCCTGGGGTGGGCAGGCAGGATGGCGCCTGGACAAGCAGAAGCAGATCGAGCCAGCCAGGGCACAGACAACAGCCAGCTCCTGAAGGGACCATCAACGGCCTGATGGACTGAGGTTGAGAGACCCTTCCCCAGGACCACCTTTTCCTCTTCCTCCTCCTCCTCCTCTTCTTCTCATCATCATCATCATCATCGCACCCTCCACCCTCACGTCCCAGGGCAGGATACAACATTTAAACACATTATTAAAGCCAGTCCAAAGCAAGTTACAATCAAGGAATGAGGTGGGTCCTAAAAACATACATCTCCACTCTCAATAGCCCTGAGAGAAGGCATAAGCCAGGCAGCCCAAAACTATCGGCTCCAGAAGCCTGTCAAATAAATAAATAAAAATAATGCTATTACTATTATTTATGACACATTTTAACTGCTTGTCCTTTAACATTTAAAAATGTGAACTGAAATACAGTGGTACCTTGGTTTACGAACTTAATCCCTTCCGGAAGTCTGTTCTTAAACCAAAGCGTTCTTAAAGAAAACCCCAAGGTGGTTGTCACCGATGGAAGCGAAGGCTCAGAAAAAACTCAATATGGAGGCCAAATGGCTGAAATATTGGGAAATTTTGGAACAAGAGGGAGATAAATTGAAATTGCAGAGTTTTGAAAAACTAAAAAACAAAGTGCGAGATTGGCTTCATTATTATCAAATAATGGAGGCATACAATTTGGACAAGAAAATTGGATTCCAGGTGGAAAAATCAAAATTGGAAACAGAACTGTTAAGATCCCAAAACTAAGACTTTGTCAAGGATGTATAACTTGCTGTTGAAATGGAATACTCAGGATGAAACGGTGAAATCTGCTATGATTAAATGGGCACAAGATGTTGGACATAACATTATGATGGCTGACTGGGAACAGTTATGGACCACAGGTATGAAGTAAAAACAGTTTACGGCATGTAATGCCTTAAGAGAGAATATTATGAAAATGATATACAGGTGGTACATGACACCAGTCAAGCTTGCAAAAATCTATCATTTGCCCGATAATAAATGTTGGAAATGTAAAGAAACTGAAGGTACATTCTTTCACCTTTGGTGGACGTGCCCAAGGATTAAGGCTTTCTGGGAGATGATCTATAATGAAATGAAAAAGGTATTTAAATATACCTTCCTGAAGAAACCAGAGGCCTTTCTCCTGGGCATGGTCGGCCAATTGGTGCCAAAGAAGGATAGAACTTTCTTTATGTATGCCACAACAGCAGCAAGAATACTTATCGCAAAGTATTGGAAGACACAAGATCTACCCACCCTGGAAGAATGGCAGATGAAGGTGATGGACTATATGGAACTGGCGGAAATGACCGGCAGAATCCGAGACCAGGGAGAAGAGTCGGTGGAAGAAGATTGGAAGAAATTTAAAGACTATTTACAGAAATACTGCAAAATTAATGATTGTTAGAATGATGTTGGATTGAAGTAAAGTGGTTTTCAGCAGTAATGTTATAAAGATGTGTAAAAATGGATTGTTAACAGGGGATAATCTAAAGTTATAATATATTAAGATTAAATATTAGGATAAAAACAAAGAGGGAAAGGATTTGCTGAACCATCTAATTGAACTGGATACAAAAAAGGGAGGTGTGAGGAGGTGTGGGGAACAAGCGAATGAGAGATAAGACACAGAAAGATTGAATTGTTTTTAACTGTTTTTACTTTGTATTTTTTCTTTTTCTTTTTTCTTTTTGTAATATTTTGAAAACTTTAATAAAAATCTTTAAAAAAAACAACAACAATTTCTACCCAAATGCGATTTTGGTTTTAAATGCAGTATAAGGAGTCTCTATGGGAGTATATTGTATTTTAAAATGGGGTATCATAGTTTTAGGGGGCCAACCAGGTTGGAATAGCTGGGATAGCAGGCTTGTTGGTTTCTGAATGTCTTATGTAGATTTTCTCAATTTCGTTGTTCTGTATGGGACAATGATTATAAAGATTATCGTATCATTCCCACAGCAACCACCCAGGACCCAAACACAAGAGTGCTTTCTCTACCTGTGTGCTCCAGCTGATCCAACAAAGAAGGAAATCAAAGAGAGAGAGGGATGCTGCGTGACTTGTCCTTTCGTTACCTGGACAGGTAAGGTCACGCCCACCTTCTATCACATGCAAAAGGAAGGATGCTCTAGCCAGGAGGAGCAGGAAGTTTTGACTGGCTGGACCAAACATTCCTTCACATGTCTTCTCTAACATTACAAGGAATGTTGTACTTGACTGCTTCTCAGTGATTGCAAGGGAGCTACATTTGTATCCCTCTGGCTTCCATGACGGAAGCTGTCAATGCAAGGAAAATAAATAAAAATAAAAGAAACAATGTGAGCCTCAGGTCAACCCCTGACAGCACCACTGACATGACCAGCGCTGCGGACAATGGGACCTATGGGCTAGCCATGCAGGGTGGGCCCTTTGCCCCGACTGCAGCTGGGGTAATAAAGCCACATTAAAATGAATCCTCAAAACTAATAGCAAACTCATTCTCCACCTGCCAACTGCACCGTCCACCTTCCGAGAGGGAGGAAAGCATCACCCAAGGTTTGCAGAAGTTCAGAAAATACGTTGGGGTAAAGGTAAAGGGACCCCTGACCATTAGGTCCAGTTGTGACTGACTCTGGGGTTGCGGCGCTCATCTCGCTTTATTGGCCAAGGGAGCCAGTGTACAGCTTCCGGGTCATTTGTCCAGCATGACTAAGCCGCTTCTGGCGAACCAGAGCAGCGCATGGAAACGCCGTTTACCTTCCCGCTGGAGTGGTACCTATTTATCTACTTGCACTTTGATGTGCTTTCAAACGGCTAGGTTGGCAGGAGCAGGGACCGAGCAACGGGAGTTTACCCAGCCGCGGGGATTTGAACCTCCGACCTTCTGATCGGCAAGTTCTAGGCTCTGTGGTTTAACCCCATTATGTTGGGGTAGGGGAATGTCATCTCCAGCCTGGTGAGAGTGCCTTTTTTAAAAACGATTTTTTATGAAGACAACTCTGCATGCAGCTTGTTCGCTTCAGCCCTGCGCAAGCTGGCTAGAACTTATTGCCTAGGCTTGTAGGGTCCTGCCCGTCTCCACTTCCCCCTCTTTCCATCTTCGGGGCTCAGTGGTGGGAGGGAGGGCAGAGATAATCACCAGCACCCCATCCTCCTCCCAAGTTTGGGCCCTGAAATTTCACGGGACAGGGCAAGTGTACTCAGCGTGTTCAGGAGCTACACAATGCTGATCGACTTTTGCTTTTGGGCAGGTGGGTTTGTTTTTTTATAGAAAAAACAGGATGGAGAAGGAAATGGAACTGTCATGCTTAACTAGGCCTTTTCCAGGAGGGGAGGCGAAAGGGGCTGCAGTGTGCTGAACCCCTCTGCAACATTTTGTTGCAGGTTCTACTCGTCTTTCAAAATGGCACTGGGGTGCTCCTTCTGAAAAGCAAATGGGGATTTTTTTTGAGGGGGGGAGTGAAGGTGGCTGCTCTTTGGGGCCCCTCGGTTTATGGGATTTCTACCCCAGTATCTTCTTAGATGACAATCTACACTGTGTTGCCATTTTATTCTCACGCCAACCCTGTGAGGTATGGTATGTCAGGCTGAGAGGATGAGCAACAGGTCCAAGACAACCCGAGGAGAGCCGTGGGCAGTATTCATGTTATTTCATGTCAAAGATTTATATTGGGGAGGAGCAGCAGCAAAGCACCTTGTTTCGAATGCAGAAGGTACGAAAGGGGGGGCGGGGCTGAAGCAAACAATTTCAGAGGAGGCCTTTTTGTCTGTTTAAAGATGTGGATAAGGAGACGGAATACATTTAAGGGAGCAAAACAGGGCAATAGCCGAAGAAAAGCACAGTAAGCAGCAGCAACAGTGAGGATAGGAGACTCCAGAGAGGCTGGAAACGGACTAGGCCTCAACATGAAAGCAAAGTACCGTATTTTTCACACTATAGGACGCACTTTCCCCTCTCCAAAAATTAAGGGGAAATGTGTGTGCGTCCTATGGAGCGAATGCAGGCTCCTTGGCTTCAGCGATAGCAGCGCGAAGCCTCTGAAGCGCAGAGGGAGCGCTCCCTCCGCGCTCTGGAGGCTTCGCGTTGCTTTCGCTGAAGCCTGGAGAGCGAGAGGGGTCAGTCAGCGAAAGGAACCCGAAGCCTTTGGAGTGCAGCACGAGTTCCCGCTGCGCTCCAAAGGCTTCAGGTGGCTTTCCTCGAAGCCTTTGGAGCACAGCGGGACCTCACGATGCGCTCCAAAGGCTTCGGGTTCCTTTTGCTGAAGCTGGGAGAGCAAGACTCTCCTGGCTTCAGCCGAGAGGGAGAGCTGCACAGCGCCCCTTCAGTGAAGCAGGAGGAGAAATGGAAGGGGCGCTGTTTATCCTGCCGCTTCGCTGTAGGGGCGCTGAGCAGAGAGGGTGAGAATTTTTTTTCCCCTGTTCTCCCCCTCCTATGGTCCAGTGCGTCCTATGGCCCTGTGCGTCCTATAGAGCGAAAAATACGATATTTCATGGAGTTGGACCAGTGGCTTTCAGGCAAGGGTCCCTCACAGACCTACCTGGAGGTGCCAGGTTTCGAACCCAAGACCTTCATCATGCTGATCAAGGGCTTTACTGCTGCGTTGTGTTCCTTCCCCAAAAAAGTAAATTAAGGTGCTAGACCTCATGGTCTTGAGGGGTGGGTGGGAAAGAGCTGATTGAAATGGCACCGCCCGATTCCACTGCTTCAACTGGAATTTTGCTGCTCTCCAGCTCTGCTGCAGCCACTGACCCTGCCCGTCTCCCCATCTCTCTCCTAGGCCCTGACGGCATCATCCCAGGGCCTCCTGAACTGCGCTGTTTACTGCTGGACCCAGCATACGTTCCGCTGCATGAAGCGCAGGGCCTGCCAAGACGGCGAGACCCAGACGCCGCTCCTGCGGTCCCAGAAGAGGTTCTACGAAAGCACGCTTCCCGCCGCTGGCCGCCAGGCAGAGGCCAAGTCTGCTGCGGGCTCCACGGCGCTGTGAGCAAGGGAGCTTTTGGAGTCCCTCTGGCTGAGCACCCGAAACTCTCTCCTCCCACTCCTTTGGCACCCCCTCCTCGCTGCCACGTATTGCCAGAGGGGAAGGTGGGCAGCCCAGCCACCTTGGCCCACCAGGCTCCCCACCCGATTCCCACCCGTCCCCTGCCATGTTAAAGAGGCCTTATCCAGTCCAGCGCCCTGTAACCTACGAGGTGGGAGGGAACGGGCAAGAACTCTGGCATTCAGAAAAGGACTGGTCTACACAAGGAGCGAGACCGCGACTGGCCAGCGGCGGCAGCAACGGCACCCTCTCCCCAATGAGCCTTTTGGTGGAGCAGGAAAGCTGAAGCTTCGTCATGGGACCTGGATGGTGTGTTTGACAACCATTATTTATATGGGCGAGGGGGAGCCTCTTTTAATTCTGCAGCAGTTCCTGTACAGGAGATTATTCCAGGACTGTGTTGGAATCTGGATGTGTGTGATAATAGGCTGCTGTGGGGCCGACCTTTTCTTCTTCAGAGCTGCTTGTTTTTGTCGTTTTCCACTCAACAGTAAAGACAAAAGGGAACATGTGGCATTTATTGTCTTGGATATTATTATTATTACTGTTAACATTTATATGAGCCAGTCTGGTGTAGTGCTTAAGAGCGGTGGACTCGTAATCTGGTGAACCGGCTTCGCTTCCCTGCTCCTCCACATGCAGCTGCTGGGTGACCTTGGGCTAGTCACACTTCTCTGAAGTCTCTCAGCCCCACTCACCTCACAGAGTGTTTGTTGTGGGGGAGGAAGGGAAAGGAGAATGTTAGCTGCTTTGAGACTCCTTAAGGTAGTGGTAAAGCGGGATATCAAATCCAAACTCTTCGTCTTCTCGTATCTCATCTTTCCTCCAAAGAGCTCAAGCTGGCTTACCTCCTACTCCTCCCCACTTTATCCTTACCACAACCCTGTGAGGTAGGTTAGGCAGAGATACTGTGACTGGCACAAGAGCCACCCTGTGAGCTCTCCCAGACCTAGTCCAGCTCTCTAACTACTGCGCTATCACTGACTCATACACACACCACACCAGTGTGTGTGTGTGTGTACGCTTGTACACACCGAGGGGGCCCTTTGAATACATTGCGAGTTGTGCAAATCTCTGCATGCTTACTTGGAAGCAAGTGCCACCCCTGCAATGGGACTCCCTCCTGGGCAAGTTTGAGCAGCCATATAAGCATGTCTCTCTTCCATCATTTGCTTAGCCTAAGCTCAGTTTTGGCCAACATGGTGTCCTCCAGCCGCTTTGAGCCAAAACTGCCCTCAGCCCTGGCCATCAAATTGCAAGAAAAGAATCTTGTGCTCAGGCCCTGCTTGTGGGTTTACCACATGCCTCTGTTTGGCGACTGTAAGAACATGATGTTGGACTTGATGGGCCATTGGCCTGACTCGGCAGGATTCTTCTCATGTTATCTCTTTGCTGTTTCACCCTGGATGAAAAGGGCGAGTGAGGGAAAGCCAAGTTTGTACACATGGTTAATTGTGCAAACCCAGTTCCTAAATGCTAGTGAAATGACACTTAACGGTCCTTGAAGTTCTGAGTTAGTCACCCAACAAGGACAAACTGTTTTACTACTGCTAGGTTACACAGCACGGAGTGAAACATTTGATTTCATTAAACTATTTCAGTGCATTCTTCTTAAGGCTTTTGCAACTGGGGGAAAATGCAAATTTTATTAGAGCAAAGACCGTATTACAATTGCTCCTATTATAAGGACTATATACAGGGGAAATTTATTTCTGGGATGAGGGAGCATGTGCGCCGCACCCGACATACGGCTGAACTACAGTTCCCATCAGCCCCTGGCGCAGCATGGTCAACAGCCAGGGATGATGGGAACTGGAGTCCACTTGCCACCAACCTCTGCTTTATTATAGATGCTTTGGAGTGCAGTCGATGCCTTAACAGGAGGTCCAAGGATGCCTTGAAATGTCCACAAGCATTACTCTTTGGAATCTGTAGAGTTCAATCCTTCCTTTGCTTTGCAAAAGCGACAGGAATCAACTTTGTCAACATCTTGGCTGCTGCCTTGCAGATTCCCTCCAACCTGTGAGCTGGTGAATTGCCTAAACCATCCTGGTAGCTTCCACAGCCTTGGCACAATGAAAGTGATAGCGGCAAGAACCAGGACTCCTAGAGGGATCACCGTTCCAAAAGCTCGTTTCACGACTTTTGTGCTCCAGTTCTGCCTTGGAGACCCACCATCAATGCTTCCCCCAGACCCCCAAAACTTGCAGTTCGGAGGGGCCCAGCCGTTGTTGCAGTGGCAGTTATTGCGGTTGTTACAAACACCTCTGTCACTGCACTGTTTATTGGGATCACACACTGCCTTCTTCCTGAAAATGCACGTCTGGTTCTTGCAGAGTTTCCCAGGGCCGCATGGAGTGCCGTCAGGCACCATTCCGAGATCCACCAAATCTGTCCCGCCATGGTAGGCCACGCTCCAGCAGCCAGCACCAGCGCCTGACAACTCAGTGGGAGTCACGGTATAGTGTGGTATTGAAGGTACGTCTCTGACGTTGCTACACTGAATTCTCCCGCACTTTACGTCTTGAGGCTGGCATTTCACAAAAGTACTTCCTGTCCAATACCTGCCACAGTTGCCATACTTATCCCCCACAGTATTCCGAGACTGAAAGCAGGATGCTGGAGCCGCTCTGGCTCCATAGCCAAAGATCCTGGCGCACAGGTAGTTGTGAGTCCAACACTGCTTGGCATAACAATGGGAATCGTGTTTGCTGCACGGCGTCCCGTCTTGCATGTACACATCATTGGGGCACCACTCAGATTTCCCACTACAGTACTCGGGAAGGTCACACTCATTGATCTGAATTCGACAAAGGTCTCCACTTGGACGGAAGTGACAGTTTTTACAACATGGCCCAGAAGAGCACTGTGCACGTGGCTTCAAGGTGCAGTCAGCGTTGCAGCAAAGATTCTGCCTGCACCTCTGCGTGCCGCCGCAGTCACATTCTTCTCCCTTATCCAACACTTCATTGCCACAATGCTTGATAGATGGTATTTTTTGGGGCCTGTTGGCCAGGCAGTCCAGGTTCCTTGCCAGCACAAGTTCTGCAAAAGTGTGAATTCTGCAGTTGCTGAACTTGTTCGTTTCTGCCTGGTACGAATGCATGACACAGGTTTTGTATCCTCCACAAACACAGTTGGATTCGTCGTGTTCAAGCCCCATGTGATGACCCAACTCATGGGACATGGCCCTTTAAAAGAGAATTGGGTTCTTCTGCAAGTAGCTCAAAACCCCTGCAGAATAGCTTGGCCTGCAGATGGCATTACCGTATGACTTCCCGAGGGTGTGCTCGAACTCCTGGTGAGTGAGCAACAGGGCTGTGTCATGCTTCATCCACTTCGCAAGAACGTTCACTCTCCAGCTGTTGAAGTTATTCAGAAGCAACCCAACGTCATTTGTAACCTCAAAAGGGTTGCCTGTGTTCCAGATCTCCAGTCCAATCAGGACAATACTTGTGTGCAGCACCCGGAAGTGCACACCCATTAAGTTAACTATGTCCAAAATGAGGTATGCCATCCTGGTTTCATTGGCACCTTCAAACTGAAACAGCTTCTCGTCCACAACAATGTACAGCTCAATGTATTTTGGGTGCCTTGGGTCACGCCGGGTCCCCCTTTCCGCCCTCAGTTCTTCTGCCTGACGTTTTGCAACTGGAGCTCTCATTCCACACATACAAGGCTTTGGTTCGTTGGTCACGTAGAGAAGGTGCTGAAAAGCTGAAGAATCGTGCAAAGGCTCTATGCCATAATTTCTGTCTCTGATACTTAGGAATCCTGTCAAGCCAGAGCAGGTCTTAAGAACCACAAGCGAATTGGCTACACCATCCACATGCCCTTCGTGGTAGCATTCAACAGGGATGTAGGGATGACTTTCGATCCGCCTTCCCTGGGAACTGTAGGTGAAGAGTGGGAGGTTTTTGACCAGGAAGTCATCCTTCCTGGGCTTCAACTGAATGACGTAGTCCTTTCCTGATACATTGAAGATATAGGAAAGGTCATCCTTCTTGGCTTTCCCTCCAAAAAGCACCAACTGCCTTGGGGTGATCACTTCATACCACCTATACTCAGGAGCAGGAAATGAGCTGGTGGGAAGGAGGAACCCCAGCAAAATAACAGGATTTGTCAACTGCAGAACCAACCATTTGTGGAGGCCACCGCTGCCACGTGCCATGATTTGCTTCCACTATTCACTATCCTTAAATAGCCTAGAGTAGAAAGGAGACAGACTGGGCTTCCTTACTTAACATCCCCAACAACTTCCGCAACTTTAGGGCCTAGGCACCACCATTTTCTCTTCTCAGAAGCTGTTGTGGTCACCTTTCCGGGTGATAAGAAGGACCAAAAGGAGGAAGGGTGGACACCAGAGAGAGGAAGATACCCCAATAATTATATTCCTCTAGTCCCTGGAATTCTCATTTAATCTTCTAAAGTGTGTTTCCAGAGACTTCTAGACGACAAAGAGGGAGGAGGAACCACCATACCGGTTCAAATGTCCTCTCCTGTGGTGGGAAATTCCATGGCCAGGCTAACAGTTTCTCATGCTTTTTTGAATGTGGACATTCCATCGGCTGAGGCAGGTGGGCATTGGAAGAGCACGGAACACGGGAGAGAGCAGCTGTTTGCTATTCTCGATGTGGATCAGGACCACTTATTGCTGGAATCCTGGCCAAGAGGGGTAACCTAGGCCACATTCACACTGTGGGTTTAAAGGGGAATTGTGAAGGAAGAGTATACATGAGTAGCCAACAGTGACAGGGGGAAAGGGCAGGTGGGCTAAAGCTCAGATTGATCTCAGGCTTGCAAGAGAGGTGAAAGATAATAAAGCCACTTCCGAACTGAAGAGGAGGTGGGGTTGCGGGCCCACGGCCTCCCCACGCACAGCCCCCGCAAGAATGAGGGAATCCTCGGGCGTCTCATCTCCCTGCCTAGCCAATCGGCTGGTCGGGGTGGTGGTGGCCTGGGCTATTTATGCCCGGAGTGCCTGAGGACCGCCCTCTCTTCGCCTCTCCAGCTGATAGCCGATAGGCCTAAGCCAATACCTAAGCTCAATTCCTGCAATCAATAAAGTTGTGGCTGTTTTCGCCCATTAACCTTAAATACCGTGTCATGTGTATTTATTTCTCAAGGGGGGAGGGGGACTTGCCACGCAATAAAGGTTTATTTGGTTATGTTCAAAGCAGCAGGAAGAAGAAGCAAGTGCTAGGTCCTCTGCGGGGAGAAAACGGAGAAATGCTCTTGAGTGACAGAGAGAAGGTGGAGGCTGCTCAGCACCTACTTGACCTCTATCCAAAAGGAAAGCCGTGCCCAACCTGGTGATAACATAATAAACAATGCAAGGAGGGAACTGCAGGTGGGAAAGGAACACCTAGCTACGTTAAACAAATTCAAAGCTCCAGGGTCTGATGAGCTGTACCCAAGGGTACTAAAGGGGTTGGAGAATGTAATCTCAGAGCCTCTGTCTATAATCTTTGAGAATTCCTGGAGAACGGGTGAAGTCCCTACAGACTGGAGGCAGGCAAATGTTGTCCCTGTTAAGTTGTGGGTGAACATATCAGACGACACAGCGATTCTTCAAACAGCTCTTCTTTATTCAGAGGCCAGAACAGAAACTGAGCTGAAGGGCTCAGTCAGCCTGCTTATATAGAGCTCCAGTACACATCATTGTTACAACTTTCTAAAACTATCCAATCACTGAACGTCACTTTCGATCCCTTATTTGCATAACTATCTACAGTATCCCCCTGCTGGCCCAGGGTGAGAACTTCAGTATAACAGTCCCCATCTTCAAAAAAGGGGGAAAGAAGACCCAGGTGAACACCGACATCAATACCAGGAAAGGTCCTAGAACAGATAATTCAAAAGTCAGCCTATGAGCATTTAGAAAAGGATGCTGTGATTACTAAGACCCCGCATGGGTTTCTCAAAAACTAAGTCATGCCAGACAAATCATATTTCTTCTTTTGATAGAGTTACAAGCTTGGTGGATTGGGGGAATGCTGTGGACATAGTGTATCTTGATTTCAATAAGACTTTTGACAAAGCCCACCCATGATAATCTTATGAGGAAGATGGTAAAATGTGGCTTGAATTAGGTTAACAGGTGGATTTGTAGCTGGTTGTAGCTGGTTGACTGGTTGACTGACTGAATGCTGGGTCTGGTGAGACACTTGCATGTTTGCATGTCTGGGCCAGTTCAAACTGCTCTGGGCAAGTTGGAACCTACCTGAACCTTTTCCAACTGGTTTGGGCAGGTTTGAACCTCTTGGACTGGATCCAACTGGTATGAACTGGTTCCAACCGCTCTGGGCTGGTTCCAAGTGACATAGACTGTCCCAACCGGCCTGGACCTGTTCTAACCAGCTTGGGCCAGTTTCAAATGGCCTGCACCTGCTCCAACTGGCCTGGACCTGCTGGAAGCTGTCTGGAACTGTTCAAATGGGCTTGGGCCGGATCAAACCAGCCTAGACCTGTTTAAACCAGCTTGGACCGGCAGAAAGAGGCCTGTTGTTGTTGTTTAGTCGTTTAGTCATGTCCGACTCTTCGTGACCCATTGGACCAGAGCATGCCAGGCATTTCTGTCTTCCACTGCCTCCTGCTGTTTAGTCAAACTCATGCTGGTAGCTTCGAGAACACTATCCAACCATCTCGTCCTCTGTCATCCCCTTCTCCTTGTGCCCTCCATCTTTCCCAACATCAGGGTCTTTTCCAGGGAGTCTTCTCATGAGGTGGCCAAAGTATTGGAGCCTCAGCTTCAGGATCTGTCCTTCCAGTGAGCACTCAGGGCTGATTTCCTTCAGAATGGATAGCTTTGATCTTCTTGCAGTCCATGGGACTCTCAAGAGTCTCCTCCAGCACCATAATTCAAAAGCATCAATTCTTCGGCGATCAGCCTTCTTTATGGTCCAGCTCTCACTTCCATATATCACTACTGGGAAAACCATGGCTTTAACTATAAGGACTTTTGTTGGCCAGGTAATGTCTCTGCTTTTTAAGATGCTGTCTAGGTTTGTCATCGCCTTTCTCCCAAGAAGCAGGTGTCATTTAATTTCATGACTGCTGTCACCATCTGCAGTGATCATGGAGCCCAAGAAAGTAAAATCTCTCACTGCCTCCATTTCTTCCCCTTCTATTTGCCAGGAGGTGATGGGACCAGTGGCCATGATCTTCGTTTTTTTGATGTTGAGCTTCAAACCATATTTTGCGCTCTCCTTTTTCACCCTCATTAAAACGTTCTTTAATTCCTCCTCACTTTCTGCCATCAATGTTGTGTCATCTGCATATCTAAGGTTGTTGATCTTAATTCCGGCTAGGGATTCATCAAGCCCAGCCTTTTGCATGATGAATTCTGCATGTAAGTTAAATAAGCAGGGAGACAATATACAGCCTTGTCATACTCCCTTCCCAATTTTGAACCAATCAGTTGTTCCATATCCATTTCTAACTGTAGCTTCTTGTCCCACATAGAGATTTCTCAGGAGACAGATGAGGTGATCAGGCACTCCCATTTCTTTAAGAACTTGCCATAGTTTGCTGTGGTTGACACAGTCAAAGGCTTTTGCATAGTCAATGAAGCAGAAGTAGATATCTTCCTGGAACTCTCTAGCTTTCTCCATAATCCAGCGCGTGTTTGCAATTTGGTCTCTGGTTCCTCTGCCTCTTCTAAATCCAGCTTGCACTTCTGGGAGTTCTCGGTCCACATACTGTTTGAGCCTACCTTGTAGAGCTTTAAGCATAACCTTGCTAGTGTGTGAAATGAGTGCAATTGTGCGGTAGTTGGAGCATTCTTTGGCACTTTACTTCTTTGGGATTGGGATGTATGCTGACCTTCTCCAATCCTCTGGCCACTGCTGAGTTTTCCAAAATTGCTGGCATATTGAGTGTAGCACCTTAACAGCATAATCTTTTAAAATTTTAAATAGTTCAGCTGGAATACCATCACTTCCACTGGCCTTGTTATTAGCAGTGCTTTCTAAGGCCCATTTGACTTCACTCTCCAGGATATCTGGCTCAAGGTCAGCAACCACACTACTTGGGGTGTACGAGCCATCCATATATTTCTGGTATAATTCCTCTGTGTATTCTTGCCACCTCTTCTTGATGTCTTCTGCTTCTGTTAGGTCCTTTCCACTTTTGTCCTTTATTATGGTAATCTTTGTACGAAATGTTCCTTTCATATCTCCAATTTTCTTGAACAGATCTCTGGTTCTTCCCATTCTGCTGTTTTCCTCTATTTCTTTGCATTGCTCGTTTAAGAAGGCCTTCTTGTCTCTCCTTGCTATTTTTTTGGAAATCTGCATTCCATTTCCTGTAACTTTCACTATCTCCCTCGCATTTTGCTTGCCTTCTCTCCTCCGCTATTTGTAAGGCCTCGTTGGACAGCCGCTTTGCTTTCTTGCATTTCCTTTTCATTGGGATGGTTTTCGTTGCTGCCTCCTGTATAATGTTGTGAGCCTCCATCCATAGTTCTTCAGGCACTCTGTCCAGCAAATCTAAATTCTTAAACCTGTTCCTCACTTCCACTGTGTATTCATAAGGGATTTGATTTAGATTGTATCTTACCGGCCCAGTGGTTTTTCCTACTTTCTTCAGTTTAAGCTTGAATTTTGCTATAAGAAGCTGATGATCTGAGCCACAGTCAGCTCCAGGTCTTGTTTTTGCTGACTGTATAGAGCTTCTCCATCTCTGGCTGCAGAGAATATAACACTGGTCAACAACAAATTTGTTGATTACGTTTTTGTTCACATGTATGCTTGTGTGGAGCATTTTAGAAGAAGTTGGTGGGGGTAAAATGCCATGTCGAATAATTGTCACTCGAGTACACTGAAGGAGAACTATGAAGCGGTGAAGTATGTGCTGGAGAAAACTGGTTATGATCAGCATAAGTGGTTTATTTGTGTTGACCTGAAGATGGTGAACTTTTTGTTGGGACAACAGTCTGGCTTCACCAAGTACCCATGTTTTCTGTGCATGTGGGATAGTAGAGTGAGCCAGGGGTATAGAGGCAAACTGGTTGCCGTTGTGTAGCAGAACACATTTCAGTGATCGCTTGCTGCTGTCAATGAACAGTCTCCAATCTTTGGGTTTGTACTGTGGCACTCCAAGCCCCATTAACTTAGTTTTGATCCCCCAACTTTATGCTTTGCCACACCAATTTATGGAAGATTTTGAGGTTTTATGACTTCAAACTGATCCCTTTTTGACATAATCACCCAGAACTATCGGACCTGAATACTTTGTCATTAAAATAATCATTTCCAATCAAAACAATTATTCGACATGGCATTTTACCCCCACCAACTTCTTCTAAAATGCTCCACACAAGCATACATGTGAACAAAAACGTAATCAACAAATTTGTTGAGAGGGCGGTCCTCAGGCACTCCGGGCATAAATAGCCCAGGCCGCCACCACCCCGACCAGCCGATTGGCTAGGCAGGGAGATGACACGCCCGAGGATTCCCTCATTCTTGCGGGGGCTGTGAGCCAGCCCCCGCGTGCGTGGGGAGGCCATGGGCCCGCAACCCCACCTCCTCTTCAGTTCGGAAGTGGCTTTATTATCTTTCACCTCTCTTGCAAGCCTGAGATCATTCTGAGCTTTAGCCCACCTGACCTTTCCCCCTGTCACTGTTGGCTACTCATGTATACTCTTCCTTCACAATTCCCCTTTAAACCCACAGTGTGAATGTGGCCTAGGTTAGCCCTCTTGGCCAGGATTCCAGCAATAAGTGGTCCTGATCCACATCGAGAATAGCAAACAGCTGCTCTCTCCCGTGTTCCGTGCTCTTCCAATGCCCACCTGCCTCAGCCGATGGAATGTCCACATTCAAAAAAGCATGAGAAACTGTTAGCCTGGCCATGGAATTTCCCACCACAGGAGAGGACATTTGAACCAGTATGGTGGTTCCTCCTCCCTCTTTGTCGTCTCCTTTGTTGTCTAGAAGTCTCTGGAAACACACTTTAGAAGATTAAATGAGAATTCCAGGGACTAGAGGAATATAATTATTGGGGTATCTTCCTCTCTCTGGTGTCCACCCTTCCTCCTTTTGGTCCTTCTTATCACCCGGAAAGGTGACCACAACAGCTTCTGAGAAGAGAAAATGGTGGTGCCTAGGCCCTAAAGTTGCGGAAGTTGTTGGGGATGTTAAGTAAGGAAGCCCAGTCTGTCTCCTCTCTACTCTAGGCTATTTAAGGATAGTGAATAGTGGAAGCAAATCATGGCACGTGGCAGCGGTGGCCTCCACAAATGGTTGGTTCTGCAGTTGACAAATCCTGTTATTTTGCTGGGGTTCCTCCTTCCCACCAGCTCATTTCCTGCTCCTGAGTATACGTGGTATGAAGTGATCACCCCAAGGCAGTTGGTGCTTTTTGGAGGGAAAGCCAAGAAGGATGACCTTTCCTATATCTTCAATGTATCAGGAAAGGACTACGTCATTCAGTTGAAGCCCAGGAAGGATGACTTCCTGGTCAAAAACATCCCACTCTTCACCTACAGTTCCCAGGGAAGGCGGATCGAAAGTCATCCCTACATCCCTGTTGAATGCTACCACGAAGGGCATGTGGATGGCGTAGCCAATTCGCTTGTGGTTCTTAAGACCTGCTCTGGCTTGACAGGATTCCTAAGTATCAGAGACAGAAATTATGGCATAGAGCCTTTCCACGATTCTTCAGCTTTTCAGCACCTTCTCTACGTGACCAACGAACCAAAGCCTTGTATGTGTAGAATGAGAGCTCCAGTTGCAAAACGTCAGGCAGAAGAACTGAGGGCGGAAAGAGGGACCCGGCGTGACCCAAGGCACCCCAAATACATTGAGCTGTACATTGTTGTGGACGAGAAGCTGTTTCAGTTTGAAGGTGCCAATGAAACCAGGATGGCATACCTCATTTTGGACATAGTTAACTTAATGGGTGTGCACTTCCGGGTGCTGCACACAAGTATTGTCCTGATTGGACTGGAGATCTGGAACACAGGCAACCCTTTTGAGGTTACAAATGACGTTGGGTTGCTTCTGAATAATTTGAACAGCTGGAGAGTGAACGGTCTTGCGAAGTGGATGAAGCACGACACAGCCCTGTTGCTCACTCACCAGGAGTTTCGAGCACACCCTCGGGAAGTCATACGGTAATGCCATCTGCAGGCCAAGCTATTCTGCAGGGGTTTTGAGCTACTTGCAGAAGAACCCAATTCTCTTTTTAAGGGCCATGTCCCATGAGTTGGGTCATCACATGGGGCTTGAACACGACGAATCCAACTGTGTTTGTGGAGGATACAAAACCTGTGTCATGCATTCGTACCAGGCAGACACAATTCCCCTTTAAACCCACAGTGTGAATGTGGCCTAGGTTAGCCCTCTTGGCCAGGATTCCAGCAATAAGTGGGTCCTGATCCACATCGAGAATAGCAAACAGCTGCTCTCTCCCATGTTCCGTGCTCTTCCAATGCCCACCTGCCTCAGCCGATGGAATGTCCACATTCAAAATAGCATGAGAAACTGTTAGCCTGGTCATGGAATTTCCCACCACAGGAGAGGACATTTGAACAGGCATGGTGGTTCCTCCTCCCTCTTTGTCGTCTCCTTTGTCGTCTAGAAGTCTCTGGAAACACACTTTAGAAGATTAAATGAGAATTCCTGGGACTAGAGGAATATAATTATTGGGGTATCTTCCTCTCTCTGGTGTCCACCCTTCCTCCTTTTGGTCCTTCTTATCACCCGGAAAGGTGACCACAACAGCTTCTGAGAAGAGAAAATGGTGGTGCCTAGGCCCTAAAGTTGCGGAAGTTGGTGGGGATGTTAAGTCAGAAAGCCCAGTCTGTCTCCTCTCTACTCTAGGCTGTTTAAGGATAGTGAATAGTGGAAGCAAATCATGGCACGTGGCAGCGGTGGCCTCCACAAATGGTTGGTTCTGCAGTTGACGAATCCTGTTATTTTGCTGGGGTTCCTCCTTCCCACCAGCTCATTTCCTGCTCCTGAGTATACGTGGTATGAAGTGATCACCCCAAGGCAGTTGGTGCTTTTTGGAGGGAAAGCCAAGAAGGATGACCTTTCCTATATCCTCAATGTATCAGGAAAGGACTACGTCATTCAGTTGAAGCCCAGGAAGGATGACTTCCCGGTCAAAAACCTCCCACTCTTCACCTACAGTTCCCAGGGCAGACGGATCAAAAGTCATCCCTACATCCCTGTTGAATGCTACCACAAAGGGCATGTGGATGGCGTAGCCCAGGGGTCTGCAACCCGCGGCTCCGGAGCCGCATGTGGCTCTTTTACACCTTTGCCGTGGCTCCGGGGTGGATACTAGGGAGGGGAGGAGGCGCATTGTGTGCCCCGACACTCCCCACTGTAGCGGGCGCTGTACTGGCTGTGGCGTCGCATGGGGGCGGTGCGTGCGTTAGTCATGCACCGTCCCGACATCACCTTCCCGCCCGCTGTCAGATCACAGCTCCGGAGATATATTTGTTTTAAATGTCGCAATGGTTTTGCGGCTCCCAGTTGTTTTTTCTTCGGAAACGGGTCCAAGTGGCTCTTTTTGTCTTAAAGGTTGCAGACCCCTGGTGTAGCCAATTCGCTTGTGGTTCTGAAGACCTGCTCTGGCTTGACAGGATTCCTATGTATCAGAGACAGAAATTATGGCATAGAGCCTTTCCACGATTCTTCAGCTTTTCAGCACCTTCTCTACCTGATCAACGAACCAAAGCCTTGTATGTGTGGAATGAGAGCTCCAGTTGCAAAACGTCAGGCAGAAGAACTGAGGGCGGAAAGAGGGACCCGGCGTGACCCAAGGCACCCAAAATACATTGAGCTGCACATTGTTGTGGACGAGAAGCTGTTTCAGTTTGAAGGTGCCAATGAAACCAGGATGGCATACCTCATTTTGGACATAGTTAACTTAATGGGTGTGCACTTCCGGGTGCTGCACACAAATATTGTCCTGATTGGACTGGAGATCTGGAACACAGGCAACCCTTTTGAGGTTACAAAAGACGTTGGGTTGCTTCTGAATAACTTCAACAGCTGGAGAGTGAACGTTCTTGCGAAGCGGATGAAGCACGACACAGCCCTGTTGCTCACTCACCAGGAGTTCGAGCACACCCTCGGGAAGTCATACGGTAATGCCATCTGCAGGCCAAGCTATTCTGCAGGGGTTTTGAGCTACTTGCAGAAGAACCCAATTCTCTTTTCAAGGGCCATGTCCCATGAGTTGGGTCATCACATGGGGCTTGAACACAACGAATCCAACTGTGTTTGTGGAGGATACAAAACCTGTGTCATGCATTCGTACCAGGCAGAAACGAACAAGTTCAGCAACTGCAGCATTCACACTTTTGCAGAACTTGTGCTGGCAAGGAACCTGGACTGCCTGGCCAACAGGCCCCAAAAAATACCATCTATCAAGCATTGTGGCAATGAAGTGTTGGATAAGGGAGAAGAATGTGACTGCGGCGGCACACAGAGGTGCAGGCAGAATCTTTGCTGCAACGCTGACTGCACCTTGAAGCCACGTGCACAGTGCTCTTCTGGGCCATGTTGTAAAAACTGTCACTTCCGTCCAAGTGGAGACCTTTGTCGAATTCAGATCAATGAGTGTGACCTTCCCGAGTACTGTAGTGGGAAATCTGAGTGGTGCCCCAATGATGTGTACATGCAAGACGGGACGCCGTGCAGCAAACACGATTCCCATTGTTATGCCAAGCAGTGTTGGACTCACAACTACCTATGCGCCAGGATCTTTGGCTATGGAGCCAGAGCGGCTCCAGCATCCTGCTTTCAGTCTCGGAATACTGTGGGGGATAAGTATGGCAACTGTGGCAGGTATTGGACAGGAAGTACTTTTGTGAAATGCCAGCCTCAAGACGTAAAGTGCGGGAGAATTCAGTGTAGCAACGTCAGAGACGTACCTTCAATACCACACTATACCGTGACTCCCACTGAGTTGTCAGGCGCTGGTGCTGGCTGCTGGAGCGTGGCCTACCATGGCGGGACAGATTTTGTGGATCTCGGAATGGTGCCTGACGGCACTCCATGTGGCCCTGGGAAACTCTGCAAGAACCAGACGTGCATTTTCAGGAAGAAGGCAGTGTGTGATCCCAATAAACAGTGCAGTGACAGAGGTGTTTGTAACAACCGCAATAACTGCCACTGCAACAACGGCTGGGCCCCTCCGAACTGCAAGTTTTGGGGGTCCGGGGGAAGCATTGGTGGTGGGTCTCCAAGGCAGAACTGGAGCACAAAAGTCGTGAAACGAGCTTTTGAAACAGTGATCCCTCTAGGAGTCCTGGTTCTTGCCGCTATCACTTTCATTGTGCCAAGGCTGTGGAAGCTACCAGGATGGTTTAGGCAATTCACCAGCTCACAGGTTGGAGGGAATCTGCAAGGCAGCAGCCCAGATGTTGACAAAGTTGATTCCTGACGCTTTTGCAAAGTAAAGGAAGGATTGAACTCTACAGATTCCAAAGAGTAATGCTTGTGGACATTTCAAGGCATCCTTGGACCTCCTGTTAAGACATCGACTGCACTCCAAAGCATCTATAATAAAGCAGAGGTTGGTGGCAAGTGGACTCCAGTTCCCATCATCCCTGGCTGTTGACCATGCTGCGCCAGAGTGTTTGTTGTGGGGGAGGAAGGGAAAGGAGAATGTTAGCTGCTTTGAAACTCCTTAAAGTAGTTGTCAGGGAACTGACATCGGACATCGCCAGGGGCTGATGGGAACTGTAGTTCAGCCTTATGTCGGGGGCGGCGCACATGCTCCCTCATCCCAGAAATAAATTTCCCCTGTATATAGTCCTTATAAGAGGAGCAATTGTAATACGGTCTTTGCTCTAATAAAATTTGCAAAAGCCTTAAGAAGAATGCACTGAAATAGTTTAATGAAATCAAATGTTTCACTCCGTGCTGTGTAACCTAGCAGTAGTAAAACAGTTTGTCCTTGTTGGGTGACTAACTCAGAACTTCAAGGACCGTTAAGTGTCATTTCACTAGCATTTAGGAACTGGGTTTGCACAATTAACCATGTGTACAAACTTGGCTTTCCCTCACTTGCCCTTTTCATCCAGGGTGAAACAGCAAAGAGATAACCTGAGAAGAGTCCTGCCGAGTCAGGCCAATGGCCCATCAAGTCCAACATCATGTTCTTACAGTGGCCAAACAGAGGCATGTGGTAAACCCACAAGCAGGGCCTGAGCACAAGATTCTCTTCTTGCAATTTGATGGCCAGGGCTGAGGGCAGTTTGGGTTCAAAGTGGCTGGAGGACACCATGTTGGCCAAAACTGAGCTTAGGCTGAGCAAATGATGGAAGAGAGACATGCTTATATGGCTGCTCAAACTTGCCCAGGAGGGAGTCCCATTGCAGGGGTGGCACTTGCTTCCAAGTAAGCATGCAGAGATGTGCACAACTCGCAATGTATTCAAAGGGCCCCCTCGGTGTGTACAAGCGTACACACACACACTGGTGTGGTGTGTGTATGAGTCAGTGATAGCGCAGTAGTTAGAGAGCTGGACTAGGTCTGGGAGAGCTCACAGGGTGGCTCTTGTGCCAGTCACAGTATCTCTGACTAACCTACCTCACAGGGTTGTGGTAAGGATAAAGTGGGGAGGAGTAGGAGGTAAGCCAGCTTGAGCTCTTTGGAGGAAAGATGAGATACAAGGAGAAGAAGAGTTTGGATTTGATATCCCGCTTTATCACTACCTTAAGGAGTCTCAAAGCAGCTAACAATCTCCTTTCCCTTCCTCCCCCACAACAAACACTCTGTGAGGTGAGTGAGGCTAAGAGACTTCAGAGAAGTGTGATTAGCCCAAGGTCACCCAGCAGCTGCATGTGGAGGAGCAGGGAAGCGAAGCCGGTTCACCAGATTACGAGTCCACCGCTCTTAAGCACTACACCACACTGGCTCATATAAATGTTAACAGTAATAATAATAATATCCAAGACAATAAATGCCACATGTTCCCTTTTGTCTTTACTGTTGAGTGGAAAACAACAAAAACAAGCAGCTCTGAGGAAGAAAAGGTCGGCCCCACAGCAGCCTATTATCACACACATCCAGATTCCAACACAGTCCTGGAATAATCTCCTGTTCAGGAACTGCTGCAGAATTAAAAGAGGCTCCCCCTCGCCCATATAAATAATGGTTGTCAAACACACCATCCAGGTCCCATGACGAAGCCTCAGCTTTCCTGCTCCACCAAAAGGCTCATTGGGGAGAGGGTGCCATTGCTGCCGCCGCTGGCCAGTCGTGGTCTTGCTCCTTGTGTAGACCAGTCCTTTTCTGAATGCCAGAGTTCTTGCCCGTTCCCTCCCACCTCGTAGGTTACAGGGCGCTGGACTGGATAAGGCCTCTTTAACATGGCAGGGGACGGGTGGGAATCGGGTGGGGAGCCTGGTGGGCCAAGGTGGCTGGGCTGCCCACCTTCCCCTCTGGCAATACGTGGCAGCGAGGAGGGGGTGCCAAAGGAGTGGGAGGAGAGAGTTTCGGGTGCTCAGCCAGAGGGACTCCAAAAGCTCCCTTGCTCACAGCGCCGTGGAGCCCGCAGCAGACTTGGCCTCTGCCTGGCGGCCAGCGGCAGGAAGCGTGCTTTCGTAGAACCTCTTCTGGGACCGCAGGAGCGGCGTCTGGGTCTCGCCGTCTTGGCAGGCCCTGCGCTTCATGCAGCGGAACGTATGCTGGGTCCAGCAGTAAACAGCGCAGTTCAGGAGGCCCTGGGATGATGCCGTCAGGGCCTAGGAGAGAGATGGGGAGACGGGCAGGGTCAGTGGCTGCAGCAGAGCTGGAGAGCAGCAAAATTCCAGTTGAAGCAGCGGAATCCAGCGGTGCCATTTCAATCAGCTCTTTCCCACACACCCCCTCAAGACCATGAGGACTAGCACCTTAATTTACTTTTTTGGGGAAGGAACACAACGCAGCAGTAAAGCCCTTGATCAGCATGCTGAAGGTCTTGGGTTCGAAACCTGGCACCTCCAGGTAGGCCTAGGAGGCACCCTTGCCTGAAAGCCACTGGTCCAACTCCATGAAATATCGTATTTTTCGCTCTATAGGACGCACAGGGCCATAGGAGGGGGAGAACAGGAAAAAAATAATTCTCCCCCTCTCTGCTCAGCGTCCCTACAGCGAAGCGGCAGGATAAACAGCGCCCCTTCCATTTCTCCTCCCGCTTCACTGAAGGGGCGCTGTGCAGCTCTCCTTCTCGGCTGAAGCCAGGAGAGTCTTGCTCTCCCAGCTTCAGCAAAAGGAACCCGAAGCCTTTGGAGCGCATCGTGAGGTCCCGCTGTGCTCCAAAGGCTTCGAGGAAAGCCACCTGAAGCCTTTGGAGCGCAGCGGGAACTCGTGCTGCACTCCAAAGACTTTGGGTTCCTTTCGCTGACCGACCCCTCTCGCTCTCCAGGCTTCAGCGAAAGCAACGCCAAGTCTTCAGAGCACGGAGGGAGCGCTCCCTCTGCGCTTCAGAGGCTTCGCGCTGCTATCGCTGAAGCCAAGGAGCCTGCATTCGCTCCATAGGACGCACACACATTCCCCCTTAACTTTTGGAGGGGGAAAAAGTGTGTCCTATAGAGTGAAAAATACGGTACTTTGCATTCATGTTGAGGCCTAGTCCGTTTCCAGCCTCTCTGGAGTCTCCTATCCTCACTGTTGCTGCTGCTTACTGTGCTTTTCTTCGGCTATCGCCCTGTTTTGCTCCCTTAAATGTATTCCGTCTCCTTATCCACATCTTTAAACAGACAAAAAGGCCTCCTCTGAAATTGTTTGCTTCAGCCCCGCCCCCCCTTTCGTACCTTCTGCATTCGAAACAAGGTGCTTTGCCGCTGCCCCTCCCCAATATAAATCTTTGACATGAAATAACATGAATACTGCCCACGGCTCTCCTCGGGTTGTCTTGGACCTGTTGCTCATCCTCTCAGCCTGACATACCTCACAGGGTTGGCGTGAGAATAAAATGGCAACACAGGGAGGGGGGACAGTGTAGATTGTCATCTGAGAAGATACTGGGGTAGAAATCCCATAAACCAAGTGGCCCCAAAGAGCAGCCACCTTCATTCCCCCCCCCAAAAAAAATCCCCATTTGCTTTTCAGAAGGAGCACCCCAGTGCCATTTTGAAAGACGAGTAGAACCTGCAACAAAATGTTGCAGCGGGGTTCAGCACACTGCAGCCCCTTTCGCCTCCCCTCCTGGAAAAGGCCTAGTTAAGCATGACAGTTCCATTTCCTTCTCCATCCTGTTTTTTCTATAAAAAAACAAACCCACCTGCCCAAAAGCAAAAGTCGATCAGCATTGTGTAGCTCCTGAACACGCTCAGTACACTTGCCCCGTCCCGTGAAATTTCAGAGCCCAAACTTGGGAGGAGGAGGGGGTGCTGGTGATTATCTCTGCCCTCCCTCCCACCACTGAGCCCCGAAGATGGAAAGAGGGGGAAGTGGAGACGGGCAGGACCCTACAAGCCTAGGCAATAAGTTCTAGCCAGCTTGCGCAGGGCTGAAGCGAACAAGCTGCATGCAGAGTTGTCTTCATAAAAAATGGTTTTTAAAAAAGGGACTCTCACCAGGCTGCAGATGACAGGTAAACCTGTTCTGTCTTCCCTGGGCTGTTTTAATGGGGTTAAACCACAGAGCCAAGAACTTGCCGATCAGAAGGTCGGAGGTTCAAATCCCCGCGACGGGGTGAGCTCCCGTTGCTCGGTCCTTGCTCCTGCCAACCTAGCAGTTTGAAAGCACATCAAAGTGCAAGCAGATAAATAGGTACCGCTCCGGCGGGAAGGTAAACGGCGTTTCCGTGCGCTGCTCTGGTTCGCCAGAAGCGGCTTAGTCATGCTGGCCACATGACCTGGAAGCTGTACACTGGCTCCCTTGGCCAATAAAGCGAGATGAGCGCCGCAACCCCAAAGTCAGTCACAACTGGACCTAACGGTCAGGGGTCCCTTTACCTTTACCCCAACGTATTTTCTGAACTTCTGCAAACCTTGGGTGATGCTTTCCTCCCTCTCGGAAGGTGGACGGTGCAGTTGGCAGGTGGAGAATGAGTTTGCTATTAGTTTTTAGGATTCATTTTCATGTGGCTTTATTACCCCAGCTGCAGTCGGGGCAAAGGGCCCACCCTGCAGGGCTAGCCCATAGGTCCCATTGTCCGCAGCGCTGGTCATGTCAGTGGTGCTGTCAGGGGTTGACCTGAGGCTCACATTGTTTCTTTTATTTTTATTTATTTTCCTTGCATTGACAGCTTCCGTCACGGAAGCCAGAGGGAAACAAATGTAGCTCCCTTGCAATCACTGAGAAGCAGTCAAGTACAACATTCCTTGTAATGTTAGAGAAGACATGTGAAGGAATGTTTGGTCCAGCCAGTTGAAACTTCCTGCTCCTCCTAGCTAGAGCATCCTTCCTTTTGCATGTGATAGAAGGTGGGCGTGCCCTTACCTGTCCAGGTAACAAAAGGACAAATCACGCAGCATCCCTCTCTCTCTCTGATTTCCTTCTTCGTTGGATCAGCTTTTAGCTAGGACTGCTCTGCTAGCTCTCAGCTAGCAGCAAAAATGGGATTATTACCCCATATGGGTAACTAAGTTTGCCTTCAGGGATCCAACTGTGAACTGATGTGAGTAAACTTATTTTTATCATCTTTGAATAAGATTGTGGCATCTTTATTCTTTCTAAGAGGGATTCAAGGGAATTTACCAGGAACGTACAATTCAATCTGAGACAGATTGAATTGTATAATAGTGAGAGGCTCACACGAGCCTGCAACCAGTTATCTGCTGTGCATGAGAAGAGGAATGTAAACTCTGCTAAGTAAAGGAAGTTGCTAGCGCAAGTTAGGAAGGATATTAATAAACAATATATCCTCTCCTGCCACCCTGAACATTCCCACAATCACCTGCTCAGGCACTGACAAGGCCCAGACCTGCTTGTTTTCAGCAAGGTAACAGGGCTGCTCCCATTTGAATTTGTATTTCTCAGAACCGTATTCAGTTTAAAAATAAACAACAACTGTACATAAAACCATGCAATGAAAACCATATAAAAATGTTAAAATCAGAAATTGGATAACTGTTGGGGGGAATGTATTCTTAATTGCCTGCATAAGCCTGATGGAAAAGAAAAAAATTTCAGCTGGCACTGAAAACCTGGCACAAAAAGGTGTCTGCTAAATCTCTAGTGGCAGAGTGTTCCACAGGACTGGGCCAATGACACCAAAGTCTCTGCTTCTTGTTGTTGTCAAATTTGCCTCATCAACTCGGGGAACGAGCAAAGACTCTCCTGCAGGTGATCAAGGGTTCAGGCGATCACTGAGTTACCCTGGACCCAGTGGCGTAGCGTGGGGGGTGCCAAGGGTGCCGGCCGCACCGGGCGCAACATCTGGGGGGGCGCGAGTCTAGAGGGAAGGGACAAGTTCCTTCCTCCGCCGGGCTCCCCGCCGCCACCGCCAGCCTTGCACCCTAGCACACGCGCGCCCCGCCGCTGCTGCGGCTGAGCTCCACTCACTGCTCGCAGGAGGAGCAGCCGCTGCAGCAGCGCCGACGCCGCCACCGGCGCCTGGCCGGGCACGGGCAGCCTCCGCACCCCGACGCGCCGCCATCCCCTCGGCCCAGCCACAGGCGGCGGCTGCTTCTGCCGACTGGGAGGGAGGAGAGCTCCGAGGGGCCTCGCCGCGCCCTGTGCTCCCCAAAACCCTCCGAGAGGAAGCCGGTGGGCGGGCGAGGCCCGGCTAAGCCTCTCGCCAGCGGGTTAAGGGGCTTTCGGTTTTAAAAGGATTAGCTTGGGAAGGGGCGGGGGGGCTGCTCGCTGGCAAGTGCCTGCTCCGCGTTTCCAAAGGTGCTCGCCATCCGAGGGACAGGGAGCGCTTGCAAGGAACGGGCTCCGTGGAGCAGGAGTTAGGAAGAGATCCCTTCCCTGGCAGGCCGCCGGCTTCGCCAGCTGTTTCCCATTCACGATCAGGAGGAACTTCAGGCTGCTTTCAGCTTTGGTGGGGGGAATCTAAGCAAGGGGATGGAGCCAGTGCCCTGAAGAAGGGCGGCAGCATTGGGTTTGTTTTTAGTTTAGAGAAAAGGCAAGCAAGAGGCGACAGGAGAGAAGCCTGCAAAACTAGGCATGGCAAGGAGAGAGTGGACAGAGAGGAAAGTTTTTATCCCTCTCTCCGTACAATATAACTCGTGGGCATCCAGTGAAGCTGAACGTTGGAACAGTGGCGTAGCGTGGGGGGTGCCAAGGGTGCCGGCCACACCGGGCGCAACATGGGGGGGGGCGCTCGCACTCCTGTGCTAAAATCCACGGGTTAGGGGGCGCAAATTACTTGCCTTGCCCCGGGTGCTGACAACCCACGCTACGCCACTGCCTGGACCTAAGTTGTTCAGGGCTTCAAAGATTAACACAATGCTTACCTCTAAAACACAAAATCCCATGTACGGCCTGGTGTGCTCCACAGATGTCAGTCTGAAGATTCCAAGGATAAAGGCTGGAAAAATCAAAAGGGGAGGACTCAGTCACCAATAAAATCGCATCGCTGTAGCCCCAAAGTGACTTCAGTCAGGCACAGGTAGGTGTTTTTATTTCCCCAGCCAATTATTTGTTTTACTTATTAAACCTGTATCCTCTCAAAGAAGTCCCAGGGTGGCAAACTTCAAAACTTTAAAGCAGGCTTTCTCAACCTCGGCCCTCCAGATGTTTTGAGACTACAATTCCCATCATCCCTGACCACTGGTCCTGCTGGCTAGGAATCATGGGAGTTGTAGGCAAAAAAATCTGGAGGGCCAAGGTTGAAGAAGCCTGCTTCAAAGAATACAACTGAAAATACAGTACTTTTAAAACAATTTAAACCAGGGCTTTTTTTCAGCTGGAACGGCACCTCTCAGGTGGGCGCCATTGCTATTATAAGCGAACAAGGGAGGCCTTCATAGTGAGTGGCCCCTGGAAGGCTGTCCATCAGAGACTGCGGCCCTCAAGGTGACAAAGATCACCCACCCCTGATTTACATACAACACCCTTTCCCCACTGCCCGATGTTTTAACAATAATTTGAGAGCTTTATCAATTATCAGAATTCAGCTGAAAGGTCCAACGTACTTACTTATTTTTTAAAAAAACAATACATACCAACACACACACCCCATCATCACGTTTACAAATCTAAGCTTGCTTCTTTCCTATTCCACCCCCTCTCTTTTTCCCCCTTTGGGTAAAGGTAAAGGGACCCCTGACCATTAGGTCCATCGTGGCCGACTCTGGGGTTGCGGCGCTCATCTCTCTTTATTGGCTGAGGGAGCCGGTGTACAGCTTCCAGGTCATGTGACCAGCATGACTAAGCCGCTTCTGGCGAACCAGAGCAGTGCACAGAAACGCCATTTATCTTCCCGCAGGAGCGGTACCTATTTATCTACTTGCACTTTGACGTGCTTTCGAACTGCTAGGTTGGCAGGAGCTGGGACAGAGCAACAGAAGCTCACCCCATCGCGGGGATTCGAACCACCGACCTTCTGATCAGCAAGTCCTAGGCTCTGTGGTTTAGACCACAGCACCACCCGCCCCTAACTTTCCAGAATGCCTTCTTTGTGGGTTATTGGGAGAAAAGGTAAGGAGGAACATTGTTTTATTTATTTCCTTTAAATTAACTTATCTGAGAGGACAAGCCACATATATATATCTACTTATAAGTATATCTAGGGACGCGGGTGGCGCTGTGGGTAAAAGCCTCAGCGCCTAGGGCTTGCCGATCGAAAGGTCGGTGGTTCGAAACCCCGCGGCGGGGTGCGCTCCCGTTGCTCGGTCCCAGCGCCTGCCAACCTAGCAGTTCGAAAGCACTCTTGAGTGCAAGTAGATAAATAGGGACCGCTTACTGGCGGGAAGGTAAACGGCGTTTCCGTGTGCTGCGCTGGCTCGCCAGAGCAGCTTTGTCACGCTGGCCACGTGACCCGGAAGTGTCTCCGGACAGCGCTGGCCCCCGGCCTCTTGAGTGAGATGGGCGCACAACCCCAGAGTCTGGCAAGACTGGCCCGTACGGGCAGGGGTACCTTTACCTTTACCTTTTATAAGTATATTTACTTATAAGTATATCTACTTATCTGGGAGTAACTCTCATTGACTTTCTAGACACGCAGCAAGGCAGACTGTCAAAGGCATTCCCCAGCTTTCCTTACCTGGACCCCAGCAGCAAAAAAATATCATGGGGTACAAAAACACTCTTTGCTCTACCATCTTAATCATCGCCCACTCCTGATCGCCCACATAGCCAGTTGAATTCAGAAACCTCTTGTACAGCCCTCTGGCTTGGGTAAGTAAAACCTGCAAAAAAACCAAAACCAGTTATCAGAATCTACTATAGTCATACCTCATGTTACGGACGCTTCAGGTTACGTGTTTTCGGGTTACGGACTGCGAGAAACCCGGAAGTACCAGAACAGGTTACTTCTGGGTTTCGCCGCTCGCACATGCGCTGAATCGCGCATGCACAGAAGCACCGAATTGCGCCTGTGCAGACGCGGCGCTTCAGGATGCGAACGCTGCGCGTTGCGGACGTGCCTCCATCACAGATTACGTCCACAAACAGAGGTTCCACTGTAGTTCCTTCTGATCACGTTTAATGAGGAGGGCTTGGGCTATAAGCCCCAGGCAGCAATGAAGCCCAGGATTAAATACACCCTGACTTCCTCAGAGGAAGGTGTTGCTATAAATCTCACTAACATGAGCAATACACTCAATGTGTAAATAAAAATACAGCAAAATCGCATCTGGCATGTGAGTTACATTTAGGGCTGGGCGATATATTGATACAGCGTCCAAAAGTGGTTTGAAGTCTATACTGTGATATCGGCGTCATAGTTTTTGACCTGGCAATATATCGCAAAACGTGATGTGTGTGTGTGTGTGCTATGCAAAAATCACAATGTGGGGGAAACCGTGAAGCCAGCCAATGCCTCTACATAGCTCCAGCCTTATTTCAGACAACTTGATATATCGGTATATTGCTATGTTTAGCTGGTGATATATTGCGATGTTGGAAACCAGATATTGCACAGCCCCATATATGCAAAACCACATATACTTGAACTGCTCTCCTGTGACCCTCCTTACTTTCCTGAGCTGGCACGAGAGCAGACCTTACCCTCCAAGCAAGGCAGAGAGCTTTTAAGCACTCTGCTTTCCTTACAGGGCAAGTCACATTCAGCATACAAGCTCTGGGGTGCTCTCACGAGATCTCGTAGGGCCATCTAAGTTCCCATGAAATCTCATGAGAGGATCCCAGAGCCCAGTAGGCAACGTGGGGTGCTTAAAAGCTCTTTCCACATCAGGAAAACACAGCACAAAATGAGCTTTTTATGCTGTCCACCTTGCATGTAATTAATCTGCAAGGTTTCAATTTGCAGGGTTGAAATTGTGCAAGTCAATTGCCCATAAGATGCAATTGCACTGTATTGCAAAAATGGTATCTCACACCGATACGCCCATCCTACATTGGCTCTTCCTAGTCATCAAAATGCTAGAGAACATTGGGGTCTCATCAGCATGTGGTGGGCATGTGGGAAAGTGGCTCAGTTCCAGGAAGAATTTGTTGAAATAAAAGCAAATACTGAACCAAACACGTCTAAATGTCCAGAGCTGGTTCTGCTCAGCCTTTCTGCACGAGGTAGCACTAAGTTACAGTTCAAACCCCTGGTGGCCAGGCTTGTAATAATGAAATGCTGGAAGAATCTGGGGGGGCTGCTTCTTTGACAAACTGGTACAATGAAGTATGTTAAGCAGCACTTGTGGAAAAATTGACTAACAGAATAAAATTCACACATGGTTTAAAGCACAAAGACTCTTTTGCAATAGATGGGTACAGCTTTATTACGCACACAGCTAAAAATGAAAACAGAGGACTGCCTTCACATTATGAAACTGTTGGGTAAGCATGAAGTATATAGTTATGGGTTTGCAGGGAGCAAGGGTCTCCTAAAATTCCTGGGTGCCCGGTTCTCCCCACAGTTTCTGAAATTAGTAAATGAGGGGTTCGGTTAAAAGATTTGGCAAGGCCTAAAAAATAAGTCAAGCCAGCTTCCTCAGGAGATTGGCTGAGAGAGGTGCCATTGAAGAACAAAAACAGGCGATGGCAGAAAAGGCGGGACATTCAGTTTCAGGCAAGAAAGGGGATAGACTCCAGCTGTGCGTTAGTTTGCAAAAAGCAATAGCAGAGCTGGGAGAGCGAGGCTGCCAGGATTACAGGGGGAGTGATGTCACCCCAGGAAAAAAATATCTATGATTCCATGATTCTACTGTGGGGAGTTTGTGGGGAGTGTTGTCCCAAACTGGGGATCCCCGAAGTCTCACCACCTGCGCTGCCTGCTCCCCCTTTCCATTTTAAGCCTGGTGGACTAGACCCTACGGTCCCTCTGGGTTGCAACACCAGTCTGTAGCTCAGTGATACTGGATAGTTTTAGAAAATTTACAGTTACGTTGTACTTGAGCTCTATATAAGCAGGCCGACTGAACCCTTCAGTTCAGTTCTGTTCTGGCCTGTGAATAAGCAAGAGATGTTTGAAGAATCGCTGTGTCGTCTGATATGTTCACCCACAACTTAACACTGGCGACGAAGGTGGGATCGATGGATATCAGAGCACAGCCAGATGCGGCCACTCTCTGAGCTGAATCACTGAGCTGAATCACTGAACGTCACTTTCAATCCCTTATTTGCATAACTATCTACAGTATCCCCCCTGCTGGCCCAGGGTGAGAACTTCAGCACATAACAGATACAACATCTGCTTTGCATGCAAAAGGTCCCGGGTTCAGTCCCCGACAGCATCTCCAGGTAGGGCTTGGGTGAGAACCCTGTCCAAAACCCCAGTCAGTGTAGGAAATATTGACCCAGATGGGCCAATGATCTGTACAAGGCAGCGTCCCATGTTCTGATCCTAAGGGTCTCAAGGCTTGACTCTCCAGTCCAGCCGACTTGTCTCGTGTCTGAGTCTTTCCTGTGGGTACTGCTTTGGGTCTTGATCTCTGCCTAGTTTTGATTCTATGCCCCTATCTCTGGCCCTTCAGAACCTGAATCCCTCCTCAAAATAAAATAAAATAAAATTCTTCCAGTAGCACGTTAGAGACCAACTAAGTTTGTTATTGGTATGAGCTGAAGGTATCTGAAGAAGTGTGTATGCACATGAAAGCTCATACCAATAATAAACTTAAGGTAAAGGTACCCCTGCCCGTACGGGCCAGTCTTGCCAGACTCTGGGGTTGTGCGCCCATCTCACTCAAGAGGCCGGGGGCCAGCGCTGTCCGGAGACACTTCCGGGTCACGTGGCCAGCGTGACAAGCTGCATCTGGCGAGCCAGCGCAGCACACATGGAACGCCATTTACCTTCCCACTAGTAAGTGGTCCCTATTTATCTACTTGCACCCGGAGGTGCTTTCGAACTGCTAGGTTGGCAGGTGCTTGGACCGAGCAACGGGAGCGCACCCCGCCGCGGGGATTCGAACCGCCGACCTTTCGATCGGCAAGCCCTAGGCGCTGAGGCTTTTACCCACAGCGCCACCCGCGTCCCTTAATAATAAACTTAGTTGGTCTCTAAGGTGCTACTGGAAGGAATTTTTTTATTTTGTTTCGACTATGGCAGACCAACATGGCTACCTACCCGTAACTGATCCCTCCTGTTTTAGACCCCACCCTGGCTTCTGGAATACCTCCCTGCCCACACCTGTAGTTCCAGATCACCTGGAGCCCAGCTCTTCTTTTCCAGAGGTCAGCATTTTTGCAATGAGCACCTGTGTCTCTTACCAGGATAGCAATGAAGCTGGCCAGGAATGAGATGAAAAACACTCCGATGCCGTAAGAGAACATCACACTGCAAGGATGTTGATGGGGACCCGTGATGAACTTGACTTCCGTGTGCATCAAGAGGCACCTGCCAGACAGAAAGGAGATAGAAGGTCCATAAATAGCAGCACCCTAGAGGTCCTGGGCCCTAAGGAAGTCAGATTAGCCTCAACCAGAGTCAGGGCCTTTTCAACACTGGCTCCGGCCTGGTGGAACGCTCTGCCTCATGAGACCAGGGCCCTGAAGGATCTGATTTCTTTCTGCAGGGCCTGTAAGACAGAGTTGTTCTGCCTGGCCTTTGACTTGGAATCAACTTGATTCCCTCCCCCCCTTTCTTTTCCTTTCTCCTTCTGTGATGGAACTCCTGTTTGGGGACTTCCCTGGCTTTTTTCTGGCCCACGTAGGACCAGTCTGGATAGTTGGCCTTGGTGAAGACTTGACTTTTTCATCCCCCCCCCCCAAAGTTTTTGATTTGAGTTTCTACTGAAATAAGGCTGCATTTTAATGTTGTATCTTAAACTTGTTTTTAAGTTGTATTTTAATTAATTGTTTTTATACCTGGTGTTAGCCGCCCTGAGTCCGGTATTGGCTGGGGAGGGCGGGGTATAAATAAAAGTTATTGTTATTATTATTTATTATTAGAAGGGGACCCTAGTCCCTGATAAAGCACAATATGGACTCACAGGCCAGTGGGACAGGCTATAGAGGCTCACACAGGCAGGGCCAGTCATCGTCAGAAGGAGGCACCCCATTAGAGGCACCCCAAGTAGCCTGATGGCTGTAGCCCATGAGTGGAGAACCTCGAGGCTGGATTACTGCAACACGCTCAATGTGGGGCTGCCCTTGGAAGCTTCTGCTGGTGGCCAGAGTGCTGATGGGGCCCCTGGCTGACATCTCCAACTGGGCCAGGTTCAAGCTCCTTGTATTATTTTACAAAGCCCTGAATGACACAGGTCCAGGCTATCTCAGGGGCCAACTGAACACTTATATCTCAGCTTGATCACTGAGATCACCTGCAGGAGCGTCGTTGTTGGCGAGGTTCATCTGAGATCGACACAGAAGCGAGCCTTTAGTGTCATTAGCCAGCTCCTGCGTAAGGCTCTGCCGAGAGTGAGTCAAACATTCACCTTTTATACTAATTCTCAAATGTTTACTGAAAACTTTTCTTTGAAGCCAGGCTTTCTCCCCCCCCCCCCTTCTCTTTAAAATTATATTTTTCTTTTTATTTATTTAAACAAGGGCATACACTGCAACGACACACAACAAGAGAAGAACCACAAAATTGAATGAAAACTAAAATTAAACATACGCACAAAATTCAAATTTGGTTGTTTCATGCACATTCCTCGGGGAAAATATATGATTGGTGTTGTGGGGGTGGTAATAAGATATGTAAACAGAGATGTTTTATTTATAAATATAAGTGAAATTCTCACTTAAAGTTGTAAGAGCTGGTGGAATGGTCTTCCTTGAGAGGCTGTGGACTCCCCTTCCTTGGAGGTTTTTAAACAGAGGTTGGATGGCCATCTGTCATGGATGCTTTAGCCGAGATTCCTGCATTGCAGGGGTTGGACTAGATGACCCTTGGGGTTCCCATTCTATGATTCAATGATTACTAAGAGTCATTTGGAGCTTGTAATCATTAATATACAAAATTAAATTTTGCAACGTATTTGAAAGTGAAGCTTTTTTTGTTTGCCCTCTACTGTACCTTGATTTTTTAGTTATTTTTTCCAGCAGTAACTACAGACCAGATTTAGCTATACCATAAATCCTTAGTTAATCCCTCTAAATACTTCCATTTTCTTGTGATAACCCTCCTGGCAGCTAACAATTAATACATATTCGATTCCATAGCCAAACCATCTTCATTTGGCTCACCTTATATCCCCAGTAATGCTAAGGAAGGAATTGGTATTCTGCTTATGAAAAAAATGAAGAAGCATTTTCCGTCATAGTCAGCTGAAGAAGTGTTTAAATTGTTGTTTGGCATTGTTGCAAACCGCTTTGATTTTTTAAAAAATGGAATTGCGGTATGCAGATAGCTTTGCAATGGCTAAATAAATGTCTAATTGTTAGAGGGCTCCATTCAGTGCTGTGGAAGGTGCAAGTCTTGATTCATTCAGCAACAACTGAAGTGTGGTCAGGTTGACTCACCCATGTTCCGCAGTGAAGTTCTGATAACATTCGTAATAGTTGCCCAGCCCAAAGACGGGAACCATCAGTAAGAGAGGGACAGAGCTGGAAGAAGAAATGGACAGCGTCCCAGTTAAGACAGGCCTCCCGTAAATCTTCTTTCCAGGGACAACAAAGAAACAGGATTGGTCACAGTCCAGAGTGAGTGGATATCCGAATGTGCTTCATATGGAATCAGATATTTGGGCCCCCTTTGACTACACCGTACATTTAAAGCACCACCACTTTAAACAATCTTGGCTTCCCCCAAAGAATTATGGGAGCTGTGGTTTGTTAAGAGGGACGCGGGTGGCGCTGTGGGTTAAACCACAGAGCCTAGGACTTGCCGATCAGAAGGCCTGTGACGGGGTGAGCTCCCGTTGCCCCGTCCCTGCTCCTGCCAACCTAGCAGTTCGAAAGCACGTCAAAGTGCAAGTAGATAAATAGGTACCACTCCGGCGGGAAGGTAAATGGTGTTTCCGTGCGCTGCTCTGGTTCGCCAGAAGCGGCTTAGTCATGCTGGCCACATGACCCGGAAGCTGTATGCCGGCTCCCTCGGCCAGTAAAGCAAGATGAGCGCCTCAACCCCAGAGTTGGCCACGACTGGACCTAATGGTCAGGGGTCCCTTTACCTTTAGTTTGTTAAGAGTGCTGATAGTTGTTAGGAGACCCACCCCCCATTCTCCTCCCAGAGCTGCCATTCCCAGAATTCCTTGGGCATGGAGACTAACTGTTAAACCACTTTATAGTGTAATAAGAGAGGAAGACAAATCTTTCTTTACCAACCTTCTCCACTAACCACATTGTTGTTTGCTTGGCTGCTTAAATATATACTACTTTTGCTTTTTTAAAAACAAAACCAGGGAAGGGATACGGCGCAGGAAGACTGGAAGAAATTTAAAGAGTATCTAAAAAAATACTGTAAAATTAATGAATGTTAGAAAAATGCTGGATTGGTCATTAAGGGGGTAAAAGCAGTAAGGGATAATTTGAAGAAAATAATTGTTATTAAAACTAATTCAAAAGTAGGGTAAGGATTTGCTGGCAATTGAATTTGAAATTAGAATACAGAAAGGGAAGGTATGAGGAAGTCGTGAAAGTAAGCTAAAAGAAAGTAAAAATTGAAGCTATACGTGTTTTATTTTTTGTATTTGTATGTCATTTTTCTTTTTTTCCCCTTTTTTCTCGGTTTGTTATGGTGTTGTTAAAACTTCAATAAAAATTTAATTTAATAAAAACAAAACAAAACCTTTCTCTCTGAATGGAGGAAGCCCTATTCCAAACCATTTAAACTTACCCAGACAAAAAGATAGCTGTTCGGCCAATGTGATTTGCGTAGCTTAGAATCTAAAAAAGAAAGAAAACACACACACACAAGGGATTTTACTGCTTTGTATAGTTTTGACACAAGACGGGGAGTCACCGTTTTGATATGCATAAAATAATTGCGTGTGACAGTAATCCATCATCTTACGCTCATTTGACTTGCACAATTTCAACCACACACGGATGGAGGTGGGCTGGCTCAAATTGCACTAGTCAATTCTCAAGGAAGTTGGAGAGTTTAGCAGCTCTTTCCACGCTGAGCCTGCTTGGGCCTACCAGGTTAGTTGTTGGCTTCCATCTATCTTGGGAGACAATGGAGGAGTGAAACTTTGGGGATGGAGTCAAGCTGTTGGAATTTGCAGCGCTTGCTGTGGCTGTAGAGACCAAGGTGGGAGAGACATGTTTTGTTGCAGCTGGGGCAGATGAAGGTGTCCAGCTGTGTTCCTGAGGATGCACCATGGCACTTCTCTCTGCACTCTGCACTCTCTGTTTATTAGGTGCAAAAAGAGCTTTTAAGCTCTCCATTTTGCTTGGAAGAGCAAGGCGCGCTCAGTTCTGGGATGCTCTCGCGAGATCTCGTAGGGCAATCTGAGATTTCTCATGAGCATTCCTAGCTATTCATATGCTGATGAATTTTCAGAATAACATTTTAAAGGGGGGCAGGGAAGCACACGCACATGCAGAATTGTAGGGAACTGAACTTAAGACTGAACAGTGGTACCTTGGAAGCCGAATGGAATCCGTTCCGGAAGTCCGTTTGACTTCCAAAACGTTCGGGAACCAAGGAAGATCCTGCAGCCAACCAGAAACCAAGGAAGCCACACTGGACGTTCGAGTTCCAAAAGAACATTGGCAAACCGGAACACTCACTTCCGGGTTTGTGGCATTCAGGAGCCAAAACGTTCAACTCGAAAGTCGTTCATTAACCAAGGTACAAGTGTACTGGAAAAAGAGACACTGATTTGACAGATTCATCCATCACTCATCCCACGGAAGGGTCATGAGCGAAAGCAAGGAAGCAGGCTGCAGGAACCTGCAGCGGGGTTACACAGAGGTAAAGATAGGTGTTATTCCAGCCACTGGGAAGTTCAAAGTAAGGGCTGGCAGTGTTGGGTTTCCAGGCCATGCCAAATGCCAACATCTGGTGTTTGTGTCCTAAGAGATCTTCCTCACAGGAAGATGTGGAATCAGAGAATTGTACCATTGGAAGGGATCTCCAAGGCTCATCTTGTCCACCCTCTGCAATTCTGGAGTCACAGCTCAAGAATCCTTGCCAGCTGGCCACCCAACCTCTGCTTAAAAACCTCCAGTGAAGGAGAGGCTCCCACCTTCTAAGCTAATTCTAGTTTCTACTGTTAAACATGTCTTGCCTTCAGAAAGTGCTTCCTGAAGTTTAGCAGGAAACTCCTTCCTTGCCATTTGAATCCATTGATTTGATCCTCTCTTCTGGAGCAGCAGAAAACAAGATCGCTCCATCTTCCATGTGGCGGCTCTTCAGACTCATTTTCTCCAGGCTAAACGTCCCCAACTCCCTCAACAATTCCTCATATGGTTTGTAGACCCTTTCCTCCTGAGTCTTGTGGCTGCTTTGGGTACCCAGGCACAGGCTACACTGTGGTTTTGTGGTCCAGGCCTGAATCTTTAGGTGCCTGGGGGCAGCTTGCCCTCAGCATCTCCAGCTATTGGGGGTGGGGGGGGGTAGTACAGTGGTACCTCGGGTTAAGAACTTAATTCGTTCTGGAGGTCTGTTCTTAACCTAAAACTGTTCTTAACCTGAAGCACCACTTTAGCGAATGGGGCCTCCTGTTGCCGCCGCGCGATTTCTGTTCTCATCCTGAAGCAAAGTTCTTAACCCGAGGTAATATTTCTGGGTTAGCGGAGTCTGTAACCTGAAGCGTATGGAACCTGAGGTACCACTGTAGATGCTTGAGAACCAGGAGGAAGAGGCTGACAAGGGAAAATCCCACACCAAGGAGACAAATAACTTGTTATGCAATGGGGGTGTTTTTCTCCCCCCCCCTTCTTTCTCTTTCTCTTTCTCTTTCAGACCTGGATTTATGGGCAGCACTCATGAGAGTGAGGAGGCAAAAGTTGACAGAAGAGAAAGAGGAGGTAAGTGAAGGTGAAAAGAGAGAGAAAGAAAGAGAGAGAGAGAGAGAGAGAGAGAGAGAGAGAGAGAGAGAGAGACCTGCCTCAATCAGTCTGGCCAATGTTGGGAGTTGTAGTTCGCAACAAAGGGGGAGAAATTTGCTACTCCTTGCATTTAAATGCAAACTCTTCCCAATGCACAACTCACAAGCTCCACCCTCATCAGGCCTCCTCTCCCCCAATTTGTCCAATTTGTCTTTTAAAGCCATCCAAGTTGGCGGGCATCCCTGCCTCGCCTGGAAGTGAGTTCCATTCTTTAACCATGTGTTGCGCGAAGAAGGACTTTATTGAATCTGTTCTGAATCTTACAACATTCAGCTTCATTGACTGTCCACGAGTTCTTGTGTTAGGAGAGAGGGAGAGAAATGTTTCTTCGCCAGCTCTTTGGTTGTTGCCACTGGTAGGTAACTGGAAATGCTTTAGGTAAAGGTAAAGGGACCCCTGACCATTAGGTCCAGTTGTGGCCGACTCTGGGGTTGCGGCACTCATCTTGCTTTATTGGCCGAGGGAGCCGGCGTATATCTTCTGGGTCATGTGGCCAGCATGACTAAGCCACTTCTGGCGAACCAGAGCAGCGCATGGAAACACCGTTTACCTTCCTGCTGGAGTGGTACCTATTTATCTACTGGCACTTTGATGTGCTTTCGAACTGCTAGGTTGGCAGGAGTGGGGACCGAGCAATGGGAGCTCACCCCGTCGCGGGGATTCGAACCGCCAACCTTCTAATCAGCAAGTCCTAGGCTCTGTGGTTTAACCCACAGCCCCACCCTTGTCCCTTGCTTTACCAACCTAGCAATCCAGCTCACAAATCGTGCAGCTGCCTCCACCTGCAGAAAGTACACAGAGGACTCCTTGTGTTCCTTGAGACAGCGGTGTCCGTTCTGAGTCGAGCCAGTTGTGGAGGGACTGCTGATCACAGAGCAGGTGAAGTATTTATTTAGGTTTGTCTTTTTCTCAGAACTGTGCCCCTCTGTTCCCAAACAGTGACGCTCGCTCCTCAAGAGTGTTGTTCGAGGGCAGATGACGGCAAGGGAGCGATTTTGCGCCCGCCTCTTCCAGGACAACCTGCTCTGCTCAGGTTACTGACACCACAAACAGCAACCATTCCTTTGCGGACCACCCTAGACAACACCCACCAAACATTACATGGCTATGCATGGATGCAAGTCTATGCGTCACTTTCCCATCAGGGAGCGGATTAGCAGGTACAAGACAAGCCCAGACTCCATGGCTTTTCCCCAACAGACACTCAGAATTTTCTGCTTGTAACAGCGTGAATCTCACATCAAGGATCAGTGCTTGAGATCCAAAGTATTTGTAGTAGCCTGCTGTAGGAGGCTGTATCACATGATGCAGGTCATGTGATTGTATATCTCAGGCCAGTTATGGTTCCCCCCCCCCCTAGTAGATCGTTAACCAAAAGAGCAAACATCTTACTTGTTTTTTTAATAATGCTCCCTGCAACTCTGTGTTCAGGATAGCAAGGAAGGTGTCAAACTGGCCAGCAATATAGCAGAATGAACAGGCCGTGGTGGAAGGTAGAGAAACTACAAGCAGGAAAGGTGTTCATGAAATTTTGGAGAGCCTCCATGGGCACGCACCATGTTCTTAGGGTTATACACCTATACACACCACACCACAACCTCACAAAAAATGTCCCCAGCCCTGTATGAAAATAAAATAAAGGGGAATCACTCCCAGAATTTGCAGGTATCAAATTCATGTTCTCTAAGAATGTTTGAAGAGCCTTTTGGATCAGGGGAAAAACAATGCTGTCCAGGGTTGTAAAGACCGCGGAGAGAATAAGTGGGTGCACTCTTCCCACCTTGGATCAAATCTATGCTTCCAGGTGCCATAAGAAAGCTGCAGAGATAGCGCAGGATAGTGCGCACCCCGGAAATGATCTCTTTCAGCTTCTGCCTTCTGGAAGAAGGTACAGGGTTATAAAGACTAGGACTAGCCGCCTGAGAAACAATTTCTACCCAAATGCAATTTTGGTTTTAAATGCAGTATAAGGAGTATACTCTATGGGAGTATATTGTATTTTAAAATGGGGTATCATAGTTTTGAGGGGGCCAACCAGGTTGGAATAGCTGGGATAGCAGGCTTGTTGGTTTCTGAATGTCTTATGTAGATTTTCTCAATTTCGTTGTTCTGTATGGGACAATGATTATAAAGATTATCGTATCGTTCTCACAGCAACCACCCAGGACCCAAACACAAGAGTGCTTTCTCTACCTGTGTGCTCCAGCAGAGCATTTCTGCTTCTGACTGTGGAGCATAGCTATCATGGCTAGTAGCCATTGATAGCCTTTTCCTCTGTGAATTTGTCTAATCCTCTTTTAAACCCATCCAAGCTGGTGGTCATCACTGCCTCCTGTGGGAAGGAGTTCCATAGGACTGCATGAATTTTGGTAATTATTAATTTTAAGTGTGTGTGCATTCATTGCATTTAGGTCCCATCTTTTCCTCCAAGGAGCTCAAGGTGGCGTACATGGTTCCCCTTGTCATTTAATCCCCACCACAATCCTGTGACATAGGTTAGGCTGAGAAGCAGGGACTGGTCCAACATCACCCAGTGAACTTAATGGCTGAGTGGGGATTCGAACCCTTGTCTCCCAGGTCCTAGTCAAAAACTCTAACCATTATGTGCCACACACCTACACTCCAATACAAACCCACACCCATATACATTTATCTTATATGAAGCTGCCCATCTTTCCCAATACAGTGATATCATGGTTTAAGAACAATTTACCATATTTTTCGCTCTATAAGACGCACCAGACCACAAGACGCACCTAGTTTTTGGAGGAGGAAAACAAGAAAAAAAATATTCTGAATCTCAGAAGCCAGAACCGCAAGAGGGATCGCTGCGCAGTGAAAGCAGCAATCCCTCTTGCTGTTCTGGCTTCTGGGATAGCTGTGCAGCCTGCATTCGCTCCATAAGATACACACACATTTCCCCTTACTTTTTAGGAGGGAGAAAGTGAGTCTTATAGAGCAAAAAATACGGTAGTTTGTGAACAACTTGGATTAAGAACGCTGCAAACCCGGAAGTAGGTGCTTTGGTTTGTGAACTTTGCCTTGGAATAAGAACATGTTTTGCTTCCTGTTGAGCGTGTTCCATTTGTAAACTGAGTCCCCCACTGCTATGGGAAAGCACGCCTTGGTTTAAGAACGCTTTGGTTTAAGAACGGACTTCCGGAACGGATTAAGTTTGTAAACCAAGATACCACTGTTTGGCCTTCCCTGCTAGTGAGTCTTTAGGGTCATCGTGGATCGCTCTGCCTTTTCTTCAAAGCATCATAACAGCCCACAGGAATCATGTCAGTATCTGTTTTAATGTTTTGCATTTTGCTATTATGCACTGACTCTCTGCTTGCGATTTCTTTGTCACAATCTGTGTGAATCGCACAGCTTTTGCCGCATCAAGCAGTAAGCGCACTCCTGACAGTAAGAGCTGTTCGACAGTGGAATTTGCTGCCAAGGAGTGTGGTGGAGTCTCCGTCTTTGGAGGTCTTTAAGCAGAGGCTTGACAACCATATGTCAGGAGTGCTCTGATGGTGTTTCCTGCTTGGCAGAGGGTTGGACTCGATGGCCCTTGTGGTCTCTTCCAACTCTATGATTCTATGATTCTAAGCGGTGTACGAAGTTATTCTTAAAAATATACAAGCTGTTACCAAAACGAAATTTACCTGGGGCGGCCGGTTTTGTAGATTCTGGTTGTATTTCATCTTCAGGTCTATGTAAAGGTGCCAGGTGTAATTGACAGTATACAAGAAGGAGGCAACATAGAAGATCTGGAAAAAGGAGGAACATGGTTGGGCAACATGCGTGACCCACAATTCTGCAATCACACTGTGTATAAACTTGGGATCTGTGCGAGTATGGAATCCTTTACTCAGCCAAACTCCCTCCAGCTCCTTGGGATTTCACTAAGAACTGCCTGCATGCTGTCAAAATGATTTTCATCATTTTTGAAGCCGCTTACTTCTAAAAAATAAAAATAAAACGTGCCATTTTCAGGATGCTGAATTCTGGGAGCTGTACACAAATGACACAGAATTGCAGAATATGAGGTTTTAAGTGGTTATTTGCATTTTAAAATGACTGGCATATTCTTGGATTTTAAAATGGCTTTTCCAGCACCCACCTGCCATAATAACTGTTCCTATAAGAAGAAAAATGACAAATCCAGAGGAAGAAAAGTTCTGCATATTATTGTTAGTATTATTTCTGGGTTAGCGGAGTCTGTAACCTGAAGTGTGTGTAACCCGAGGTATGTAACCTGAAACACCACTTTAGCTAATGGGGCCTTCTGCTGCTGCTGTGCCACCGGAGCACGATTTCTGTTCTCATCCTGAAGCAAAGTCTGTAACCTGAAGCGACTCCACTAACCCAGAAATAATACCTCGGGTTAAGAACTTTACCTCAGGATAAGAACAGAAATTGTGCTCCAGTGGTGCAGCGGCAGCAGGAAGCCCCATTAGCTAAAGTGGTGCTTCAGGTTAAGAACAGTTTCAGGTTAAGAACAGACCTCCAGAACGAATTAGGTTCTTAACCCGAGGTACCACTGCTGGTGTCTTCAAACTGTTCTCCAACAGGAGAGAAAGATCTTAAGAACTTTTCTATAAGCAGGGCAAGCGTGGGGAAGAAAAGGCCCATAACACCGTCCTGAAAGACCTACATTGGCTCCCAGTACGTTTCCGAGCACAAGTCAAAGTGTTGATGCTGACCTTTAAAGCCCTAAACAGCCTTGGTCCTGTATATCTGAAGGAGCGTCTCCACCCCTATCATTCATACCAGATGCTGAGGTCCAGCTCCGAGGGCCTTCTGGCGGTTCCCTCCCTGTGAGAAGCGGTTGGAACCAGTTCATACCAGTTGGATCCAGTCCAAGAGGTTCAAACCTGCCCAAACCAGTTGGAAAAGGTTCAGGTAGGTTCCAACTTGCCCAGAGCAGTTTGAACTGGCCCAGACATGCAAACATGCAAGTGTCTCACCAGACCCAGCATTCAGTCAGTCAACCAGCTACAACCAGCTACAACCAGCTACAAATCCACCTGTTAACCTAATTCAACCAACATTTTACCATCTTCCTCATAAGATTATCATGGGTGGGCTTTGTCAAAAGTCTTATTGAAATCAAGATACACTATGTCCACAGCATTCCCCCAATCCACCAAGCTTGTAACTCTATCAAAAGAAGAAATATGATTTGTCTGGCATGACTTAGTTTTTGAGAAACCCATGCGGGGTCTTAGGAATCACAGCATCCTTTTCTAAATGCTCATAGGCTGACTTTTGAATTATCTGTTCTAGGACCTTTCCTGGTATTGATGTCGGTGTTCACCTGGGTCTTCTTTCCCCCTTTTTTGAAGATGGGGACTGTTATACTGAAGTTCTCACCCTGGGCCAGCAGGGGGATACTGTAGATAGTTATGCAAATAAGGGATCGAAAGTGACGTTCAGTGATTGGATACTTTTAGAAAGTTGTAACAATGATGTGTACTGGAGCTCTATATAAGCAGGCTGACTGAGCCCTTCAGCTCAATTTCTGTTCTGGCCTCTGAATAAAGAAGAGCTGTTTGAAGAATCGCTGTGTCGTCTGATATGTTCACCCACAACTTAACAGGGACAACATTTGCCTGCCTCCAGTCTGTAGGGACTTCACCCGTTCTCCAGGAATTCTCAAAGATTATAGACCGAGGCTCTGAGATTACATTCTCCAGCCCCTTTAGTACCCTTGGGTACAGCTCATCAGACCCTGGAGCTTTGAATTTGTTTAAGGTAGCTAGGTGTTCCTTTCCCACCACTTCTCCTCTATTGGACTGCAGTTCCCTCCTTGCATTGTTTATTGTGTTATCACCAGGTTGGGCACGGCTTTCCTTTTGGATAGAGGTCAAGTAGGTGCTGAGCAGCCTCCACCTTCTCTCTGTCACTCAAGAGCATTTCTCCGTTTTCTCCCCGCAGAGGACCTAGCACTTGCTTCTTCTTCCTGCTGCTTTGAACATAACCAAATAAACCTTTATTGTGTGGCAAGTCCCCCTCCCCCCTTGAGAAATAAATACACATGACACGGTATTTAAGGTTAATGGGCGAAAACAGCCACAACTTTATTGATTGCAGGAATTGAGCGGTATTGGCTTAGGCCTATCGGCTATCAGCTGGAGAGGCGAAGAGAGGGCGGTCCTCAGGCACTCCGGGCATAAATAGCCCAGGCCACCACCACCCCGACCAGCCGATTGGCTAGGCAGGGAGATGAGACGCCCGAGGATTCCCTCATTCTTGCGGGGGCTGTGAGCCAGCCCCCGCGTGCGTGGGGAGGGCGTGGGCCCACAACCCCACCTCCTCTTCAGTTCGGAAGTGGCTTTATTATCTTCCACCTCTCTTGCAAGCCTGAGATCATTCTGAGCTTTAGCCCACCTGACCTTTCCCCCTGTCACTGTTGGCTACTCATGTATACTCTTCCTTCACAATTCCCCTTTAAACCCACAGTGTGAATGTGGCCTAGGTTAGCCCTCTTGGCCAGGATTCCAGCAATAAGTGGGTCCTGATCCACATCGAGAATAGTAAACAGCTGCTCTCTCCCGTGTTCCGTGCTCTTCCAATGCCCACCTGCCTCAGCCGATGGAATGTCCACATTCAAAAAAGCATGAGAAACTGTTAGCCTGGCCATGGAATTTTCCACCACAGGAGAGGACATTTGAACCTCCGGTATGGTGGTTCCTCCTCCCTCTTTGTCGTCTAGAAGTCTCTGGAAACACACTTTAGAAGATTAAATGAGAATTCCTGGGACTAGAGGAATATAATTATTGGGGTATCTTCCTCTCTCTGGTGTCCACCCTTCCTCCTTTTGGTCCTTCTTATCACCCGGAAAGGTGACCCCAACAGCTTCTGAGAAGAGAAAATGGTGGTGCCTAGGCCCTAAAGTTGCGGAAGTTGGTGGGGATGTTAAGTCAGAAAGCCCAGTCTGTCTCCTCTCTACCCTAGGCTGTTTAAGGATAGTGAATAGTGGAAGCAAATCATGGCACGTGGCAGCGGTGGCCTCCACAAATGGTTGGTTCTGCAGTTGACGAATCCTGTTATTTTGCTGGGGTTCCTCCTTCCCACCAGCTCATTTCCTGCTCCTGAGTATACGTGGTATGAAGTGATCACCCCAAGGCAGTTGGTGCTTTTTGGAGGGAAAGCCAAGAAGGATGACCTTTCCTATATCCTCAATGTATCAGGAAAGGACTACATCATTCAGTTGAAGCCCAGGAAGGATGACTTCATGGTCAAAAACCTCCCACTCTTCACATACGGTTCCCAGGGCAGACGGATCGAAAGTCATCCCTACATCCCTCTTGAATGCTACCACGAAGGGCATGTGGATGGCGTAGCCAATTCGCTTGTGGTTCTTAAGACCTGCTCTGGCTTGACAGGATTCCTAAGTATCAAGAGACAGAAATTATGGCATAGAGCCTTTCCACGATTCTTCAGCTTTTCAGCACCTTCTCTACCTGATCAACGAACCAAAGCCTTGTATGTGTGGAATGAGAGCTCCAGTTGCAAAACGTCAGGCAGAAGAACTGAGGGCGGAAAGGGGGACCCGGCGTGACCCAAGGCACCCAAAATACATTGAGCTTTACATTGTTGTGGACGAGAAGCTGTTTCAGTTTGAAGGTGCCAATGAAACCAGGATGGCATACCTCATTTTGGACATAGTTAACTTAATGGGTGTGCACTTCCGGGTGCTGTACACAAGTATTGTCCTGATTGGACTGGAGATCTGGAACACAGGCAACCCTTTTGAGGTTACAAATAATGTTGGGTTATTTAAATTGTTGTAAAAGTAATAAATAATAAATCGCCTGCCAACCTAGCAGTTCGAAAGCACCCCCGGGTGCAAGTAGATAAATAGGGACCGCTTACTAGCGGGAAGGTAAACGGCGTTTCCGTGTGCTGCGCTGGCTTGCCAGATGCAGCTTGTCACGCTGGCCACGTGACCCGGAAGTGTCTCCGGACAGCGCTGGCTCCCGGCCTATAGAGTGAGATGAGCGCACAACCCTAGAGTCTGGCAAGACTGGCCCATACGGACAGGGGTACCTTTAAAAGTGATAAATATTATTTTTTAAAAAAATAAAAATAAAAATATGATATAAAACATCAGTCATTAAAAACTTCCCTAAGACAGCCTTCAGATCTCTTCTAACAGGAGGTCCAAGGATGCCTTGAAATGTCCACAAGCATTACTCTTTGGAATCTGTACAGTTCAATCCTTCCTTTACTTTGCAAAAGCGTCAGGAATCAACTTTGTCAACATCTGGGCTGCTGCCTTGCAGATTCCCTCCAACCTGTGAGCTGGTGAATTGCCTAAACCATCCTGGTAGCTTCCACAGCCTTGGCACAATGAAAGTGATAGCGGCAAGAACCAGGACTCCTAGAGGGATCACTGTTTCAAAAGTTCGTTTCACGACTTTTGTGCTCCAGTTCTGCCTTGGAGACCCACCATCAATGCTTCCCCCAGAGCCCCAAAACTTGCAGTTCGGAGGGGCCCAGCCGTTGTTGCAGTGGCAGTTATTGCGGTTGTTACAAACACCTCTGTCACTGCACTGTTTATTGGGATCACACACTGCCTTCTTCCTGAAAATGCACGTCTGGTTCTTGCAGAGTTTCCCAGGGCCACATGGAGTGCCGTCAGGCACCATTCCGAGATCCACCAAATCTGTCCCGCCATGGTAGGCCACGCTCCAGCAGCCAGCACCAGCGCCTGACAACTCAGTGGGAGTCACGGTATAGTGTGGTATTGAAGGTACGTCTCTGACGTTGCTACACTGAATTCTCCCGCACTTTACGTCTTGAGGCTGGCATTTCACAAAAGTACTTCCTGACCAATCCCTGCCACAGTTGCCATACTTATCCCCCACAGTATTCCGAGACTGAAAGCAGGATGCTGGAGCCGCTCTGGCTCCATAGCCAAAGATCCTGGCGCACAGGTAGTTGTGAGTCCAACACTGCTTGGCATAACAATGGGAATCGTGTTTGCTGCACGGCGTCCCGTCTTGCATGTACACATCATTGGGGCACCACTCAGATTTCCCACTACAGTACTCGGGAAGGTCACACTCATTGATCTGAATTCGACAAAGGTCTCCACTTGGACGGAAGTGACAGTCCAAGGTTCAGATGCTCTGGTTCAGATGCTCTGGATTGAAAAGGTTCAGATGCTCTGGATTGAAAGTTCATTTTAGTGCTCCAAACGGGGTCAGCGTGTATGCGGTTTACGTCTGACCCCGCTGGGCTCTTCTGATATTTTTGTCCTGTCCTTTTCCCGCCCATCATTATAACTGCTTTGCTTTCCTCCGATTCCATTGTGCTGGCCAAATGGAGTGGAATTTTATTAAAAGCTTTCTAGGCCATTTGGACTTAATTGAGGGCGGGGAGGCGGGGGAGCAGGTAAATTGTACAACAGCCACACAAGGACCTTGTTGCATGTCAGTGGAGCATGGAATTCACGTTTGGATGGGGTCACGAGAGGATCCTCAAGAACACAAATGGTTCTTTGGCAACTCTGGACAGGCGACTGGAGAGAACATGGGAACAAGCAGAGACAGCAAGCCGGGAGTGTTGCTGAGGGATGGCTCTGCTGGAGTTTGGTAAATATATTGCAGTGGCATGCAGAAAGAGATAGTGTGGTTAGACTGCTGGCAGGGTGGATAAAAATCAATGAGTTTTTTTAATAAAAAAACTGGATTTTTAAAAATTTATATTGGATTTTTTTTTGCTTTAAATCGGATTTTAAAAATAAAATGCTTTTGGAGGAAAAATCTTCCTCAAGATTTAAGTTACATTATAGTCCAAAGGCTATTCATCAGGAAATAAGGATTTGTTTTTTTTTCATGTGTGCTAAAACTCAGTCTAAGTTTTTTTTTAATTGTTTAACCACATCAGTTAACAAATATGGATACATATGCTATAATGTTACTGTTTTAGTTAAATCAATTGTTATTAAGGAAGTGATTATTTTTCTCCTTCCAATAAAGGCCAATTATAAACAGTTAAGTTATTAAACCTCAAAATAATTTCATAATTCACTGTCTATGTATTTCTAATTGTACAGTATAACCAAATCAGTAACTTTTAATATAACTGTAAAAACTACTCTAAAAATTAATTATTCCAAAAAGTGAAACTTTCATCTGATTGTAAATATTAAGATTATACCAGCAAGAATGAGTCTGTAAAAAAATGATTTATATCAAGTCTTACGGACTAGTGATTTAAATTGATTTGATTTAAATCAAATCCACCCTGACTGCTGGTTTAAAGCAGGCTTCCTCAACCTCAGCCCTCCCGATGTTTTGAGACTACAATTCCCATCATCCCTGACCACTGGTCCTGCTAGCTAGGGATCAGGGGCGAATGAAAGTGTCGTGAAACCCGGGGTGGGGTGTTGCTACGTAGGTCACATGTGCGGTAGGTCACATGTGACAGCATGCCGCTTCTCCCCCCACCCATGCCACTATCTGTGTATTGGACGACCCCAGTTTTTTGGCATGATTTTTGAGTCAAAAAGCCTCGTCTAATACATGGAAAAATACACTAGTTTCCCACAGGCATCTGATTGGCCAGTGTGAGAACCGGATGCTGGAATAGATGGGCCATTGGCCTGATCCAGCAGGATCTTCATATGGATCTAGAACTAGACCCCAGAACGCCACACACATACCTTAGAGAACTTCTTAGAGTGATGGATCTGCCAAAGGGCCCTCTCTGCTGATCACAACCCCCAAGAAGGCCTGTAGGGAAGGAAGTGCCCTTTCAAGAATTTGAGCCATAGTCATGCCTGTCCAGCAGGTACTGCAAGGAACTTGGAGAGAAAGCTGTCTCCTGCCTTTAATTTCCTGGCAAAATTTGTTAGCAGACCTTGCAGCTTGGGTCAATTAGATGGGAATAATCGCTTACAGTTTCTGAAGTTCAAAGGCTTTATTCATGCAGGAATTATTAACAGGATGAGTGGAGGTGAGAGGGAGAAAATGGCAGACGTATCTCAACAAGCTGGGAGAAAACAACAAACAAAACGGCCCAGCTTTTAGGGGTGGAATTAATTTAAACAAAGAGCTACAAACAAGTGCTGGCCAGATTGCTCCACAAACGTGCCCTTTGGTGGTTGAAAGCAACACATGCATTAACTTTGAATTCAAGGGAACGTATTTGCTTTTCTCGAACAAATTTTTTACATTTGACCACTTTCTGAACCTAAGAAGAGAGCGCCCTGCTGACTCAGACCAAAGGCATCCAGTATCCTATTTCCCACTTTGGCAAACCAGATTCTTCTGCAAGATTACCTACACAAATTACACACAGATAAAGATTTAACTTGATTTGAGACACATATGAACCCTTCGCATACTGATTGCGGGAGGCAGTTTACAAAGGGCCTCAAAGATGAACTTCTGGGTACAGAGCCCAGGAATGTGGTTTGGCTAAACGCTCTGCCTATATTTATTCAGCATTTTGCTTCTAAACAGGCCTGTGGGCAATTTTTGTATACAGGCAAGATGCTCCAACTTCCTTTGGATGTGTAAACAGCTTCAGAATAATTCAAATGCTCTCTTAAAGGCAAGAGCAAACTAGGGACCGGGGGAAATGTCAGAAAGACCAGATGTGCTGCATGCCAGCAAATGGAAAAAATGAAAACACAGAAACAGGAAGATTGGATTTCCTGGCATGACTGATGATACATGTGGAACAATAAGCTTGAAGGTTTGGAAAACCAGTAGGCCACTGTCATTTAAAAAGAAAGAATATAGTGATTATAATCAGGGAGTCCTACAGTGGGGCTTGCAAAGGCTATTCAAGGAGTAGTCCAGGTTCTTCCTAATTCAGACCACATTCACACCATGCACTGAAAACACTATGATACCACTTTAAACAGTCATCGCTTCCCCCAAGGAATCCTGGGAACTGTAGTTTGTGACAGGTCTGATAGATGTTAAGCGATTCCTTTCCCCCTCCCAGAGCTACTGTTCCTAGAGTACTTTAACCATCACTCCCTCTTCACAAGGAACAGCACTCTGGAACTTGGAAGGCCAGCAGGATTATCCCTGGATTTAAAGTTTAAGAGTATCTGGAGACTGGCTACCAGTGAGAAAATAACTCCTAACAGGAGTGATAAAAAGGACAAGAAAACTGGGCACATGTTGTGCAAGATGGTGGCATTTTGGGCAATACAGTGGTACTTCAGGTTAAGTACTTAATTCGTTCCGGAGGTCCGTTCTTAACCTGAAACTGTTCTTAACCTGAAGCACCACTTTAGCTAATGAGGCCTCCCGCTGCGGCCGCGCCGCCGGAGCACGATTTCTGTTCTCATCCTGAAGCAAAGTTCTTAACCTGAAGCACTATTTCTGGTTAGCGGAGTCTGTAACCTGAAGCGTATGTAACCTGAAGCGTATGTAACCCGAGGTACCACTGTATACAAATGAGTCTGGTCTTAAAGATAAACTCATCAAAGCATCTTTGCCATTATTATTATTATTATTATTATTATTATTATTATTATTATTATTATATACCACCCTATACCCGAAAGTCTCAGGGCAGTTCACAGAAAAGATCAACATAAAAACCACATTCTATTTAATAAAAATAAGAACAACAACCCAATCACCGCTCTCCAAAAGAGCCACATTTTAAAACTGTATAGGATGTATAGCTACCATGAAGAGTATGACCTGAACTGTAGTCTTCCCTGGGAATGGCTATTTGTGATAGATAATAAATAAATAAATTGCGCTCCTCCCAATGCATTATATGCTAGAAATCTCAATAGTTTGTACAGATTAATTATTATTATTTATGTTAATAAATAGGATTCCCTAGGATCTAGGGCAGGGGTAGCCAATGTGATGCTCTCCAGATGTTGGTCTCCAGCCCCCATCCTTCTGGGCTAATGGCCATTCTGGCTGGGAGCTGGAGCCCAGCCACATCTGGAGGGTACCACACCTGCTACCCCTGGCCTGGAGAAATTTCAGATGCTGGAATATTGGGTTGACCGGCTCTGAATACACCCCCCACCACCACCCACAACTGTGAGGTGGGTATTTAGCATTTAGCTCTAGCTTCCAAACTGGGATCACAGGGACTTTGGACCCCGGGATCAAAAGTATAAAACACATCTGCACAGCACAGGAACACCAGTTACTGCTTTCCCTTGAGAAAGTCTTCTGCATGTTCGTTCCAGGAAGTGCGCTGCAATTTTGCACCTGCTCACTGCCAGGTAAAGTCTATTGGCACAGACCCATGTTATGGTTTCGCTCTATCCCAAAGCAAACAAGAGACCTTTGCAATTCCCCTATCAAGTGGTGCCTGAGACCCCGGTGGGAGCAGACAATTCTGCGCTCGGCAGATTAATTTCCTGGTTTAGCGTAAGGCTTCTTCCAACAAACACTTGGCAAAACCCAATCAACCCCCACAGCCTTACGACAACCGCTGCTCTGATCGGCAAGTTTCTGGGGCAAGCAGGTATGTTTTAATCAAAGAGGCAACTGTCTTCTGCCTCCAACCCAGAGCTTTCCGAACTTTTCATGTTGGTGACACACTTTTTAGACCTGCATCATTTCACAACACAGTAATTCAGTTTTACTAGCAAGCCAGAGGTTAAACTAACGCCTTTCCAGCCCCGGGAGGAGCGTAAGGAACATTTGCGCGACACACCAACACACAAACGTGTTGCGATGCACAGTTTCGAAAGCTCTGGTCTAGAAGAGCCTACTCAGAAGCTGGCTCCGCTCCTTGAAGCCACCCCTGCCCTCTCAGGGCTGCCTGACATGTTTACCAAACCACACCTCTTGTGACAGCTCAGCACCCAGCCAGCACACATTCCAGCTGGCGCAACCAAGGAGAAATTCCCAATGCTCCAGTCTGCAAAGCACCAGAAAAGCGAGAGCAGTCTCAGAACTGGACGACTGTCTTGCTTTTGTAAAGAGTGTCCAAGGAAGTCCTAGTTCTCCAAAGGTGGACCAGTGGACCACTGACCATTTGATCACTGGTCAATTTCCAGCAGACCATCTCAGGCCTTCAGATGCCTTCAAATCATGTCAATTTTTTTTTTATACGGCATTCTGCTTTTTGGGGGAACAGGAAAACCTGATGGCACCTAACAACATGGGGTAGGGGAAGGAAGACCAGTTCTCTTAGAGCACTAGTAAGTCCACAGTTACAAAACCCCATGAAACAAACAAACAAACAACCCAATAAAACTGTATCAGAAGCAGGAAAAAATAACCAAGCATAATTAGTATAGAATTAGGACCCCAAAAGCCTCCTGGGACAACAGCCACATCCCTACTACGCAGCAGAAGGCTAACAGTGATGGGACCAGACTGGCTTCTCCAGGGAGTGTTTTCCATGAAAATGGAGCCACGTTATAGAAGGCCCTGCCTCTAATTGCCTTCTGCTTGACCACCTGTAATCTACAGTGGTACCTCGGGTTAAGAACTTAATTCGTTCTGGAGGTCCGTTCTTAACCTGAAATTGTTCTTAACCTGAGGTACCACTTCAGCTAATGGGGCCTCCTGCTGCTGCCGGAGCACAATTTCTGTTCTCATCCTGAAGCAAACTTCTTAACCCGAGGTACTATTTCTGGGTTAGCAGAGTCTGTAACCTGAAGTGTCTGTAAACTGAAGCATCTGTAACCCGAGGTACCACTGTATTTGTTTTAAATGGGACTGATGTTATCTTGAACTTTGTCTAGATGAAGTAGACTCTGGAACATGGCTATGAGGGGTCTTTATACGTGGTCTCTCCCAGGTCCTAGTCCAACCCTCTAACCACTACAGCACCTTGGCTCCCTAGGCAGCTTGCCGCTAGCACCACAGGCAAAAAAACCACTCTCCATCCCTGAAACAGGCCAAAGTGCCGGCATCATTCTGACCTCCGCTGTGGCTTGTAGGTTGTAGCAAGCTGCCTCCTGGCTTGCGGACATGGCAGCCTCTTCATTGTAGAGGAGAGCCCCCAACAGCCAGCTCATGCCCAGAAAGAGATCCAAGAGGCTCAAGTAGAACAAAGGCCGTCCCTGGGGAAGAAGCAGAGGGAGCGGTTGTTATTTCCTTATTTACTGCACTCACAACTCACCTTTTTCTCCAGGGAGCTCAAGGTGGAGCCCATGGCTTCTTCGCCTCCATCTTATTTAATCCCCATGACAACCCCGTGAAGCAGGTTAGGCTGAGAGGCAGTGGCTGCCCCCCCCCCCCAGAGCTTCATGGCTGAGTTCAGGTTTCAAACCCTGGTCTTTCCCAGGTCCCGTTTCAACACTCTAACCACTACACCACACTGTTGTGGCATTGTCCTCCTCCATGAATGTATCTAAAAAGGTAAAGGGACCCCTGACCATGAGGTCCAGTCATGGCCGACAATAAAGCTCATCTCGCTTTATTGGCCGAGGGAGCCAGCATACAGCTTCCAGGTCATGTGGCCAGCAGGACTAAGCCATTTCTGGCGAACCAGAGCAGCGCACGGAAGTGCCGTTTACCTTCCCACCGGAGCGGTACCTATTTATCTACTTGCACTTTGAGGTGCTTTCGAACTGCTAGGTTGGCAGGAGCAGGGACCGAGCAACGGGAACTCACCCCGTTGTGGGGATTCGAACCGCCAACTTTCTGATCGGCAAGTCCTAGGCTTTATGGTTTAACCCACAGCGCCACCCGCGTCCCTATATGAAGGTATCTAGTCCTCTTTTAAAGACGGCCAAGTTGGTGGCCATCACTTCCTCCTGCTGGAGGGAGTTCTGTACTTTAACTATGCACTGCTTTAAGTTCTGGTGCCCTTTTCCCATTCCACATACAGAAGCCAACCAGACCAGGGGTTGAATCCTGCTTCTTCATCGCCAATGATGGGGTAGCATCTTCTGCTCACGACCCCTCGAGGCAGCAGGTTAGATTAGGGCAGTGGTGGCCAAACCTGGCCCTCCAGCCTTTTTGGGACTACAATTCCCATCATCCCTGACCACTGGCCCTGTTAGCTAGGGATTATGGGAGTTGTAGTCCAAAAACAGCTGGAGGGCCAAGTTTGGCCACCACTGCATTAGGGGGTCCAGGACGGCCTGGGTGGCAACCAAGGGGAAATAGCTGGCTGGGTGGGATAACAGCCAGCAGGAACAGCCAGGCCCTGCTGCCTGAGGCAGGGGCCTCACTCTGCCTAATGATAGGACCGGCCCTTTGGGTTTCAGTTAAAATACTGCTATTGACCTATCAAATTTGCCGAAGCTTTAAGATCTGTCCCATTGAGCTGGTTCTCACAAACAAATGCGCAGCCTTCTCAGAAAGGACCTCGTAGTCACTCTGGTTAAGATATGATGGTATATGAGTACTATAAATAAAGTAAAATAATTCCATTCTTTAGCAGGAACAACTGTGGGAGGGGCAAGCATTTCAAGATTACATGAATTACCGTATTTTTTGCTCTATAAGACTCACTTTTCCCCTCCTAAAAAGTAAGGGGAAATGTGTGTGCGTCTTATGGGGCGAATGCAGGCTGCGCAGCTATCCCAGAAGCCAAAACAGCAAGAGGGATTGCTGCTTTCACTGCGCAGCGATCCCTCTTGCTGTTCTGGCTTCTGAGATTCAGAATATTTTTTTTCTTGTTTTCCTCCTCCAAAAACTAGGTGCGTCTTGTGGTCTGGTGCGTCTTATAGAGCGAAAAATACGGTAGTCTTTGGCAGCAAGCAGTCTTGCGGCTCATGAAAGGGTAACCAATTTATTACAGCACAAGGTTCTGTGGCCGAAGTCCACTTCATCAGGGGCAGGAAATGGATTCTTGGTCGGCAGATATTTAACCTTCGTATATCGTATTGTTGTTTCATTGCTATGGCTGATGCAAATAAAGTTTCAACCTGTAAACAGAGTTTGAACGGTCATGAAATGTGGGAAGGACCCTCATTGGGAGAGGAATCCATCGCCTCCCTTCATAACCAAGCAATTTTGGACACAAGTTCCAATCCTATAAGCATCCTTTGAAATCCCTCTGTTGGGGTAAGGAAACTGTTAAACTGCATAGTAACCATGGGGGTCCGGAAAGAGCCCCTTCACATTTGACATGTACCAAGTTGTCTTCTTGCTCTTTGACCACATTCACCACATACATTTCAAGCGCTATGATACCGCTTTAAAAAAACCATGGTCGTCCCCCCAAAGAATTCTGGGAGTTGTAGTTTGTTAAAAGTGCTGAGAGTTGTTAGGAAGGCCCCGTTATCCCCCTCTCAGAGTTACAATTCCCACAGTTCCCTGTGGAGAGGAACTGAGTGTTAAACCTGTGATGGGTCCCTCACTACCCTTAAAAAAAAACTACACTTCCCAGTGTGGCATCTGAATATAGACTGCATTTTTAATCAAGACTTATATTGGCTTATATCTTGATCAGGTTCCTAAATTAAATGGGCTTAGATTTTCAAAAGTTTCATGCCAGGCAGAAGACCAGCTGCTTAGAGAACCTTGGCAATGTTTTTCCTCCTAGACAAGGGGCCCCTTGATTTATAGCAGAAAACAATTCTCAAAGTCGTAAAAAAGGGAATTACAGGCTAAGAGCGAGGACATTGACCCTACATGTTACAGAAGATAAAAAAGCAGAGATAAACATAATTAGGAATGAGTAAATAGTAAAATAATACCAATGTGCCTCCCAGTAAAATGAGCCAGATCTTCTTCCTAAGGTTAAAAGGCCAAGAGCAATGGAGAAGCATCTAGCTGGCAGAAAAAGAGCATTTTTGGGAAGTCTTTTTTAAAAGCTGTTTCTTTCTTAAACTGAGAGAGTTGAAGGGCAATAAATGTTGGAAAGAGCTAATGGGGAAAGCAGCTGGCTGAGGGAGGGGGTGTAGACTGAACAGGCTTCTTTTTGAAGCTGTTTTTTACTGAGTTCCTTTTTCTACTTTACAAAGGCCTTATTCCTTTTAAGAGGCTACCTGTGTTGTGTATTAAGTATATTGGCATAGATGTAATTATGCAAAGGATTTAAGAAATGCTAGATTCTTATTTCATATAGTTGTAAGAGTTGTATTTATCCTGAAATTAAGTCAGCCACCAGCCTAGCCCCCCTGCCAGACAGGAAGACGCCATTAAGCACTCCTGATATATAGTTGTCAGGCATTTGTTTAGAAACCTTCAAATGAAGGAGATCTTTCAATGTTGATGTGAAACTCAAGATCCTTGACATATGTTTAAGATAAAAATTTAAGATTAACCATTTGTTTTAGAAGGCAATAGGGCAAGGAGGGCAAGAGGTGAGCTGGTAATTAAGATTCCTTGTTGAGACACATGTAAGATATATTACTACTTATTTGTCATTTATAGATGTAACAATATATAGCTCTTTGTGTTCCATATAAGGACAGGAGGATATGGGTGTATCTTTTAGGATTGGTTATAGCAATCAGCCAATAGAAAATCCAACCAGGCTGATTGGACAGAGGCAGCCCAAGGAGGAGCAAAGGGGGCTGGATTAAGGGAATATAAGTGCTGGCCATAATGGCAGGAGGCCAGGCCAGAGCTTGGTAACCATATACCACTGTGCCTCTCATTTATTTGTCTGACAAATAAATTATTATTTTAATTTCTCTATTGCTGCGTTGAATATTTCATTCCAGCTAAGCGTTAACCACAAGCAGGGTGCTACACCAGAATTCTTTGGGGGAAGCCACAACTCATTAAAGTGGTACCCTAGCACTTTAAATGTATGGTGTCAATGTGGCCTTTTCTATGTAGATGCTGATTGTAGCAACAGGATGCATGTATGCGAAATTTTTAAATATTTCGAATTATATAAATATATCTTTTTAAAATGCACCCACATCTGAAGAGTCCAAGATTGTGGGCACCTGTGCTTAAAGCATCCTTGAAGCCATGAAGCCATGAAGAATGAAATAACCCCCCCCCTTTTTTTTTTTTTTTTTTTTTTTGCTGTTAATTCCAAGGTTTGTAATAAAGTTGCTGGTTTCCTCGCTCACTGTGTGTGTCCCACGCCAGCTACTATAGTGTGACACACAGACAGAGGTGGCATGACAGACAGAAAGTCAACAGGAGAAGTTTCTCTGCACAGGCATGCAGTGAAAGGCTTCATCTTCTTTTCTATTATTGCATTTATACACCATCTTCCTTTTCTCCAGGGATCTAAAAGTGGTTTGCTTATTCCTTTTCCTTATTTAATCCCCACAGCAGCCCTGTGAGGCGGGTTAACCTGAGAGAGGCAGCGACAGGCCTAAGGTCACTTCAGTGAGCTTCATGGCTGAGAGGGAATTTGAACCCTGGTCTCCTTGCCATGAATCTCATTGGGTCATGTTGGGGGCCAGTCACTGCCTCTCAGCCTAGCCTACCTCACAGGGTTGTTGTTCGGAGGGGCAAAACCATGCACACTACTTTGAGCTCCTTGGATAAAAAAAGTGGACTATAAATGCAAATGATGATGATGAAAATAATAATAATAATAATAATAATAATAATAATAATAAGGTAAAGGGACCCCTGACCATTACGTCCAATTGTGGCCGACTCTGGGGTTGCGGCGCTCATCTTGTTTTACTGGCCGAGGGAGCCGGCGTACAGCTTCCGGGTCATGTGGCCAGCATGACTAAGCCGCTTCTGGCGAACCAGAGCAGCGCATGGAAACACCGTTTACCTTCCCGCCAGAGTGGTGCCTATTTATCTACTTGCACTTTGAGGTGCTTTTGAACTGCTAGGTTGGCAGGAGCAGGGACCGAGCAACGGGAACTCACCCCGTAGCGGGGATTCAAACTGCCGACCTTCTGATTAGCAAGTCCTAGGCTCTGTGATTTAACCCACAGCGCCACCCATGTCCCACCAATAATAATAATAGCAGCCGCTTATTGGCCAATGGATGACATGACCTCTTGCCAGGGGCTCTGCTCTTGCCCAGCTTTATAACAGGGCTCTAGACTGCTGCTCTGAAAGGAAACAAGATGATGATTCAGCCTCTGGAGTGAAATATTTGTTTTAGCAACTAGGAGGGAAGAATGCCCTTGAAATTTTTAAACATTCTTCATGGAGATTGCTGCCCCTCCCTCCTGAGCTGCTTACATAAAGTGCAATTGAGCTTAATTCTTTTTTCAAAAAACCAATAAAAATAAAAAAGCAATAAAAGAAATTCCCTTACCTGGGGGGATCTGGCTGTATTCTGGAGCATTGCATAACCAATCAGCAAGCTGGACCCTATTACACTGTGGGAACAAAGAGTTGCTTGGATGAGCAGAAGGTTACCTGACATGTAATGGAGGGAAAGAAGTGGGTGGGTGTGGGGGGTGCGTGTCAGTTTTTGGCATTGCACAGGGTGCCACTGAAATTTGAGATGCCAAGGTCCACCACTGTTGCCAACTTTCCTTCTAGTGGGGCTCTCATGCCTTGAACAGCAGGTGGCCATCAGAAATTCTGTAGGTGACAGTTTCTGCATCATTGAGCCTGCATGAGGGAGAAAGCTTATCTGCCGAATTTCTGCTTAAAGGACGTAGGACAGGGGTCGGCAAGGTTTACCTCGCCTGGGCCGGTTCACTCCAGCGGAGATCCATCCGTGGGCCAGATCACGCACGTGCACCTGCGATTTCCAGCAGACATGATTTCCGGCGTCGGTGCAAACGCGTTTTCTGGCGCTGCAGAAGCGAGTCCCTGCGCCGTGCTGCACTGGTTTAGCGCAGCACGCAGGGACTCGCTGAGTGGGTGGCTCAATTTGGGGGCAGCTCGTGGGCTGGTTAAATGTCCGAGAAGTAAGGTGCATGAAAATAAGATTATGAAATTATACATGTTTATATGTTTGTATGTTTTTGTTTTGTGTATTGTTTGTTTTCATTATGTGTTTGGAAAATTAATAAAAATTTATTTAAAAATAATAATAATAAATGACCCCCGTGGGCCGCTTGTGGCCCATGGGCCTTAGGTTGCCTACCCCTGGCGTAGGAGCATCTTCAGGAAAAGAAGTTGATGACCGCTTCAGCTCTTGCTTTTGCATCTATCTCTCTGTCTCTCTCTCTCTCTCTCTCTCTCTCTCTCTCTCTCTCTCACACACACACACACACACACACACACACACAGCCTAATCCTTGCTACTTCCAGCTTCCACTGCCTTAGACAATGAATGAAAAGGACTGGCATATGCAAAGGGTTGCCAACATTTTTTCCAAGCCTCATTACTGTGCTTTTAGCAGCGGCTTGATCTGCAGACAGCAGAAGGCTACCAAACATACGTCTCTCCATCCTACCAAAAATCTGCCCCTGCCAACTTTTGCTGAAGTTAATGGCACAAAGATAATGTAGAGACCCAAAGCAGGCATCGAGGTCTTTGCACAAATGCCCTTCAAGGGGGTCCCTGGCCAACAGGGGCAGAGAAAATGTTTTCATTTGTCAAAACTCCTAGCTGATGACATTTTCATTTCATTCATTCAAAACATTCATCTTCTGCCTCTCTGACACTCGAGGTGACTCACAGCAGGCTTTCAAAATAAGTAAATAAAGAACATCAGCAACGGCCAGTAAAAGAGAAGAGAACTAATCCTCAAAGAGTTCCAGAGCTATCCTAAAACGAGAGACCAGCCTCTCCATCGGTCCCAGGTTACATCTTTAGAAAGAAGAAGCTTTGCAGTACCTCAAAGTAGCCATGACTGCTTGGATCCAGTGGATGACAGGAAAGATCTGGAGAGAAGAGAGAGCAAAATGAGATGTATCCCTGCATGACCATGGGATAGCTCAGTCGGTGCTGGTATGGCCAAGGTTGCAGGTTCAATCCCCGTACGGGACAGCTGCATATTCCTGCATTGTTTGGACTGTATGATCCCCAGAGTCCCTTCCAGATCTATGATTCTATGATACAGCCTTCAACAACTTGGGTGTCCTTCAGATTGAGATGCGTTGGACTACAACTCCCATCAGCCTCAGCATGCATGGCCACATGACACTGGGGCTGATGGGAGGTGTAGTTCCGCACGTATAGAGGGAACCAGGCTGGCAAAGCAATGCATTGTGGGTTGCACTTGGTCAGGGGCTGAACATGTGGATATACTCAGAGCCAGTGTGGTCATGGGGAGGACCATGCATGCCGCCTTGAGTTCCTTGGAGGAAAAAGGTGGGATATACATGCCATAAATACAGTGGTGCCTCGCAAGACGAAATTAATCCGTTTCCGCAAGTCTCTTCGTCTTGCGGTTTTTTCGTCTTGCGAAGCACAGCTATTAGCGGCTTAGCGGCTATTAACGGCTTAGCGGCTTAGTGGCTATTAATGGCTTAGCGGCTTAGCGGCTATTAACGGCTTAGTGGCTTAGTGGCTATTAATGGCTTAGCGGCTTAGCGGCTATTAACGGCTTAGCGGCTTTAAGAAAAAGGAAACAAACTCGCAAGAACTCGCAAGACGTTTCGTCTTGCGAAGCAAGCCCATAGGGAAATTCGTCTTGCGGAACAACTCAAAAAACGGAAAACCCTTTCGTCTAGCGAGTTTTTCGTCTTGCGAGGCATTCGTCTTGCGGGGCACCACTGTAAGGGACTTCTTCACATGGTACGGAGCTGTAAATATGGAATTCATGGGTGGCGCTGTGGGTTAAACCACAGAGCCTAGGGCTTGCTAATCAGAAGGTCGGCGGTTCGAATCCCTGCGACGGGGTGAGCTCCCGTTGCTCGGTCCCTGCTCCTGCCAACCTAGCAGTTCAAAAGCACCTCAAAGTGCAAGTAGATAAATAGGTACCGCTCTGGCGGGAAGGTAAACGGCGTTTCCATGCGCCAGAAGCGGCTTAGTCATGCTGGCCACATGACCCGGAAGCTGTACGCTGGTTCCCTCGGCCAATAAAGCGAGATGATTGCTGCAACCCCAGAGTCGGTCACGACTGGACCTAATGGTCAGGGGTCCCTTTACCTTTTAAGGCTACTGACAATGATGGTCATGTATTATGCCAGCATTGGGAACTAACTGAATTCCCCTGGGGAGCACCACAAGTAGGGAAAGGGCTACTGATATCAGGTTCTTGCTTGCGGGATTTCTAGCTGGCCTCTATGGGACTTGGATTAGATGGGCTTCCTTTGGTCTGAGTCGCTGTCAGGCTCTTCTGATGCCCTTGAAATGAAGACTCCGTTGAGCTAATAACCTACTCATGGCCCTATCCTTCATGCATTTGGCTAATCCACTCTTAAAAACATCAGAGCCAGCAGGCAGCACAATGCCAAGGCATCCTGTGGCAGTGAGTTCCACAGTTATGCCCAGAGTAAGTTATGGTTTTTATTAGTATTTAGATTTTCATGGCCGACTGCCATTAGATAAATGCGCCCCAGGAGGCTTTACAAACAAGGCAACACTTAAAAATGCAACCTTCCGTATTTGCCTCCTTAACAGAAGATAGACTCAAATCCAAGTTCTGCTAACTGAAGCATAGCTTGAACCTTTCTAGCTGCTGTGCATTCACCTTACAGTGGTACCTCGGGTTAAGTACTTAATTTGTTCTTAACCTGAAACTGTTCTTAACCTGAAGCACCACTTTAGCTAATGGGGCCTCCCGCCGCCGCTGCACGATTTCTGTTCTCATCCTGAAGCAAAGTTCTTAACCTGAAGCACTATTTCTGGGTTAGCCGAGTCTGTAACCTGAAGCATATGTAACCCGAGGTACCACTGTACTTTTAAAAGCATTTAAGGGCTCAAAGCAGTTCTAAGTTCAAACAGGATATGTCCACTCATTGTCATCCTACTAATGTTTGCGCAGAGTCTTTCCTGCAAAGCAAATTGGAGAACACTGATGGAGAATACCACAAAATGCACAAGGGAAATTTAGCAGGAGGAAAGTTGTCTCAGGTACCCAATTTCCTCTCGTTTGTTCTGGATACATATCCGCCCCCGTCCCCAGCTGCCTAGAAGTTCTAGCATTTGAAGAGTTGGGGTGGGCACCTTTATTCTGCCCACAGCCTCCAAACCATTGCACGTTTTCGTCAGCCTGAGTATATTGCCGGTGTAGCTGAGGGCGTGCTGTTGTTGCTGAAGGTATAAAGAATATTATACCTCTGATCCTGACATGGCCATGATGACTAGTAGCCACGGATGGCCAAACGTGAGCACAGAAGGGAGAGGGAGGGGCAGCTAAGCGGAGGAAGGATGGATCTTTCCACGCAGAGGACTAGAAACCTGATTAGGCTGCAGGGAGCCGCAAGGAGCCTGCACAAGGGACTCCAGAAGCAGCGGTGGGTTTCTCCATTGGAAAAGCCATGGATAACTCTTCTGAGGGGCAAAATCCCCCATTCTGCTCAGAAAGGGGTCTTCTCTCTGCTCAGAAAGCAAATTGGGATGGGATGGGGGCGTCCAGAAGAGACTGACTTCTGGTGGGGAAAAACGAGGGTGATCCTGGGCTGCCGAGAAGGAAGGAAGGACTGGAGTCCAAGAGGTGCGGGGTCTGCTTGGAGAGGGAGGGCATCGCTTACCTGCTGGGACCAGGCGTCCTGGCTGCGGAGCCCCCCGGAGGCAGCGCCGGGCGCCGAGAAAGCCATGCTAGCCAGGCGGAGCAGCCGCGGGAGCGGCCGGCCAGCGCCCTCCTCCTCCCCGCGCCCGCCTTCGCTGGTCCCGCCCCAGGCGCAGCCGCGCAACCTCCGCGCCCCCTTGGAGAAAAGGAGGAGAAACAGGGCGATGAGCGGGGAGTGGAGAGAGGGGGGAAAGCAGAAAGTTACTGGTTTGATGATGATGCTGTTGGTAATGATGATGGAAGGGAAAAAAGGACCGGAAATTTTAAGTAGTGAAATGGGGAAAAAGAGGGGTTTTAGACAAACCAAAGAGCAAATAGAAAGGGAAAAAGACCCTCGATAAAGGTGGGAAGAAACGGCAGGGAAATTTCTCTGCAGATCAAAAGTAGGTGCAGCCCCGGGGCTGTGATCGCCGTGGGTTGGACTAGATGACCCTTGGAACCCTTTGCAGCGCTATTGAGTCTACGATCTCTAAGCCTCCATGCGGCCCCCGCGTCACGGGTAAAGCCATCCATTCCAGAGGCGCTCGCTTGGGGAGAAGGACTTTTATTTTGCTGCTCTCCAGAATTTATTGCGGATCCACAGCCACCTACCCGTTTTTCACAATCCCCCAGAATAATACGAGGAGAAACCAGCCGCTACAATTCCCTGAATTTAAACTGCGGTCCCTTCTACTAATGAATCAGTATCTCCATCTGCTGGCCGCCGCGCAATGCTCTCCAATGCAGTTATGCCACTGATCCAAATGGATCGTGGCCTCGTCTTTTCCGTCATCTCTGCGACAAGTAATATTAATAAATATAGACCACCTGAGGGTTTTTTTTTATTAACCAGGATTAATCATATCCTCTGAACATTGCGCTGACTAGGCAAATGTCGTAAGGAGGCAAAGGTTGATTAAATCTATTGGTCCTGCTAGCTTAGGGATGATGGGAGTTGTAGTTCCAAAAACAGCTGGAGACCCAAGTTTGGGAAACCCTGGCCTAAACCTACCGTATTTTTCGCTCTATAACACGCACCCGACTGTAACACGCACGTAGTTTTTAGAGGAGGAAAACAAAAATATATATATTCTAAATTAAACAGTGGATGTATGATTTTTGTGGTTCATGCTGTGGCCACAGACATGTGATCTGACAGTGAGTTTGGAGTAGCCCAATGCAAAAATCCTGAGGATCCATGTGGATCCATGCTTTGTAACCACGTTTTTGCACCACTGCGGCCCCAGGCAAGTGGGTGCGTGATTTTTTTGGTGCAAAATGTAGCCATGGAAATGCTATGTGATCTGATGGTGAATTTGGGGTGACCCAGTGCAAAAATCCTGAGGATCCATGTGGATCTGTGCTTTGTAACCACGTTTTAAGTGGGGAGGGAAGGAAAAGCACTCAAGGGACAAGGAGCACACGTGGGGTGTGTGGAGAAGGATGCTGCTAATAATGCAGGCGAGGGGTTTTGAGGGGAGAAGAAGCATGCGTGGGGTGGGTGGAGAAGGATGCTACTAATAATGAAGAAGAGGGTTATAAGGGAAGAGGGCTCCTCTCCTCTCCCACTTTGCTCCTTTAAAGCAAGCAGGCTCTGCTTTTCTCCCTCCTCCCCGCTCATCCCCGGCTTAGCGAGCTGAAAAACTTTGCTGCTATTTAGCGAGCTGAGTGGGGAGGAGAGAGGGACAGAGAGCCTGCTTGCTTTAAAGGAACCAACCGGACAAGAGCCGCTTACACTCGTGTAAGCGGCTCCTCTCCTCTCCCACTTTGCTCCTTTAAAGAAGCAGGCTCTCTGTCCCTCTCTCCTCCCCACTCAGCGGCTCTTCTCCCGCTTTGCTGTTTCAAAGCAAGCCACGGAGGAGGGAAGGAAGGGGAACCATGGATCCTCTGCTCACGACTGCTGCAGATCCCCCCGCCACCCATAGGCATTCCCTCCATAACACGCACAGACATTTCCCCTTACTTTCTAAGAGGAAAAAAGTGAGTGTTATGGTGCAAAAAATACGGTACTTCTGGGGGGAGGGGCTTATTCACATGGCATGGAATGAATTTCTGGAATCTGAATTAACTGGGGTAGTTGGTTGATTTTAGAATCTGGACTGAAGTGTCTTGTAACGTGCACCTCTTATTTCAAAACGTAATAAGCTAGCCTTGTTGCATTTGTGAGTGGGACTGATTCTGCCAAATTGGTGTGTGGGGAGGGAAGCGCAGAGACCTCAGCCCTCAAGTTTTGCCCTGACAAAATGTGGCAATATAATCACAGGCACCATATGGCTTTAATGTTAAATTTGCATCCCACCTGACTAGATAATAATATGTCCAAGACAAATTAGGCAGTTTCACGGTGGGTAGGACTTCAGGTGGCTAAACCTCCCGAAGGTTAAATCAATGGGTAGGCAAACTAAGACCCAGGGACTGGATCCGGCCAAATAGCCTACTAAATCTGGCCCGCCTACAGTCCAGGAATCAGCGTGTTTTTACATGAATAGAATTTGTCCTTTTATTTAAAACGCATCTCTAGGTTGTTTGTGGGGCATAGGAATTCGTTCATTTTTTTCTTCTCCAAAATATAGTCTGGCCCCCCACAAGGTCTGAGGGACAGTGGACTGGCCCCCTGCTGAAAAAGTTTGCTGACCACTGAAATCTGACCACAGACAAGTGCAGTGTACCTCCAGATACATTGCTGGTTGCAAAAGTGGAAGACAGTTGAGCATCCTCTGCTCATGCGCCTGCTGGCCACATCTGCTGGACCATGGCAGGAATCTGGGCGCTGGACCAGATGGGCCTGTGGCCTAAGGATGCAGCTGAGCTCTGAATAAGCTCCTCCCTTAAGGGGTTGCGAGACAAAAATGTTCTGTAACATGCCAGTGAATGACCGACTTGCTCAACAAAATTGTCAAGGGTGGGAAGAGTGCAAAAAAGGAGATTTGTGAGTACACCAATCCTAGCCCAGGTTCAACGGAAGCTAAGAGAAAACACTGGGTCTTTTAGGCAGGTGCCTCTGCTGAACTGTTTCTTAAGAATTATGGGGAAATATTGATTTGGGATTTTTCCCCCTTTTCAAAACCCAATAAAAACAAGTTAAAACAAAAAAAGCACCAGTCCCAACTATATGAGACCTGCCCCTATCGTCCTGCTCTCTGCTTCCTATTATTGCGAGTGTGTTTTTTGAAAATCAAAAATATTTATAATTGCAAGGAAGTACCGAAGGGAAAATTTTCCTAATACCGTATTTTCCGGCCTATAAGACAACTGGGCATATAAGACGACCAACTTTTCCTGTTAAAATATAGAGTTTGGAATATACTTGCCGTATAAGACTACCTCCGCCTGCAGCCAATTAGAGGCAGCCCCCCAACCTAAAGCCCGCCAAGTGCCGCCAGGGGCAGAGGGCACACCCCTCCACTGCCTCTGCCGTTGCAGCAGCAGCCCAAGGCAAGGTGAGCAAGCCCCGGTCGGCCGTCCAGCAAAACGGAGGGCTGCGCTCACCGACTGGTAGTTCTGGCAGTTGTGGGGATGCCCAGCTTCTCAGAGCCCTGGCCGAAGCCGTGCACCACCTTGCTGTGGGAAGGGGAGGCTGCCGCGGTTGCTGCTGCTTCAGGAGGCGGCCAGGGATGGAGGTGGGGGGGGGGCGGCTCTTACCATCCTTCTGCCCGTCGCCGTTCCAAGCCAGCCGCCGCCGCCTGCCACAACCATACCTGGCCTATAAGACGGCCCCCGACTTTGGAGAAGATTTTCCGGGGTTCAAAAGTCGTCTTATACGCCAGAACGTACGGTACTTGTTATTTCAGAACATCACAAATAAAATCCAAGCTTTGCAAACTTAAAAGGAACTCAATGAAAGGGCAGCAGAGAGCGATGTGCCAAGCTGGATTTACCGCTCTCTCGTCAAAACAGGCACCTGTGACTCCACTTGAGTGAGCAAGTCTTTTGTGTCTTCTTGAAATGAGCCAGTGTTTTGTCCTTCAGTGGAAAATGAACACTAAAAAGGAGAAGCCCTGTGGCTTTGGCCCAGTCACTTGGGGCAGGGGGACAATTTCAGGCTGTCAATCAGATATGTTACTTTTTCCACAGACTCATTACCCTTCTTGAACACCTTTGAACCAGGAAGAGCCAGCAGTCGACACAAGCCTTTGTCTGTTTGGACAAGCGTCCCTCCAGCTCAGTCTCCTGAAACAGGAGCAGCTATCCTTTCCTAGCCCAAGGGCTGTTTTCTTGTCAAAAGTATTTAATTTTTAAAGAAAAGCACAGCTCCCAAGCAGGCTTCAAGCACAACAACCAGGGCCAGCTCAAGACATTTTGGCATCTGAGGCAAGCCACAAAACGCCTTCAAGCAGCGTGCCACAGCACTGGCAGCGGCGGCAGCGGGCAATGCATTCCTTGGGAGGCCAGATCTGCTGCCTGAGGCGTCTGCCTCACCTTGCCTCATGGGTGGGCTGGCCCTGACAGCAACTCTCCCCTCCTTCTGCTTCCAGCAGTACAGCCATCATGGCTAGTAGACGCAGCCAGCTAAAAGGAGGGACTTCTTCAAACAGTGCATAGCTGGCCTGTGGAACTCTCTCCCACAGGGGCAGTGATGGCCAGTTACATCCTTAAGGAGAAACTCCAGGGGGCAATCAAAAGGAATCGGGCAAGTGCGGCAGTTCAGCTTCCTGCTCCCACCCAATTCTCCCCACTGAGAGTGAGGTGGACACATATTGTTTATGTGGGGGGATCTGGTACTGGGCAAAGATTTCAGCGTCACCAAAAACACACACAAGTTTCTAGATCATATGATGGTACGGATCGGCTCTGAAGCTTGGTGAAACTGAAGAGGACTGGAGATCAGGGCTCTCGAATCAGGTCTCCAGACATTAGTAGGGTGATGTCCGAAGGTTTTCCCTGCTACACGGAGGGCCAAGCTAGGGACAGCACAGGGGGCATTCCCCAACCAGAAGTCCCCATGCTTCCACCGTTTTTTGTTTTTAAAAAAAGCAGCTGCAGATTTGCACACTTAATTTGGATTAGGCTGCAGCACAGCACAGGGGAGAGGGTCTAACCTTTTGCCTCGCTCTCTCATGCCCCCAATCCAAACTGCCGCCCCCATTGTTGCTGGTTTTGATAAAGGGAAGAACATAAACTCCAATCTCAGCATTCCCACCTCGGGCAGTTTGTTCTCAAACACTTAAAAGTTTATTTAAAACAAAAAAGGAGGAAAATCAATCATATTGAAGTGCCAACTTCCACAATCAGTTCTCACAAATCGCAAACTACTCTGAGCAAGAGTTCAGATTGAATGAGAGCTCCATTTTCTTTCGCTCAGCAGAGGGCAACGCTAATCTTGTTGACAAAAGCAGCAAGAAATGGGAGGGAAATAATTACCCGACTTTGAATTTTCCGCCCAATAACCTTTATTAGCAAATTAAGTACCCATGTAATTCCCCTCCAAAAACATTTTTGCAAATACTGGTCAGTAAAGAGACGAACGCCATTTTTGCCTCCCCATCTCAAATGCATGTTTTGCTTTGGCCAAACCTGGGCTCCCAAAAACACACACACACAAATAATTCCACCCCCTGCTTGCTCAGATGGTTGAATTCCTCAGCACAGATCACACAAAAACAGGGAGGGCGGCCATCTTCTTCCATTGCCCGCCAGAACACCAAGCACCATTCTGAGGGCGGCCATTTTGAGCTCACCACCCTGACTGCAGCCCGCCATGAATATCTGGCAACTCTCCCCACCCAATGACTCAATAAGCCTTCTGTGTTGGTTGTGGGCCAGCCGGCACGGTCCACAATGTTACAGGCCTGGTGGGGCCAGGATTGGCTGCACCTTGAGAATTCAAGCAATGACAACAGGTCGCCTTGTGTTCCAAGTGCAGCCATTTTGAAAACCCCACCAGTGAAGAAGAAGCTACGCCAAGTCCTGAGGGCGGCCATCTTGGAAACACAACTGGCATGGACGACACCTGTGAGGAGAAGCTTTTTTCTTAGAGGAGGAGAAAAGGGCAAGGGGGAAGGAAAGATTATTTATTTTTTTGCCTTTTGAAACAAAGGATTAACGGATCTTCTACCTGAAATGCTCTCAACAGTGCTGGGACCGATGGCAGTCTCCGTACTGTTCTGAGTGGCACCTAAGGGATGCTTTTCGTTCAAAATAAAAGTTTAAAAAGGGTGTGCATGTGTGTATGTGGGAAGCTTCTCTATGAGGGGAATTCGTTAAAAGAGAGCAGGGCATTTTTGCTTGCATGAAGGAGCACCAGATCGGGACCTCGACCCACTTAAGATTCTAGCATGTCAAAGTTCCTCCTTTTCCTCCTTGGTCTTCTTCTGGAAGGAAGCAAGGATGTTCAAGCGCTTCTGGAGTTCCTCCTTCTTGCCCTCGCTCATCTTGTTCTCCTCAATGAGCTTGCTGATCCGGGAGACTTCGCTGGCGGCAAACTGGTCCCCCTGGGCGAGGATTTTGCTCATGACCTTGACGTACTGCTCCGAGGACTTCTGCTCTGTCTCCTTCGCCCTGGCCAGGAGCTTCCGCCCTTCTTCCAGGAGGGCTTGGCGCTCCAGCTCTTTCGTGGCACCCACAAATTTGCTGGCCAAGGCGTCGAACTCCTTCAGGCACCCCGGCATCCCCATGTAGATCCCCCGGCTCTTCAGCCAGCGCTGCAGGGAGCTCGCTTTGACCTGCCCAGGGTAAGGCAAAGGGTTCTCCAGGTCGCCATCTTGGAACAGGTAAAAAACCGGGTAAGAGTCTTTATCAAGCTTGTACTTCTCCCTCAGTTCCATGTTCAGCTTGTCACCATAATCTGCAAACAGAAGACCGATAATAAAACAGCAGGGCTTGAAAATGGGGCTATGGCTGCAATCCTACAATGCCCCAATGGGAAGCCCAAAAACTCATGCAACATGTTCCCAGACAGCTGCGGTTGAACCGCCCTGGTTTCAGTGAATAAACATATACTAGTCTTTCTCACTGAAACCTGTGGGTTTTTAAAGTGTCTAAATCTGGACTGTATCGTTTTTCATTTTGAAATGTTCTAGACTCGGGACAGAGGAGCTGAGTCCTATACCCACACCGAAGTAAGTGCCACATTATCATCATCATCATCATCATCATCATCATCATAATGTATTATTTATACCCCGCCCATCTGGCTGAGTTTCCCCAGCCACTCTGGGCGGCTTCCAATTGAGTGTTAAAAACAATACAGCATTAAATATTAAAAACTTCCCTAAACAGGGCTGCCTTCAGATGTCTTTTAAAGATAAGATAGCTACTTATGTCCTTCACATCTAAAGGGAGGGTGTTCCACAGGGCAGACGCCACTACTGAGAAGGCCTTCTGTCTGGTTCCCTGTAACCTCACTTCTCGCAATGAGGGAACCGCCAGAAGGCCCTTGTCGCTGGACCTCAGTGTCCGGGTAGAACGATAGGGGTGGAGATGCTCCTTCAGGTATACAGGATTGAGGCCGTTTAGGCCTAACTTAACTTAGCGGGGATCTCTATTCTGGGGAAGCACCATGTTATTATTACAATTAATTCCTTAATCGCCTTCTAAACCACTGTCTCAGGGCGATTCACACGTAAGATAATTAAAAACAGATAAAACCACACACACAAAACCAAATACCGTTTAATAAAAGGCTAATATCCTGACCAGTGAACACATGGTAAAGACCCATCTAGCCAGTAGGGAAAGCCTGCCCCCTGCAGAGGGGAGAATCCCATATCAGAACTCTCCTGCTTGCAATGGGAGATCACTGCTCACTTGCGTAAAATCATGGATTCCCTTGGGCCGGCAGAGGCTTCTCCCATTTCCATAGCAAAACGGAAGGGGGTTGTGTACGGTGTGGGGCTGGGAAACAGCACTTGTCACGCAACATGCCTTGCACATTCCCAGGCAAAGTGATGATGCAGAAAGGAGCATGCACAGACACACACACACCAGTCTTATGCTTCCTCAAAATACCCCATACCTCATAACTCAACACATTGCAAGCCATGCAACCTCTCTCTCTCTCCAAATCCCAGCTCCTTTTAAGCAAACACGCACAGAGGGTTTCCTGCGATTCGTTGGTGCAGTCAACACGAATTTTGCAAAAAGCAAAACGCAATCGGCGACTTTCAAACCGGCAGGAGACATGACAAATGCTATGGAAGGTATTGTACATCCACTGTCGGCTGCATCATGCACCTGACTACCAGCTGCTGAGAACTGCAGGTGCTCGGATCCTGCTCGGGGGTTTCCCATCTAGCTGGCCACTGTGAGAGCAGAATGCTGAGCTAGATGGGCCGTTAGCCTGATCCAGGAGGAAACTTTTACGCTGCTACATTTTCTCCCTCTCTGACAAGGAGCAGATAAATGGAATGAGAGTGCCCCTGTTTCTCTAAGGCAGTGTTTTTCAACCTTGGGTCTCCAGCATTTTTTCGGACTACAATTCCCACCATCTGTGACCACTGGGCTTGCTAGCTAGGAATGATGGGAGTTGTAGTTCAAAAACAGCTCAAGACCCGAGGTTGGGCAACACTGCTCTAAGGGTTCAAGCTCCTCCACCGCATCACAAAACAATCAAGCTTAGAAATAATGAAGTACAGTATTTTTCGCTCCATAAGATACACTTTTTCCCTCCTAAAAAGTAAGGGGAAATGGGTGTGCGTCTTATGGAGCGAATGCAGGCAGGAGGCAGGCGGGAAAAGCCCCCAAGAGCCACACACACGCTCCGTGCGGCTCTTGCGGGGTTTTCCCCGAGGAGGGAGAAGGGCAGCCTGTCACTGACGGGCTGTCCTTCTCCCACCTCGTAGAAAAGCCCGCAAGAGCAGTGCTCCCTTTAAAGAGCGTGCGGCTCTTGCTGGCTTTTGCGGGAGGTGGGGGAATTCCCCCACCTCGTAGAAAAGCCCGCAAGAGCCGTGCGCTCTTTAAAGAGCCGTGCGTAGCGTGTGTGCGGCTCTTGCGGGCTTTTCCCTAAGGATGGAGAAGGGCTCTTGCTGGCTTTTGCAAGAGGTGGGGGAATTCTCCCACCTCGTAGAAAAGCCCGCAAGAGCCGTGCTCCCTTTAAAGAGCGCACAGCTCTTGCTGGCTTTTGTGGGAGGTGGGGGGAAGGGACAGAGGGCAGCCCCTCAGTCCCTTCCCCCACCTCCCACAAAGCCCCCAAGAGCCACGCTCCCTTTCACGAGCTGTGCGGAGCTGCCCTTCTCCCTCCTGGGGAAAAGCCTGCAAGCGCCCCACACACGCTAGGCACAGCTCGTGAAAGGGAGCGCTGAGCAGAGCCTGGGATGCATACATGCTCTGCTCAGCGCTCCCTTAAAAAAATTTTCCCCCCTTGCACTCCCCCTCTAAAAACTAGGTGCGTCTTATGGTCTTATGGAGCGAAAAATACGGTAAGCACTGTGTTTCTGGCTGTGTGTAGCACCTTTTCTCACTCCACCCATATAACATAAAAATCAGTAATGACTAGCTCTCTCTCACATGGTTTTCCTGCTTCTCAAATCAAAATTTGCATGGAATTTGCATGGGAGTGGGGAACTTAGGAAAAATTTCTCCTGCAGACTGGGCAATGGCAGGGGGAAAGAGGAAATTAAAGCCATGCCTGTCTGTTCTGCCTCCCTCTAAGCATCTTCAACACAAATTCTTCCCCTAACCCCTGAAAAACAAAAAATTCATTATCTTAGTCAGATAGTGAGTTTACTCTCTATTTCTTAATAATCCACAAGACCATCTCTCTCCCTCTCTCTCACACACACACACACAATATTCAGCAATGTCAACCAGTTAATACAATTAAAGCTCTGCTAAACTCAGTATAGAGGACACGGGTGGCGTTGTGGGTAAAAGCCTCAGCGCCTAGGGCTTGCTGATCAAAAGGTCGGCGGTTCGAATCCCCGCGGCGGGGTGCGCTCCCATCGCTCGGTCCCAGCGCCTGTCAACCTAGGAGTTCGAAAGCATCTCCGGGTGCAAGTAGATAAATAGGGACCGCTTACTAGCGGGAAGGTAAACGGCGTTTCCGTGTGCTGCGCTGGCTCGCCAGATGCAGCTTTGTCACGCTGGCCACGTGACCCGGAAGTGTCTGCGGACAGCGCTGGCCCCCGGCCTCTTGAGTGAGATGAGCGCACAACCCTAGAGTCGGACACGACTGGCCCGTACGGGCAGGGGTACCTTTACCTTTACCTTTAAACTCAGTATGTTGCATCAGCCAGGAGGAAAAGATGTTTGCAGAGATTCAGGAGGAAAGCCATCATTCTGATCAGCTTATCCTAAGCAAAAAGCCCTGCCTCCTTTACTGGTGTTTGCACAGTGTTAAGAGATACAACAGTTAATCTGGCATCCATTTTAAAAAAGAAAAGAAGTAAAAGATAAATTAATAGACCTCATAATCTGTGCACAAGTCCGCCATAAGCCTCTCACCTGATATCCCCACCTCGGCCACCAACAAATCGTCACTGGATTCTGAGCTTTCGGCCACCTTTTTGAACTCATCCTGCTTCTCTCCGTAAGGATACTGGGTGTCAAATTTCACCAGCACGAACTTGTGCTTCGGGATCACCTAAAAGGAAAGCACCACAAAAGCTCTGAATGTGCGGTGTCTGGAAGTGATCTGGTTTCCAAAGTCACTTGCAAAACACCTGGGGCATTCTGACTACTGAACATCTAACCTGAAGCTGTCAGTGGTCACACAACCTTTACAGCTGGGATAAGGAACCTGTCCCCACCCTGCCTGTCTCCCTCAATAATGACTGGGCAGTAAGTCCCATCATCCTTGACCATTGGTTATTGCTGGGGACTGGGAATGGTCCTTTGGAATTCAGCATGCGCTTAAAAAGAGAGAGGCACTGTGTTGCTCCTTCTCAAACACCAGTGCTGACCCCCAACTCTAGCTAAGTTCCTAGACCTCCAGAAATAATTTAGTCAATCGACACTAGATCTTAAAATATTTTTTTAAAGCCATACTTTATTTAAATTCATAGAAAAAACAATCTTAAATAAACAAAAAACAAAAGAAAAAAGACAATCTTGTGTAAGTAATCAGTAATCTTATATAAATTTGCAAATACAAATTAATTCAGTCTTAAAATATCTTCAGCCAATAGGATTCTGTGTTATCATCGAAAACAGTTAAAAGCAGCTGTTTAAAACATTCGAAATTTCAAAATTGACGATAAGCGAAAAACAGATTAAAACACGTCAACATTCTACATTGGTGGGTGTGTTTGCCTAAATTATTATTATTAATAATAATAATTATTATTATTTATACCCCATCCATCTGGCTGGGTTTCCCCAGCTACTCTGGGCGGCTCCCAACAGAATATTAAAAACACGATAAAACATAAAATGTTAAAAGCTTCCTCAAACAGGGCTGCCTTCAGATGTCTTCTAAAAGTCAGATAGTTATTTTCTTGACATGACGGGAGGGCGTTCCACAGGGCGGGTGCCACTGCTGAGAAGGCCCTCTGCCTGGTTCCCTGTAACTTCACTTCTTGCAGGGAAGGAACCGCCAGTGTCCGGGCTCAACGATGGGGATAGAGACTCTCCTTCAGGTTTCCAGCAGGCACCAAAACGAGGACAGTGAAGGCACCCGTCTGATGTCAACAGGCAGTGGTTTTAGGCTGCTGACTATCATACTAAAAGACTGATTTCTTACAAATGCAGATACAGGTATTATGCGGCATCTGTGTCAATTCCGTATACCAAAGTAGTTGAGTGGGCATTTATGCTGTAAGGCAATCTCACAGGTAAACTGGTCCCCAGTAGCTACTGGCTTTATATACTGTACTAATAGGCTGATTGCCGAAGAATTGATGCTTTTGAATTATGGTGCTGGGGGAGACTCTTAGAGTCCCATGGACTGCAAGAAGATCAAACCTCTCCATTCTGAAGGAAATCAGCCCTGAGTGCTCCCTGGAAGGACAGATCCTGAAGCTGAGGCTCCAATACTTTGGCCACCTCATGAGAAGAGAAGACTCCCTGGAAAAGACCCTGATGTTGGGAAAGATGGAGGGCACAAGGAGAAGGGGATGACAGAGGACAAGATGGTTGGACAGTGTTCGTGAAGCTACCAGCATGAGTCTGACCAAACTGCGGGAGGCAGTGGAAGACAGGAGTGCCTGGCGTGCTCTGGTCCAGGGGGTCACGAAGAGTCGGACACGACTAAACGACTAAACAACAACAACAATAGCATATATGCCACATTTCCAATAATGCACTGAGCCATGCCATTAGTCCACCTCGCCAGGCCAGGGAGCCTTTTGCATGCAAGGCAGCTGCCCCACCGCTGAGCATGGCCCTTCTACCTGCCAAGCATCTCACTTAAAAAGCTATTCTAAGGTGCAATCCTCATGTGAATCTGCAGAGTTGGATGTCACTGAGCTCATTTTACAGGAGGGTAAAACAGGCTATTCTCCAGGGATAGTCTCATTTAACAAAAAAAGGGCAAAGGGAAATATGATGTTTGTTCTTGGTTATTAAAAATTTAATAAAATTTAGTAATTTAAATATTTTTGAAATGCACGGAGGTGGGGTTTCTTGCTGCACCCCACTTATCGGACAGAACTGCTGCAGGGCACAAAAGTGCAGGATGTGACTTGTCTGGAGTTGCACAGTTCCCAGGCTTTAGGCAGAGACGCTCTAGTTCCCACGCCTCTGAGGCAGCCTTGCTTAATTTTGACTTAGCAAGGTAATAAGTGCAAAATGCCTGGACTTTGCTGCAGAAGTGCTTCATGTTAACAGTAGGCTAATAAAATTTGAGCGGCTATGACTACACGCAAACGTACTCTGGAAATGCAGCTAGCAAGATAGGAATCCTAAGTTCTTTTCCAAAAATTATAAAGTTGTTGCACCCTAGCGCTTCCATTCAATTCCTCAGCATAATTCCTCTCCATCTGGTATGCAGGCTGAGACCCTACCTGCCCACGGACTGTCTCGCCAGAGTGGTGCATGCTCTAGTTATCTCCCGCTTGGACTACTGCAATGCGCTCTACGTGGGGCTACCTTTGAAGGTGACTCGGAAACCACAACTAATCCATAATGCGGCGGCTAGACTGGTGACTGGGGGCGGCCGCCGAGACCACATAACACCGGTCTTGAAAGACCTACATTGGCTCCCAGTACGTTTCCGAGCACAATTCAAAGTGCTGGTGTTGACCTTTAAAGCCCTAAACGGCCTCGGCCCAGTATACCTGAAAGAGCGTCTCCACCCCCATCGTTCTGTCCGGACGCTGAGGTCCAGCACCGAGGGCCATCTGGCGGTTCCCTCATTGCGAGAAGCAAAGCTACAGGGAACCAGGCAGAGGGCCTTCTCGGTAGTGGCGCCCGCCCTGTGGAACGCCCTCCCATCAGATGTCAAAGCGATAAATAACTACCTGACATTCAGTAAGACATCTTAAGTTCAGGGAAGTTTTTAATCTGTGATATCTTAGTGTATTTTTGGTTTCTATGGAAGCCACCCAGAGTCGCTGGGGAAACCCAGCCAGATGGGCGGGGTACAAATAAATTATTATTATTATTATTATTATTATTATTATTATTATTATTATTATTAAGCTCTTTAAGCTGGTTGAAATTCCAGTCAAGCACAGGTGCAATAATACCGCTACATATAATCTAACATATATGATCTAGCAGGGGTACACAGATGCTATGCTCATGGGATCTGCTTTGTTTTTAACTAGACTCCCAGGAGACCCATTGAGTAGAGCTGGGAGCAAAAGATCTTTCATACAGAATTATGAGCCCGGGAATTTATTTTGAGTGGTAGAACTGAATGGACCTCACAGTCCTTCCACACACAAAAATCCATTTCTGGTTACCTCCCCACCTCTTACTTCTTTTCGGAAATGTAATTTAGGGCAGGGGGGGTATGTAGCTCAGTTGGTCAGAGTGTGGTGCTGATAAGGTTGCAGGTTTGATCCCTGCATGGGACAGGTGTATATTCCTGGGTTCCTTCTACAATTATATGATTCGACGATTAGACAAATTAATGGAAGAGAGGAATAAATTAAAAAATTGTCCAGTAGCACCTTAGAGACCAACTAAGTTTAAGACAGAGCTATTCCGCCTGGCTTTCAATTTGAACTTAAGTCTGATCTTTTATTCGCCTTCCTTCCCTCCCCCTCCCCTTTTATGAGATTACCCGCTCTGGGATCCCACAGCTAATTCTCCCCTGGTCTCCTCACTGGCCCAAATAGGACTAATTTAGCCAGCTAGCCCTGGTGATCATCTAATGTTTATTGGATGGATTTTCCCCCCTAAATTGATTTTTGAATTCTGAATTTATTGTTATTCACGGTTTATACTGTATTTTATGCTTTTCTTTTTTCTTTTTGCATCAATTAAGTGTTTTAAATTTGTTGTTAGCCGCCCTGAGCCCGGTTTTCTAAACTGGGAAGGGTGGTGTATAAATAAAAAATTATTATTTCTTTATTTAAGTTTGTTAGGGTATAAGCTTTCGTGTGCATGCACACTTCTTTAGATACCTGAATGGAAGAGAGGGTTACTGATGGCTTCTACTAGCCAACTGCCTATGCTCTGGGCTCCACAATTGGAGGCAGCAATGCTTCTGACAACCAGCTTCTGGAAACCACAGAAAAGAAGATAGTTCTTGTGGTCAGAAGCTCCTTGCAGGTTTCCCACAGACACCTGGTTGGCCACTGCAAGAACAGGATGACGGACTAGATGAGCCATTAACCTGACCCTGCAGGGTCTTTGTATGTTCTTAACGTTTTGCTGGAAGATGAGGTCTACTGCTGGCTTATTATATATTAAAGGGACCCCTGACCATTAGGTCCAGTCGTGGACAACTCTGGGGTTGCGGTGCTCATCTTGTTTTATTGGCCGAGGGAGCTGGTTACAGCTTCTGGGTCATGTGGCCAGCATGACTAAGCTGCTTCTGGCGAACCAGACGCCGGAGTGGCACCTATTTATCTACTTGCACTTTGACGTGCTTTTGAACTGCTAGGTTGGCAGGAGCAGGGACTGAGCAACAGGAGCTCACCCTGTTGCGGGGATTCAAACCACCGACCTTCTGATCAGCAAGTCCTAGGCTCTGTGGTTTAACCCACAGCGCCACCCGCGTCCCTATATATTATATACTATAATATGCGTCCCGCGTATTATATATTACAGGAAAATAAATTCTCCATATCAAGAGGAAGTACACCTCTGAGGCTAGGAATATACAATGGGGAGGGTGTGGTGTGTGTGTGTGTGTGTGTGTGTGTGTGTGTGTATTCAAAATGAGTCGCTGGGACTCTTAATTTGTCTTGAACCCATTTTCCACCCACCACTCCAGGACTGATCCTTCCATACGCTTGCTTAGAAATGAGCCCTCTGCATATTCTCAGGGGTACTCTCACTTCATTTTGCTCAGGGGAGAAATCCTTGGTGCTGATTCAGGAATCGTGCCCCTCCTCACCCTGGAAAGCGAAGCAAGTTTGCACTGCCCTTGGCATCCACTTGGACAACCATGATTGGTGACTGTCTGAAGCCACTTCCCTCGCCTGGGTGGAGCAAGGAGACAAATTTTGCAATTAAACTGCAGGCTGCATATCAGAAACTAAGGGCAGAGAAAGAAGTGGGAGTGAAACGCCCCACTTGCAATACTTGTGGAGTTACACAGGAGTAAATTCCACTGAAGACAGCGGAGGTTATTTCTAAGAAAACAGGCACAAGCACTCCTTCCGCCCCCCCCAACAAAAACACAGGATACTATAGGAATATCAATAGTAACAGTGGTATAAAGGCTCTATTTTTAATTTAATCCAGTCCATTGAATCAATATTGCAATCTATTGCTATCAACATGCATGATTCTGTATGATCAGATAACATAATTTAAGGCAGCGGGGCTAAAATAATTCAGGGTGAGATTTATGTTGTGTTCAGAGGCCTTTTGTGTCCTGAAAATGTGATGCCAAGCTGGTGTGTGTAAAAAGCAGACCTGGATTCAAATCCTCCACTCAGCCCTGAAGCTCACTGGGTGACCTTGGGCCAGTCTCTCACTCTCTGCCTAACCTACCTCTCAGGGTTATTTTGGGGATAAAAGGGGGAGGAGAACTATCCATGCCACCTTGAGCGTTCCCTGGATGAAAAGGGGGATCTAACAGCAATAAAATAAAAATAAATAAAAACCTAAGGCAAATACTGTATGCGCGGGGATTCTCGTTAGTATGGCTGCACCTAGCCTGCTTCCAGGTCGCCTTTGTCCTCTCCAACACCCCCTCCCCTTCTTTCCTGCTTCATGCCAACGGGCGCGCCCCCTCCACCCCCCCCCCCATAATCCAGTTGGAATATGCCCTCTGCCACCCAGTAATATGGGGAGGGGGCCGGTTGCGCAGCTGATCCCTTTTCAGGCGCGCCATCCCAAGCAGAGAGCAGGCGCGATGGGCAATCGCTTTACCCAAGAAGCAAACCGGGCGCGCAACGCTTTGCAAATGCAATTTGCAATTTTGGGCATGATTTGAGAGAGATGCCCCTATGTCCGCCCGGAGGAGGGAGGAATCGGAGCAGAAATCCCCCCCCCTCCTTCCTCCTCCCCAAAAAAGCATGCAAGTGTGGTTTCCAGCATCATCCCCCCCCCCTTAAGAAAACGAAATAAAAGGCCATTTGCTCTACCTTGTAGAAGGTGATGGCGTCGAGGGGGAGGGCGCCCTTGGTGTGCAAAGCGCAGCTGCTCTCCAGGGCCAAGCAGAGCAGCAGCGACAGGAGCAGCAGGGCGCTCCGCCGAGGGATCCCCATAGCCAAGGCGACCCGGTGCATTGCTGGGCGAATGTGGAAGCTTCTACAGGGAGGGAGGGGCTTTGCTGGGCATGGCCACGTGACCAAAGGCTGGATTCCCTCCCAGGCACTTCAAAGGGCCGCCTCATTTAAGGGGGGCGGGGCATGCATGCGGGGTTCCTTTTTTTTGAGGGGGGGTGTTGCAGGGAAGGGAAGCGGGTGGCGCTGTGGGTTAAACCACAGAGCCTAGGACTTGCCGATCAGAAGGTCGGAGGTTCAAATCCCCGCAACGGGGTGAGCTCCCCTGCTCCTGCCAACCTAGCAGTTTGAAAGCACGTCAAAGTGCAAGTAGATAAATAGGTAGCGCTCTGGCGGGAAGGTAAACGGCGTTTCCGTGCACTGCTCTGGTTTGCCAGAGGTGGCTTAGTCATGCTGGCCACATGACCCAGAAGCTGTACGCCGGCTCCCTTGGCCAATTAAGTGAGATGAGCGCCACAACCCCAGAGTCGGCCACGACTGGACTTAATGGTCAGGGATCCCTTTACCTTTACTATGTTGCAGAGAGGCACGGCTTTCCTTTGCCCCAGGATCCAGCCCCGGCGCCCCATGCTGCTTTGCTCATGCCTTCTCTCCCGTCTCCTGTTTTGCGGCAAGGAAGGCCCACACTTGCAATGCAAGGTTCAAGCAGCATGTGCAGAGTACATGTTGTTTAGTCGTTTAGTCGTGTCAGACTCTTCGTGACCCCCTGGACCAGAGCACGCCAGGCACTTCTGTCTTCCACTGCCTCCCGCAGTTTGGTCAAACTCATGTTCGTAGCTTCGAGAACACTGTCCAACCATCTCGTCCTCTGTCGCCCCCTTCTCCTTGTGCCCTCCATCTTTCCCAGCATCAGGGTCTTTTCCAGGGAGTCTTCTCTTCTCATGAGGTGGCCAAAGTATTGGAGCCTCAGCTTCACAATCTGTCCTTCCAGTGAGCACTCAGGGCTGATTTTCCTTAAGAATGGAGAGGTTTGATCTTCTTGCAGCCCATGGGACTCTCAAGAGTCTCATCCAGCACCATAATTCAAAAGCATCCATTCTGCGGAGATCAGCCTTTATGGTCCAGCTCTCACTTCCATACATCACTACTGGGAAAACCATGGCTTTAACTATACGGACTTTTGTTGGCAAGGTGATGTCTCTGCTTTTTAAGATGCTGTCTAGGTTTGTCATTGCTTTTCTCCCAAGAAGCAGGCATCTTTTAATTTCGTGACTGCTGTCACCATCTGCAGTGATCATGGAGCCCAAGAAAGTAAAATCTCTCACTGCCTCCATTTCTTCCCTTCTATTTGCCAGGAGGTGATGGGACCAGTGGCCATGATCTTTGTTTTTTTGATGTTGAGCTTCAGACCATATTTTGCGCTCTCTTCTTTCACCTTCATTAAAAGGTTCTTTAATTCCTCCTCACTTTTTCACACAGAGTGCATAGCTATCAGCTTTTCCCTTTTCTTGCGAGGAATCCTATTTGGAATCAGGGAATTTCCCTTTAAAAAAGGGAAACGTTGACAGCTATGGCAGAGTGCCTTTCCCCCTTGTCATTGCATTGCAATAAAAGCAAGCCCAACTCTGTATCGCAGACATGTATAAGATAAACAAGCTATAGCTTAAGGCCACACTCTTTTGGGGGCTCCCAAAAAATTTAAAGGCGAAAAAAACTGGGTGTACATTTCCAAAATGTAAGATACAAAACAAAAACCTACATACAGCAACAAGTGTTTTGTGATGTGTCGGCTCCTATGATGTAAGTAATGGACCCCCAATTATTTTAAGTTAAGAGCTTAATAATTATTTCACTATTAATATACTTCTTCTTAATTGTATTTCACTGTTAATATACTTCTTAATTGTATTTCAGTTCAACAATTACTTTGATAAAATACATATTTACGTGCAGAAGGCTTTAGATACCTATTAGGTCCATAAATGACCATATAGCATATATTCAACCCAAAAAACAGTGACAATTTGTTGTTGGCAAAGGACAGCTGGACATCTAAAGGGCCCCATTACCTTCAGTTGCTTAGGGCCTCATCAATAATTAATAATAATAATAATAATAATAATAATTTATTTATACCCCACCCATCTGGCTGGGTTTCCCCAGCCACTCTGGGCGGCTTCCAACAAAACACTAAAATACAATAACCTATTAAACATTAAAAGCTTCCCTAGACAGGGCTGCCTTCAGATGTCTTCTATAAGTTTGGTAGTTATTTTTCTCTATGACATCTGGTGGGAGGACGTTCCACAGGGCGGGAGCCACTACTGAGAAGGCCCTCTGCCTGGTTCCCTGTAACTTGGCTTCTCGCAGCGAGGGAACCGCCAGAAGGCCCTCAGCACTGGACCTCAGTGTCTAAACCTAAATCCGGCCCTGATCCCAGACCCCAGTGGTGCAGCCAGGCACCCAAGGCAGAAAAAAATAAAGGGGTCTAGGCTGGGAGCATCCCTTGTTTGCTGGAGAACAGAGAAAGCTGCTCTGCTTACCATTTGAAAATTGGCAGGAAGGCAAGGAGAGGCAAAGAAAAAAGGCTTTAGGGCAAGCTGCTGCCAATCTCATGCTCTGCAGGAGGGGAACGGGCAGGGAGTCAATAAATGTGATCCTGCCTTATCCCTGGCCACCCAAATCCAGTTTGAATTAAAAACAACAGTGCTCCCCCAAAATATCTGATTTAGAAAAACTATAGGGGGAAAGAATGCTGAAGGTGAATTGTCTTTTACTGCCAAAGCCCTTGGTCGAGTGGGTGCAAACTGATTCCAAGTGAAACTGAAGTGAAAATCACCGCTATTTCCTAAGCCACTCTTCCCGATGAGACCCCAGCACGTTACCATTTAAAATTAAATTAAAACCGCTGTGCCACCCGCGTCCCTCTACAATTTAAAATATAATATGGGAAACAGAGGTAAATAAAGAGCATAGTGCTCCTTTGAGAGGAAGGGTGGGATATAAATTTAATAAGTAATAATTTTCTCTGAAACTTTCTGGGCCAAATCTGCCTCTTTTGTCGCTAACCATTAAAAAAAACAGGGCTGGGAGTCTTGAAATCTTTCATACTTTTGCAAAATAATAATAATCCCACACCCTTAAAGAAAAAGGCAGAAAAAAACTTGTTTATAAAGAAACTGACCTTTATATATATATTTATATATATATAAATTATAAATCCATCCAGTTTAAAGCAGATTGCTAGCAGTTTTGTCACTTAAAATTCTGTCAGCTGCTTAAGTGTTTTACAGACCTTCCAAAGTCATAAATTACAGAGAACAAGTCAAGGAATAAAAAGTTCCAAGCTATCTTGCATATAACAGAAATCCCCTTTATAGATCAAAGTACGAGACAAACCCTCCTCCATGATTCAACATAACAATTGCAAAATATAAATGCAATTTCAAACAAGTTAAAAATTACTAAAGATATACACACACCCTTCCAGCTAAATGGGCAATACAGGTGGCTGATGTCGTTTTCTTGAGAGAGAGGAGAACGTAACTGGATTACAACAATGAAATATTTTAACTTTAGAAATTGGTTGCTGGAAGCAGCTGCAGAACCATTTTGGCTCATGATCCCAGCACTGCATAAAAGTAGTCTGTAGCTCTCTTTTTATACATGTTTAAGTTCATGAAAATGAGATAAAACAACAGTGGTACATTATTTCACAAATTCAGAAAGGGAGGTTTGTGTGTGTGTATGTGTGTCGTTGCAGAAGGTACGAAAACATTTGGTTTATTAAGAACTTGAGTTTTGTTGACAACGATCAGTTTCTCCAGAAACTTACAATTTAACTTTTCTGCCAAATTCTCTCCCTGTAGTGGACCCAAATGATTATTGTGCTGGAATCTGATGTTGCCCCCGATACATATGTAGTTGTCAGAGAAAAAAACCCAAACAAACTCCTATGTAATGGAGTATTTTGATCATAAGGAGTGAGGAGCAGGGCATGTATTTCCTCGATTGGATCCTGAGAGCTTTGCAAACAGCTGCTTCAGAAAAAAAATTCAAACGTGTAGGATTTTCCATTTCTTTTAAAGGGCAATGCTGCTACTCACATGGACACACCCGCCCCACCTGGATTTCAGGAGAAATTGGTTCCAGGCCCAACACAGAAGGAAGATGTTGCCACAAAGCAGCACCACAACAGGCAAGTTACACAAGAGCACAATTGTCTTAACTGAAGGCATTCACAACTTGGCAAACAGAATTCACCACCCATACCATTTTGAGATACTTCTTGGTTATCCCCATTGCCTAACAGAGTTCTGTCCCCTGCTTTTGTTCTGTATGGAGAAAGGTGTGGGGGGGGGACTTAAAAGGTTTACTTTTGCTTATGTCTTTAGTGACCTCTAGCACTGCCAACAAAAGGGAACACCTGGAATCAAGGTGTCTGATGCAGGTGGACTCCTTTTAGGAGCTGCCAGTGAAATGTCTCTGGAACCTTATTTGATTCTTGCTGTAACTGGTTTTTTTAAAAAAAGCCTCACTTCCAAAAGCAAGCGCAGAAGGCCTTCATTTTCCAATGGATCCTACTGGCAAATCTAGACTTCAGTATGTCACTAAAAATTGCATGTGTAGCTGGAGTGAAGAACAGTTCCAGATTAAAATAAATAAAGACTGATTTCTTGTGTGGTGTCTAAGAATCATGCTGGGGTTTCTGGACAGAAAACATATCTATGTGAGAATTGTTCCTGGAAGAAGCAGGTACTTCTGGGAATGTCAAGATGGCCACAGAAAATCTACTGGTCCCCCTCAGCTGTGCAAAATGGTGATTAAGGAGGCTGAAGTGGCTAGAATGTACTAACACATCAACACAACTGGCGAAATAAAAGCCGTGCGGATCATTCCTAAAAGTACACCTGAAATTTTACGGTCAAGGTCTTCAGATCCCTCCTAATTAATAGCAGAAATAGGCTAATCACAAAAGTTCACAGGGCCTAGAATTCTGCATAAGGAATCCGTAGTGGACTGGCCACAAGAGAAACGTCTCACCACTTGTTTCTAGGGAAAATGATGTGCCATCCCCCAAGACTACCAGCTCTTTCAAAAATTTAAAACTTGTTATCGTTTTTCCTTTAGCCAGGTATCTGCCAAAGCCTGACGTCTTTGTTGCCAAAAAAATTACCTATTTTCAGTACCCATTGATTCTGAAACAGCTGTAATTTGGTAGAAAAAAAGTTTAGTGGTAGAGGCAACTCCCGAGTTTAGGCACGTCTGAATGATGCATGATGGTGCCCAAGCGCACATCGCTGAACCCGTAAGTAGCCCCAAAATGTCATAAAGATGCCATGACAAGGGGCTGGATGGGCTGGGCTTATGGAACAGTACCCCCAAACAAAACAAGGACTGCCTGTGCCATGTAACATGATGAACAAAATAACAAGGAGTGGGAGGAGGGATATTCAAGGTGGTGCCTGGATAATCAAGTCTGCTACACTTGCTTGTATTTGGTTGCAAAGGAAGATCAACATACTTTATCGAAAGCCATTTCTTTTGGCCAGATGATGATTTCCATGCATTTAATAAAACACTCCATAATCCAAATGTTCACCAAAAGTGTTTTAGATATGATGAAAGGTTTGGAATGGTGGGAATGAACAGGATTTGAAATTGATTTTCTAGAGTCTCATCCAAAATTTATCTAATGCACATTCCCTAACGATGCCCAGGATCAATCTTAAGAGATTTACGAATAACAGGAAGCACAACTCAGACCATGCATCCTGTTCCTCATCACATAAACTTGCTTGAAATACAGCCATACACCTAATATGAAGCATCCAAGGGCACAGACACCACCTCAGCAATTCATTTTTTACACAAAGGAAGATAGGTGTGTTGAGTTTATGGAACAGATTACATATACACACCTTCAGCCGTTAGCCAACAGTTCCATTTGCACTGAGCTGCAGCCAAAGTTGAGTTTTCAATCAAGTTTATATGTTTCTTTTGTCATTATTTCACCTTGGAACAAACTTAAGCAGATACCAACTTTTTTGATTTTGTTTTGTTTTTCCTTGCAGGACTGGAAAGCAAGACACACAAGGGCACACAGGTTGCAACTCACTCAGGCAGTGCCTTCAGTTGTTAGGTTGTTGGTGTGAATAAAAATAACTGTTCTGGAGTGGGGGGTGGGTGGGGGAGAAAGTCACCTGTCCTGGCCCAATTAGTTCATGAAGCAGTCATACAACTGTTCTCAAGGGGGGGGGGGTGTTGGACGGGGAGAAAGAAAGAACACCCAAGAAGTTACACAGTGGAGCACTGGGCTCTCTGAACTTCTGCTTTTCTAAGGCAAGAAACTTGCACACAAAACTATAAATGCTGCATTGTGTGATGGAAAAAATACAAACTCCTTTGAAATATGCTTTACACTGGATTTCTATTGCTGCTTCTAAAGACTTCAAGCCCCCAGAGAGCTTCTGGAGAATGCCCCCCTCTCCCCACAAAGGGAAGTGAAACAGGTTAGGGGTTTTTGCCTCTGTTACAATATGCTTATGAACATGTATAAAAAAGTGGTCTAACCCTGACGGACAAGGGTCCCTGCTTCTGGTTTTTATGTACAATAATTTAATCAGCTTGAATATATCTTTTTAATACATAAAAAAAACCTATTTTTACGATCAAAAGTCCTTCATGCATTTATGAGGAAGTTCCAGATTTTTAACGTTGAAGGGATGGTGGCAAATGCTGTTTCTTGTCTGTTGTCGGCATTTCAATCTTGACCCTTGGCACCCAGGACACACTTCCTTAAACCTTTAGAGTTTTGATGGTATCAAGTCTCTTTTTCAGCAGTTCTCCCATTTCCTGTATCGCATGTTGGTAACTGTTCTGGACTTTCCTCAGCACAGTCTTTGTAAACTTCTTTTCTTCCTGGGAAGAAACATTTTTTTACACAGATAAATAAATCATCTGTGTGTGTTGTTATGTAAGCAATTTATATACCACTTAACTATAATGGTTGAAGTGGTTTACGAAGATACAATACAAAAATGAAAATCAGTTAAAACTATTGAATCAAACTACACCTAAAACGCCTGCTGGAATAAAAAATTATTCAGTAGGCACAGAAGTTCAATATGGAAAGAACCTGTCTGACCTCAACTGGAAGGGAGTTCCATAAAACTGAGCCCACAAATTACACAAAGTGTAATTAAACACTTTAATTACCTTTAAAAATGTCTCAAAGTACAATTGCACCTAACGCTAAACAGCGGTTTGTTTTAATCCTGAGTCATCTCAAATCATAGAACCTCAATGTATAAGCAACAGTTTCTTACCTGCGACAGTAAATTGTCCTCTATGGAGAGTTCTTCAAGTTTAAGCGCAGCTAGATTGATTTCCAGCCCTTTGATATGATCTATCACATTGGAAATGAGAGTCTGGAGACCGGAAATGTAATCCTGAAAGCTGGTGAACACAGGGGGCTGCAGAGAGAAAAATAAAAGCTGTTGCACCCTGACCCACCAATTCTCTGTCCAATGTTCTCCATAGAGGTATATCATAGGTTTTTATTTTGGAGGCAGTGCTTTTTAATAGATATGTTTAGCAGCATAATGTAGGGACGCGGGTGGCGCTGAGCCTCTTGAGCTTGCCGATCGGAAGGTCGGCGGTTCGAATCTGTGCAATGGGGTCAGCTCCTGTTGTCCTGTCCCAGCTTCTGCCAACCCAGCAGTTTGAAAGCATACCAGTGCAAGTAGATAAATAGGTACCACTGCAGCGGGAAGGTAAACAGCATTTCTGTGTGCTCTTATCACTTATCATGGTCCACCAGGTGCCAGAAGTGATTTAGTCATGCTGGTGACATGACCCAGGAAGCTGTGTGGACAAACTGAAGAGTGAGATGAGTGCCGCACCCCGTAATTGCCTTTGACTGGACTTAACCATCCAGGGGTCCTTTAGCTTACTTTTTTACCTTAGCGGCATATCGAGTACAAATCAAAACTATATTATTATTATTATTGTTGTTGCTGCTATTATTAATCCAATTTCTCACCTGTCCCTCACCATAATATCAAAAGGCAGGTTACAGTAATTAAAAAATTAGTTTTAAACAAATTAGTTAAGAGTGGGTCCTGAAAATATATACCTCAGGTGTTAAAGGCCAGGGTAAAAAGTAATGCAACGGAAGCCACATAATGAAAGTTTCAGGTGTGTAAGGACTGCTACAAAGAATGCCGTCTCCTAGGTGCTCACCCCTCAAACCTCTGAGGTTGAGCTACCAAGAAGGCCCGCCTACCTGACGATCTTAGCACCTGAGAGAAGGCACCCTTTCTGAACATTGCTACAACTAAACATGGAAGTTTCCATTAGCTACCGTAGCTTATAACTAAGAGATCTATTCTCTGTGGTTTTAGTGTAATCTTTCCTTAAGACCATCACACCTCTATTAAGCAAATTCCATTAAATCATTACAGGAAACCCCTGTTCTAGGCGTGAACAAGATGTGAGCGACTGCGAACAGACCCAAACCCAGATGTGACCCGGAAATGTCATAAAAGATGTAACCAAAAGGGTGGAAGAGGGGCTGGGTGGAGCATTTGCAGGCTTTTTCAATTAAGACACGATTTCGCAGAAGCACGCAATGACCCGGAACGCAAGCCCCACACAAATCATGGGTTGCCTGTGCGCATTGAATGGAAGCAGTACTTTGTTTTGCCTGTCCTGAATCAACAGTCCATTTAAATTGTGGCCTGTGGATCAGGAGCAGACCCCAAAAACAGCATTTCCTACCATTGCTACAACGCTCTCTTTTTTCTTCTTTTTCTTTTTTTGCAAGCTCGATCTGTAGGGCCTGAGGACGGCGTCAGAATAACTGCATACCCACAGAACAATGGAGATGGTCTGCAAGAGTGAGAAAAGAAGTTGTCACGCAGGCACTTTAGGGGCACTGATGGGTTTTTGCAACCGACAAATGGGGGGGGGGGGGGCAGGACCAGCTTTCCAAAGTTCTCATTACTCACCTCCACGAAGAAGACCAGATTTTCTAAAATATTCGGATGGGTTCGGAACCTGCCTTCCCTGACTTCCAACAAATCACCTTTACATTTATTGAATTGATCTGTTTTTTTTAAAAAAAAAGAAGGAAACAAGGTGAAACTCGTGAGAGAAAAAAATCAAGTCTGACACAAGGCAGCATATTGGGAAACACTTTTTTGTGGCTTCCCCTTTCACAATCTTCATGCAAAGCATGCACTCTATAACTAAGGTAGAACTTTCCCCATCCAACATATCGAGCTTTATTAATATTGTTTTAATTTGACTGGTGCTTAATTACTTTTTAAGGATTATCTTTTCTTTGTTTTTAGCCCCCCCCCCCCCCAATTATTTGTTTTATTTTTACTCTGTGCATTATTTTGGCAGTGCCTGCATGGAATGGAAACCATCTTTCCAGAAAGTCAGCCACATAAAACAAGCCCATTTATTTACTCCTGGTGATACCCTCATATACAAAGAAAAGTGAAGTTTTAATTGCATATGCTTAACTGATAAGCATGGACTAGAGTAAATTTTTTGTGGGCTAGAACTTTTGGTAATGTGAATTTCAGCAGATTTACCTGTTAGTTGTTCTAGTAATGATTTAAAGCTATTTCCTATTCTCTCTTGAATTGCTGCCGAATCTTCTGAAAATAAAGAAAAGTTATCAAATGGCTTATGCAAATAGTCAAATTATCTATCTGTATACAGTGGTGCCCCGCAAGACGAATGACTCGCAAGACGAAAAACCCGCTAGACGAAAGGGTTTTCCGTTTTTGAGTTGCTTCGCAAGACGATTTTCCCTATGGGCTTGCTTCGCAAGACGAAAACGTCTTGCGAGTCTTGCGGTTTTTTCCGCTCCCCTCCCCCTTTTTCTAAGCCGCTAATAGCCTTTTAGCCGCTAAGCCTTTAATAGCCGCTAAGCCGCTAAACCACTAATAGCGCTAATCCACTAAGCCGCTAATAGGGTTGCTTCGCAAGACGAAAAAACCGCTAGACGAAGAGACTCACGGAACGGATTATTTTCGTCTTGCGAGGCACCACTGTATATATATATCTATATCAAGGGACAGATTTAGAAAAAATACAATGAAAACAAGCAACCGCTGGAGAAGAAAAAGACTATCACAATAAAAACAACAACCCAGACTTAAACTTGCTGCCCTACGGGGGTTGAACTAGATGGCCCTTGAAGTCACATCCAACCCCAAAAATGAAAAACAGAAACATATCTTTGGTCACAATTAAGCAAAGCAGTCCTTATAGTACAAAAATCCTTCAATATATTTCTGGGACCCACCCTATTCCTGTGAATCTTAATTAGTTTTAAACCTCTTCTAATGCTCTTTTTTTAATGGCTGAAAGTCACCCTGGAACCTTAAGTGAAGGTGGTTAAGAAATCAAAACAAGAAGAAGAACGTGGAGAACAAGGACTGGCACACGGTATGGACCACAAGGCTCACTGCAGGGAAGCTGGACAAGAACTCCCATCTTTCCCGGCCATTGGCTGTGGTGGCTGGGGCCTATGGAAGCTGGAGGAGCCAGTGTTTATCCCATTTCTGATCTAAGAAAAAGCATTTGTCTGCTCTCAGGAGAGACTGCCTCCTTTAATTAGAGGCATTCTTCCATACAGTAGGGAATGGACACTCTGTGGCTGTCCAGATATTGCTGAACTACAACTCCCATCAGTTCAAAACATTGGCCGTGCTGGCCAAGGCAGATGGGAGTTGGATTCCAAGATCTGGAGGGCCACACATTCCGTACTTCTGTCTTGCCAGATTGTAATTTTCATTTTTAACCTGAGTCAACGAAAGTACAGTGGTACCTCAGGTTAAGTACTTAATTCGTTCCGGAGGTCCGTACTTAACCTGAAACTGTTCTTAACCTGAAGCACCACTTCAGCTAATGGGGCCTCCTGCTGCCGCCGCGCTGCTGGGGCCCAATTTCTGTTCTTATCCTGAAGCAAAGTTCTTAACCTGAAGCACTATTTCTGCGTTAGCGGAGTCTGTAGCCTGAAGCGTATGTAACCTGAAGCGTATGTAACCAGAGGTACCACTGTATGGAGACAAGGCAGAAAATTCCAAAGAAAATGGTCAGAAGGCTCAAAACCAGATGGCAAGCTGAGATTCATTGGGTTTTCCCAAATCTTAAACATCAGGATTTTCTCTAGGATTTTTTCTTTTTTTTTTAAAAAAAAAAAGCTCAGAATTCCACAAGAAAAGCCTTTGGCATCAACAGCAGCTTGCAAGAGGCCAATATCTTCAAACCGATCTGAAAGAGCAGCACACCCATGTACGCCTCCCTCCCGCTTCAGCAGACACACCTAAATTGGCTGCTGGCCCCAGGAATTTCAAGACTTACCTAACCCAATAGTATCTAATTCATAAATTTCACTAACAAGGTGAAATAAGCTGGTCTGGCACTGGCAGCTCCCACTGTTGAAGAAACCAGCCATTCGGGAAGGTGGTGGGCCAAGGACCGGATACTAGGCGGGAAGAAAAAAAGGGGGCAAGAAAATTAAATAGTGTACCTTTTGAATACAGGAGAAAAGCAGAGTTGGTTCCTGGTATAAGCTAATTAGCTCTCCAATTAAAGCACCATGCTGGCACGTCGGAAGAATCTCAACTCTTATGTCTCCTGGCATTATCACAAACTGTTTTAAAGAAATCAGGATCGGTTTCTCTTAGCTATACCTGAACTTTCTGCTCAAGGAACTGCTTTCCGGACTTCACTGCAGCGTCCAGCTTCCGCAGCAGAGCTCTTATCATGTCGATCTTGGAGGAGACGCCATTTTCTGTGGTTTTCTCGGAGTTCTTTGGCTGGGCGTTGTGGCCAAGAGCTGGCAGGCCACTTATGAGCCGCAACATCAAAGATCGGATCTGCAACCATATGGTCTCTTCCTCCAAGGAGAGTTCCTTGTGTTCTTCAGAAATGCCCCTGAGAGAGAGAGAAAAGGAAGGAGGGAGAAGGGGAGAGGGTATCCAAAAACTGAGACACAGAAGTACAAGCTCAAGCTTCCCTGCTCTATTTGCAAGCCCAATGCTGAGCCACAACCTGATTGTGGATGGGCAAGCCGAACTGGTGTGCATCACCGAGATCTAGGTGGACCTGATTTGACTCAGTTGTGCCTGTCCTGGTTCTTGGTGCAACATCAATTCAGACTGGGGGGGGGGGAGTGTTGCTGTAGTCCGTAGAAGTGCACTTACTACCATCAGAAAACCCTTCTCTCTTGGAGCAGGACTGGAGCGCCTACACCTGGTGTTATATTACTGTAATGCGCTCTATGTGGGGCTGCTGTGGTTTGGAAGCTCCAGCTGCTGCAGAATGCTGCAGCCACATTGCTGATGGAAGTTTCTGGTTGAGAACATGTAACACTATTGTTAAAACAGCTGCCCTGGCTATCCATCTGCTACCGAGCCGGGTTCAAGGTTTTTGTATTGATTTACAAAGTCCTGAACAACTTGGGTCCAGGATACCTCAGGTGTTGCCTGAAACCTTATATTCCAGCTTCTTCTGCAGGAATGTCTTTGGTCATTCCCCAAGTTGGTGAAGCTCATTTGACAACAACAAGAAATCAAGCCTGTGCAGTACAATGGTCTGTTGATTATTAGTTTTAATTTCTCTTTGCTTTTAGCTTGTTTTTAACTTTTTATGACTTTATTGTATAGTTTTCTATTTTTATATTGTTATAAAGTGCTGTGAGGGACGCGGGTGGCGCTGTGGGTAAAAGCCTCAGCGCCTAGGACTTGCCGATCGAAAGGTCGGCGGTTCGAATCCCCGCGGTGGGGTGCGCTCCTGTCGCTTGGTCCCAGCGCCTGCCAACCTAGCAGTTCGCAAGCACCCCCGGGTGCAAGTAGATAAATAGGGACCGCTTACTGGTGGGAAGGTAAACGGCGTATCCGTGTGCGGCTCTGGCTCGCCAGAGCAGCGATGTCACGCTGGCCACGTGACCCGGAAGTGTCTGCGGACAGCGCTGGCCCCCGGCCTCTTGAGTGAGATGGGCGCACAACCCTAGAGTCTGTCAAGACTGGCCCGTACGGGCAGGGATACCTTTACCTTTACCTTAAAGTGCTGTGATACATTTTAAAGTTGCAACAGTACATAAATATTTTTATAAACACAAAAATATGAAAAAAGGCAATGGTAAACAGTGTTATCTACCAATGTAGGGATTATTGGGGAGGCCATACAGTAGGGGGGAAGATTCTAGTCACCCGAAGACTGGACGTCCTTGTGGAAAAGCTCCTCCAATGGCCACCAGCCAGATGTGGGCAGGGCCAGAACCAAAAGTGGGCAAAGCAATGGATGCTGCTCCTACGCTTTGTACAATAGGCTATATCCCAGATGTGCAAAAGTTCTCTCCATCCAGCAAGCAAGAGGCATTATCACGGTTCAATGACCCATTCCAGCCAGACAAAAGCACTTGAGGAGAGCGTGGAGAAGGGACAGTGAGGGATGTGGCCTGGGGGACTCCCAAGGAACAGACAGAGTTAAAGCACATTTAAGTGCTGGCTAAATGTTACATAACTGTTTGCATAAATATAAAAGGGAAGACAAACTGTTTTTAGGTTGCAATTTAGTGGACAAATTCCTGAAATTTAGCCTTCTGATAATGACAACCACGGTACCTACCTGTCTTTTGGGTCCCAATTAAACAAGACAGTGAGGTCTCGGTTGTCCCGCAGGTCATTCCAGGGAATGTCATCCTCTTCTGGACTTAGGCTCATGGACTTTATACTTTCTTCCAAACTCACTGATCTAGTTCATGAAAAGCAATACAGAAGTATTGGGTCAGGTGCTTTTCGGATGAACTGAAGAGGATTTTGATCAGAATTCATTAGCACTCAGTCAGTGCAATGATGCACTCTTGAGCAGACTGACCCTGCTATAAATAATGCAATGTTCTGTGCAAAAATTAATTCATCTTATGCCCAGGAAAGCTGAATTTTTCAACCTGAGAAAGTGATATAACAACTCCCACTCTTCAGCTGAGCTCAAGAGCACCAGGGTTCTCACATCTGAGTACTGTGCAACACTTTGGGTGGAAGACAGCAAATTCTGCTTCATCGAGAGATCTTTCAGTACCACTGGGACCTGTCCCTCAATTGAGACAGCTAAGCAGTGCTTCTCCAAGCTAACCTCTCTCTCAGCTTTACCACCCCACAACCTGCCTGAGGGCCCCCCAGGAAAAGCACTCAGAAGATTAGAAATCAACTCTTCCATACTCACATATTTGCTTCAAGTAAGAGGTCCAGTAACATCCGTTCTGTGCGGACTTGTGCAAAGTGAAGCGAGGAGTTTAGTCTGTTCCTGAAAGCAATGAATTCTGGGATCTTCTCAAATGCACCATATTTATAGGCTTGAATAATGTATTCTGAGGTCTAAGAAGGAACACAGGATGGCCTCCGCATTAATTAAGCAAGGAGCTACAGATTTTCTGCATCACAAGAAACGTATGACCTTGGGAGCAGCCCTCCCACTGCCTCTGCAGCACTAAAATGTTCTGGGCATGCGTTCCCTGCTCATGCAGAAATGCAAGAGACACACCCTTTGGAGAGATTCCGTGTGTTCTCTGAGGGGAAACTGGGGTACACATTTGGGGGTCCCTTTGCCACTTACATCTTTCTGGTTGGAGTGGAAAAACCTGAGTGCAAAGTTGCAGGATTGTGATGCGGCAGCATAGTGACCGAAGGCTGTGGCATAGCGTGTCAGCAAGTAACTGTAAGAGAAACAAAACCAAAACAGTAACCATGAGAGGGCTGATCTGCACCTCTGAAGAGGATCAAATTTGACAGGTGGACAGGGTTCCCACCCGCCAATCACTTGATATCACAATTACCACCAACACCACACTACCCACCCGATGGTGTCGTGCTGTATGTGCTTGGCATCGAGGCTGGAGTAAAGCTCCACGACTGGTTCAAACGCCCCAAGCATGCAGTAGATCCGGATGAGCAACAATTTGAACTGAGCATTGGAGGGGCTGTGAGCCAGCCCTTCTTCTAGTAAAGTCAAGCAGTGCCAGGCAGCCGGCTCCTCACCTGGGAAAAGAACACCACACTCAAGCCTTGAACGAGAGAAAGGGGCAGGAAAGATGGCCAAGCAGGGATGAGAAGCCCTCCTTTTGCTACGATCCAAGAGCCACGGCTATGTCCCATGCTGGACATCCCACTGCTCCCCACAATATTCTGATGATTTAATGTGTTTATATTCCGCCTTTCTCCCAAGCTGGGATTCAAGGCGGCTTAAAAAGGTAAAGGGACCCCTGACCATTAGGTCCAGTTGTGGCCGACTCTGGGGTTGCGGCGCTCATCTCGCTTTATTGGCCGAGGGAGCCGGCGTACAGCTTCCGGGTCATGTGGCCAGCAGGACTAAGCCGCTTCTGGCGAACCAGAGCAGCGCACGGAAACGCCATTTACCTTCCCGCCGGAGCGGTCCTATTTATCTACTTGCACTTTGACGTGCTTTTGAACTGCTAGGTTGGCAGGAGCAGGGACTGAGCAACAGGAGCTCACCCCGTCGCTGGGATTCGAACCGCCAACCTTCTAATCGGCAAGTTCTAGGCTCTGTGGTTTAACCCACAGCGCCACCCGTGTCCCTTTCAAGGCGGCTTACAACATTATAAAATACAAAGTAATAAAAACAAAATAGTTAGAAACAGTACAACACATTTAGAACCAGAATTAAAATATTGATTGCCCTAACAGCAGAACAGTGGTTAAAAAAAAATGTCTGCACCTTCGTTTTCTAAGGCCTGTTTGAATAGGAAGGCTTTAGCCTAACTTCACGAGGAAAGGAATCCCACAATCTGGGAGCAGCCACAGAAAAAGCGCAAGTACCAAAGGTCACACACAGTGAGCTTCAGGGCCTGGTCTCCCAGGTTTTAGTTCAAAACTCTAACTCAGGCTTCCTCAACCTCGGCCCTCCAGATGTGTTTGGCCTACAACTCCCATGATCCCTATCTAGCAGGACCAGTGGTCAGGGATGATGGGAATTGTAGTCTCAAAAACATCTGGAGGGCCAAGGTTGAGGAAACTTGCTCTAACCACACTGGCTTTTTGTTCGTACGGCTGCAAACCAATGCTTGAACAGTTGTGGGCTGAAATCTCTATTTGCATGCATGCAGTGGAGCATGTAAGGACATACCTGCCTCTAGCCAGATGTCAAGGAGCAAGTGAACAGCAAGCAGACAGTAGTAGTCGGAAAACTGCAACTCTGTTTTCAAACAAGATTTTCCTATGGAAAAACAAAGTCAAGCAATGTAACTGAAAAACTTGTGGGTCTAGAATTTTAAACAACACCTGGCTTGCAAAAGGTATTGTTTAGCAAGTAGCTACAGTACTTCTTGCATATTTACACAGAAGTCTGCCCCACTGAATTCAATGGGACATAATCCAACAGTTAAGCATGCCTAGCATTGCACCCTATGTGCCATATTTAACTAAGTTTTACTTAAGAGTGGAGCTATTGAAACTAATGAACCTACCTTAGTCATGTTCAGTGGTTCTACCCTTGAGTAAAACTTAGTTGAATGCCAGCCAATTTCTTATTTCTGGAAATCAGCATAGACCTTTTACCTACGATTTAACTAATAAACAGTTAAACCACATCTGCTTATAATCCTTCTCTGACTAAAGTAACTTTTTCAGTTTGTCAAAGCAAAATCCATTAAAAACCAAGCAAACCATGTAAGATATCTGATGCAGTTCCATCCCTGAAGATAAGTAGGAATCCATTGGACTCCACTCTAGAACTCACCAGAGGAAGGATGAAATGCATTAGGGAGCTGAAGTAAGCCAATAGCAATGACATGGTAAGAGGCAGAGGAAATACCATATTTTTCCATGTATAACACACCCCCATGTATAAGATGCCCCCTATTTTGGGGGACTAAAAATTGAGAAAATGGGAGGGGGGAGATTACCCTTGTATAAGATGACCCCAATTATTTTACATTTTTTTAATCATAAAAACCTAGTCTTATACACGTAAAAGTACAGTAATTATTAGGATTTTCCCCAAGAACAGAGAAGTGGTCTGACATTTAGGCTAGATTCAAGCCCTCCTCACCAAAATCCAGTCCGTGCCGATATCGTGACATCAAGTCCTGGATGGCTCCCAGCTTTTGGGCTTTGTCCATGGTGTGGTAGAGGCCAAGCAACCTTGTCAACTGCACGACACACAAGTGTTGCTGCAAAGCTTTGATGTTAGCTGGTAGTGCAAGTTTCTCTTCTGCTGGTGCAGACAGGGGGATGACCCCCAGCAACTGGTTGATGAACTGTGGGGGAGGGAAAAGGAAATGTTAGATTTTCAGTACCTAGCAGGGATGGCAGAGAGATCCCATCAGTGCTGCTGAGACCAGTTACCTTTGGTTCCCCACCCCCCGAACTGTTTCCATTCCACCTGGCATTATGAAAACTTCAAGAATTAGCACCTGAGTCTGCTTTTCTTTTTCCCTCCTCACCCCTTTTTCCTTTTGCATCTACCACCAGCTGCCCTATGGGAAGGATTCTAATGAATCTGTATGTGTTGATTATTGTGTTTTCTGGTTTTTAAAAATGCAGTTGAAAACTAGGGGGAAAGCTTGATCACAAAACAGTCTGTTCAATGTACGCCACAACTGGCCTGAACAACAAAGTTTAAGGATGGGCAGAAGGACCTTCTCCTCAAATAACCGATCACCTTTCTACTGGCTGCAGCTCGTCTACTGATTGCTCCAAATTTGGTTTAGATAATTTGCAGTTGTCTGCTTGGAGACGAAAGGTTTGGACTCTGGCTCACATGGAAAAGCTGACTAAACAGTTAGCAGCACTGAATGGAAAGCTGTTTTGTAGAAACAGGGGGTGTCTTTACATATCAGAAACTGATTCTGGCATGCAACGTCTGGCAATGCATGGCCAGTTATGGCAGGGTATATTTGGCTGCTCTCACTATATTAGGGTGTTATTTTTATTGCATGGGGGTTTCTTGCATTGTTATACTAGAAAACATTTACATTTTAAATGTTACTTGTAAGCTGCCTTGGAAGGGTTTACATCCGTTGTTATAAATAAATCTGGTGGTGGTCCTTGTATTTTTCATAATCTAAGCCTGTAAAGTGGGATTGGCTTTTTAAATTATTGTTTAAACCACTTAGGGAACCGCTGCAGCTGAAGAGCAAGGCTAAAATGCGCCAAGAAGATGAATGTGCAGCAGAAGCTTCAAAATGTATAAGCAGGTTGTATGTCTACATCAGCCTTGTGCAATCTGGTGCCCGTCAAGTGTTTTGGACTACACTGTGGGAAAATGATTGCTTGTACATGAGAGCATGAGCAAAGTTCTTATTGTTACAGGGTGATTTCATAGCTAGAAGCATCCTTGGAGCATGAACAGCGCGTGAACAGCTCGTGCTGTCCTATAATTGGCTAACGTGGCATGGCCTGATCGCGTGCGTGGTCTAGTGCGAAGGTCCTTATCTGCTTGCTAGAACAAATTGTTGGCTTGTACTTTGTATCTTTCTGATTTCACACAATAAAAGCTGTGCTGCTTTAGCCCTAGGGGCAGCCATATTTCGGAACTTATTATGATGTGAGACTGACTTTTCTTTGGATGCCGAGCTGCAACTCGACAATTGGTGCCCCGTGTGACTGACTTCGGATTTCACGTTGCTTCTCATCGTTCAGCGCTCACCACGCGTCTTTCATCCGCTTCGGATCCCGGTGAGTGCTCCCTTGCTACCCCGTGTGACTGCCTTCGGACTTCACGTTGTTTTTCATTATTCAGCACTCACCAACACGTCGTTCATCCACGTAGTGGATCCCTGGTGAGTGCTCCCGTGTGATTTCTTTCGGACTTCATGCTGTTTTGCAACGTTCAGCCTCACCTCGCCCGGCAGGGCTGCAGACGCGTCGTTCATCCACGTAGTGGATCCCCGGTGAGAGCTCCCGTGTGAATGTGATTCTGGACTACGTTACGGACTTATCAGCACTTACCTCGCCCGGCAAGGGCTTCAGGCGCCATTCATCCTTCCGAGGATCCCTGGTAAGTGCTCCCTGCTCTTTTTGCAACTCTTGCAATCATGGGAAAGTCTCTCTCTGCACCACAGAAAATTTTTTTTAAAGACCTTAAATTCCTTTTGGCCAGTAACAACCTTGCTGTTCGGAAAGCTGACCTTAAGTCCCTTATAAAAGCCCTGGACACTCACTGTCCCTGGTTCCCCCAGGACGGAAATTGGGAGTTAGACGATTGGAAAAAAATTGGACACTTCTTTCAAAATCATCCTCAGATTGATGTCAAGGTTTTGCATGCCTGGGGTAACGTCTACAAAGCTATGTCGTGCTTAACTCCTTCAAACATTCTTCTGGCTGCTGCAATAGCTTCTTCGCCCGCCCTCCCAGCTCCCGCTTTGCCTGCCTCAAACCTACCTCCTAAACCGCCGGACATTTTACCTTCGGCTACTCCTGTCTCTCCCCTGCATTCTTCAAATTCTGCAGCACCCCCCGCTCTTCCACCTCCTCCACCCAAGGCATCTGGCACCGCTTCTACCACTCCTCTTCAAGAATCTCTTCGTGCCGCTGCTCCGTTGTTGGCTTTTGATTCTACAACTCCTAATCTCTTTCCTGTGATTGCTCCTGCCGCGCCAGGGGGAGGCCCAGCCCGGCACGAACAGTTTGATTTGAGATTCATAAAGGAACTGTATTCTTCTGTCAAGGACAATGGCCCTGCACCCCCAGCCCCCATTATGCTGAACCAAACTGATGTTCTTGATGGCTTAACTGGCGAAGGCAATTTTCTTACTATTGCCCAACAGTTGGCCCTTGATTCCATGTATTGGACAGCTACTACTTCTGCCGCCCAAGAAGCCCTGTCCTCTGTTCCTGATGACAAGAATGAGCGCGGTGGCAGCATCAGACAGGGCCCTACAAAGCCCTATGGACAATTTGTCGATCGCTTGGATAACACTCTTAAGCGGCAAGTTCAGGACGTAGCAGCCCAAGAACTGATTGTCCGCCAGCTTGCGTTTGAGGACTGTAAGCAAGCACTACGCCCTTTGATGACAACTCCCAATATAGCCATTGCAGATGTGCTTAAAGCCTGCCAGTCAGTGGACACTGAGACACATAAAGCTTGCTTGCTAGCCGCAGCTCTGTCTTCCACCGTGTCCCAGACTCCTGCAAAGGATAAAACCTGCTTTGGATGTGGCAAAGTGGACTATTTTCCTGCGCAGTGCAGATCTACCGCACAGCAATGTCACTCCAGCACAAAGTGCCCCGTCTTTGATACAGGCCAGGACTTGTCAATTTTCTGAAGCACATCTTAGATTGGTCACCCTGGTTATTTGGCAAAAAGAATTTTACGCCTGCTGAACTTCATTTCTGGAAGGAAGAAATATTGCAGCGCCCTCTAGTGTCTTACAGGTTGCTTCCAGATCCACAGTGGAAGGGTCCAACTTCTTCGATTTCTTGCGTTCGACCTTGGTGCTCTTCTGTTGCCTCGTCTTCGCCCAAGGAGACACCAGCGCCTTGAAACTGTATTTTACGCTGTTTGCCGGTGATGACCTCTCACCTGACCTCAACCCGCATTGCAGTTGGAGACATCGCCATATTGATGTGCCCTGGATAACGTCACCTTCCACAGCTGTTCAAGTGTTTCCTGGCACGTTGAAAGACCATCTTCATCTCCACCGCATTGGCCCCCCTTTTCCCTGGGAAGCCACTTCAACCATCAAATATCATTACAGTTTTGCTGCCTCTTGTTTGGGAACTGAGCCTGGCTTTGAAGGATGCCCTCGCCGGACTGGCATCGCTTGGATTTTACCCCCCAGATCTCTTCTTCTTTTCTCCTCCGTCAGGATTCCTGCCCTATGATGTCTTCCCCTGAGCATGTACAGAAAGCTGTCTTGGAACTATTGTGGACTCTTGACAGGGGAGGGGGTGAGGGGATTTCAGTGTGTTCCAGTTGTTTCATTCTTGTGCTTTGGCATGGTTCCCGGACAGAAAGCAAGTTGCAATGTGGTTCTTTAGCAAGGTCTGAGAAGACAATGGGCTCTGTTCTCTACCTTGTTGCAATTTTTTTTTAGTTACAGCAAGCAGCATATGCTTAGCTACTGCCTTTTAGCTGCTGAGAAAAATGATTTTGAAAAGCTTTGAGAAGTTTTGAGCTTGTTTTGGTGGTGGTATTCCAGTAAATGCTTCATATAAGATTAGCAATAATAATATGGACAATTGTATATGTTCACCCCCTGTGTCTTATTAATAGCAATTAATTTTAGGTCATTATCCATATTGTAATTGGACACATGAATACATTAATGGATCTTCTTGTTTTCTTAATGTTACAACCATGAGTGGCAGACCAAAGGTTTTAATTAATAATGTCCCAACTTACATGACCTATGAACAACAAGCTGCGTGTAGAGACTTTTATGTTTGGTTCGACTGGATGAGAAAGAGCAGCAGAACTACATGTTTGCTTCAATCTGATTTATGGTTATTTTGTGGCACACGTGCCTACAAAGGAATCCCCTCTGCCTTTTCTGGTACCTGCACGTTAGGTATAGTAGTACCCTTGGTATATAAAATAGATAAGCTCCCAGCGGTCCGTTTGCGTAACAGAAGGGAAGTACTATCACCTATTTCTCAATATACAGGGACGGCCATCTCTAGGTCCCTTCTGCCTTCTTTAGGTGCAGCCATGAATTACCGTGATTTGCATAAATTGGCAAACTGGACAGAAAATTTGTTTAATTCCACCATTTTGGCTTTAACAATGATTAACAAAGAAATATCAGAAATAAGAAATGTAGTTCTTCAACATCACTATGCTTTAGATGTGATCCTTGCTTCTAAAGGTGGAATTTGTGCCTTAATTCATTCTCATTGCTGCATGTATATAACTGATCAATCGACCAATATCTCTGCTACTATTGATCATATGGAACAAATGATAGCCCATAATCCTTTGAATCCACCTGAAGGTTTTGATCCATGGGAGTGGTTGTCTTCTTGGCTACCTAATGGATTATGGTTAAGAAAAATATTATTGATTGTAATTGCATGTATTGCTGGCTTCATTATGGTGTGTTGTTGCATTCAATGCATACCCTCTTTGATTTCCCAATGCACTGCATGGTGGTACCGGCCACGGCCCACCACAGGGGTTACAAGAGGAATTTATGTTGCAAAGTGTAGACGTTTAGGCAATGAAGTGTACGATTTGGACTAATGGTCCCTCTTTTCCTCTAATAATATAAACAAGAAAAGGGGATATGTGGGAAAATGATTGCTTGTACATGAGAGCATGAGCAAAGTTCTTATTGTTACAGGGTGATTTCATAGCTAGAAGCATCCTTGGAGCATGAACAGCGCGTGAACAGCTCGTGCTGTCCTATAATTGGCTAACGTGGCATGGCCTGATCGCGTGCGTGGTCTAGTGCGAAGGTCCTTATCTGCTTGCTAGAACAAATTGTTGGCTTGTACTTTGTATCTTTCTGATTTCACACAATAAAAGCTGTGCTGCTTTAGCCCTAGGGGCAGCCATATTTCGGAACTTATTATGATGTGAGACTGACTTTTCTTTGGATGCCGAGCTGCAACTCGACACTACACCTCCCATCAAAATGCCTTGAGGGCACCAGGTTGCAAAAGCCTGGTTGAGAACAGAAAACACCTAAATTTTCCAGCTAGAAACTGTTCTGCACTGGGTTCTGCAGGGGCATGGTGTAGGCTTGTTTGGTTAGGAACATTGTGAAAAAAGGGCAGAATTCTCAAATCCTTATCATCTATGAGAGCCTGGGGACAAACATTTTCAATGAATAGACTTGAAATCGCTGCACAATATCACTTGTTCAAGGGCACGAATTCGGGAAAGCTGGCATTGTGGGGGAAGCAAATGGCATCCTACTCTCCCCTCCCCCATGGATACCATGAAAGAAACCAATGAACAAACAAATAGTGAGATGAGTGGCATGTAGAGGCATGAGCTAGGGAATCAGTGGCTATGTAGTGCCCTCTTCCCTTAAACACTGCCACCTTCTTGAGTCTCCCTGCAGTCCTAAGAGAAACACACTTTTCAAAAAAAACAACAAAAAACAACTTCTAAAAACTCACAATTCAGCACCAGATCTCAGATTTCACTCTTAAGTGACAAACCCTACATATGACCTTGCCTTGGAAAGCCAAAATTCCTGTCTTGGAAAGCCTGCATCAAGTGTGTGAGGGAGAGAAATTTTCGAGGAGTTACAACGATGCTTTCCCTTCCAGTAAGGCTTTTAATTAAGGGACCATCGGCAGGTATAAGGCAACAGGTTAGGATTTCAGGGCAGGGTAGTCACCTTCCACCTGTGATCCTAGAAAGCTGCTGCCATCAATACTGGGCAATGGGGACTCCTGCTGAAGTGGTATAAGGCAGCAACATCTATCCTAATATTTTGAAGTAGGATTTGTTTTTAATGTACTGATGTTTACAACCTGCTTAGAAATGGCATCTGCTGGATTACACTCAATTGCTCAGTGACCTTTGGCGAGAGCCACATTGGAGCTAGCAAAAGAACAACGACAAAACCCCCCTCTTAACCTCAATAGTGCTGGGACCATAGTTCTCAGCAGTTTTGTTTATAGCCCCTGACAGGCCAGGTTTTTTCTTTTGCACATTTAACCCTCTAGCCACAGGGGCTTAGAAGAACAATGAGTTGAGCACCAGGATTTCCAGCTGCTGAAATCACTCAGTACAGCTACTCCTGACAGCAAAGTCTCTTTTGCTCTTTTGAATATTGGGGCAGGGCCCTCGCTGCCCTGCACAGCATAGGAAGCAGAGGGAAACTAGAAAAAAAAAATTAAGCAGTATATTAAAAAATAGATAAAACAGCATCTTTAGTCAGATTGCCCTGAGCTGGGGCAGGAGCACACAGGCCTTCAAGTTTCTGCATAATCCCAAGTTGCACCCAAAACGTTTTGCCTTAATTGTATATTTCAATCATTGGAACAAATAATACAATCATGCTGTACTGAAAAGAAAGGAAGAGAAAAGATCAGCAAACAAATGACCACCAAACTTACCTTTGTATATTGGGTTGGTGGGAGGAGATCTATAAACACCTTGAGATCAGTAAAGCAGCAGGGTTTGTCCCCAAATTGTTTGAAATATTGGAACATCAGCTCTTCTGGATCACCTTACGAGTATAAGAGCAGTGATTTAAGATGTTTTTCAGCAGTAAAACAGATAACTGAAGGGAATTGACATATCTACACCTTAGCTTCTCTTACTGAACTGACATGACTCCCTGGTGTACTTTGAAATTTAATACAGTAGTAATTTAAGACTATCATGATGAATTAGGAAGCTAGGTGCTAAACAAAGATGATTCCAAATAACTGAAGGAAAATCAAGTGTGCAATTGAGAAGGCAACATGCGAGGAATATAGAAAGTTTCATTTTCTGAGTAAGGCTTGCAATTTTAACTGAGTGTTTTCATTTTTAACATATCCTCTGTTGGCACACTCTCTCTGGCTTGGGGGTGGGAGAGATGGAGAGTTCTACAAGTGGGAAAGGGATGGAGCACATCTTTCTTTTCTGCCCTCTGCCACCCTTTGCCTGCTATGTTTATAGTGCTGGAGGTGTGCCAGCCACAAACACTCTTTGTGGGGGTGGAGGGAGTGGAAATACAGGTTATGGTACACTTCTTTCTGAACTCAGTTATCTTCTCTCTGTAAACCCTTGGCAAACGTGCCTCTACACACAGACATAAATACAACAATTTGGGCATACAAATAAGATGGGGAACTGCTTTTGTTAGATTCAGGTAGGTAGCCGTGTTGGTCTGACGCAGTAAAGGTAAAGGTGCCCCTCACCGTTAGGTCCAGTAGCGGACGACTCGGGGCTGCGGCGCTCATCTCGCTTTATTTGCCGAGGGAGCCGGCGTACAGTTTCCGGGTCATGTGGCCAGCAGGACTAAGCCGCTTCTGGCGAACCAGAGCAGCGCAGGAAACACCATTTTCCTTCCAACCGGAGCGGTACTTATTTATCTACTTGCACTTTGCTGTGCTTTTGAACTGCTAGGTTGGCAGGAGCTAGGACTGAACAACAGGAGGAGAATCCCGTCATGGGGATTTGAACCGCCAACCTTCTGATCGTCAAGCCCTAGGCTCAGTGGTTTAGACCACAGCGCCAGTATATATATATATATATATATATATATATATATATATATTTGCTTTCGTATCTATATATATGTAGATGTATACGTATATGTATAAAAAATAGTCCAGTAGCACCTTAGAGACCAACTAAGTTTGTTCTTGGTATGAGCTTTCGTGTGCATGCACATTTCTTCAGATACCTGAAGAAGGCGCTACTGGACTATTTTTTAATGTTTTTGTTAGGCAAGCCTGTTCAAACAGTGGCCAATCTTTCAGAGGCCACATTTCACAGGTGGACAGGGCAGCCTACTGTCAACCACATGATGTCAAGTGATGTCAGGTAGAAGTGATTCCACCTAAAAGCAGCAGGGCTTGCATTCAGTGACAAATTTAAAGTGTGCAGAATGCAAGCTGAGGCTCCAAAGGAACAATCAGGAGCATGTGGCTTGGAGTGCCCTCCTTATTGTCCCTTTCTAGCCCTTGCTTGCATTCGGTGCAGATCTGAGTAGAAGAGACTCCACTCAAAAGCAGCAAGGCTTGCACTCATAGCCAAACTTACAACAGTGCTGAATGCAAGCAGGGGCAACTAAGGAACAATCAAGAGTGCACTCTGAGACTTCCCATTGTCTCTTTGTATCCTCAGCTTAACCTGTCGTGCACCTGACAGTGGGCAAAGTGAAGCTCAAAACAGCCGCATGGGCCAAATTGAGAGGTTCACCATCATTGGAATATACCATTCCCTCTAATAGCAATAACTGCATGACAGGAGCCTGTGAGCTTACAAATTGTTGGTGGCAACTGAGCTTAGAGAGAGAGACAATGGAGGGAGGAGAAAATGCAAATGGCCATAGTTCTGGGGTGGAGCATGTGCTTTGCATGCAGAAGGTCCCAGGTTCAATCCCTGACATCTCCAGGCAAGGCTGGGCATGTCACCAGTCTGATGAAACCTGGAGGAGCAACCGCCTGTCACTGCAGACAACAGTGAGCAATATGGACCAATAGCATAAGGCAGCTTCCTATGTTCCTAAAAAGGGATGCGGGTGGCGCTGTGGGTTAAACCACAGAGCCTAGGACTTGCTGATCAGAAGGTCAGCGGTTCAAATCCCCACGACGGGGTGAGCTCCCGTTGCTCGGTCCCTGCTCCTGCCAACCTAGCAGTTCGAAAGCACGTCAAAGTGCAAGTAGATAAATAGGTACCGCTCCGGCGGGAAGGTAAACGGCGTTTCCGTGCGCTGCTCTGGTTCGCCAGAAGCAGTTTAGTCATGCTGGCCACATGACCCGGAAGCTGTACGCCGGCTCCCTCGGCCAATAAAGCAATATGAGCACCGCAACCCCAGAGTCGTCCGCGACTGGACCTAATGGTCAGGGGTCCCTTTACCTTTACCTTATGTTCCTAAAAAGGGCCCATAGAAACCAGGAATCAGGAAGGCAGTGGAAGTCAAGTCTGTAGTTTGAGAGACTGAATAGTTGTGAACCATCCATACAATCCTCCCAAAAGAAAAGGGGGGGGGGCAAAGAAAAAGAAGGAATTTGACTTGTTCAAGCAACCAACAAATAAAGTAAATATCATAGCAAATATCTGGTGTATGTGTGGGGAGTTTGAGGGAAGGATTCCTTGTCCATCTCTAGAACTGTATGCCCCCCACCCCACTATAAAGCTATGAGATCTTTGGGGCAGGTGGGACAGCAGAAGGCCTTGGAGTTGGGGGGAAGGGGAAAGAAGTATTATTATCCCTTCCCTACTCCTGAAACTCATCCCCCACCTAAGTCAAGAGTCCTGAACAATACTAAAGGTTCCAGGCTATATTAGTGGGTGTGGTCACACTACAATATCTTGTTGCAGATCCCTGCTTGCTTCTTTTTAAAAGGACATGAGCTCCCAACTATCTGCCCAGTAAATTTCCATTTAGATTTTTAACTATAAAATAGCAGCAGGGATGCAAATACATTTCACTTGACAATTTGTGAAGAATGTGCCGCACGAACTATTTCTCCAACTACTGAAGGGATTCTACTTCACTCTCAGCAGGGAGACAACTCTTAAAGCACTAATAATACACACACACAAAGCTAGTTTTAGCGTTCCTTGTGCTGCAGCAATTCTTGAGGCTCCAGTGTGTTACCATCTAAATATTTACCATTCACAAGCTGCCTCTCCACGCCAAGGATTAAAATAGAAGACAAACAATCCTCTCCCCAAAGCATGGGTTTACATCAGCTGCGGCAATCCCAGGACGGAGCCCTGGTTCTACTTTCACACCCTCTCCCCGTGAGGCTCAATTTGGCGTCCCATTAGTAGCCCTTACCCAATTTGTGTTCTTCACTGCAGCCTCGGTGCCGCAAGCGCCTGATCAGCTCCAGTCGGGCGAGGAAAGGTCCCCGGAGTGGCCGGGCGCTGTTGGCTTCTTGTGTTATCCTCTGCTCTATGAAAGCCATGGCTTGCTCTGTGCTGTGATGCACTTCGCCTTCGAGAGAGCTGCGCACAAAAAGGAAGTATGAGTTCCAGTGCCTCCAAACGGCCTTTTTGTGAAATTCTGATCAAGGAATGGGACACTGCATTGCTGCTACCCTGCCCACCAGAGCCTAGTATGTAACATGTAAATAACATGTAACATGTAAAAAACATGACTTTTTAGGATGAGAATGGACAATTGCAGGTCCAGGGGCTAAATACCGCTCATGGCAGCTTCCTGCCTCCTAGTATAGCTCCAATTCAAAGCCCCTCCGATTCAAAGCCCCCACTTCCTAAAAAATCCCCCCCCCCATTCTTTACCATATTTCCCCCTGCACAAGCCAAGGACCCTTTAACCCAGGGATGAGGAAATTATGGCCATCCAGATGTTCTTGGGACTCCAACTCCTATCAGCCCTTGCAGCCACCATGACCAATGGGCAGGCATGTTGGGAGCTGAAAGCCCAACCACATCCAGAGAGCTGCAGGTTTCTCATCCCTGTTTTAAACCCTCCTCCCCATCTGAAGAGCAGCGAAGGCTTGACCAGAGTCCTCCTCTTATTTTGACCTCAAAGTGTTCACAAGCCAAGAGACAGCTGGAGCAACCAGCTGGGTGTATAGTAAGGTGAAGACAGTAACAAACCTTTGGCTGATGCTGAAACTGGAACTTTGCCTACATCCCAGTTGGCAGGCAGAGGAGTGTCTGTGACACTCATTAAAAGGAAGAAATGAAAAGAAGATTCTGTCTGAACCCATGTCCATGTGGGAGTTTAGGGGTAAAGCTCCAAGCACCTTCTTTAGGGGAGGAATGTTATGAATTACAAAGGAGAGAGCTTTTTGTATTGACGCCTCAACTTTAAAATACCTTCTTGAAGGGGATCTATCTGGCACCAGCATCACATTATTTTTGCTGAAAAGTTAAGACTTCATTTGCCGAGGTATCTTAGAAGCAAAGTGCAGACTGATGCCTTTCTGTTTCTTGGTTTTAAATTTGTAGCTTCTATTTTATTTACTTGTGTTGCTATTATCATCATTGTGTAATATTGTGTTGATTGTTCCCACTGATGAAAGGCAGGTTCTGTTTTCTTGTTACCTCAAACCAATTTTGGTTTGAATGAACGAACAAATGAATATTGCTAGTCTTTCAGTGTCTGCCAAAAACTGAATAAAAATTAGGTAGCCTAAGAGGAAAGGAAAGCTGGTGTCTGTGATGTCACTGGCACGGTTCACATGTAACACCACACCATGTTTTAATAAACTATGGGTATTAGACCATGCTTTATTTGATTGTCCAAACCTAGCCAGCAGCTTAATTATGATTTGCCAACCATAAACTGATCATACTTGTAAACCATAATTTGTTGTTTCTTATGAGCCTTGGGTTTGTGTCAGCCATGGCTGAGTGTTACATGCAAACCCAGAACTCATTTTGGATCAAGATTTGAACTACTGAAGTATTCAAGAAGGTAGAAGTGTCTCATGCCCCTGGATAGGAGAGATGAGTGGAAACATCTGAATTTTTACAAGTACGACTTCACATGAGTTGATGCACTGGGCACTCATTTGGTACTCTTCAAGACATTTCTTCCTAGATGACATAGGATCCAGATGCAGGAAATAGCTGGTGCTGTGTTTGGGAGTAAGGAACTAACAGCCAAGTGTACTAAGGAAATAAGCCCCTATTTCTCTACTCTCAAAGCCCCCTTACCATGCAAATATTTCAATTAAGAAGAGACAAACGCTCAAAGCCCTCAAGAGAGAGTAAGATACTCACTGCTCTCCTTCAGCTGGGGGAGTCCAGGCTGCGTCAATCAGTTGAAAGATGGAATCGAAATAGATCATATAAAACTGCCAATCATCTGGGCTAAAACAGAAAAGAGGCAAGCAGAAGAACTGAGCACAGTGTAAAACAACTTCTCTCTCTCTCTCTTTTTCATGTTACGGAAGGCAAAACGCCTGCATCTGGGGTAAAAGTGTCCTGAGATTCACTAGTATTCTCCTAGCAAGGAAGATAAGAACAGCTTCATGTCTGTTGCCTTTCATGTCTTAAAGAAAAGGCAACTTAAGATAAGCATCCCTAACAAAAAAATGCAGCAGTGAAAATATTGAGCCTTTAGCGTCACCAGCCCAGTCTTTAGGAATACTCTGCCTACAGAGGCCTTCTCTTTCAACACATAACGGGGGGGGGGGGGGGGTCAACAGTAAAAGTAACTTAATTAAACAGTCAAACAAATTTTCCTATAAATTAAATGACAAACAAACTAGTTCTTTGTCTAAGTATTTGTCAACCACCACAGTACCTCTCTATTCACAAGCCAGGCTTTTGAGAGGTGAGTGAAGGCTGACTTCTTGCAAAGCACTTGAGGAGAACAATGACCATGTTTTTCCTTATTGATCTCCCTGTGTGAAAGAGCTAGACCCTTTTGATATTTTTAATGAAAGCTAGACATTCAGAGGGAAGCTATCTCCCTCCCACTTGTCCCCAGACTCTCCCACAGCTATGGTCTGGGAAGAATGCTTATCTCAAAGAGGTGAGTTAAAATTTCATAATTTACTATATTTTAGATACCATTGTATCTGATGACAGGGCAGAGCAGGGGGGACCCTGAAACTTGTTCTTATCCATTATAAAAGTCAGGCTGCTGCTTTATTAATGCTTATTAGGAACACAGGAAGGTGCCTTACACCAAGTCAGACCAATTTATTTGTGACATTTATACTCCCACCTTTCCTCCAAGAAGCTCACAGTGGTGCACATAGTTCTCCTCCACATTTTATCATCACAACAACCCTGTGAGGTTGGTTAGGCTCAGAGTGAGTGACTGGCCCAAGGTCACCCAGTGAGCTTCATAGCTGAGTGGAGGATTTGAAACCTAGAGGCCCTTGTCGGGCACTCTAACCACTGCACCATACCGGCCTATACTGGTCATTTAATACAGTGGTACCTCAGGTTACATACACTTCAGGTTACAGACTCCACTAACCCAGAAATAGTGCTTCAGGTTAAGAACTATGCTTCAGGATGAGAACAGAAATCGTGCTCCGGCGGCGCAGCAGCAGCAGGAGGCCCCATTAGCTAAAGTGGTGCTTCAGGTTAAGAACAGTTTCAGGTTAAGTATGGACCTCCAGAACGAATGAAGTACTTAACCTGAGGTACCACTGTATTCTACACTGACTGGCAGCAGTTCTCCAGGGTTTCAAACAGGGAGACTTCCCCAGACCTTTCATATGCAAAGTAAGTGCTCTATCACTGAGCTACAGACTTTCTCTCAAGGTTCCCATTGCTACTTGCTCTTTAAAAAACTAAAACTTCCTTTTCGTTGACCTTAGGAGGGAAGGCAATTTTTCCAAACTGCCCCCAAATCTATCAAAGTCTCTGGCGGCTCTTGTTGTAACTGAAAGTGCTGCTTTCAGCCAGTGGAAGTAGGGTGGATCCAATCAAGCCTCTTTAATAGGACAAGCATCCCACCCCCTCACATCCTGGGCTGGGTGGGGGTGGAAATATAAAGAGATTTAGGCTCTTAAATTAGGAGGAACAAGAAGATATTCCTTTGGGCTTGTCACAAAAACTTGCTTATTTGCCTTGGGAATATGATGGTGCAGTAGTGGCGATGAAGGAGATAATACCTTTTGCTTCAGTTCGGTTAAAGATAATAAAAAAAAAAAGGAGCTGAAATTCCCACTCACTTTTTCAGCAGAAGTTTCCTGGAGAGTGCGTTGCATTCTGGCCACTTGCCCAGTTTTTTGTACATCTCCATGCACTTGTTCTCTCTGCTCTGGAGCTCACTGGTTAACTTCTCTAAATGGAACAAAAAGAGTCATAAATTCACAAAGTCTTAATCGCAAAAGCAATCTCTCCCCCTGCCCCCAAACAGATAAGGCCGCAGACAGGCTAGAAACATAAAATAAACTTAGATGGGCTTACTCAGAAAGCTGTTTTACTTTACCAAATAATGCAAAATGCCTGGAGTAGGGTGGGCAGGAGAGAACTTCACATATGCACATGAAACAATGCTGTGGGCAGAGAGTCTGTGAGATAACATAGTGAAAGTTAAACGGCTGGCAATCCTTTGTGCAATGGATTACAAGTGCCCAAACCATGTGCAGAGCAGTGCTTTGCTGTAACATGGAGTAAATGTCCATGTTCTTCATTTGACAAGAGTCTACATATTTATTTAAATGTTCACAATAAATACAAAACATGACCTACTGTGTTGTGTTTATATTGCTCGATTTCAAAGCCATACGGTTTTGTCTGTAGTTTGCTCTAATCAGCATAATTGCGTATGCTGAAAAGAAAGCATTAACTCTACTTATTTAACGGAGGGTCATAGATTCAATTAAGAGATTATCACTAGAGATTTATCGCGCCCACATAATGTGAATCAGGCTACTTTGAAGGAATATGTCACATAACTGATTTGAAACGTATATGGAAGTCTGGTTTGACTTTAAAAAATGTTTTATTTTTATCCATGCTGGGCAAAAAGCCTTATCTGGTTCAGCATCTGGGTAACAAGATGCCTCTGGAAAGCCTACAACGGGACATGACAGCAGCAATCACCACCGGCTGTTTCACCCCCATCAACTGGTATTTAGAGGGACGCTGCCTCCAAATATGGAAGCTGCACCTTTGTCTACAAACCACTGAGACTTAAAGGTAAAGGTAAAGGGACCCCTGACCATTAGGTCTAGTCGTGACCAACTCTGGGGTTGCGGTGCTCATCTCGCTTTACTGGCTGAGGGAGCCGGTGTACAGCTTCCGGGTCATGTGGCCAGCATGACTGAGCCACTTCTGGCGAACCAGAGCAGCGCACGGAAACGCCGTTTACCTTCCCGCCAGAGCGGTACCTATTTATCTACTTGCACTTTGACGTGCTTTCGAACTGCTAGGTTGGCAGGAGCAGGGACTGAGCAACGGGAGCTCACCCCGTCACGGGGATTCGAACTGCCGACCTTCTGATTTGCAAGTCCTAGGCTCTGTGGTTTAACCCACAGCGCCACCCGCGAGACTTGTCAGTTGTCAAATTTGAAAAAGAGATACACTACCTCCTAATTTTCCTCTCACAACATCCAGAGCTTCCTGGTATTTCTCCAAGCGTTCTAGAATCATGTAGTAAAGCTCAACCTGTGGAAGTTAAGAGAAACAGGATGCAACTGAAACAAGAGGCAGTGAGGTTACCGCCAGAAGCAGTCTCTGCAACTGTCTTTTTAAAGAGACCATATTCAAGTGGAGTGAAAAATCTATGCTACCCGACAAATTGGAAGAAAACTAATAATTTATCTTTAGCATTACCCCTCTAGCCCTTTCTTCTATCTTATTTTTATCCATCTATTAACTTTAAACTTGTTTGTATTGCTACATTTTGATAGGCTGGCCTTGCAAAGATAGTGGCCCACTAGTGGTTGAAATGCCTCCTTGCTCCAAAACCCAAAGCCTCTGGAAGACAAATTGCCAAATAAAGAGGTGGGCAGGAAACACAGGGCAAATCTGAGGAACTAAAAACAAAACTCCATATTCTGCACTGTTTCTTACTCTTGTTAAGAGGGTTGCCACTCTGGTCAACAGAAAAAGCAGCTGGGACTCACACCTGATCTGGAGTATTCTCTCTGCATAGGGTTTGCAGGGAAAGACAGAAAGGTTTTTGTATCAAAAGCCAATTCACTTGATCCAATTATGGGCCCCTTGAAACTACTCAGATCTTCTCTGCCGCATACCCAGGCCACCAGCACTTTTACAGATATCCACATTATCCTGTCAAGCTTGAAAAGAGCTGTAACCAAAAGAGCGGAATCCCATCAAGTTTTGGAGAAGGATTAATTCAAATCGGGGACATGCTCAAGTACCCCTTACTTTCTACCTTAGCAATGTGCCTCTTCTAAGCCACACCTTCCATTTGCTTGTAACATGCAAAATAAACTATTCAAAAGCTAGCTGTAATAATTCAGTGATAGCAGAAGCTGAATTAATTACATCGACAATTAGTTTTTTTAAAAAAATATATCTTACTTCTGCCTCAGCTTCAATTTTTTCTTCCTTCACCATTTTTTCTACCATTCTTTCAGCTAGAGGCAAAAACATGGTTTTTGAGAGATTTTCATCCTGTGCAGATATAGACTGAAAGAGAAGAACATATAGAGCTGCCTTATACAGAATTGACCACTGTTTCATCTAGCATGGTACTTTCCACTCTGACTGGCAACCATTCTTTCCTAGCTCAGCTACTGGAGGTAACAGAGGCTGAACGGATGACTCTCTGTGGGCAAAACATATGCTCTGTGCTCTCAACTATGGGCCTAGTCAAAAGTTTTCAGCTGCTGTGAATGTTCCGATAAACAAGTGAACATTCTGGCAAACTTGGGAAAAATTAGTTGAAAGTTCTGCTCAGTAAACATGCTCCTCTCACCCACAAGGAAATAGTGTTGATTATGTTCTGGGATTGCATCACACAAAAAAATGAAGAAAATGAATTGCCAAGTTACCGTATTTTTCGCTCTATAAGACACACTTTCCCCCTCCTAAAAAGGGGAAATGTGTGTGCGTCTTATGGAGTGAATGCAGGCTCCATGGCTTTAGCGAAAGCAACGCAAAGCCTCTGGAGCGCAGCAGGAATGCTCCCGCTGTGCTCCGGAGGCTTCGCGTTGCTTTTGCTGAAGCCAGGAGAGCAAGAGGGATCAATCCCTCTTGCTCTCCTGGCTTCGCTTCGCTGGAGAGGTGCTGTGCAGCTTTCCCTCTCTGCGCAGCGCCCCTTCAGCGAAGCGGGAGGAGAAATGGAAGGGGCTCCGTTTCTCCTGCCGCGTCGCTGAAGGGGCGCTGCGCAGAGAGGGAGAGAATTTTTTTTTTCTTGTTCTCCTCCTCTAAAACTAGGTGCGTCTTATGGTCGGGTGCGTCTCCTAGAGCGAAAAATGCGGTAGTTGAAATGAACTAGTAATGCAGTGTGCCAGTTCTCTTGTTGATTTCAGACAGACTGCAAAAGGATTCTGCCAATGGCCTTTGATAGGCTATTGCTTGGCCGAACTCCAGATTTACACCAATAGTCAATCTCAAGTAACAATCTCAGAACTCATTTAGGAGAACAATTATAGACTGAAGCGAGAGAGGCAGAGAGGCGGGCTATGAGCTCATCTCAATCCCTCTCATACCCTGGGGGAACAGATTATATTCAGTTGCTACAATCATACTTGGAGTGGAGGAGTGATCCATCTATGACCTGAGGGAGTATTGAAGGGCATCTGGTTAAGACTTCTCGAATTCTCTGTTTATCTCACAACATGCCCCATCTAAGATGACAAACTCCCAGTCCCAACCTGCAAACAAGCTCTGTGATAAGGGTAGCCAATGTCGTGCCCTCCAATCAGTCTCAGCCAGCATGACCAGTGGCTATGGGAGTTGGGAGTAAAACAACTGGAGTGCACCACATTGGCAACTCTGTTTTACAACACTTGCAGTATGCAGTGGTACCTCGGGTTAAGTACTTAATTCATTCTGGAGGTCCGTTCTTAACCTGAAACTGTTCTTAACCTGAAGCACCACTTTAGCTAATGGGGCCTCCTGCTGCTGCCGCGCCGCCAGAGCACGATTTCTGTTCTCATCCTGAAGCAAAGTTCTTAACCCGAGGTACTATTTCTGGTTTAGTGGAGTCTGTAACCTGAAGCGTATGTAACCCGAGGTACCACTGTACTGACAATGTGTGATGCACTTGCAGTACAGAGTCTACCCTCAAAATGTACTGAGCATCTTCACACAGAAAATAAAATAAAAAAAGGGCAGATTATTTCCAAGGAAATGTTATCTCCCTTGAGACTCTGTACCCACCTGCATAATTAAGCTCATCACAGACCAAAAATAGTAAGGGTTTTTGGGAACAATCTTATAAAGTGCCATTCCAGCCTGAAAAAGAAGGAGGTATAAATAAATCATTATACTTCAGCCTGTGGTAAAGGAGACCCACTGAAAGTTCTTACTAGAAACACCTGAGAGAGGAATGGTTTCGGTTTGACTATCCATGGACTAATTTACTTGTCTTTGAATTCTTGTACCAGTGTTAAATGCAAGACTCGTTTGCTCAAACCTGTTAACCACAACAGGAAACTGTTCCTTTTCACAAACCAGAACCCATCAAAATATGTTCCAAGTAAACTGGCAGTATTTCAGGAGTTCCTTAATGAGAAGACAAGTTTCCTGAACAACAGCTTCCCCACAAAAACGAATTCTGGATTCAATTTTGCTGATAATGGCACTCAACACATAGCTAGATCATCATATTTAATATAGGTGTTTCTCTCTTCACCCCCCTCCCTCTCATAGTCAGGTGCGGATACACTAAAGTCAACAGGGACCTCTGCTTACTTGCATTTTGCACATTTGCAAAGCCTGATATTACAAGATGATTATACCCTTTAAGTGTGCATATATTGATATGAATGCATCTGTTATCAATGCACATAGCAAGCTGATGCTTTTAAGTAGTGCTACTCACAAGATAAAGGATTTGCTAGACTAGGTCCATAAATTAATTTCTGGGGTCCGTCACATTAATGACACTGTCTCTTTACACATTTTTTCAAACATTACAGGTTAAATGCAAATGCAAAGCACTTAAAGGCACCTCAAATCACAAGTATTTTAAACCAAGGTCGTCAAATTTTCAAAAAGGTTTCAGAGTAAGTGTTTACTATGAGTGGAGGACATGGCCAGTTGGTAGAGCATGAGACTTTTAAGCTCAGGGTTGTGGGTTTGAGTCCCACGTTGGGCAAAAGATTCCTGCCTTGCAGCGGGTTGGACTAGATGACCCTCGTGGCCCCTTCCAACTCTACAATTCTATGTAAACACAACTTATATACTATACGAGACTTTATCCACAACAGATTACTAATAGGTTTACATATACACATGGAATGTCAACAGATCTTTAGGCTGATTTTAGGTTGAGTTGCCTCTCTGAGGGGTGTATTCACTCTCAAGCTCAATTGACCTAGCTCCGATTCAGGTAAATTACCTGTTGCATCTTCTTGTATTCCCCAACCCTTGCATAGGCCATGAAGAGGTGGGAATGATACTCTTCACTGCTGGGAACTTTCTTCACAGCTGCCTCGTAGAGTTTTGTGACCAGCTCCGCTAAATGAGACATTTTAAGAAACAGGTTGTGTGTTTGGTTAGGACCTATAGACTTCTCCCAAACCCTAAGTGATTGTACAGAGTACAGAACTCAAAACAGCCTTCACAAAGTTTTTTTAAAATGAGGCTTCACCCCTAGTAAAGGGGGCAGGGGGGGGGGAGGACTTCAGATTTGTTGGGACCTGTGTGGCCAGCACTTGTGATTTTTCCAGACTTGCATTCTGCATGCCTTTTGTCACAGAATGTGTGTTGAGTACCTTTATCCTTTCCCTAGGGCTGGTGTCAGCACTTTGCTCCCATGGGAGGCTGCTGGGGCCCCAATATCTGCCTTGCCCCCCCCTTACAAAACAAAAACCACTGACCCAGCACTCTAAGCTGCTTGGTTTAGCTGCACTCCAATTTCTCCTGGAGTGACACTACGTCCGAAGCATTGTAAAAGTATTAAAATGGCAGCAAGACCCAGCAATCTGGTGCTGTGTCTACTGTCTACTGTCTCCACCATCAAAGCTGGACCCTGTCCCATCACTCCTCCTATTTTCTACAACCCAGAATTAAATACTATGGGAAACATTATGTCTAGAGAACAACGCAGCTTAAGTGGCTACCTCACCACCCCTCCCCATCAATTAGCTGCCGACTGCCTGCCACACTAGTGCTTTTGAATCAGGACTGCTGTTGTAAGCAGGACACCGGCAACAGCATTCTCTGAAATGTCTGAATGTCTGAAATAGGAAGGAAAACCAAAGAACTCACGCCGATGCATTTCCCGGTATAGAATAGTCAGAGCTTGTAACGAATTATCCTCCGTGGGTTCAAGAGCAGCTACTTCTTGTGCTAAAGTGAATGCTTCATCTTGCTTCCCGGTTCTTTGCAGGCCGATTGCTTTCAAAACCTGCCCATGGATCAAAGAAGCAACTTTTAAAGGGTTTCCCAGCAACGATATACATACAGTGAATGGGGCAGAATTGCTTTGGCGGGTGGTAACAATGGAGCACGTACCAAAGGAAGGAGCTGCAGCCCACGGACAGAGCGCATGCTCTGAATTCAAGTGGCCTGAGATTCAACCTCTGATGTCTCCAGGTGGGCTTGGGAAAGCCTGGTTGAAGCGCTGAACAGCTGCTGCCAGTGTGGATAATATTGAGCTAGAGGAACCAATGGTCTTTTTATATATAATACAACTTCTTATGTTCTCTTCTGCACCTCCTGCCAACCTTAGTTCAGCGATGAAGAGCCCATGACCCTCCAAATGTTGTTGGGGCTCCAACTCCCATCGCACCCAGCCGGTATGGCCAACAGTCAAGGAGATGGGAGGTGTGTTCCAGCAACCTCTGGAGGACCACAGGTTCCCCACCCCAGCCTTAGTTCACTGGACATCTGGTTAACTTAACAGAAGACTTAGAAATCTAAGTAAGCTCATACTTTGAGACACATCACTAGCCAACACTGTAATAAAATGTTGGGGTCACAACATACCTACCATTGCAGATCTCATAGAAAGAGCACACTGAGCAAGCCTCATGTTAATAAGCTGGGTAGAAAGGGGATACCGCATTTAACAAGGTGCACTTAGAACTTGCTCAGCTGTGTCGCTGGAGTTCCCTTCTCCTGAAAGTTTGGAAGGTGGAGACTTTGATGTTTTCCCTTCCAGAGAATCAAAACAATCTTATTTTTCCAGGTATCTGGAGGGGCATTAGTTGGCAGATCGTGCCCAATACCCAGCAGCCCCCCCCCCAGCCATGTTGTCCATAGTACAGCCACTACTGCCAGCCAATTCTAATATGCAGTCCACCAGGCATGACTGCCCCAGACTTCTCTATATTGTAGGGGTGGGAAAACCTTCTTGGCCCAGTGGGTCAGAGCCTTATCATTCTCCACCCCCACAGACCACAGATTACCCACCTGTCAAAATTCCCTTGTGCAGCGCTTCCAAGCTGGCTGTCAGTCACTCACTCACTTGAGAACCACAGAACAAGGGGCTTTGTCGACCCTATGCTTGCCACTTCCCCAGTGCTGCACATACGGCTGGCAAAGCTGCTTTCTGCAGAGATTGGCTGCATGATCAAGTTCCCCATGGGGAACTTGGCCAGGCAACCAATCCAGCCATTTCCACACATGCCCCATATCTGACACCAAGTGTGGGGGGGAAACACTGGGACCTGTTCTGTGCCAGATGTCACCTGCAAGCCAGAGGTTCCTCACCCCTCTTGTGATTAGTCTTATACCTACCATGTGACAGTATTTAAGTATGTTTGACTTGGTCAACTGACCAACCCTAATTGCCTTGTTTTGCTGAGCCACGTCAATGTAGATAGAAGCAAAAGTTGAAAAAACATTAACTTTTGCTCTGTTGCTATTCAACAGCTTGACTAACGTGGCAGCAAAGTTGACCTCATTGTTGTGAGTTTGTGGAACAGAAAGGCTGGAGTAACACGGGTTAAGCTGAAAAAGAAGTACAGTGGTACCTCAGGTTAAGAACTTAATTCGTTCTGGATGTCCATTCTTAACCTGAAACTGTTCTTAACCTGAGGTACCGCTTTAGCTAATGGGGCCTCCCGCCGCCGTCATGCAATTTCTGTTCTCATCCTGAAGCAGTTCTTAACCTGAGGTACTAATTCTGGGTTAGTGGAGTCTGTAACCTGAAGCGTCTGTAACCTGAAGTGTCTGTAACCCGAGGTACCACTGTAGTTGTGCACTGGTGGTGGTCAAAGCACATTCACCCTCCCACCCCCATGTGTCTCATGATTGCTAAGGGTAAACATGGCAGAAAGCTTCCCTCTTTTCCAGAACATCCCAGGAATCAGAACCTCCTTTCAGTCCATGTGTCACATTCCCACATGGGCAACCTTCCAGGAGCCACATGCCAGATTTAAGTGGGTGGGGCCAGATCCAAAAGTGGGTGGAGCAGTGGATTTGACTCTTACTTTTGCATTGTTCACACTACATTCCAGCCATTTGCAGAAGTCAAAGCTTTCTACAGACAACCAAGAGGCATTATCACAGTTCAAGGACATATTCCAGTCAGGCAAAAGCACCTGAGGAAGGCACAGAGCAGTGCCAATGAGGGATATGGCCCTGGGAGAGTCCCAAGTGGGAGACAGAGGTCTAGAGGACTGTCTTCAGTTCTCAGGGCTTCAAGTTCCCCACCCTCTACTAGCAATGCAACAACTAAAGAGAAGAGCCTTGCCTTGTTTATTTAAGACTGAACTTTTTAGCATGTTAAAACAAACAAACCCTGAGCTTACCTTAGCACAGTGAAGGTCTTTGTGTTTCTTCAGCAACTTGTCTGCCTGCTGGATTGCCATTTTATTATTGCCATTGTCAAGGTAATCTAATGTAAGAAAGGGGGAAATCACAAACATTATTCTTATAGTTATTCTTAATGCTAATTTTATTGTTTAATTTTTTGTAAACCACATTTTTACAATCAAGCAGTGTATAAATTTTATGAACTAAATAAAATACATAAATACTGCAGACTGATTTTTCTGAGGGGGCAGTCTTCACGTTTAGGTTAGTTTAGAGGAAAACAAGAAAAAGAAAGACGAGTAAAGAGTAATAGGATAGAGGTATTTAAGATTATAACTGCTGTAAAGGGAACGGATAACTTATCTGCCCCCTCCCCCTTACTTTCTTGCACAACACTAGATGTCAGAATCTACCCAATCAACTCCATAGGTGATGAGAAAACCACCCAAGGTAGCTCTTCACACAACATAAAAAATAACTTGTGAAAGCTATTAAAGCAGTGTATGGCCACAACCACCAGCTTATGTTGGGTTTTTAAAATAAAGGAATAGAAAAATTATGGAAAGATAATTCTTTGAATGCTTAATAGTGATGGCAAGCCTCTATGATCAATGGCAGTATTTCTCTGACTTCTGGATGCAGGGGGTGGTGGGGAGAAGAGGGAACAGCAGTTACTGACGTTTCCCATGTCATCTTCCTGGTCATTATAAAGTCACAATGCTGAACTGGATCAACCTTAATCTGTCCCAGCAAGGCATTCTCATGAAGAACCTTACAGATGCTTTTTAAAGGGTTATTACACAGAGGGGTGTTAGCCTTACTGCCATTTCTTATGTATACATCAAATGGGATTTGCCACCTTTATTTGGTTCATCATCACAACTACTCACTAACAGGCTATTACTGCAACTTTCAGAGCTGGGATGGACAGGGACTTGCCCAAGTCTATGGCTGAGGAGAACTCAACTCCTCTCTATCCACTGACTATATATAGGAGCTGGGTACAAAAAACTGGCCCTCAATAGAAGTTCATAAATGAGTACTTCAGGAATGACCCAAAGAGGAGCAAAACAAGATGGTAATGGACAAGCAAATAATTAAGAGCAGTTTTGCTAGCATTCATGAGGAGCATGATTGGAGCTACTTATCCATTTCTATAAACAGGCAAAGGATTGACCTAAGGCAATTTTTCTCCACAAACATACATGCGGGTGAACAGAAACGGGAGAAGGCGATGGACACCCCACAGGAAAAAGACTAGTCTGGAGGGTCCACAGAAGGAGAATAGCAGCCTCCTGCACCCCTTTGTCTCTCACCTGAAAGAACAGGGGAGCATGTGGCTCAGGTTGCAAATACTATATTGTATTCTGGTTCTTACTCTTAGCTGCATGAGCAGCATGCAGAAACATTAAAATAGGCACTGTGCCATGGTGGTAGCACTGGCTTAAAGTTGTGGTGCTCGGCATCGGTTTACCCGAGATTACACAATGTGGACATCACTGAATGATTGAAGCCCCTGTGTATTTTTAATAACAAAAACTTTATGGAGCAATTGGAAAAGTGGCAGTTCACAAGAAATATAAATGGATGCATAAAGAGTATGATTAGACAACCTCACCATGTTTTTCTAAAACGTTGCCAACACCCTCTGTTCTAACAGAATTAGCTCAGCTACCAGAATGGCAAATTGTTGAGAACAGAGTATTAGACTTCATCCAAAGGGTGGAGGACCTTGGGGAATATAGTACTACAACTTCATTAAGCTTCTGTACAACATATAAGCAATTAAGATAAAAGGCAAACAGCAAATGTAAAAGATGCTTAACTGTCATCAAATAAGCTGACTGTTGCTGAAAAGTGAAGAAAGTAAGAACATGTCCAAACATTTACATTAGTTTTCCCCAGAGACAATTGCCTTTGCAATCTTTGCAACTATGTTCACATGTCCAATTCATAGTCGGAGGGCAACATCTTATTCTAACCAACAGCATTTACATACATGTTTGATTACAAACTGGCTATTTCATGTAGATAAGACATGAAAATCTTTACACAATGGAAGCAGAATTTGATTCAAGGTACTCCTTATTGTACATAACTAAAAACTATGGTCCGACTTTCAAAGAGCTATAAAGGAAAACTGTAAACAAACTTGAGCTCGTCCAGTTGAAATTAATGGGACTTACTGTACTCGTGACTTAAAATATACAGTCTATCCAGGCTACCCAGTCCACAGTAACCCTAGTGTCATCAGGATATTACACAGGTTGTCACTGTGCTCCTGGGCTCAATTCAGGATGCTGGTTCTAACCTACAAAGCCTTGCACACCTTGAGACCCTAGGACTTGAAGAAAGCTTACATGGGGCTTGAAGTCATCTACAAAGAGACATTCTGAAAGTGCTTCCTCTTGTTAAAATTTTGAGGGTGGCAGCAAGAGATGGATCCTTATAGATGGTGCCTTCCATCCCACCTGTGGAATGCTCTCTCCAAAGAGCTTGTTACTCATTTCTTCTGCACAAGGTAAAAACTTTTCTTCCTGGTTTTTTTTTAAACAGGTGGGTTTTTAGTATTTTATAGTTACCGTGTTTTTCCTCAGCCAGTAGCTAGGTAACATTTTTACTGCAGCTGCCACATCTTTGAATGGGACTGTTCTGTGTTCTGCCCAGACTTGTGTTCAAAGGGGTTTTCTTGGTGGGTGTCTGTGAGATTTAATTTATGCAATAAAAAAACCCTGTATTGTGATATTGTATGTTTTGTTTATCTCTAAGCTGCCTTAAGGAACTCAGATAAGAGACACAAGTTCTATTACAGTGGTACCTCTAGTTAAGTACTTAATTCGTTCCGGAGGTGCGTTCTTAACCTGAAATTCTTCTTAACCTGAAGCACCACTTTAGCTAATGGGGCCTCCTGCTGCTGCCGTAGCACGATTTCTGTTCTCATCCTGAAGCAAAGTTCTTAAGCCAAGGTACTATTTCTGGGTTAGCGGAGTCTGTAACCTGAAGCGTCTGTAACTCGAGGTACCACTGTATTACAGAGCAAGTATGGAGTAGTGGTTAGGGTGTTCAATCAAGAAGTAGGGGACCAGCATTCAAATTCCCACTCAGACATTAAGCTTACTTGGCCCATTCATTGCCTCTTAGCCTAGCCTACCTAACAAGCAGCATGAGAAACTCAGATATATAAGCTAGGCTCCAAATGGCACAGCTGTCACCACAACTGGAATGTCTATTTGCCAGGGGGTTGGACTAGATGACAGCCAGGGTCCCTTCCAACACTACAATTCTATGATCTCAACTACATTGTTTGACTGTAGCTTGCTCTTACAACAATTCCCAGCAAGAATGATTTGTGCGGCAGTGTAGAAGATCAAGACACATGTCTTTTGCTGGCACATAAGCCACCTGTCTCAATGCAGATGTCAGTCGCCAACCTGGTGCTCAGAAACCTCCACGCAGTCGCAATCAGACCAGCACCAGTAACAAAATGCACCTAGCACCTGGCAAATTTTGAATACTGCTCACAGGGTTGCTGTGAGGGTATAATGGGGAGCAGAACCATGTATATTGCCTTGAGCTCCTTGGAGGAAAGGTGGGATTTAAATGTAATAACAAATAAATTAAATACTTATCAGTGCTTCTAATAAGCCCAGTAGGTCTTTATAAGGTCTAAATACAATGCAGATTGTTGCTTGTCAAAATATATATTTTTGTACGTGACTTGTTTGTTTTAAGGAGTATTACCAGAAACTACTTATGGAAAATCAAGACATTAAAAATATGTCATTTAAGAAATAAAAAAACTACCTCTCCTTCTTAGTTTTCAAACCTAGTTTTCAAACTTAATTTCCCATCATAACTGATCAAGGCTCCAACACAAAAACACATACTATACTGAGGCACAATTTCATGCATATGCACACACTCAAAAGAACTGAAGACACAGAATTTCAGTCCATATCTTTGAAACAGATTTGCACAAGCTGAAGTGGAAGGAATTTCTCTTTTGAAAGGCAGAGGCAGTTCTTCGGTTTTAAAACCAAGCAGAATTAGGTTCAGACCTGGTACTAATAGAACCTTTTGGCTACACACCATTCCATTGGAATTCATTCAAAGTGCAGAAATGTCATGGACATTTGTGTCTCTATAGTCACATCTTAAACCATGAAGTTTGCACCGGTTCTGCCTCAAAGCAGTTCTTCTAAAGACTCTTGACTAGCATTTCATATTGGCAAGTTAAGAACTGCTTCTTCTTTGCCTTAACTTTCTTCAGTGCTAAACATTAAAAAAACTCTCAAACCAAGTACAGCATTTTATCTTCCTTTTCCAGCATTTGCCAAGTACCATGTACAACAAAACAACCTGAGCTCCTAGCCAATATTCTTAAGACAGGTTGAAAAGGAACAGCAACCAACACATTTTTTAAAATTATTATTCATTTCATTTTTATACTGTTGTATATTAAGAAAACTATCTCAAAGCAGTTTACAACCTACATTAAAACACCAAATAAAACAATCCAGAATAAAACATTGCTGAAGGAAGTCAAATATAAAGTATACATTCAAAGCAACATAATTAACAGGAAACTAAAATATTATCCTGAAGCATTACAAAGGAGGTCAGCTTTTGACAAGCAGAATGCATATTTAATTCAGCAGAGTTAGCAAAAAAAAAAGGAATACAGTATTACAAAGTAGCTTCCTTAAGCAGTAGGATCCCACCCAGACAACCAACTTTTTAAGTTTACAATGGGGGAGTAGGGGGCGAACAAATTAATGTGCTCACTGCCTAACGAAAGTGAAGGTTCTCCATACACTGTTAGAAACTTGGGTATATAAACTAGGCGCCAAATGGCACTGTGAATCTAGGTTGCAGTTGCCGCAACGGAATGCCTATTGACCAGGGAGTTGGACTAAATGACCCTTGGAATCCCTTCCAACACTACAATTCTACGATATGAACTGCACTGCTTGACTGTATCTTGCTCTTACAACTATTCATTTGTCTCAGTGCAAGAAGGAGAAACACACACTGGAAATGGAAATGGTATTAACAATGGACTAAGACTAATGTGGAGATTTCTGGTGCCTGACTAATTTCCAACTGTTCTCCAAGTGTTTTCACCTGCCTTACTGAGAGATGCAGATAATGTAAAAGTTTCATTGAGCATAAGTGAAAATATGTAAAAAGTAGCAATAGCTTTCATAAGGAATATAACATATGTAAATCCTGCAGCAAGGAAGTAATTGCAGGAGACTCCCAATTTACACAGGGGTTACGTTCCAAGGCACATTTAAGTTAAATTGTGTATATTTGTAACACCATTGGGAAAAGCCTACAAACATCCCGCTCTGCCCCCTTTTGTGACCTTTTCAGGTCACGTCTGGGTTCAGCGCGATAAGTGTGGTCATGCACATCTCAGAAGCACCTAAAAAGGTCACTGCCTGTAAAAGCTGGATCAAGTTTTAGACACAGCAAAAGAGAGGCTTGCATTTGAAGTGCTGCTTAAATATGACGTGGAGTTATCCTGATCAAGAAATTATTCTTGCGGACTTGTAATCCAGACATATCAAACCTTTAATGGACTGTAGCAGGGCACTGGTGAGGGCTGGACAGTGATGCCCTTTTTCAGATTGTTTCTCACTACTACAGTGGTTAGGGACGCGGGTGGCGCTGTGGGTAAAGCCTCAGCGCCTAGGACTTGCCGATCGAAAGGTCGGCGGTTCGAATCCCCGCGGCGGGGTGCGCTCCCGTTGCTCTGTCCCAGCGCCTGCCAACCTAGCAGTTCGAAAGCACTCCCGGGTGCAAGTAGATAAATAGGGACCGCTTACTAGCGGGAAGGTAAACGGCGTTCCGTGTGCGGCTCTGGCTCGCCAGAGCAGCGATGTCACGCTGGCCACGTGACCCGGAAGTGTCTGCGGACAGCGCTGGCTCCCGGCCTATAGAGTGAGATGAGCGCACAACCCTAGAGTCTGGCAAGACTGGCCCGTAAGGGCAGGGGTACCTTTACCTTTACCTTACTACAGTGGTGCCTCGCAAGACGAAAATAATCCGTTCCGTGAGTCTCTTCGTCTAGCGGTTTTTTCGTCTTGCGAAGCAACCCTATTAGCGGCTTAGCGCTATTAGCGGTTTAGCGGCTTAGTGGCTATTAAAGGCTTAGCGGCTAAAAGGCTATTAGCGGCTTAGAAAAAGGGGGGGGGAGCGAAAAAAATTGCAAGACTCGCAAGACGTTTCCGTCTTGCGAAGCAAACCCACAGGGAAAATCGTCTTGCGAAGCGCATCGAAAAACGGAAAACCCTTTCATCTAGCGGGTTTTTTGTCTTGCGAGGCATTCGTCTTGCGGGGCACCACTGTACATCAAAGGCTATACAGAGGGGGCTTGGAAGTCTCATCTGGTCCAATACAGTGGTACCTCGGGTTACATACGCTTCAGGTTACAGACTCCTCTAACCCAGAAATATTACCTCGGGTTGGTTAAGAACTTTGCTTCAGGATGAGAACAGAAATCGTGCTCCGGCGGCGCAGCAGCAGCAGGAGGCCCCATCAGCTAAAGTGGTGCTTCAGGTTAAGGACAGTTTCAGGTTAAGTACGGACCTCCAGAACGAATGAAGTACTTAACCTGAGGTACCACTGTATTCTACACTGACTGGCAGCAGTTCTCCAGGGTTTCAAACAGAGAGACTTCCCCAGACCTTTCATATGCAAAGTAAGTGCTCTATCACTGAACTACAGACTTTCTCTCAAGGTTCCCATTGCTACTTGCTCTTTAAAAAACTAAAACTTCCTTTTCATTGACCTTAGGAGGGAAGGCAATTTTTCCAAACTGCCCCCAAATCTATCAAAGTCTCTGGCGGCTCTTGTTGTAACTGAAAGTGCTGCTTTCAGCCAGTGGAAGTAGGGTGGATCCAATCAAGCCTGTTTAATAGGACAAGCATCCCATCCCCTCACATCCTGGGCTGGGTGGGGGTGGAAATATAAAGAGATTTAGGCTCTTAAATTAGGAGGAACAAGAAGATATTCCTTTGGGCTTGTCACAAAAACTTGCTTATTTGTTTCAGGTTAAGTACGGACCTCCGGAACGAATTAAGTACTTAACCCGAGGTACCACTATACTCTAAAAGAGGCTGGCGTAAAAAAAGCTCAACAACTTTGACCTGAACCCCAAAAAAGGGGGTGAATCGCTGTCTCCTGGGAGTTGGCCACCCCTGCTCTAAAGTTTTGCAAAGGAGAGAGCTGCTACACCCATACAGTACTACTCAATGAATTAAAGAGGCCAGCATCACACACCCCTCTAAATTAACAGCAACAACAAAGCCATTGCTACCACCACCACCAAACCACATTAAGTAAGCCACACAAGCAGGCAAGACTTTACAATTCGTATCTCCCTCCTCTGGTTTAACGAGGATATGAAGTTTGTGGCAACTGGTCGCATGAATGTCATGCAATCCGCGCCCCCTGCTCACTCCAGCCTAGCAAATCTACTGTTAGGGGAAAACAGGTCCGTAAGCTCCTGCTTCTCCATCTTGGCGCCATGAATTCTATAAGAAGGATTCGTGCAGTGCTGAAACCCCCTTGTTCACCCACAGCACCACCTGCCTTTTTAAAAGCATAAATGTATGAAGCCCCAGACTATCTGCTAATGATATATACTGTATTAAGAAATGCTTTTAGACCATGGCCTGTGACCCTGCTGAGTCCAGAATAGGGAGTAGGGGGGAAGAGGGTCCCAACCCCACCATCTCCTCCTGGAGAAGGGAATGGTCAGGATATGATGAACTTCTGACCACGTGGGTAAGACCCCAAAATCTCCCCTTTCTTCCTCTCACAGGGTTTGTAATGAGCTTGGCAGCTCCTTCCGCTACAATCCACACGAAGGCCAGGGCAAATATGGGGAGGGGGGGTTCTGCTCAGCCTCTTCCCCCCCCCCTCTGCAAATGCCACACTGAAAATGAACACGAGGCCCCCACCCACCCGCCAAATCCCACCACAGACACCAACATGGAGGTGCCTGATGAACGCGCCCCCGAAATGCCACAATAGAGGAGAACACGAGGGGACGGCATTCCTTCCCACCCCCAATACCACAACAACGATGGACATGGGGGGGGGCCCTGCTTAACCTTCCCCCCCCCCGCCCCGTACCCCAATAAGAACCATTTTGGGGGGGGAGGCACCCGCCTGTTTAGGCTCTTTTCCTCCCGGCCCCCCACTTCAAACTAGGGTCTCTGAGGGGAGGAGGTGAAAAAGGCGGGAAGGGTCAAGTATGGGGGGGGGGACGCTGGTTCGGGATGGGAGATGAGGGGGCGGCGAAGGGTAGGAACGTTTTTTTGGCGGGGGGGGGCCGCCTCGGCTGAGGGAGAAAGGGCACGCGCGGCCCCGCGCTTAGGACGGGGCCGCGCGCGCGCGCTAGGGAAAGGGGAGGGGAGGGAGGGAGAAGAGGGGGGGAGGGGACCCCCCCCCCCACGCCCGCGGCGTCGGTACCGTAAATGGGCCGGAGGCGCCGGTCGTTGGGGTCCTGCACATGGCCCCGCGCCGCCGCCATGATGAGAGCGCAGAACCGCAGCGCGCAGCCGCCGCCGCCACAGCCAGCCAGCCGGCCCGGCCTGGGCGGGCCCGTGTGGGGGAAAGGGGCCGGGCTGAGGCTGAGGCGAGGCTCTCCGAGGGGGCCAAGACCGGCGTGGAGGAGGCGGCGCTTAGCGGGCGTCCTCGCTCCCCCGCCGGCCTCCCTCGTGGGCCTTGAGGCGCTGCCGCCGCCGCCACCGCCACCGCCGCCTCAGCCCGTGAGGCGGGTAAGCGAGCTCCCCTCAGCGAGCCGCGTCATTGGCATCGTGCTTGCCTGAAGGGCCTCGTTTAGGGGCAACTCTCCTCACAACGACCCTGTGAGGTGGGCTGTATTGAGGGGGAGGGCGTCTTCCCGGCGCCTCACAAGCAGCCGGGCGAGGTAGGCAGGGCCGGATTTAGGTTTGATGAGGCCCTAAGCTACTCGAGGTGATGGGGCCCTTCATATGTCCAGCTGTCCTTTGTCAACAACAAATTGCCCCTTTTTTATTTCTGTGCGTTGAATATATGCTATATGGTAATTTATGGACCTAATAGGTATCTAAAGCCATTTGCACATAACAGAATATGTATTTTATCAACGTAATTGTTGAACTGAAATACAATTAAGAAGTATATTAATAGTGAAAAAATTATTAAGCGCTAATTTAAAATGATTTTTTTATTCATAACAAACTTAATAATGCAAACACATTGGCATTTGGCAATAACTTTCTATGGGAAAGCACGCCTTGGTTTTCAAATACTTTGGTTTTGGAACAGACTTCCAGAACAGATTAAGTTTGAGAACCAAGTTACCACTGTGCTGTATATAGAAATGAGCAAACCAGTGATATTTTAGAGAGCAGGCTAGCAGGCGGGGCCCATTACTTACATCATAGGAACCTACACAACACAAAACACTTGCCGCATGTAGGTTTTATTTTATTTGTTTTTTTATCTTATATTTTGGAAATGTACATTCAGTTTTTCCCCCTTTAATTTTTTTTGGCTTGTTTAGCTTATACGTAAATCCGGCACTGGAGGTAGGCCTCTCAGGGAGCTGAGAGTGGATTTGCACCCAGGCGTGAGGCAGGCAAGGAGGAGGCAGCAGCAGCCCCCCTCTTAGCCTTCCCTGCCACACTTTCACGAAGGAACAGCTCACCAGGCGAGGTTGCTGCAGCAATGGCAGAAAGTTATTTGGTGCTGTTGACCCAGGCGGTGAGCATTCTGTGTTGGTTTCCGTGTTAGAAACTAGGAGCTAAATGGCACCTTAAACCTAGGTTATGGGCGCTGCAATGGAGTGTCTAGATGCACTTTCTTTTTTGTAACAAGAATACAAAGCTTAAAATGAATGAAATGCAGCTGAAACCTTATGTTCACTTTTCACATGGTCTAGTCGAAGACTGCAGAAAAATCAAAGCTGTGCTTCCCCTGCCTGCCCCCGCAATACAGTGGTACCTCGGGTTACATACGCTTCAGGTTGCATACACTTCAGGTTACAGACTCCGCTAACCCAGAAATATTACGTCGGGTTAAGAACCTTGCTTCAGGATGAGAACAGAAATCATGCAGCAGCGGTGCAGCAGCAGCAGGAGGCCCCATTAGCTAAAGTGGTGCTTTGGGTTAAGAACAGTTTCAGGTTAAGAACGTACCTCCAGAACGAATTAAGTACGTAACCAGAGGTACCACTGTATTCTTAAGAGGGTCCCTTCTCCAATCTTCAGAGAGTAGCTGGAAGTAGGGAGGCAGAATAAAGGTCCTCCTTTCCTTCCACTCTGCAGTTTTAATCTGAAATCTTCGCCCAGAGCTCAGAAACTAATGAAATTCCTTATCACAAAACGATTGCCTAGAACAATGGGAGTTTCGAATGCTGGTTGGTTTATCTATCAGATTCTACTCACCAACCTCCTTCAGCTGGGAAACCCAAGGGGATGTGTGTATCTCCCCCCCCCCCACTCTTTTATCCTTGCAACAGCCCTGTGAATTGTCAGGGGCACCCATGGGGCTTTGTGGCTAAACAAACGCCTGTAGGAGTTGTCCCTCATTCACAGCTATTACAGGAGGATAATCATACCCTACTGTACTGGGATTCTTCAGGGTGGTTGTGAGGATTGTTAAGATAGTGGTGATCAGGGGTGCCAACTTGAATAAAATATTGGGGGAGGGGAATCAATCACAAGATGCGGTTAACACCATTTGGATGGCAATGCCCATCAACTGGGGGGGGGCAGTCCCTTCAAATATTTTATGGAGGTTCCGTTGCCCCTGGGAGTTGGTTCCTATGGTGGTGATGACTGTTTCAAGCCATGTTTTCCTTTCTTGGCCTTTCAATCAGATTTTCTTCCCGCTAATGATCTCAGGCCTGTTGTCTTTGTCCATGGAGTTTTCTTGGCAAGGTTACTCGAGTGGCTTGCCGGTTCCTCCTCCAGGTGGATCACGTTTGGTCAAAACTCTCCACTATGACCTGTTCATCTTGTGTGCCCTGCTCGGCGTAGTTCATAGCTTCTCTGAGTTCTTCAAGCCCCTTCGCCACGGCAAGGCAGTGATCCATGAAGGGGATCACTGGTGACAGCAGCCACAAAATTAAAAGATGCCTGCATCTTGAGAAGTAGAGACAGCATCTTGAGAAGTAGAGACGTCACCTTGCCAACAAAGGTCCATATAGTTAAAGCCATGGTTTTCCCAGTAGTGATGTATGGAAGTGAGAGCTGGACCAGAAAGAAGGCTGATCGCAGAAGAATTGATGCTTTTGAATTATGGTGCTGGAGAAGACTCTTGAGAGTCCCATGGACTGCAAGAAGATCAAACACATCCATTCTTAAGGAAATCAGCCCTGAGTGCTCACTGGAAGGACAGATCGTGAAGCTGAGGCTCCAGTACTTTGGCCAGACTCCCTGGAGAAGACACTGATGCTGGGAAAGATGGAGGGCACAAGGAGAAGGGGGCGACAGAGGACGAGATGGTTGGATAGTGTTTTTGAGGTTACCAGCATGAGTTTGACCAAACTGCGGGAGGTAGTGGAGGACAGAGGTGCCTGGCGTGCTCAGGTCCATGGGGTCACGAAGAGTCGGACACGACTAAACAACAACAACAATGATCTCAGGGTAGCATATGTAGACCCTTACAATGGCATTCTGAGGTAAGAGTGCTCAGTTTAGTAGCTTAAAAAATGAGGAGGTGGTTGTCAGTCTCCCACTATGTTTCAAGATGTGTTTCATGTTCCTGTGCACCCCATTACCTGATAGGTTTGCGGCACTTGAAGCATCCCCCCAAACTCTATTCAATGAAGCTGCTGTCTGCGCATGCACAATTATCTGTACACGTGTTACAGCTGTCTCAAATGTACACACTTCAGCTTAACCCCAGCATACGAGTTTGAATCGAATGGAAGCTGGTTGGAGAGTAAACTCATCAATCAGCAGTATTTCTCAAGAAACTACGTGAAACACGTGGGTTGTGGCTAGCATCAAACACCAGATTATGGCTTCAGACACCAGTGGTGTTTCTCAAAGACAACAGAAGTGTAGTGTCCCGATCAAGGGAAATAATAGTCCTGCTCTATACCACCTTGGTCAGACCCTGCATGGAGTCCTCTGTCCAGTTCTGGGCTCCACAATTTAAGAAGGATATTGACAAGCTGGAACGTGCAGAGGAGAGCAACCAAGATGATCAAAGGTCTGCACACCAAGATTTATGAGGAATAGTTGAGGGCATTGGGTATGCTTAATCTGGAAAAGAGGAGACTGAGAGGAGGTATGATAGCCATCTCCAAATATTGGTGCTGACCTTTAAAGCCCTAAACTGCCTTGGTCCAGTATACCTGAAGGAGCGTCTCCACCTCCATCGTTCAGCCCGGACATTGAGGTCCAGCTCTGAGGGCCTTCTGGCGGTTCCCTCACTGCGAGAGGCCAAGTTACAGGGAACCAGGCAGAGGGCCTTCTCGGTAGTGGCGCCCGCCCTGTGGAACGCCCTCCCATCAGATGTCAAAGCGATAAACATCTATCTGACATTCAGAAGACATCTGAAGGCAGCCCTGTTCAGGGAAGTTTTTAATATGTGAAATTTTAGTGTATCTTTCATCTTTGTTGGAAGCCGCCCAGAGTGGCTGGGGAAACCCAGCCAGATGGGCGGGGTACAAATAATAAATTATTATTATTATTATTATTATTATTATTATTATTATTAATTTTACGGGTTATCACATGGAAGATGGAGCAAGCAACGTAAGTACTGTAATAACTTTCTGACCATAAGAGCTGTTTGACTGGAACAGACTTCCACGAGAGATGCTGGACTGTCCTTCCTTGGAGATTTTTAAGCAGAGGTTGGGTGGCCATCTGTCTCGGATGCTTTAGTTGAGATTCCTGCATTGCAGGGGGTTGGACTAGATGACCCTTGGGGTCCCTTCCAATTCTATGGTGGGAACGCAGTAGAGCCTCAGTAAATGGTATTGCATGCACACCCTTAAGTATTGTGGGGGGCTGGCCCGGGGTGCTTTGTGTCTGAGCTGGGATTTCTAAGGGGCTGTTTAACCCCTCCTCTTCCACCACTGGATCTTGGGTCTCGGTTTGCATCTTGCACAGAATGAAAACTGAGGGGGCATTGTTAGCACCTGTGGTTTACTGCTGGATGCAGTCCTACTACCATGCGGCGCTTAATCAGCAGCAGTTGGGTATTAAATTACAGCTGAAATTTCCTGCTGCAGCTTATTGCTTTTTTTCTTCAGCTTGAGTCAGCTTAGTTATTTATTAAATTAAAAGCATTTCTAAAACAATAAAGCACCAACATTACAGCACGAGTGTCAGCTGGAAACGGGCGTCAATGGTCTGGGAGCACCTGAGCAAAGAGAAACATTTTTAGCAGGCAATGGAAACATGGCCCTGTTAGTAGTTGCTATTATTGCTGGGGCGAGTTAATTTCACAATGCGGACGCATATTGCCTCTGATATAGACCTTGGCCATATGGACTAGTAGCCATTGACAGCTTTCTGTGAATTTGTCAAATCCCAAGTTAAAGCCATCCAGGCTTGTATTGGTCGCTAATTCTATAGTGCAGCTACGTGCTGAGCAAATGAATGCTTCGTTTTGTCTGTGCCAGTCCTTCCACCATTTAGTCCTTCCACCTCTGGTTCTTGTATTATGAAAGAGGGTAGGAAGCCTCTTCCCCCATGCCGTCTTTCCATTTTCTTCACATTGTGTATGTCATTTCATTGATAACCGAAAATAGAAGTGAAAGATTCTGATCACTTTCTTGAAGCTATATTGGCAGAAGAGGGGAACACAAGAGCATTGCACTTGCCGCAGCTTATTCCTGTGGCGATGCAATGAGGACAACCAAACCAGCTAGCTTGCATTTATTTATTTATTTATTTATTTATTTATTTATTTATTTATTTTGTAAAAAAAAACCTTCACATGAAGATAATGTAGTGGTTTACAACATAAAAAAGAACACAAAATAAATAAAGGATTATATGGCGGAAATGGGTAGCTTGGTCCCAAGCTGTTTTGCACTTCATAGGTTGAAACAACACTTTGAATTATGCTAGCATTTTCTCATACCAGGGATCTTCCAAAAAGGAGAGGGTATGAGAAAACCCGGATTGGGAAGGCAGTGATTTGGGAAACATTAAATAGCAGGATGGATGAGTTCAAGTGCCAGTTAAAAAAGGTAAAGGTACCCCTGCCCGTACGGGCCAGTCTTGACAGACTCTAGGGTTGTGCGCCCATCTCACTCAAGAGGCCGGGGGCCAGCGCTGTCCGGAGACACTTCCGGGTCACGTGGCCAGCGTGACATCGCTGCTCTGGCAAGCCAGAGCCGCACACGGAAACGCCGTTTACCTTCCCGCTAGTAAACGGTCCCTATTTATCTACTTGCACCCAGGGGTGCTTTCGAACTGCTAGGTGGGCAGGCGCTGGGACCGAGCAACGGGAGCGCACCCCGCCGCGGGGATTCGAACCGCCGACCTTTCGATTGGCAAGCCCTAGGCGCTGAGGCTTTTACCCACAGCGCCACCCGTGTCCCCTTAAGTGCCAGTTGCTTTGACCTTATCCTGTATGCTATTCCTCTAAGACCCTTCAGAACATCTGCACATCCACCAAAAAGGCATGGATGGTGTTGGATCTCCCACCGGTGGTTTTTGTAAGGAGGGTGGGTGATTGAACAGGGAATGAGAAGCTCTTGGCAGCAGCTCTTTTGTTACTTCTCTGCTCTGCAATAAAGAATTCAGTGGCAAAAGTTAAAGTCAGAAATTGAGCTGTCAGAAGGGAAATTAAAGTCAGACGTCCCCTCCCCATCATAAAGCCCTAAGGTGCAACAAATCCAGCAATGTCCCAAAAACTGCATGCACCAAATGATTGTATCCTAGGGATGAGCAACCTGCGGCCCGTCCAATGCTGTTGAACTTCAACTCCCATCAGCCCCAGCCACCAGGGATGATGGAAACGTAAGCCCAGCAACATCAGAATAGACACAGGTTCCTCACTCACACTGTAGAAAGCAAAGCCAGTCCTGTTTCATAGTGATAGCAACGTGGGTGGATATAGGGACAGAGCGCTTTCTTTAGGATGTGAGCGGAAAGAGATGCCTTAGCTCCACCTCATGGACACTCAGTGGCAGGGATGCCCAGCCTCTGGGGGAGGCAACAGAGAGACGCAATCACGTATGTAAATAGGCATGCCCTACAGCATTGTGGCAGAAACAGCCAGGGTGCAGACCAGGGGTTACAGGGCACCCCAAAATGCTAGACTGCCCAGTGGGGCCCTGGTAGCACGGCTGCATTACAGGATTGAGCTCACGGGTCCTGCAGAATGGAGGTCGCTGTGTCCTTAACAGCAGAGAGAATGAGGGCCAGGAAGCGCGCTTGCCATTTCAATTCATACTTACCTGGCAGGGGAGATACCATGATCACAAAGGTGGTTTTCCCAGGGTGAGGCTCATCCATTGCACTTCGGGTGTGCTGACCCCTGCGATTTCCCCAAATGCGGGAAACTCGACTGCATAATTTGTGGTAGTGGGGGACTGCGTTCGCGCTTTCCCCTGGACTATGTGGTTCAAAAACAGAAAATAATTTTACTTGTTACTGTTAGCTTCATACTTTCCATTTCTGGCACAGTTACTTGTAGTTCTTTAAGCTTTGCTTTTTATGGAATTCAAGTTGTAAAATAATGAAGTACAATATCAGCAATAAAAATGCTATTAAAATTTATACAGTACCTAGTACAGTAAATTACAATTTGTAGAAGGGATGTTCACCTGACGCCTTTGTTACATATCTTTGGGTGCCGGGTAAAAAACATTCCTTTTGCCCCAGGCCTTGGGCTAATTAAACAATCTTTGGCCTTTTACCCTTTGGGAGGGTATTGCTTTGAAATAGAGGAAAACAATAGAATGGGAAAAACCAGAGATCTATTCAAGAAAATTGGAGATATGAAAGGAACATTTCATACAAAGATTACCAAAGGACAAAAGTGGTAAGGACCAAACAGAAGCAGAAGACATCAAGAAGAGGTGGCAAGAATACACAGAGGAATTATACCAGAAAGATATGAATGTATTGTACACCCCAGGAAGTGTGGTTGCTGACCTTGAGCCAGACATCCTTGAGAGTGAAGTCAAACGGGCCTTAGAAATCACTGCTAATAACAAGGCCAGTGGAAGTGATGGTATTCCAGCTGAACTATTTAAAATTTTAAAAGATTATGCTGTTAAGATGCTACACTCAATATGTCAGCAAGTTTGGAAAACTCAGCAGTGGCCAGAGGATTGGAGAAGATCAGTCTACATCCCAATTCCAAAGAAGGGCAGTGCCAAGGAATGCTCCAACTACCGCACAATTGCACTCATTTCACACGCTAGCAAGGTTATGCTTAAAATTCTACAAGGCAGGCTTAAGCAGTATGTGGACCAAGAACTCCCAGAAGTGCAAGCTGGATTTAGAAGAGGCAGAGGAACCAGAGACCAAATTGCAAACATGCGCTGGATTATGGAGAAAGCTAGAGAGTTCCAGAAAGACATCTACTTCTGCTTCATTGACTATGCAAAAGCCTTTGACTGTGTCAACCACAGCAAACTATGGCAAGTTCTTAAAGAAAATGGAGTGCCTGATCACCTTATCTGTCTCTTGAGAAATCTCTATGTGGGACAAGAAGCTACAGTTAGAACTGGATATGGAACAACTGATTGGTTCAAAATTGGGAAAGGAGAACGACAAGGCTGTATATTGTTTCCCTGCTTATTTAACTTATATGCAGAATTCATCATGCGAAAGGATGGGCTGGATGAATCCCAAACCGGAATTAAGATTGCCGGAAGAAATATCAACAAACTCAGATATGCAGATGACACAACCTTGATGGCAGAAAGTGAGGAGGAATTAAAGAACCTTTTAATGAGGGTGAAAGAGGAGAACGTAAAATATGGTCTGAAGCTCAACATCAAAAAAACTAAGATTATGACCACTATGAATCACCTCCTGGCAAATAGAAGGGGAAGAAATGGAGGCAGTGAGAGATTTTACTTTCTTGGGTTCCATGATCACTGCAGATGGTGACATCAGTCACGAAATTAAAAGACACCTGCTTCTTGGGAGAAAAGCAATGACAAACCTACACAGCATCTTAAAAAGCAGAGATCCTTGCTGACAAAGGTGCATATAGTTAAAGCTATGGTTTTCCCAGTAGTGATGTATGGAAGTGAGAGCTGGACCATAAAGAAGGCTGATCGCCAAAGAATTGATGCTTTTGAATTATGGTGCTGGAGGAGACTCTTGAGAGTCCCATGGACTGCAAGAAGATCAAACGCATCCATTCTGAAGGAAATCAGCCCTGAGTGCTCACTGGAAGGACAGATCGTGAAGCTGAGGCTCCAATACTTTGGCCACCTCATGAGAAGAGAAGACTCCCTGGAAAAGACCCTGATGTTGGGAAAGATGGAGGGCACAAGGAGAAGGGGATGACAGAGGACGAGATGGTTGGACAGTGTTCTCGAAGCTACCAGCATGAGTTTGACCGAACTGCGGGAGGCAGTGGAAGGCAGGAGTGCGTGGCGTGCTCTGGTCCATGGGGTCATGAAGAGTCAGACACGACTAAATGACTAAACAACAACCAGAACAACAATGTTATGCATTGTATTAAGAGAGGGGTATTACCTCTGGTGGGGTACGCATCATGCTCCTTTTGGGGTAGTTTGTCCATTCTGAACTCAGCTCTCACCAGTAGAAGCTGTCAGCATGCTAGTGGTGCAGCAATAAATCTAGCACATTTGCAAAGCTAAGCAGGGTCCGGTATGGTTTCCAATTGGAGGGGAAACTGTTGAGATTCCTGCATTGCAGGGGGTTGGGCTAGATGACCCTCGGGGTCCCTTCCAGGCCAGCTCTCTAATTCTGACTCTATGACAACAGCATCCACACCCCCGGAAACGGCTTCAACTTGCCTACTAAGCCAAGTGACGCAGCTGATGTTTCACAAACCCTCAGTGAGTCAAAACAAAATAAATTCCTTCCAGTAGCACCTTAAAGACCAACTAAGTTAGTTCTTGGTATGAGCTTTCGTGTGCATGCACACTTCTTCAGATACACAGTGAGTCAATTAGGGATTTTCCCTGCATGCATGTCTTCTAAAAAAACACATATTAGTCAGCCCAAGCGAAAAGCTCGCAAGAGCCTTGTTTGGTCTGAGCAGCGGCCCGTCCAGTCCAGCGTCCTGTTCTTGCAGCGGCCAATCAAGCGCCTGCCGGGAGCAGAACGGGAGTGGGAACGAGAAGAATATCCCGGTCAAGGGCAGAGGCAGCTGGAACCAGGAACAGGAGCAGATGCTTTCACTTCCCCAGGTAGGAAATTAAGGGGAAGAGGCGCGAACCAGTTTCCCGACGCCCGGCTGCTCCGCATTCTGCCCTGCTCGAAGAGTGCGATTTCCAAGCCCGCCTGCGAAAGGGCGCCGCTCCGCGGGGAGAGGCGGTAGCTGCGCTCCGGCGCCTCGGGATTCCCCTCCAGGTTCCCCTCCCTGCCGCTGGCCAATCAGGAGTCAGGGCGAGAGGAAAGGGGCACACCGCGCGCTGTGACGTCACCCGGCGGAAGCCGAGAGCGGCGACTGAGGGTGGGGAGGGGGGAGGAGCAAAGAGAAGAAGAGCTGGGAGGCGGGACACCCGCTCCCCCCGCTCCAGGCGATTAAACGAGCACCTTTAGGAGCCAATAGGATGAAGCGGGCCCGTTTGGCAGGTCCGCCGGCCAATAAGAGCTCGGAGCAGGCCAACCGGCGAGGCGCCGCCGTCCAATCGCGATCCGGAGGGCGGGTTAGGAAGCGCTGAGGCGGCTTCGGGATCCTGCCTGCGTTTTGTGAGGGAAACGGGTTGAGGCGGAGAAGAAGTGGAAGGAACGGACGAAGCCCGTGAGGGAATCATTGGTGGGTATCTGCGTCCCTCCGGGGCTGGAAAGGGGGCCCCTCTGCGAGGAAATGTGGGGAGGGGCGCCGGTGTTTGTGCGGTTTTAGGACCCTCTTAATGCTCCGGTTGGGAGTCGCTTCAAACTCCCTTTCAGTTTTCTCCTCTAATGTTTTCACCTTAAGGACGAAGGGCGAGCCATGCTATTGCTATTACACGTATTCATATCGATTTAATAACATTTTTGAATGTTTTAATTGTGGGGTTGTTGTTTTTTTTTACTGCGACCCCATTATTTTGTTCTTTCCGCAAAGCGCTTTCCGTCAGGCGGTGTGCAAACTTTATGCAGTAATTAAAATATTCTGCATTGTTCTATTTTATTCTATTCATTTATTACATTAATATACCGTCCTTCATAGATATTAATATAAACTAATATCCCGCCCTTCATTATTTGAGAACATCCTTCTGCCTCCCCTCCCCCAACCACTTTAACACCACTTTTAATTTCCTTGGAGAAAAAGGCGGGTTATAACTACAATAGATATCTGTAATCACCCTCATCCTCCAGCCCTTCTTCAGAGGGGGCTTGGGGTCGCCCCCTCTGACCCTCGCAAGGTCTCTCTTCTTTTCCTACTTAGTGCACGACAGCCTCTCTCTCTCTCCCTTGAAGGCCCAGAAGAAGAGGCTGTTTATGGGAGAACCGGTTGGCAAAGCCACTGCGCATAGGAAAGCTACAAGCTCCGTCTTGGCTCCAGCCCCTAATAACCGGGGAGAGTGTTTTCGACCCATTACTACAACAGAACAAAATTAAAAATACGACCTCTGTATGAGGGAAAGCTAGGCTTATGGGGTTGCTGACCCGCCAGAGGCTGCTTGTCCCTAGGTAGGGATCTGGCCCCAGTTCGCCCTCTTCTTGGTTTGACACCCATGTAGTGTTGCTGTTGCCAGTGTGGTGTAGTGGTTAAGAGTGGTGGACTCGTAATCTGGTGAACCGGGTTTGATTCCCTGCTCCTCCACCTGCAGCTGCTGGGTGACCTTGGGCCAGTCACACTTCTCTGAAGTCTCTCAGCCCCACTCACCTCGCAGAGTGTTTGTTGTGGGGGAGGAAGGGAAAGGAGAATGTTAGCCGCTTTGAGACTCCTTAAAGGGAGTGAAAGGCGGGATATCAAATCCAAAATCATCTTCTTCTTTGTCTCAGTTATATTCCGCTCAGAGGCAGATATGGTTATGTTCTCTTTATGCTCGGAACAACCCCGTGGAGTAGGCTAGGTTGAGAGGAAGTGACTGATATAAGGCTCTTCTTGGCTGAGGCTGGGATTGTGTATGGGGACTCCTTTACGGAGGAAGAAAAGAGTTGGGGTGCACATGTTGGGAGTGGGGATGCCCACCCGCCCTGCTTTCAACTTGGCTGAGTTTAAGGTTGCCTCCCCCAGCCCCAAACTAATCTAGAAGGGGTGATGGGGAGAAGCCCTTTTCTAAGGCAGGGGAGTTTTGATACTACGCTCTGTGTGTGATTTTTCTAATTGTTTTCTGTTTCTCGTATTTCTCGCCTCACCACACACAAATTGGGTGTGTATTCTTTGTTAATTTTATTTAAAAGCTTATTTTCTGTTAGCTACATGTCACTGAACAATCTTAGGCATGTTTACTAAGAAGGAAGTCCCATTGTATTCAGAGGGAGTTGCTCTCTAGTAAGCATGTGTAGGATTGCGGCATTAAACTGTGGAAGGCAGCATCCGATATGTTGTTAAAAGATAAGAAAAGATTCTTTTTCCTGTAACTATATAGTATGTGCAAAGCACTCTTAACTGCTGTAAAGTGTTGCTGTAATGAAAAATATTATGCGTTTATATAACACTCAGTGTGTTGTACAACAAGGCAGTAGGCTACATTATTATTATTATTATTATTATTATTATTATTATTATTATTATTATTTACTACTACTACTTGCCACCAAAGAAACAAACATAATGTCCAGGTTTCTCACCTCCAACTCTTGTAAGTACAGGGTGGTGATGGTGCCAGATTTCTGCCCTGTGACAGCTAGTGGCCAAACAGGCGATGATGTATTTGGGGAGGAAGTTGGGTCTGTGAGAGAGGGTTCACATTTGGTCATCCTCTCTGGCAGAAGAGCTGCATGGGGTGAATAATGATTCCATCCATACATATTGCACACCTACCAAAGATCCTGAGCATATTTAGCCCTCGAGCACACATCCCCACTCTTTTCACAATCTCTGAAAGTAGGTATGGGGATTATGGTTCCTGGTTGAGGGTGGGTCTGTTGTAGTCTCCTAACTTAAAATATTTGCATTCCCAATAGTTTCTTTTAAAATGTACAGGAAAGTGTCACAAAAGTACATTTTGCTTTCCCCTACCCTTTTCTTTTAGTCACTGAGGATCTGATCAGTTGCCTTCACTCAAGAGTTCTGTACTGCTCTTTTTAGTCAGCTCGTCTGAGGTAAGCTGCCTTAGGGTTTCCTTTCAAATTGGTGTGTTTGGAAATGCATGCTACTTCTGGAAGCATCTTGTGCTTCACATTTCACAAAAGAGGACAGAGTGCCATATGACACAGTCTCCTCATCCTTCAGCATAAACACAAGGCTAGGCATGGAGGAGGCGACTTAGCTGAGGGGAGAGTGAGAGAATTCCTCGTGCACCTCATAGAGTTCTAGAAGGTGCAGTGACAATGGTCCATGCAGGACTATGTTGAGTCTATGGAAAAGAACGATGGCTTTGTCAATGTTTGTGCTATTTCTAAAAAAAGAAATGTTGCCGCTTTCCTTCCAACTCTGTGTGAAAGCATAAATTGGCAAGCAGTGATGAGATTCACAGCTTGTCTGTGTTTCCTTTAAGCTGGTGGGCTTCAATGAGATGAAATTGGTTTCAAGTCAATTATGCTGTCAAAAGGGCTGTTTGACTGCTGCTTAAACTCTTGGGACAAGAAGGGACCCTGCTGATAAGCACTAGGGGAGCCCTCTGTGAAAGGGATTCTGAGTAGGAAGGGAATGAGTAAGCATGCTTGGGAAACAAAAAGGTAGTGCCCTTTTTTCTCCCCTCCTTAGTTCCTTGAACAGCAGGGCGATGGCTGCCGTGGTGGAACAGGAAAGTGAAACCCAACTCTGCAACAATTGGTAAGAAAGGAAACTTGTTTGTTTCAGTAACTGCCAACTCAGTAACTGTGTGTATGCAATTGGGTTGGTTGATTAGCTCTGTTTCAGAACCATTGCTCTAATTTATCATGTTTATTTTACTTGTTTTTAGTAAACAAAGCTAAGAACTTGGAAGTTGTCACCCTTGCTTAATATTTATTTGCAATTGGCATCCATTCACTGCTGCTAATGAACATGTGAAATGGAAAATTTTCAGCAGGAAAAATAATTTAAGAAATATTGTGTCCCAATCTGGGGTTGTTGTTTGTTTCTCCTCAACAAGCCACAATTGCTAGCCCATCTTAAGCAAGTATTCATATTGGTTTATGGATTGTAGCTGGCTAGGGAGAAACAAACTGATCCCTGGTTTGGAAATAACAACAAATCATGGCTTTCTTATTTTCATACTTGCACTAACTGGAGTGATTGTACAGTATGCATACACATGCTGCTCCTTCATGGTAAACCACAAGAAGCCAGAAATCCTTGCTTATGGTTGTGTGAGTGCGGATGGGGGCGGGGGCGGCGGAGAGACTGGTTATGGTGGAGGATGGGATTAGTGCAGCTGACTCAGGAGCTGGTGTGTAATTGTGGCTTTTCTCTCCTTCACTCTCTGGAGATGTGAGCTTTGTCTCCTGAGAGAACATCCCTGCTGGTCCATGAAAGGGGGAATGAATTGAATAGTGCCCAAAAGACTGAGCTGAGGACTGCAAAATCCCTTACTGCCATATGCTTGCTCTGTGGACTGTGGATGCAGCTTCAGTGCCACGCAGACGGCAATACGAAGTAATACTGGTTGAGCTTGCAGGGTTTGCTTGGGTTAGCTTTCTTTTAAAAAATCATTTCTTTTGCACCTTCCTCACCCAGCAGCTCTACTCCAAATCAGTGTTCTAAATCGCAAGTCCATGTTATCTTTTGCGCTTTGTCCGTTTTGTTTCCAGCAAAAAAGACATTCCTGCGGCAAACTTCACCATCCATGAGATCCATTGCAGTCGAAACATAGGGGTGTGTCATATCTGCAAGGAGTCTTTCCCAAAATCAGAAATGAGGAGCCACCAGGAGCTGGAGCACACGCAGGTGACAAGCAGCCCCTTTCCCCTTTTATGCCACGGCTTCTCTGTGGTAGGCAGGTTTAATCACACGCTGGTTTGTGTGTCTGTTTGTTTTTCAATCTTCAGGTTGTCTGTAAGTGCAGCATGAAGATGGACAGTGGTCTTTTGCAGGAGCATGTGGTCAGTAAGCATATCGTTGACTCGTCTTTACCTGATGATGCAGGGTGGGACTAACAAAAACTGCAAGGAGTGGATTATGTATGTGAGCCTTCAGGCTATTAAGATTTTTTTTTAGGGCACTTGCACATGTTTCTTTGTGGAGAGCAACAGTCACAAGCAGGGGAGCATTTTGTAAACAGGAGGAGAGTTGGTGGCACAGTGCAGGATGCAGGCTCTTCCCTACAGAGGAGAGGGGCCCAGAGATGGGCTTCAGGGCTAGCTGCTGGTATAAGAGAGCTTCTTATGTGCCTATTAAGGGCTGCTTCTCTGGGTTGGCATTTTTACCAACCTGCACTATTGCCCCACCTAGTGTTTTTTTTCAAAAAAAAAATTTTTAGGGGTGCTCTCATTTTGACTCAAGAAAATCACCATTTTATAGCTCCAATTGGGAAAAATAAATACAGTAAATGGACAAACGTACAAAGATTCACAAAATGTTAAGGGATATGTGTACCCCTGCCGTCCCCCCAGAAAAAAGCACTGGCCCCACCTAACTCTATATTAAAAATCCATTTCTAAAATGGAGGTTGCAAAGCAGCCATGTGTTGTGGATTGTGTGACTACACTGGTGTGGCGCGCTACAGCCAAGGAGTGTGATTGCAGCTGGCTCTTGGGATTTATTTTGCCATGCGTTCACCCTAATGGTCACTGGCCCCTTGCAAGTCTGATTCAGTGCCCATGATAAACTGATGCTGGTATTCACAACAGCAAATGCAGCTCCTTTACGCCATCCTAATTGTGCAGGCGAGCTGCTCTTCAGGATGTTAAAACTTCATGCTTGTTCCTTCAACCTGTGCTGGCTGAGACTGATGGCCAGACAAATGCAAAGAGGTTGCTCAGACGACGACCTTATGCACAATTTCCTTGCTGTCTTACCATAGGCTGCAGAGTGTCCCTTGCGCCCCGTGGCCTGCCAGCACTGTGATATTGAGCTTGCATTCAACAAGCTCCAGGACCATGAGGACTACTGTGGCGCTCGAACTGAGCGATGTAGCCGGTGCAGCCGCAACATTCTGCTCCGAGATCTGAAGGAGCACCCTGAGGACTGCAAGAGGGAGGCTGAGGAGGCAAGAGTCAGCCAAGCCCGGCCCTGCTTGAACTCCGAACCAGTTTTGCATAGCGTTCAGACAGTCAGGAATGTCCTCCATCAAGACAACTCTGCACGATCCCTGCCAAGGTTGAGCCGGTTTCCTGAAAGTAGGCTTTATAACTGTCTCTCGGGTGACCAGCTGCCCAGTGAGCGCAACAGAAGGAACGTTGCTCTATCGCAGCCGGATCAGAATCAAGGTAATGGCAGCAAATGATCACTTTTTAAAAGAATACTTGGCATTTTACAATGTGCCCCCCCCCCCTCACACAGTGTTCAAGAGTGCATTCTCAGTTAATTGAATCTAACCTTTTTGTGCCCCTCTTCCCAGTGGCAAAAACCCTTCCCAAATTTTCATGCTTTCATGCTGTGTCCTAAATTTTATCCTTTCTGGGTACAGTGGTGCCTCGCAAGACGAAATTAAGCCGTTCCGCGAGTCTCTTTGTCTTGCGGTTTTTTCGTCTTGCGAAGCACGGCTCTTAGCGGCTATTAACGGCTTAACGGCTTTAAGAAAAAGGAAACAAACTCGCAAGAACTCGCAAGACGTTTCGTCTTGCGAAGCAAGCCCATAGGGAAATTCGTCTTGTGGAACGACTCAAAAAACGGAAAACCCTTTCGTCTAGCGAGGCATTCGTCTTGCGGGGCACCACTGTATGTTTACATGGGCAGTTGGTGGATGGATCTTGGGACTGTTTAAATTCAACCAGCAGTCATTTTATTACTTGCTGGAAGATCCTGCTGCAGTTTCCTGGCAGCTAGGAGGGAGAAAAGTTGACCATGCTGGCAGTTCTGAGGTGTAATGACTTCAGCCCTCTGGAGCAGAGACTCTGTTGTGTAGCTTCATCATTGTTCAAGTACACATTCCAGCCAGGGACGACTCCAGGAGAGTGCAGAGGGGATGTGGTATGTAGGGAGAATCCAGAGGATGAGCTAGGGAGGCTTGGAGGGCTGCATATGTCCCCCAGGCCTAAGGTCCCCCCCCCACCCTGCTTGGTGTATTGCAGATGCTCAAATCACCTGTCTTCAGGGGGTATTGGCTCTCCTTCTCTGCCCTGCTTTCTTGAAATACAGTTTCCAGCAACCTTTTTGCATGTTCTGCAAAATGTAAGCCCATCTTTGGGTATGTTGTGCTGATCTTCTTTTTACAAATGGAAGGTCAGACAACGATCATGATGATGGTCTGCCTTTGTTTCTAACATTTGGTTATATTTTGTCCCATGAAGTCCACCTGGAAAAGATGACAGCCCCCTTGCCTTTCGGCGGAGAGCCAGATTGCAACCTGGATTACCTGCTGGCTCTTAGCTTGCAGCAGGAAAACAGCTCTCATGAGCACAGTGGCACACAGATCCGGAGGGATCTCTGGAAAAATATCTGTCCCGCCAGAGCTAAAGCAGCTGAGGACTTTGTTGATGCAGATGACCCCGATGTCTTCCCTCAGGGTTTGCTGGCACCTGCTAATAATGCTTTAAACAGGCCCAAAGGTAAGTAAACATTTGCTGTTGCTCAGAGTCATTGGTTGAGGTGATGTCATGAAATGGTTGCAGGCCGAAACCATTAGGAGAATGTTGTAAAGGCTTTGGCTTCTGTGAGGGGTGCAAAAGTGCTGCCAAGGTTGGAAGGGGACCCGAGGGCAGCAGGAGATCTCTGTTCCAGAAGGGAGAGGCGAGATTGCCTGTGTTTCGTTGGCATAATTTTGTCTTTTAGTGCTGCTTGTAATATTTATTTTTATATAACATCCCCCCCCAAAAAAGTATTTGTTGTGTGCTGATGTGGTTGTAAACCGCTCTCACACTTGTCTTGAAAAACGGCATGCGTATTTTATTTTATTTATTTATTTATAAATAAAGGATTTTGTAGAGGTGCTGGTAGGACTTAAAGTTGAGATTTTTTCTTAACAACTTGCCCAATCTTAAGCATTGTGGAAATTGCTGTGTGAGAAATCTCTTGATTTCTGCACAGATAATGAAAATAGGGCCTTAAGTGATGGGGGTGGAGAATGGAATGAGTGGAGAAGTACTGAGAATCACTTTTTTTCTGGAATGAGATGGAACTTCTTGACCTCGAACAGAGGGAGCTTGAGTTTGTCGAAGGCTCTTGTGAAATCCCCCAACCTGAAGAATGCTCTGAGTATTCTGATCCTTCCTCCTTCTTTTTTTACTGAAGTGCCCTGAAGTAAACTTTTTGCATCAGAGAGTTAATTTACTAATGTGGCTAAATGTTTGGACTTTAGCTCTGTAGAGCTGGGCTGAGGTCTAGTCTCGGCTACAGATTTGCTGGCTGACTCAAGGTAACTCATTATCAGCCAGTGGGCTTTATAAAATGGGAGGAACAGTCACCTGCCGCCTCTCTTGTTTTTACAGAGGGTTGTGTTTGTACAGTGCCTTGCACATGAGTGTGACTGATAGAAATTCCAAAGAGGAGGCAGCTAAATAAGTAATGTAACCTTGTCCTTCCTTGCTTTGCAGCTGAAACACTGCTGCCTTGTGAGTTTTGTGAGAAGCTGTTCCCTGAGGAAGATCTAATCCTTCATCAGGTTTTGTATATATCACATTTTTTCCCCATGCTGTTAGAAGGGCGAAATTGGCAGATATGCAGATAGGGCAGGTGGTCCTTTCTTATGGCTTCCCCAGTGCACTGAAGGCAAAGTTGGGTAGTTCATGACAACTGGGCCAAAGCTATAGCTGTCATCTACTATCTGGTTTGGAAAGAGGTTTGTCTATCTGTTGCCCTTGTGTTCAGGTGTCTCTTGTGATAGCATTGGTGCAACGGTTCACGAGATGGAGGAGCCAGTTTTCGTCTTGTGTGTGGATACTGTTGGACACCATTTTAAATCCAGTTGGTGGACTGAACCATTCCAAGCTGCCCAGATTTGGACAACTCTGAAGATACTGTTGCCCATTTTGGCATGATGGTTCCTGAGCTTGAGGACCAGATTTTGGTCTGTGTTTGGATACCAACAGTTGTGTCCACCAAGGGTACAGTTTTCTGGCTGCAGGGAACATACTGGCAAAGTAGCACCCAGCAGGATTAAACCCTCCTACAGTGTGGTTTGGGGAAGAGATTCAGTCTCTCCTTCCTCCTCTCAACCATATAGGGTTGAAAATGTTGGTGACAATATCACAAGAGGCGTCCTAACACATAGAGAACAGTCAGACAAACCTCTTTTCAAAATATAAAGTATTGTATTATAATGACTGTGTTTTTAGTTGTCAACTGAAGTGTCTGAATTATCACCTTCAGAGACACTGTCATGAAACAGATCTGAGACTTTCAAAAAAGCATTCTGTGAGGCTTTCTCCCCAGATTATCTAGATTAGTAGATGATGATACAAAATTGAAACAGCAAACTCTTGTTATGGTTGGAAGCAAAAGGGGTGTGTATAATCTCATCTTTAAAAGCAGATATTTCTGATAGTAACTGAAAAGCAGTGTCTGTTCCTGGGAGTCACCTGTCCTCTTATAGCTTTGCTGGCTGTGTCTGATATGCTTGCTTGCCTTGTGTTGTGTTGTGTGGATCTCTAGAAGAAGGAAACTAATGTAAGTCCCCCCCCCTTCCATTTTCTATATAACAGACTGGCTGCAGTCCTGTCAGCGCTTTGGCATCCTTCAGGAAGAGAAGCTCTTTTGTCCCTCAGGCTGACCGTCTTCAGGATCTCTGGGAACAGCTGCAGAGCAGTCAGTCTGCTGGCAGCAGGGAAACCGTTCCTCTGCAGCACGACTCCTCCAGCAGCCTCATGCTCCCTTGTGAATTCTGTGGCGTCCAGCTGGAAGAAGAGATCCTCTTCCATCACCAGGTGCAGAGAGCTTGCCTTGCGCTTGTCCCTTGTGGCGGGTGCGCTGCAGGCAAGCCAACTCACTCCTCCTTTGGGAAGGGCCCCCAAATAACCGGCTTTGTTTATTGATCCAGGACCAGTGTGACCTGCGCCCAGCCACTGCCCCCTCAATAGGAAGAGCCCCATCACAGCAAGGGACTCCGGCTGTGGATAACCTGGAGAGAACAAGCTCGCCAGATCTGCCTAGAAGACGGATCCGGCATCAAGGTATTGTCATTGGCAAGCTAAGCAGGTTGTCAGGTTAAGAGCTCAGGAGAGCAGAGTAGGAGAGCCTCTTTGCTGCCCACAGCAGGACAGTTCTGGAAATGGGGGATGATCTGACTTGTGTTTGCCAAAGGGTACCTGTGCACCTCATTTGCAGAGACTTGCCATTTCATTGCACTGCCGTAGAGTGATATGCAGGATTGTTTCCATTCCTGCTTATTGTGGTGCTTGGTGTATCTTTATACTTGCAGCCAATGGACATGCAACCCTTTGGATTAAAGCCCAGAGGATTAAATTTTCAAGGAGTTGATCTTGTATAGTGTGGCAGCACCTGTGCTTTGGAACATCCTGCCTAATTGATATTAGGCAGGTGCCCTCACCGTATTGTTTTGGATGCCTGCTAAAAGCATTTATTTCAGGAAGTCTACCCAAACATATGATTTTGTTATGTAGATTAGTTTTAAAAGTTTTACTGATTTTTAAAATCTGTTTTAATTTATTGTTTTGTGTAAGTTTTTCAAAGGCTTTGTGGATTTTAGCTCTTTTTATCTACAGTTTGTTTTTGTTTTTAATTACGCACCACCTAGATGACTCTTCAGTTAAGTGCTTTATAATTCTTTCTAAATAAAATTCTCAGTGGCTGGACAGTGTTGCTGTTCGTCCTCTTCGAAGGTGAACTGTTTGTTGGCTGTAGTGCCTGGGGCAGTTTTAACATCAACCAGCCTGTGCAGCTCGTTCAGGTCATCGCTTGGGGCCAGATCCAGCCTGCTCCGTATCTGTGGCCATTTCTCTCCAGCGCAGTTCCTCACTTTCTTTTTTCCTGCTTCAGGGGAAATCTCACCTCAGTACCTTGAGGAGTTCAGGCAGCAGAAGCCTCCCCACCCCATCAGAGGGAATCCCTCCCGCAACAATCTGGTGGCTGCCAGACACATTCAGCAGGACCCTCCCAACAACACAAGAGACGACAATCTTGGGCCTTCAGAACGAGGCAAACCCAAGGAGCTGGGTATTGGTGGTGGTCGTGGAAGAGTGCTGAGTGACCATGCAGCTGCTGCCCCCCTCCCTACCAGGCGCTGTCCCTTCACTGTCTCTCCTAGTGGCTATGTGCCCAGCTTCCCTGTCACAGTTCCAGCTCGGCCCAGGTAGATGCTGGTTGCTTGAGAAAGGGGCTGTTTATCTTGTTATCAAGCTACAAATCTGTTTCTTGCCTGTAAGTTAATGGCAGAACCAAATTCTCTGTAGTACAGAACTTCCTGGTATGAGTCTCCTCCCATTGGCAGGATCATGTGGACGTAGTGGTGTCCGAGTCCTGCCTGTTCCCCACTAACTGGTCTTGAGGGGAGCTGTGCTCTAACCTCTGTGCAGCATCCTGGGCTTCCTCTGAAAATACTTTGTGGGGGCTTTTGCTCAGGTGGTTTTTGACTGGAGGCAGTAGCAGCTCCTCTGTGATCTCTTGAAGAGGATGCTGCTGGTTCTTATTAAAGACTTTCTTGTTACAGTCTGCACTTCATTGATGTGCTGCTCTTGACCATTAATTCAAGGACTGTTTGGTAGATTGGTAGTTTTGTTTTGTTACAAAATCCTAAAACAAATCTTGAACTACCCTGGGAGGGTTGAGTCCTGAAAGTCATGTTAGAAACCTTTTAAGAAAGTTGCTTAATAATGTTGAAGTGAAGGAAGTTTTAGATTCCAATGGCAAATGTTGCCCTTAACTCTTTCTCTCTCCCCTCCTTGCTCCCACAGCTTGAGAAGAGAAGGTGTCAGGAGTCCTGCTAGCCCTTCCCATTACAACAACACCAAGGTAAGAACTGTGGCGGGCTCCAGTTCTCTCTTCAGGCTCATGGTTCTCTGCGAGTTCAAATAATCAAAACTCCTGTGTGGATGCACATACATTTTTAGGGCTGTCACCCCAACCCCAAAGAAATCATAGGTTGCATTCCTAAGGTGGAAGCAAAAACCAGAGGTGCTTCAACTGCCTCATCCCAAAGGCCCCTGTTTGCAACAATTTTCTGCCCAGTTATGGGAGGGAAATCAGAGGGAGAAATGGAGGCCAGCTCCTGAGCTGCTCTAAATCTCTGCCAGGGTTGGGAGTGTGTTGGGCTATTGAGTTAGCTTTGGATCCAAGTTCTCCCCTAGTTGTCCTTCTCCTTGGTCCTGTCTGCATCAGTTCTGAGACCAGTTGGAACAGTTAGGGGTTTCTATAGGGGCTGAGAGGAGAGATTCAACATCAGTGAGGAAGACCTAACATATCCGTATCATTGCAGTCCTAGTTGATCAAATTAGTTAAAATCAATTACTTGTTTATACATAAATGCACATACAAGTAGGACAAGAAAAAAGCACACTTTGTTTCAGATGTTATATTTTTGAATACTGTGTGCCATTTTAGAGGCATTCCTTGCTGTGTGAATGGGAAGAGTGCCTCTCTTAAGCAAAAAGGAATGAAAGCGCCCTTTTAGTGTGTTAAAGCTTTTTCTATCAAAGTCTGCAGCCACATATTCTGCCTCTGAAGTCTTGAAGGGGGGCACTGAAGCTGTCTATCTTGTCTTTCAATCATCTGGCTTCTGTGGTCTTTCCAACACTGCATTCAATCATACCTTTGCAACTATGAGGCTCAAACCTGCTCATTTTTAAAACGCAAGTTAAGATCTGTGCCATCGTACCTTCCTTTCTGTATGATTTTTCTGGACTCCCATAGAACCAGGACGTGGCTGTGCATGTGCTTTGAAGTTTGAGCTGTAGTTCTGACAAAACAATGCTACAGAACTTCTGAATGGGGAGAAAAATTCTAGTTGATTGCAGATTGCTCTGTCTCCTTCTTGCTGCCCAGACACTGCCCTCCTTCAATTCCTGCCATTCTCTTTCGCAGGTGAAACCGTGGCATGCTGAATCGGACTACCCGGACAAAGAGCAATAGGGAAAGGGGCCTTCCCAGGGCAAGTGGGTTTGCCTTTGCTTCTGTTCCCTCATAAGGTCTGGCTGCAGTAGGGCTGGTTTCAGTGTGACACTGATTTAGCAGTGGGGGGTGGGGGAGAGGGATAGGGAGGTGGGTGGTCATAACCACAGCTGCAGGCCAGAGAAGTGGTGGCAGGAACCCTTCTCTCCTGATTTAGGGCTGCTTTTTAAAAATGTGCAATGTCCTTGTGCCCTGAGGTAAGGGCCAGGGTGTGTGTCTGTAGGGGATCAGATTCAAATGTGTCCTATAGTCAAAACAACTGAGCTGAGAGTCTTGTAGAAGTTCTGCTTAAAATGCTCAGCCTTGAGGCGTTGTCCGTGTGCAGCGCCGTTAATGACACATGGGATTGTGTGTTTTAGACTTGTGGCTGGCCTAGCAGCTACCAGGCAAGGCCTTGTGAGGAAGCCTGGGTTGGTTGCTGCTTTGGCTTAAGCTCAACTTATTGGGCTTCTTAACCTGTACTTTTGGTGCTCTAACTGCACTTGGCAATCTATTTCCCCAGTCAGGAGTGTGTAACCAAATGGGAGGAAGAAGAAACACAGGGAAAAGCCATAACATTTCATTATTCTGCCACTGTGTGTGTGTATATAGCCTATCTTTAATACCAGAAGTGCCCAGTTTCATTTCTGTAAAGACAACAACAACAAAATCAAGACAGGCTTCTGTTCATTCTCTTTATGCTGATTATTCTGCTATACTGGAGACTGTCTCAAATTTCTTGTAATAAACTTTGTATCTCGTCGTTCTTGCGTCTTGTGCAGTAGCAGAGCTTTTGTCATCCTCCATCTGTTTTAACTCTGCTTCAAAATTTACTGAATAGATTGAGATTTGAACTCAAAACCAGTCCCCCCCCCCCCAAAGTACCATTTTGTTAGATGCCACATATGAAAATATAAACCAGAGGAGCAGTTTCTCAAACTGCAGCAGTCACTGCTGTGTCCTCATGTGACCCACTGCTCCATCACTTGCCCTCCAAAGGGGTGTATTGCCTCTGCCCGAGTTATTTCATTTAACAAGCACCCTTAAAATGGTGGGCTGGGCTCCTTACCATTGTGCACTTGAAAATTCGGAAGTTTGGGAAGGGAAAATCACCACTGTTCTCTTTACAGTAAGCTCACAACTTACACACATCTAACTTGTGAGCATTCAGATTTACACACTTGGCAAAAAAATTAAAAAGTGGGTGTGTGTTGGGGGGGACGACTGCTTTCCCCCCTGCACATACATCCAGCCACATTGCAGGAAAGGTTATGCTGTGCCAGGGCTACTTGTGCTCAACTCTCCTGTGCCATAATAATAATACATTATTTATACCCCGCCCATCTGGCTGGGTTTCCCAGCCACTCTGGTCGGCTTCCAACAAAATACAGTGGTACCTCGGGTTACATATGCTTCAGGTTACAGACTCCGCTAACCCAGAAATATTGCTTCGGGTTAAGAACTTTGCTTCAGGATGAGAACACAAATCGTGCTCCGGCAGCGGGAGGCCCCATTAGCTAAAGTGGTGCTTCAGGTTAAGAACAGTTTCAGGTTAAGAACGGACCTCCAGAATGAATTAAGTTCTTAACCCGAGGTGCCACTGTATTAAATACAATAGTCTGCTTTTGTCCCCCAATAGCCAAATGACAAAAGGCAGCCCAGCTCTAATCTCTGCTCTCAGCAACTAGCTTGCCATTTTGGCACATATTATGTGTTGCAAAGGGGACGCAGGTGGCGCTGTGGGTAAAACCTCAGTGCCTAGGGCTTGCCGATCGCATGGTCGGCGGTTTGAATTCCCGCGGCGGGGTGAGCTCCCGTCTTTCGGTCCCACCTCCTGCCCACCTAGCAGTTCAAAAGCACCCTTAAGTGCAAGTAGATAAATAGGTACCGCTTTATAGCGGGAAGGTAAACGGCGTTTCCGTGTGCTGCGCTGGCTCGCCAGGTGCTGTTTATTCACGCTGGCCACGTGACCCGGAAGTGTCTCCGGACAGCGCTGGTCCCCGGCCTCTTAAGTGAGATGGGCGCACAACCCTAGAGTCGGACACGACTGGCCCGTACGGGCAGGGGTACCTTTACCTTTACCTATGTGTTGCAAAGGGCTTCAAGGTGGATTTGGCAAATGCCCGGCCTCTCCTTTCTTGACTTCATAGGGACTGGTCCAGTTAAGTTTGTACAGATATATAAACAGTTATCACAATCAACAATGCTGCTTTGAAAGCCTGCGCAAAAGAACTGAGTGGGAAGTTTGTCGTTCTGCCCCTTGAGGCTTTCTGGTTCTAGTGATTCCTAGTGCTTGGTGAAGGTCAGCGGAAGCCTGTGTCACACAAACATGCTCTAGGCCCAGCTGATCAAATATAAAGCAGCTTTAAGGACACTTCCACCAAAAGTAAGCATTTATTAAATACAAGAAAAGCCAAAGAGACTTCTGAAAAACAAGTGGCAACTAACCTTGCAATGTTATTTCCAGGGGCAAAGCACTGTGGTGGGTTTACGGAGGAAAGCTAAGGTTGTATCTGATATAGTTGAGAAGGGACAACAGTTCTAAGGGGAGACCTTCACAGTAGAATCGAGGTGTGGAAAGCAGAAAATAAATTAACAAAACAAAAAAAGGCAAACAAAACACACTTGTCAGCTTGGTAGCTCATCTCCCTTGGGCAGAAGGAGGAACTTGGGAGCCCCTTCTGCACAAGAGGAATGGCATCCCTTGGCTCACGTTTCCCTTTTGTACAAAATATTTACACGTTTGCTGTAATTAAGTACAAATTAAAAACTACAGTGCTTTAAACCCATCTCCAAATGAGCCAGAGATCAGGCAGCCTGCAATTCCTCATCTCAAGTAGTTTTAACTTTCTGTAGGTGAATGCAGCTTGGAGGTCACAGGGTTGCTGTTTCCAGGCAAAAGATTAAGGAGCAGACAAGTAGTAAGATTTCCCTTTTAGCCTGGATATTTCATACCTGACCAAGAGCACTTAAAACAGGTTAACAGTGTGTAATAAATAGCAAAACAGATGCCTCAACATAAGCTTAAATGCCTCAACATCCATATTCTCTGCTGTTGTTAGGACAGCTTTACATTCGGAATGAATATTCAAGTTAAAAATAAAAAGTCGCAACCCAGAGTATTTAGTGAGAGACACTCTTACTGCAGACTATATAGTCAATGTTCATACAGTGAACAAGAACCAATTTGATGGGTTCAGGAAGTCCAGGGCAGATTTCTTTGCCACTTGCTCAGTCTTAGCAGCACCCTTTAACTTGTCCCTACCTGCTCTTCCAAAATAGGAATCCACAACGCAGATGAAGGGCTTAAGATTTGGATACAAAATGTTCCCAAACAGAAACTCCATTTACGCCGGGCAGGGTGTAAACACCATGGAGGACATTTTGTTTTGTTAAATGCAACCATAAATAGTTGGAATAAATATACATCAAGTCACTTTACAGCACACATGCTTCTGGGCCGAGGGGTGGAGACTCCCAATGTCCCTACGTCCTCGAGGAGGAAGCAGCAGGAACGGCAGCAGCAACAGCTTCCTCATATTCACAGCTGGCAACAGAAAGGCCTGTGAGGTATTTGAGCGAGAAGTTCCCTTAAGAGAAAGCTGGGCAATTCCAAAACAAATCAAAACCAGCCAGATTTTGGTGAAGCTCAGCCCAGCATGTCCTTCACGCGACATTTGTTTTTCATCTGAACGCATTGTGCCCACTTTGGCCAGAAAATGGGCAAGGCTCAAGAGCTGAAAGTGATACCTAAACAGGAGTGAGTTCTTCTTCTCTGACAATGGAAGTTGGAAGCTAAGATCTAACTCTAAAAACAGTCTCACACTTCCTTTCACACTCTTCCCCGAGCTCCTTCCACACACCATGCAGCCCAAATAATTACCAGTATTCACAGTTATATACAATAAATACAGCTGCTCCGTTGCTACAGGCAAGCAAAACTATTCTGACTCTTGTCTCCTGCCAGGCCCTAGCTTACAGTCTGCAAAATTGTGGGGGAGGCTTTCGCAGGCCAAAAAAACAAGATTTAGAACCAAGTACTGGCACTTAAACTCCTACATAGCACTGCATCTTGGGTTTGAAGGCAACCCGGAAATGGATCAATCCAGCAACACTACCTTCTTCAGGACCCACAACACTTCATATTAGTAAAGGGGGGGGGGAATGTGTCTGCTTGAAGGGTCTTGAGGCAGGGTGCACCTTGCAATAGGCCCATTCCACCCAGCTCCGCTCTTTGTGTAGGAACCCATTGGAAAGCCCAGTGAAGCAAAAAAGAAAGCCACAAAACAGCAAGACAGAGCGGATCGTGCCTGTAGCTTTCCCAAAAAAGAGTAAAACATTACCGCGGAAGTCAGACGCTTCTCATCTCCCCCACTTTCTGGATGCAACATTTTAGTAATAATAATTTCCGAGCGATCATTTCTGAGTACAAAAATGTCGCAGTGCGTCCACCGGCTTTGCTAACTCTAGGAAGCCAAGAGGCAGGGCCGGTGGATTTTAGCCACTGAACCATGTCTGTGTGTGTGCAAAAGAGTAATTCATACTTGTGGTGTGATGGAACCCAGAATCTTGTTTCTACAGAGCCTCTCTTTAATGAAACGCGTGAATTGTCAGGATCCCCGCCACCAAAACCTGGAGGTGTGGAGTGCTGTGAAGTTGCCACCCGCATCCCTGGCAGGAAAGGAAGATTTTCAGTCATTGCCCCAGTGAGGATTCTGTTGTGTGTCAATGGCTTCTGTAGTGGCAGCCGCTCCATTTTTGCACTCAGAAATGATTGTGGGGAGCAGTCTGCATTGAAAGCTTCATTAACTTCCCATTCAGTGATTAGCACTCTTCTAATTATGAAAGAAAGGTAAGGATCTCAAGGTTTGTGAACATCAGTCTGTGTACTAAACTTACCCTAGAAATATTTCACAAACAAGACAACCCATCCACCACAAAAGCCTACAATGGAAGTGCCATTGCAGAGGCAAAGGTTTGGAGGAAAGAATCAGCCTTCAACTCTCGCCTTGTCGCCGTCAATTTTCAGCTGGGCAGGAGCCTCTTCCAAGGACTTCCGCAGAGACGCCCGTTGCCTAACGATGTGCAGCAGCTCAGCCGCTGAGAGGGTCTTCGCGGTAGTGGATGGCGTACCGGAGTTTATCCAGCATTATCTCCAGGGAGGAGTATTGAGGAAGTTTGATCATGAACATGCAGGTCTCAACACGAATGTAGCGCGAGTCTGGGGAACCTACAAAGAACCGCAGAAAAGAAGAGAGGCGGTTAAATCTGCTCTGTGGGCAAGAGCTTTTTTCCTGCTTAGTAGCTCTTGGTACCTTTAATACATTAATTCTAAACTCTGAAACCAGACAACTGAGAGATGTGGAGGAAAACCAGGGCAAATTCCGTATTTTTTTGCTCTATAAGACTCACTTTTTCCCTCCTAAAAAGTAAGGGGAAATGTGTGTGCGTCTTATGGAGCGAATGCAGGCTGCGCAGCTATCCCTGAAGCCAGAACAGCAAGAGGGATTGCTGCTTTCACTGCGCAGCGATCCCTCTTGCTGTTCTGGCTTCTGAGAGTCAGAATATTTTTTTTCTTGTTTTCCTCCTCCTCTTGTGGTCTGGTGCGTCTTATAGAGCGAAAAATATGGTATATGGCAACTCCCATATGTAAATGATGTTTCAGCACCTGAGCTGGAGAATAACTCTGTGTATTTGCTTATTCTCTTCTTCCCTCCCTCTGCCCCTTCTCTTGCATTGTGTGTCTTGCACAGTAAGCCCTTCTGTCAATTTATATACCACTTTCCTGGTGAAACATCAAGGGAGTTTACAAACACAGCAAAGTAAACCAATGCCCGCAAAAGTCAAGAAGGGTTTCACTCCCATTTGGTTCAGTTGCTTTGAAAGTCAAAGTGATGTCAGAAGCATAATCTGATCTCATCGCAACATTTCGGGATGTTCGCTTGTCTGTCAACTTAGTCCTCAGCTTGGTGAGATTCGGTAAAAATACTCATTTCCCCAAAGGTGCAAACAAAGCTCTTTCAGAGCCCGGTGGCCCATTCACCTGCAGTGCCGTCCGGTGGTGCAATTTTCATCGGGTACGGAGGGACATGCGCAGTGTCTGGTCCGCCATCTTTGCAAGGGCAGGTGAAGGGGATGCGCTCCTGGTTGCAGGCAAATTTGATGAACTTGCAGAGCTCCTCCTGGGTGAACATCTCTAGCGCCCCCCAGAAAAACTCAATGTGCTGGTCGGTCTCCATCAGTCCCACTTGGTACATGGTGTGTGCCTGCCCACCGCAAGAGACAAAGGGGGAGAGGGAGAACAGTTATGACCCAAGGGGGAGAAGTTCCTGAGGACCCCAAACCTTATGGCTCTTTCCCCCCACCAAGCTTTCGGGATGATTCCGGCTCATTTCCTCCCTCTGCTACTAGAATCATAGCACTGTATTGTTGGACTTGAGTCATGTTTTAAACTGGATCTGATATCTAATAAATAGACCCACATAACACCAGTCTTGAAAGACCTACATTGGCTCCCAGTACATTTCCGAGCACAATTCAAAGTGTTGGTGTTGACCTTTAAAGCCCTAAACGGCCTCGACCCAGTATACCTGAAGGAGCGTCTCCACCCCCATCGTTCTGCCTGGACACTGAGGTCCAGCGCCGAGGGCCTTCTGGCGGTTCCCTCACTGTGAGAAGCAAAGTTACAGGGAACCAGGCAGAGGGCCTTCTCGGTAGTGGCACCTGCCCTGTGGAACGCCCTCCCATCAGATGTCAAAGTGATAAACAACTACCTGACATTCAGAAGACATCTTAAGGCAGCCCTGTTCAGGAAAGTTTTTAATGTGTGACATTTTAGTGTATTTTTGGTCTCTGTGGAAGCCACCCAGAGTGGCTGGGGAAACCTAGCTAGATGGGCAGGGTACAAATAAATAATAATAATAATAATAATAAATAAAGACTCCATGCTACTGGATTCTTCCAGCCCTCTGGATGCAACTTCAAGGTTTGCATAACCTTTGGCTGGGGAAGGCTCCACTCTGCTGCCTGGGAAGCAGCAACGCACCTTGAGGAACTCCAGGTTGATGTAGGGGAGGCCGCAGGTCCTCAGCTCCAGCTCCAGGGGAGTCAACATGGTCAGAAGCTGCAAAGGGATAATGGAGCCCAGGCCAGCCCTCACGGCCGTCGCACACTCTGGATTGTGCAGCTCGCGCAGCCTCAGGTTCCGGATGGCTGTTGCATAGACGTCCTTGTTCTCCCACCTGAGGGGAAAGAAGCGGACAGTCAGGTCTCCAGGGTGAGACTCTCGCCACACTCCCACGATGCAGCCTCCCCCCCTACTGCCCCCCACACGCGAATCCTTTCGACCCAAAGACCCCTGCTACTCACACCACCGGGATGTGCCTGCCTCTGGTGCACAGCTCCACTTCTTCCCCCGTCATTGTCAGGTATGTGAACTTGCAGCTCGGTTTGTTGGGGCAGTCAGGGCTCTCCATCGCAAGGTGCTGGGAAGCAATTTCAGCACACAGGGCCTCCAGCTCCGACTCGTCGTTCAGCTAGGACAACACCAATAATAATAATAATAATAATTTTTTATTTATACCCCGCCCTTCCCGGTTCAGAAAATCAGGCTCAGGGTGGCCAACAACAAATTTAAAACACTTAATTGTAAAAGCAGCTAAAGTACAGTATAAAAACATGAATAACAATAAAATGTAAAGTTCAGAAATCAGTTTGGGGGAAATCCATCTAATAAGCATTAGATAGTCACCAGATCTGGCTGGCTGAATTAGTCCTACTTGGACCAGCAAGGAGGCCAGGGGAAAATTAGCTGTGGGGTCTCAGAGTGGGTAATCTTCATAAAAGGGGAGGGGAAGGGCAGAGAAGGGAAATAAAAGATCAGGCTGAATTCAAATTAAAGGCCAGGTGGAATAACTCTGTCGTACAGGCCCGACGGAAGGAGGTTAAATCCTGGAAGGCCCTAGTCTCATGGGACAGAGCATTCCATCAGGTCGGAGCCATCACTGAAAAGGCCCTGGCCCTGGTGGAGGATAGTCTGACTTCCTTAGGGCCCGGGACCTCTAAACCAGTGTTTCCCAACCTTGTGCCTCCAGCTGTTTTTGAACTACAACTCCCATCATCCCTGACTAGCAAGACCAGTGGCAAGGGATGATGGGAATTGTAGTCCAAAAACAGCTGGAGGCACAAGGTTGGGAAACACTGCTCTAAACTATGGTTATTCATGGACCTAAAGGTCCTCTGCGGGGCATACCAGGAGAGGGGTCCCGTAAATACAAGGGCCCTAAGCCACAAAGGGCTTTAAAGGTCAAGACCAGCACCTTGAACATGACCCTATACTCCACCAGGAGCCAGTGCAACTGGTAAAGCATTGGGTGAATATGCTCCTATGGCAGGGACCCCGTAAGGAGCCTCGCTGCAGCATTCTGCACCCGCTGGAGTTTGTGGGACAGTTTCAAGGGCAGCCTGCGTAGAGCGAATTACAGTACCAGAGAGGAACGTGGCAGGATCTGGCTTGGCTCAGCCTTCCCAGGCAAAGCAAATGCCTCAATGCCCTGGCCTACATGATCTGCAAAGTTCAGCCGGAGTGCCGGTGGATGGGGCTCCCAATTCACTTAAACGGGAGGAGCAGGTTCATGTTACACAGGAGTATATCCAGAAGGACAACAGCCACCAGGCACTGTGGGAGGACACCTGGCCTTGGCTCACTGAAGGAAGACTTACAGAAATGAGAAAATTGTTAGGGCACTGCGAAGACTGGAAAAGGTGCTGAGAAGAAGGGCAAGAGGACTTCTGGAGCAGGCAGGAGAATCAGGCAGCTACTAGCTAGGGGAGGCTAAGGCCCTGATGAGTGGCACCTCCAGAGTGATGGAGCCAGAAGGGACAGAAAACAGGGTCCATCCATTTTCCCTAAAACTGTTCTGGGCCTTTCTAGAAACACTGAGGTAGCCAGTAAGAGTTGTACAGTACAGAACTCTTCCTGCCCCACTTGCCTTGGGCCCATGAGGATGGGCAGGCATTTAGGACTCCTGGGTCGCATTCAGGAGCACTCATTCTCTTTCAGACACACTAGCTCCAATACTTTGGCCACCTCATGAGAAGAGAAGACTCCCTGGAAAAGACCCTGATGTTGGGAAAGATGGAGGGCACAAGGAGAAGGGGACGACAGAGGACAAGATGGTGGGACAGTGTTCTCGAAGCTACCAGCATGAGTTTGGCCAAACTGCGGGAGGCAGTGGAAGACAGGAGTGCCTGGCATGCTCTGGTCCATGGGGTCACGAAGAGTCGGACAAAACTAAACGACTAAACAACAACAGACATAACTTTGGCATGTATCTATCTGTGATGTCATTGAGGAGGTGCTCCTCAATTGCTGAGTCAGAACTATGACACATGTTGTAAGAAAAAACTGCTCCTTTAAGACACAGCACTCTGCCTAAGTTGTGAGCCAAGAGACAGATGCTTTTTGGAAATGCTGCGAAATGGAGCAGCAATCTTGATTTTGGCATTTCTGAGAGAGACAAGGAGTGCGCACATAACAAATAGCTGGTTAAAACCGAGCGGAACTTTTGACAGTACAGTTCCCTGGAAGCCTCTCTCACCCAAGTCCCACCAACATTGCAGGAGTTCTTGCCAACGTTCCGTTCTTTACAGAGAGGCTTTTGCAGATATTCCTGGTGGATTCTGCTTTGACGGTTGGGAGTTCTTTGCTGTCTACTGGTCAAGCATGTTGTGCATATATTTGGAAATGTATTATTTATACAACGTTCAGCCCATATAAAGCACTCTGAGCATTGTAAACCAATAAAATATTAAATCGCAAATTAAAAACTCTAAAGACAAACAGATGAATGGGGCATTTCTATCATTTGGGTGCATGCACTTTCTGATCTTTCTGATCTGATTCTTGGGCTCCATGATCACTGCAGATGGTGACAGCAGCCACGAAATTAAAAGACGCCTGCTTCTTGGGAGAAGGGCAATGACAGGCCTAGACAGCATCTTGAGAAGTAGAGACGTCACCTTGCCAGCAAAGGTCCGTATAGTTAAAGCCATGGTTTTCCCAGTAGTGATGTATGGAAGTGAGAGCTGGACCATAAAGAAGGCTGGTCACCGAAGAATTGATGCTTTTGAATTATGGTGCTGGAGAAGACTCTTGAGAGTCCCATGGACTGCAAGAAAATCGAACGCATCCATTCTTAAGGAAATCTGCCCTGAGTGCTCACTGGAAGGACAGATCGTGAAGCTGAGGCTCCAGTACTTTGGCCACCTCATGAGAAGAGAAGACTCCCTGGAGAAGACCCTGATGCTGGGAAAGATGGAGGGCACAAGGAGAAGGGGGCGACAGAGGATGAGATGGTTGGATAGTGTTTTCGAGGTTACCAGCATGAGTTTGACCAAACTTCGGGAGGTAGTGGAGGACAGAGGTGCCTGGCGTGCTCTGGTCCATGGGGTCACGAAGAGTCGGACACGACTAAACGACTAAACAACAAACAACAACTTTCTGATCTGAGCACTTAGAGGCCTTGAGATTCACAATGTAAATCTGTGGATTATTTAAAAGAGTGGTTAATACAAGAGGGGCTGTAGATGCACAGAGCCTTTTGGTGGGGAAACCCCGTCATAAAAGAATGTTGAAAATTTCTAGCCTCACTTTTTGGTGCACTGTAAAGCACAACATCTCCAGGCTGCTTGGCTCTCCTGATTCTCAACCTGCAGTCTGACCTACACTCAGCCCCAATGAATTTCCCCAGGATGCCACCAAAGTAGACAGAGTGATGAAAGGAGACCCACAATCAATCCAAGGTAGATCTTGGCTGAAACAATCAGGACTCCCTTTTATACTCTGTCATCCAGCAACTTCTACAGGTGACTGAAAATCAGGGGAAGGGGAGGAAGCATCACTTACATTTTCAAATTTCTTGATGTAGTTGTAGGTCAGTATGTCAGCCTCCTGGAGGTCAACATCTGGATCTAGTGATTCTCCAACTAAAGTCTTCCAGAAGGAGGGCAAGAGATCCAGGGGCAGGGGGACGTCTGCCCGGATGGCAATGCCCAGCAGTTGCCCAAAGAAATGCAGCAGCTGCTCCTCCCCATAGCTGATGGGGCTGGGTGTCAGGATGTATTTGCCCTGAGGGTGGAGAACAGCATTAGCCAGGAAGGCAGAATCTGATTAATTTATTCATTAAAGATGTACAGTGGTACCTCGGCTGTCGAACGTAATCCGTTCCGGAAGACTGTTGGACTTTTGAAATGTTCAACAACCGAGGCTCAATGGAAGGTCTGTGCAATCCATTGAGAAAATGTAGAAACACGCCTTGGAAGTCGTTCAACTTCCGACGTGTGTCCAAAAATGGAAGCAATTACTTCCGGGTTTTTGGCTTTCGAAAGCCGGAAAGTTCGGCTTCTGAGACGCTCAAGAACCGGGGTTCCACTGTATTCCTCTTTTCCACTAAAAAAGGAAGGGTTTCAATGATGTCCTATCCAGGGCCGGCCCAAGATATTTTGGCATCGGAGGCAAACCACAAAATGGAGGCTTCCACCACCAGGGAAGAAGGGGTGAGCGAAGATTCACACTAGAAACAAGGGGGGGGGGGGCAAACCAACTTTATCCAACAGTTGAAATAGGAATCCAAGGCTATCATGGGGCAGGGGATGGGCAGGGGCCCACTCTGAACCATGCTGAGCAGGTACAGAGCCCAGGAGACCCCAGAGGGCAGTTCATGCCATTTCCTCCCTAGACATGGAAGGAGACCAACAGTGTCTCCTATTCGCTGAGAGGCCGCTGCAGAGGCGGGGCATGGAGGGGGTGGGCCTTCCACAGAGATGAAAGATCCAGCCTCCAAGAAGTGTGCTGCAGCCATTGATGCCACTGCAGCGACAGTAGAAGCGATGCATTCCTTGGAGTTCGGATCTGCTGCCCCTGGGATCCTGCTGCATGAGGTGGTTGCCTCACCTTGCCTCATGAGAGGGCCGGCCCTGGCCATATCACAACAAAACGTATGGCGCCTCCCTGTGGTCAGCAGCAGCGGCAGCAAGAGCACAAATCAGCTGTAGCTTCACAAGGGTGGCAGTAGGCAGCTCCCCCTTCTTCTGCACTGGCTTAGCATAAAGGTAAAGGTAAAGGTACCCCTGACCATTAGGTCCAGTCATGGCCGGCTCTGGGGTTGCAGCGCTCATCTCGCTTTATTGGCCGAGGGAGCTGGTGTACAGCTTCTGGGTCATGTGGCCAGCAGGACTAAGCCGCTTCTGGCGAACCAGAGCAGCGCACGGGAACACCGTTTTACCTTCCGGCCAGAGCGGTACCTATTTATCTACTTGCACTTTGACATGCTTTCGAACTGCTAGTTTGGCAGGAGCAGGGACCAAGCAACGGGAGCTCACCCCATCGCGGGGATTCGAACCGCCGACCTTCTGATCAGCAAGTCCTAGGCTCTGTGCTTTAACCCACAGCGCCACCCGCGTCCTATGGCTTAGCATACCTTGTTCTTATTGACTGCTGAGCTGGGGCAGAGCAAGAGGAGGGAGAGCAGTGAACTCTGGAGCTCCTTGCAGACCTGCCACAAGAAGTGACGGAAGGAACCACCTGGAAGGAAGGAAGATGAAACTTTGAGAGCTGCACAGCCACAGCCAGTCGTGGTGCTTGGGGTAACAGCCCCCCGGAAAGGAGTCCTCTTAACCAGCCAACTCAACTTGTGCTGCTGGAGCCAACAGCCATTTGTTAGAGAGAGAAAAAAACGCTGTACAAAATTTTAAAAACAGGGTTCAAAGCCATCACCTTACAAAGTAAAGTTTGTTCTCAAGAGACTACACAATAAATTAGATGTTGCAACAAAAAACAAACTGATGCAGAGATAACACAAAACAAATGTCCTGAATGCAAATCTATTTTCCAAAGGCTGCCAAATGAAGGCAAAATCCATAGGTTTAGCTGCACGCCCAGCAACCCTTAATTTATGAGTCAGTTTCTCAGAAATGAAACAAACGTTAATTTATTGAACCAAGTATTTAAAGAAAAAACCTCCTTCCAGCCCTGTGATATGATTTAATGGGCAGCTACTATGGTTTACATGTTATGTCTGTATTTGACCCATCAAAAAGTGATAGAAGACACAGTTTGGGGTATAAAGGCACTGGTGCCAACTAATATTTCAGAAATTTCTTTCATTGCCTCTTCCCAAAATGTGTGCACATTTGCAAGGCCTGCGCCAACAGGTCTCTCTTTTGCTATATCCCCTCAGGGGTGCCTATTCTAGTTATATGTGTAAGATGGACTGGGGTCAAGCACCAAAAATAGATTCTTTTTAAGGTGTCTTCTCAGATATTTGCGGGGCCAGATCTAAAAGGGGGAGTAAGGCCTGGTTTTCCTGAGTGGGCTGCATTCGAGGCAGGAGATATACCCTGATGCCTTCTTGCTGAAAAAGATCCGGGTGAATTTTCATATTAAATACTCCCCACTAGCTTACTTAAGTGCTGGTGGCTTGTTACGTCTGAAAATAGTTGCTGCAAGTAAAATTTCTGGCAGCCCATGATGAAAAGTAGAAGCTGCTTACTTGTGCCATGGACCTCCTCGCCTGTGAAGCGAATGTTGAAGGCATAAGTTGGGTCTCCCCCGCTGGCCAGTTTCACACAGAGTTGTGAGGATGGCACGCACGCCAGCTGCCGGGCGGCCTGGCAGAAGTAGGAGTTCTCTGAAGAACGAATCTCTCCTGTGCAAAAGCAGGGAGAGGAAAAGAAATGAGCTTGGTGTGGGCAGGAACTTGAATTCCATTAGCTCCAAAGGCATGCTTCCTTCCTCCTCCTCCTTTGCTTATTTCTATAGAGACAAGCAAAGAAGGGCTACCATACCTCCAACAATTTCAAGCGGGTCCAGGGTGATCTCGGGGGCTGCATGATCTGCCGTCCTTTGCACAGTGGCATTTAGCACTCTGTTCATGACAGCCACTTTCGTATCATAAAAGATGAATCCTAAAGGAATAGACACAACAGTTCTTTGTTTGTTAACCTTAGCGGGGGGGGGGGGGGGGGGAGAGAAGCAAACACTGACCAAGATGGCAGTTTAGTTCCTTAGCTTCTGTTCCAGCAGAGTAATGAAACAAAACCACCTTAACCAAAAGAAAACAGAACAAAAACTAGCAGCACTCATTTAAATGTTAAAGAAAGGAGCCCTGGATACGTATTTTGAAGAATAGATAGGCTCTGACTGATTCACATTAAGATTTCACAGCAACCTAACAAGGGCACCGAAAACACAGAAAACGGTCAAAAGCTTCTAAGATCACATCTCAAAAGGAAAATTAAACTTGACACCTCTGAAGCACCAAAACCTTGTGATGAAAAAATGGCAGAACTGACAGGAAAGATGGGAGTAATTAAAGCAGTTTCTGAAAAGTTTGATATGTGAACGACTTCTTCACATTGGACTTTGTAGTGGTGGGAACGACATGATTTTAGTTTCCTGCGTTAGCCATAGGGTTATTATTATAACCCTCCAGGGATCACCCGGCCACCTAGTCCATGAGAAGCCCTGACCTTTGGCCTCTTGGAGAAGCGCTGCAATGCTGTTGGTGTACATTTCCGTTTGCCGGAGCTCCACTAGCGGTAGGAAGAACGTCTCCAAAGTGATGTTGAGGGACTGGAGTAGAGCAAAGCGCAGGCGGAGGCTTTCAATGGGGACGTCTGCAATTGAACAGAGATGTCAGGAACTGAGAGGAAGGGGATGAGACAAAGGATAAAGGCATTCCCAGCCGGGCCATGAGGTCCTCAGCACACCTGCCCCCAAAACTGGTCCAGGCACCCAGTATCTGGGAGGAAGAAGGTCCCACAGCTCAGAACTTCACACATACTCAGCAGGCAGGAAACGCGTGGGTCAGCGGTGTCAGCAGGGTCCAAGTACACTTCATGTGGGTGGAGCCGAGCCGGTGTAATTGCCAGGTGGCGGCAGAGCCGGTTAATGTACTGGACCAGGGCAACGTCCATTTCCAAGGACCACTTGCGGGAAGCTTTCTGGGCATGTCTGGCATCGATGCAGGCACACCTGGAGGAGCAGGGGCAGATTGAACAGTCGTTGGGCACTTGCATCATAACAAATGTTTTCAACCAGGCACTTGCCAAAATTCACCTCTTGATGGGGCAGATGTGAGTTGAGTGGCATTCAGCTCCTCTTTTGCAAAAGAATTTTTTTTTTTGGGTGGGGGGGACGTTAACATATATGAGAGAGTGCTGGAGGTGAAATAGTTAAACAGGTTGCCCAGTCAGGACCCAGGGGGGTGGAGTCAGTGGGACTATAAAACCAGCTCTGGGAGGGGCAAAGGAAGGAGTCGGTAGAGGAGTTCGTTGGGAGTTGGGTGGCTGGTTGGAGTGGGAGTGAGTTGGGATAGAGTCTGTGGGTAGCCGTACAGCTTCCGGGTCATGTGGCCAGCATGACTAAGCCGCTTCTGGAGAACCAGAGCAGTGCATGTAGCAAAATAAGCTGAGTCAGGAACAGTTAGGGGCTAGGAATATCTGAGAGGTGGTTTAGTGAGTGAGAGCAGGTAGCGGAAGTTATAGGTCTGGATAGGTACCCCATGAATGTGATTGACCAATACCGTTTATGAAACCATACGCTTGTTAAACTGCAATAAATAAACAGAAGTTTATGTTTCAATTTAACCCTGACTGGACTCAGTATTGTCCCAGGTAGGGCCTGGGTGGTGGCAGCGAGAAATAAAGTGGTGGCACAGGAATCAATAGACGGTGAAACGTCCGGGGACCCTGTGTGATTGCCACAGGGGGAGTGTGGAGAAGAAAGCCAGTTCTTTACCTTTCAAAATGAAGGTCATAACCACATGACAAAATGGCTCGCCACACGCTACGGATGTCCTGTTTTGCCCGGTCAATGACAAATCTGTGAAATCCATCTAGTGTCAGGTACTTCTCTTCAGGAACTGAAATGGGTGTGAAAGGGAAAGAAAGTATTCGGTGAGTGGGGGGGGGGGGGGGAGATGCAGACTCCCCACTGTTCTAACATGTCATTTCCCCCACTCACTCTAGTTATTCAAGTTAAAACACCTCTCCTTCTATTCTAGCTTGTAACACAAGCTCTCAAATGGCATTCATGTGAAATTTTTTAATTATGCAATGAAATAATTTCAAGGCAGTAAAGTATAAGGGCCACACCAAAGAAGAAGGAATAAATCTAATCCAGATGTTGAAAATAAAGATAGCAGGACATGCTATGCTGCAAAGGCTCTCCAGGCAACTGCAAGTGACATGGCTTATTAGAAAATTTTATACAGAGGGGGCCACTCAAACTGGTGGTGATAATACTCAAAGCAAGACCTTTTCTGACCATCTTAGGGCATTGAGGTAATCCTGTGCAGTAGACAATAGAAGGTGTGACTTTTCAAGATTCTTGGACCCAGGTCACACCACTGCAACAGCCTCTCCTAGGTATTTTTGTATTTTTTTTTAAAAAAGTCAAACTCCTAAAAAGACGTCCAAAGGGAAGGTTTATACTGGCAGCCTTTCTCAACCTGCGGGTCCCCAGATGTTGTTGAACTACAACTCCCATCACCCCTAGCTAGCAAGGCCAGAGCTCATGGATGATGGGAGTTGTAGTCCAACAACATCTGGGGACCCACAGGTTGAGAACCACTGGGTTAAAGGGACCAAACTAACATTTGATTCTTGCGTACATTTTACTCCTCCTCTTCTGATAATTTGCAATCATTACTGTTTTGTGATAATGTATTTATAAATATGTAAATAAAAAACAAACACAAACGTTTATGGGTTGTGAAATAAGCACAGGCACAACCTGCATAAAACCCTGCTCCTAAGGTGCTCAGCACTGGAGCATTCTGGCCCCTCTATGACAAGGCCAGCAAACAGACACCAACTCATGGCTCAGCCACCAGTTCCTTGGCTTGACCTTGAGCAAACCACTTGCTCTCACCCTGGAAAATGGGGAATGGCTATTTTGTTGTTCTAAAGCCATCTAAGATAAGGACTGGGACGTTACATGCTTCCTAATTCCTAAGTACATTCACTTGTTGCAAATATACAGTGGTGCTGAAGGAACTCTCTTCTGAATGAACGTGTATGAACCCAGATGAGCTTGCTGGCCGACATTTCCATCTTTTGCACAAAGGGGCACCTTAGATGCTGCAAATGTGTTGCCTGGAAAGTATTTTTCACTTATCTCGCCTAGAGAAGGAACTGGGCAGAGTGTTTCTGCAGAGGCCTAAAAGAGAAAACGGGCAGCTACCCTCCTGTTTCTTTGTGGGAGACTTGTCAGGGTCCTTTTCCTCAGGCTTGCTTTTCTCTGGGGATTTGGGCTTCACAGTCGGCTTCTTCTCACTCAAAGCTGTCCTGCTAATGTGAGGAAAACCTTCATGTCAGAGAGTATGTTTGCACTGTACTCGTGCAAAGCAGTTGTATATAGAACACAGAAATAATTCAAAGCATTTTTTAAGTCCCAGAAAATACCCAGAATGATGTATTATTGTTGTTGTTATTAAAGTACAGTGGTACCTTGGTTCCCGAACGCCTCCGTTGTCGTACGTTTCGGTTCTCGAATGCCAAAAACCTGAAGTAAATGCTTCCGTTTTTGAATGTTTTTCGGGACCCGAACGTGTGATGCAGCTTCCGCTGAGTGCAGGAAGCTCTTGCAACCAATGGGAAGCCGCACTTCGGTTTTCAAACATTTCGGAAGGGATTCAGTTTGAAAACCGAGGTACCACTGTATCATCATAATCAAACTTATTACTCGCCGGTCTCTAGCAGGTCCCAGGGAGGGTTATGACAATTTAAGATTCAGGATTAAAAACAGTGAAAACAGTCACAGGGATAGGGTGGGTCCTGAAAACACACACCTCAGGGGTCAAAGGCCAGGATAAAGACGTGCACCTTCAGGATGCGAAGGTCACCTCGAGGCTTGACTACTGTAATTCGCTCTACGTAGGGCTGCCCCTGAAGCTGTCCCAGAAACTCCAGCGGGTGCAGAATGCTGCAGTGAGGCTCCTCACAGGGTCTCTGCCATGGGAGCATATTCACCCAGTGCTTTTCCAGCTGCACTGGCTCCCGGTGGAGTACAGGGTCAGATTTAAGGTGCTGCTTTTGACCTTTAAAGCCCTTCACAGCCTAGGACCCTCGTACCTACGGGACCGCCTCTCCCGGTATGCCCCACGGAGAGCCTCATGGTCCATAAATAGCAACACCCTAGAGGTCCCGGGCCCTAAGGAAGTTAGATTAGCTTCAACCAGAGCCAGGGCCTGGTTCATGAGACCAGGGCCCTGCAGGATCTGATTTCTTTCTGCAGGGCCTGTAAGACAGAGTTGTTCTGCCTGGCCTTTGGCTTGGAGCCGATTTGAGTCCCTCCCCCTCTTTCTTTTTTCTTTTCCTTTCTCCTCCTGCGATGAGGCTACATTTTAATATTTTAATGTTTCAATATTTTAATGTTGTATTTGAATGTTGTTTTTTAAGTTGTATTCATTCAACTTGTTTTTATTATTGCTTGTTAGCCGCCCTGAGCCCGGCCTTGGCTGGGGAGGGCGGGGTATAAATAAAAATTATTATTATTATTCACCAAATTTTAAACAAAAGTCCTCAAAGCAGTTTACAAAAAGAGATGAGCCGGATGCCCACTGCAAGGAGTGCTGGACCAAATCCAGAAAGAGGCTTTGACTCAGTGGATGGCTTTCACACCGTGCATGACTTTTAGTGCCCACTTCCTCTAGAGCCACTTCCTGCATTTCCAGTTGGGGGCTGATGTGCCAAACCGAGAGGCGCTTCCAAGGGCAGCCGTGTGAAAAGCGTTGGGAGCGGAGCCAGAGTGGTCAAAGGATCTCACCTGACACTGTTGAGCACGGCCTTCTCCTTGGCGGGGGGTTTTGTGACGGGCCGCTTGGTGCTCACAACTTTCACCGGGTGCTGCTCTTTGCCAGCCTTGTTGTACTTGCTCTTGTCAAACTTTGGCTTGGGAGCCCCGTATTTTCTCAGGATCTTCAAAGCACAGAAGGAAAGAACAGTGAGGGCTGCAACTTATAAGGCAAGGCTGAGCACATTTGCCAGAAAGAAGCCCCCACAAGTGGGCTCCTGAGATCAGGAGGAAAAGGATTCACAGAAGGAAACACAAAAGAAACATTTCCCCTAGTCGCAGAGCTTCTCTTTTGGGCATGACTGCTACTAAAGCACAGAGCAGAGCAATGCAACATTTAATGCCAACCTGGGTGAGCTGATCCTCAAGAACTTTCTTTGGGGGGCGGACATTGGTGAAGAAGGTGTGCAGCAGGTTTCCTGGTGTCTGGGCATTAATCTGCTCTTTGCTGAGGTAAATCTCTGCCACTTTGGTTGGTTTTGCAGGTGTCAAGCTCAGCATTTGCTCAGAATGGAGGCAGCTTTTAAATATTTCCGTGAGGACTTCGCGGGCACCTGGCACAAGTTTGTCACCTGAGGGAAGTCAAAATATTAAGAATGGCCATGGGACAAAGCCAATACAAGACCAAACACATGGAAACTTGTGGAAAGACCCACTGCATTAAGGACTCAAGTTACTTTTGTGTCAGTTTTTCACATTTCTGTGCAGAGGCCAGGCTGTCTATTGTAATTTTCTCAACAGAATGAACAATTAGCTTTTGTATAGCATTATGGTTCATGTTTATTTGTTGATATGCAAGTTTGTTACGTGCTGCAATAAATATTTTTCTTAAAAAAGAAAAGCCAGTACAAAACAGCTTTCTTTTTGTTTATCCAACACTTAAACCCATCTTTTTAGAACTAGGCCTGAAGACTATTTAATGGGTGTTCAATTCATTCATCGCTGCCAGAAAACGTGTGCTTCTTGTATCCCTTGTGAAAGGCTGTGGCACTGGACTTCAGTTCCCATCAGTCTTGGCCAGCGAAGTCAAAGGTTAGGGAAGAGAGGACGTGTAGCCATGAATAACATCGGGCCACAGCTTAACAGTCTGGATAACTGAACTCCAGCAGGGCCATGAATGTGGCTCACCTCACAATGGCAGCAAAACCTCTTGCACAAACCCCAATGAAATGAAATGAAGGTCTGTTTCTCAAACACGCATAAGACACATGTAGCATGAGTGCAAAGTGTTTTCAAAACATAACTGAACACACACCTTTGATGGTCTTGTCATTGAAATAGTCTTCAAGTGCAGGACTCCCTTGTGTATCAAACAAACTCTGATTCACAGTTGAGACAGTTAGAATCTCCTCCGTCGACATTTCCATGAGCTCATCCTCTCCATCCAGACTCGACAAGCCAATCAAATCGCTGCTGTTAAATAAGCTGGCTCGGATCTTTTCTATCTTGGCCCGGGATCGTATCTATTTTCAACAAACACACACAGCCAGGTAAACTGATGAAGGTAAATGAAGGTAAATTTATGAAGGTAAATGAGTTCTTTTCAATCAATGGCTAATGGTTCTTTTGATCTTATGACACTGAATTCTAGATCTGCTTTACATTCTCCCCTAACATGTCCCACTCACTTCTAAAATAATCAATCTGCTCTGCCTCCTCCAAATCCCAAATCCTGCAAAAAAAACAAACAAAAACAAAAACAAGATGAAGAACCTATTATATATTGTAGGACTCACCCAACTGCAAATTGTTTTAATCTAATTTAATGTTGTATTTTTACAGTGTTGTAATCTGCACTTTGACTTTATGGTGAAGTGCTGTTAAGAAATTTGTTAATAATAAATAAGAATAAGAATACTATGCAAATGAAATTAAACTGTTGCATCACCACAGTTCATTTTAAGATGGCTGGGTACCAATATAGTCATATCTTTTGCATTGAAATATACCTCAGCTTACAAGGCAGGAGAGCCACCATTATTACTTTTTAGCCAGGCCTAGGATCCACTGAGATGAACCAAAGTCTGGCCACGGCCCATCCTCACATCATGTTAGATAGCTGCATGAAAACACACAGCAAAGAGTTCTGTGGCACCTTATAGGCTAATTCATTGTAGCCGGAGCTGCTTTCGTAAGGCAGAAGCTTAGTTAAACAGATACATTCATGAACTCTTCCATCCTCAGCTTTTTCATAGTAGAACAAATTAATCTTTATGGGATCATAGAGTCTCTTTGCTGTTTTGACTGACGTACATGCAAAGCCTCCAAATGCTATGCAGCTTGTTGTGACTCAAGAGAAATGGATATATGTCTCCTTTCCCTCCCTGCTGCATGGAACAATCTTAACAAATGCAGAGTGCAAGAAGCTGGTTCATCATAGGAAGCAAACAGATTTACCAATAATCTTTTAATTCAAGCTGCCTCAAGCACATACTTGTCAGCTCTCCACACTAAGAGGTACCAAACTTACAACTAATTGTACAATCTGTGTCAATAGTGTCAGCTTGTCCTATCCAGATCAACCTGCTGTGGTGCAATTATGCTATCCCTTGTCTGTCATGTTAAGATTACCCAGGCCCCCCATCATGTATAAGCAGAGAAGACACGTCCTTCTTGCCAAGATCTATCTTGCAATGACAGAAGAAGAAGAAGAAGAGTTTGGATTTGATATCCTGCTTTATCACTACCCGAAGGAGTCTCAAAGTGGCTAACATTCTCCTTTCCCTTCCTCCCCCACAACAAACACTCTGTGAGGTGTGTGGGGTTGAGAGACTTCAAAGAAGTGTGACTGGCCCAAGGTCACCCAGCAGCTGCATGTGGAGGAGTGGGGATGCGAACCCGGTTCACCAGATTACGAGTCCACCGCTCTTAAGCACTACACCATGCTGGCACCACACAGGAAAAACCTGGTGATAACACCAATATATATGGAATTTGGCTGGCTGTTTCCTCACTCTCATGGAGACCACCTTTTAAAAAGTGGGAATCCTGCCTCCTTGCCCTAGGGTGGTGGAAGCTGATAAAGAGAAACAGGGCAGGTCCCCCAGGGCTAGTAAGGCTACCCTAAAGGGTTGGCTTCCCTACCGCTACATCCTCTTCTGCAGAAAACCATTACCTCCACAACTGCAAAGCCCTTGATGGGCCTCGAGGGGACCGGCTGGCTGTCCAGAGATGTAACAGTGTACATAGACCCGACATCCGACACCGATGCAGTTTCCACATTGTCAAGCTGTTCCCCGAGACTCCCCAGGCTGCCCAGACTCCCAGTGCTGCAGAGTGAAAGGTCTAAACTCTCCTGGCTGGAAACCACATGTGGCTCCAGCAACCCAGGCGGAATGACCATCTCCAGGCCAGCTTGAAACTGGTCTACGGAGATATCGCTAATGGTCCGCGAGATCCCCTGGGAGCTACAAAGAGAGGCTTGGCTGGTGGAAGCAGAGGCACTGATGCTCATGGCAGGCGTGACGCTGCTGGAGCTGCTGATGTCCAAGCTGTCCACGCTGCTGGAGACCACAGGCTTGTCCATCTCGGCCTTACATTCCCCTCCCTCCGCTTTGTCCTTGGTTTTCTTAGGCTCCTCCTCCTGGACTGGAATGTAGATCTCATCTTTGAAGACACCGCCGTGGGCATTGCAGGCCTTGCGGATGGCGCTCCGCACGGTACCTTCCTCCAAGTGGGTGGGGATCCCTGAAATCACCAGCAAGCGGCTGTGGGCAGTTGTCCCAACCAAGGCCTGGCAAGCATCGGCCACGGCATCATTGGTCACGCCCAGCCCCTGGGGATCCTTCTTTGTTAGATGCCTGAGGATTATCAGCAAGGTGAGCGCCCGATGGAACCACAACATGTCCTCTGGCTTGCTCCCGCCGATGCTCAACAGAGCGGTGTCCGTTTCGGCAGCTCGGGATGAAGTCCGCTTCCCTGAAGATGTCGTCTTCTCTCGCTTCATTTTAACCTTTTTCCTCTTTGACAGGAGACTTGGGCTCTGCGGGGTCTGCCCAGGAGACGATGAAGAGGAGGAGGAAGAATCGCTTAGATTTGGGCCGCTGGTCGAGGACATCACATTGGCTGTGATGCTCATGTTGATCGGCAAGGTTACTTCTGCCACGGCCAGGCAGACCTCCATCAGAGCATGAAAATAAGTGGAAAATCTCCCCTGGTCAGCTCCTCCAACCCCAGATCCGCCACAAGCATTTCCAGATGCCCAGTTTTGGGTTTCTTCATCGTACAACCTGTGCAGTTCTGACTGGAGAGCCATCAGCATGGCCAGGCAAGGGTTGAGCTGAAGCGCAATGGAGGAGGACAACCCTGCTGGGTTCTTCTTCTGCTCTAAGCCATGAATTTTGCGAAGCAATTCAGCTAGGAGATGAAAGAGCAGTTCCTTCACACAGGCTGCCATGTTGATTGTCCACAGGAAATTCCCTAGAAATGTGCAAACAGAATGGGGAGTCAGGTTTTTTTATTTATTTACTTATTTCATAAAATGTATACACAACTTGACGGTAAAAAAAGAAAACTCAATGGGGGTTACGGCATTTACAGCAGAATGTACTCCTATTTATAAGTAAGTTTAGAGATTAGCAGCCTAAAATGGAATATGCTCTTTTGCTCCAGCTTGTGCGGAAGCTGTGAAGACAGCAACCCATCCTTAGCTAGCCATGTCAAGAGTGCTTGCCTCCAACCTGCATGCATAGAAAAACCAAGTCTTCTTGTTACCAAGGAAAAGCAGGAGCAGAGACTCTAGGCCTCCCCAGAGCTCAAAAGATGCCATGTTAGAGGACATAGCTGGTGTTGTGCCTCCCCCGAGCCATGGACGTCGGTTGCATAGTGTAGGTTTCTGGGTGGTAGGAATTGGGTCTCTTTAACAGGGCACTGAAATTGACCAAAGCCTATTCACCAGAACTGGAATCCTAAATCCTACGAGCTGCTAATTCTCCTTATTCTCCTTATTTGCTATTCATCATTACCATTACCAAAAAGTGGGCAAGGGGATGGGAGAAGAGAGAGAGAGAGGAAGGAAGGAAGGAAGGAAGGAAGGAAGGAAGGAAGGAAGGAAGGAAGGAAGGAAATCCACCAGGAATGTACATATCAGATCTCTGTTGCATCCAGCTGGGGCTTTTAACTCTGGGCAGCCCAGCAGGGAGGTGGCCACAGGGTGGCACCTTGGAAGGGCTGTCTTAATGTTTTTTTAAGCTCATGGCATCGGGGCTGTTTTGTCACTGTAGTTTCCAAAACATTATTCTATTTCCCCACCCATGGTTGTTTGTTTGTGCTCCATTCTCACCAAGGATTTCCACCACTTGCAAGAGAACTGAGGCAGGGATTGTGTCCAGCTCCTCTTCAGATTTTCCGTCGCCATTCTCCAGTTTCCAGGTCAGCAGCTGCTCTGCAAATGCCATCGCCAGGGGAAATTCCAGGGGAAGGGAGTGCAGGATGAGCACAGCTCCAGGAGGCGGTGACACTCCTTGAATGAGACCCACAGAAATAAGAGTAGCCGCTGAAGTTCGCTTTCAGCAATGGTGTTATATGCATTATTAAAAAGGAGACTTGTGGTAAAGAAAGATCAGCCCCCACCCCTTTAGCTTCCCCAAGGAAAAATCCTTGAGCAATGCGTACCTCCAGAATTCTCAAAGGCAAGGTTTAAAGAGTGGGGTTTTAAAAAACATGATGAGAATAGCTCTTGGGTAAATTAAGCTAGTATCTCAGATCCTGAACAATATTGCTCCAGCCTCTATTCATGACATGCAGCTAAAATCTGCTGCTGCAGTTATCAATCCATATCCCAAACATGCTTTTGTGTGTGCATTTTAAATCTTACCAAGTTTGATGTGGACCTTGTCTGTGGATATGATGACAGAAGGATACTGATTGGTTGTGGGGGGTGGCGTCAAGCCTGTGTTGGTTGGAGAAGCATCTCGAGGGTAGCACACAGCCTCAATGAGGTTCAGCTGGCCACTCCTCTTCACTTTGTGACCAAGGCCATAAACAAGAATCCGAGCCCAGGGAGCCTTATAAAGCGAGGAGCTACAGAACAAAAAGGAAGGTTTGCTAGCGGTGCAGCACAAGAAGCTTTCAAGAAAACAGATCCAGTAGTCTCATCTTCAATTGCTTTGAAAGCTCCTTGGGGGCAGGGATTTATCATGTCACCTGAGTTGCTCTGTAAGGCAACAGGACTGTATCGCTAGTGACATTGTACAAGATACTGTCATTATCATGACATACGCTTCTCCCTTTCTGTAACCGTGGTGTGGCTTGGGGGAGGGAATATCAGTATTTTGGAATTCTTTGGAGGGCAGGTAGATTTTTAAAGCCAGTTTCCCTCCACCCTCATTCTCTTTGCTTGCAGAGACTTACTCTTTGCGGAATCCAGACTGACTTTCCTTACAGGACACTACTATAAAGGCTGCACCAGGGAAGTTCACGTCCATGTTGACTTTGGATTCAGAAATGGGAAACTCTTCAGATGGGAACTGTTCGGGAGCATTCTGAAAAGCAGAGTTTTTTAAACAGTTGTAAACCAGAGGTTGGAGACACAGCCATCCGTTTTACCATTTCTAATTAAATTGATGCTGAGCTAGGCTGGCTAGCTTGATCTGGAGAGCCCCTACATCTCAAAAACTTATGGAGTCAGAAGATGCCACCTTCTTAAGCTACAAAGGAGCTGAAAAGGCAGTCCCTTATAGTTCACCAACAAGGGGAACAAGCAAGAGGCAGAAAGCACAATCCTGCCAGGGACTCCAGCATCACCCGACCTTTTCTCAAAGGGAAGGGGCTGGCTTTCTTTGGAACAGGGGCTGGATGAAGGTGTTTTCCTCTCCAGCACCTCTTTTCTCCTATGGACAAGGAAGGAGTCTAAGAAAGCCCTTCTAGTCCAGCACCTTGTTCTCACAGTGGCCAAACAGTACTGCTCTCCTCATTTGTGATGTCCAGCAGCTGGTATTCAGAGACACAATGCCTCCAGCACTGGAGGGAGAGCATAGCTAGCAGTTGTTTGTGCTCTGACCTACTTCAGAGCCTCCTCTGATCTACTATAAATACAACATATAATTTATTTCAAGATGGTGAATGGGCATTTTAATCAAAGAAAGAAAAGCCTGAATAGATTTGAGAATGCTTTTTATGAAACTATAATAGAGATGTACCTTGAAAGTCAATCAGAATCTGTTCTGGAAGTCCGTTCGACTTCCAAAACATTCAGAAACCAAAGCGCAGCTTCTGATTGGCTGCAGGAAGCTCCTGCAGCCAATCGAAAGCTGCAGAAGCCACACTGGACGTTCAGCTTCCAAAAATTGTTCGAAAACCGAAACACTCACTTCCAGGTTTCGATCGTTCAGGAGTCTATTTGTTCGGGAGCCAAGGCGTTCGAGATCCAAGGTACGACTGTAAATTAAAATGTGATATTGGGGGGGACGGGGACGGACTTACCTGCAAGAAGGAACAGATCTGTTTTGTCAGATCGAGCAGACTCTCCTCTCCCTGATGGAGGGTCCGAGCAATAGCAACTGTGAGCCACTCCTGGACAGTTTGGGAACTGCCTTGGTAAAAGAGGTCTGTGGCTGAGCAGTTCTGGGAATGTATGCAGTGCTGGAGGGACTGGGCCAGGAGGATAGAGCTGGAGCTGATCGTTCCATCTGTCAAGTGAAAAAGGAGACATGGCTCAACTCACTCATCTTTGGATATCCATTTTCTCTTCATCATATTACAAGAACAAACTGATCTCAACAGCTACAAAGACTGAATTGATTAAACAAATAAACAAATGTGCACACTATCTCATTTATCGATATGGTTAAAACTACTGTACTATTTGCTTTTTAAAGTCCCATTTTACCAGGAAGAGGTGGTGCAAGAAGCTGATTGGATAGCAGCTGGAGGTGTTCTAGAGTGATGTCCCGAATGGCAGGGATGTGAAACAGGTGAGTAAACATGTGAGGAGATTTAGGGGCAAAAATATTTAGAAGAGCCATGCGGCAGTACAGCCTAGTGAGTGCAGCTTCACATCGTAAAAGTTCTCTGTAAAAAGAGAGATAAAGAAAACACATATTTCAAGGGTCTTTAAAAAAACCTCTGCATACACACAATATTTTGTCCCTGAACCTTCTGAACCAAAGTAAGATGTTTTTCAGTTTAGTTGGGTCCTATTTGTAAAATTGCAGGGCTTAAGTTCCTATAGTAGCTTTGCAAGGGAAGAATGGGAGAAAAACAGTACTTGGCCACCCCTGTGGGGTTCATTGGGCCCCAGAACCCCAGCAGTCCCACCAGGTCTAGTGGTCACCAGCTGTCACTGCCATCTCTCTGTGTCTGATCAGCTGTATTAGGGCATTAGCAATCCCTTAGGATTGAAAAATGTGTGTACTTTCCCCCTCTTCCCTTCAACTCTATTCTAAATATGTGTGGTACTGCTTATATTCTTTCACTAGATGGCACTGCAACACAGCTTGCTTTGGCATGCACCAAGAGACAGCAAACAGCACTACAACAGCATCTAGGGACAAAGTGTAGCATTCATTCCTGAGAAATAGTTGTTCCTTTACTATCTGTGGCAGTGAAGGGCAAACCTCTCCAGCTGAATAGGTCAGGTTACAGGAAGACTTGTGAATAAAACTACCAACTAACCCTGAATTAATAAAAGAATGAACAGAAATTAACAACTGTTAAGTGGCGAAATTAAAAAAGAATACATAGATTCTATAAAAATGGAAAATAACCATTATCAGAACATTAGTTGAACTTTGGTTGAGAAGGTCCTTCATAAACACTGTCAGGTTTCCTTTTGGATGTCAGAAAATATTTTATCACACAAAGCTACACCTCTTGGACCGCAGCAGAGAGACTCTGGATGTAGCTGCAAGGATAACAGTCTCAGGCGCACACTCCCTCCCCAATGCTTTAATCTTAATTTACCTGTGAATCTGAATGTTTGTATTGTCCAGAGAGACCAGGCCATTTGTTGCAGTCCTCCTATAGCCAGCAGGTGGTCGTTCAAGCATATCAATAGGGTACCAGTATCTGACCAAGACACCTTCGCTCCTGAGATAAGTCTCTACCTGGACAAGCTCATTCACCTGAAATGACAAAATGTTTTTCACCTGACAACTCTGCGCCTTTGTGACGGGCTACAGTAGCCAAAACGCCAGAGCCACCCCACCCAAGCTTAAACATAGCTTCCACTTGCCGAATCAACGTCCAGAACAACTCCGTGGAGCCCAAATGTCTTCAACATCCCACGGATAGCAAACTTAGGCAGGGCTGTTCCTACGGCATTGGTGGCCACGTTGTTACTATCTGGGCAGCGGGTGACGACGGTGAGACCTGGAACCAAGAGAAAGGTGGTCTTAACATTGTGATCTTTGGTAAGTTGAAGCTGGGCCTTCTCAAGGAGGCCCCCTTGCTAAAGCTAGCAGCTGCTCCTAAGTCTGGCCTATACAGACCATCCCAAGCTAGAGATGTGTGAGGAGTAGATAAGGACTTGTACATCCCCCAATCTGTGGCCTGTTGTTTGCGGTTATCATAAAGCAAGTCAGCTCTGGCTGCCACGCCTTCTTGCCATATTGTGTTGGCATCAAGGCATACAGGAAAGCAGCACGGGTTCACGGTGATGAGAAGCAGAGCCTCTGACTTAGCTCCAACTATGATGGCACCTAAATTCCTTCTGCTTCGCTAGCCTATAGGAACAGAGTGTGGGTGTTCACACATCCACGCCCAACATTTCATGGCTGCAGCCTCAAAACGGTGGTTGTGCTGATGCGAGTGGGTGAATGAGTAACTGCAGCACACCCACCCCAAGCAGACCTTCGCCTGCTTCTCAGTGGAGGTGGCTCACTCATTCTGTTTGGAGCCATCCGAGGCAAGGCCCTGAATCCACCCTTAATCTAACCCAAGGAGAACCGAGGTCAGAGACCGGCCCCCTCCCAAAACGTACCTTTCCGAACTTTATCAATGGTGAACTTATTGGCTTCGTCTTTGATATCCTCAATTGTGGGAAGGTACAGGTCTCGAGGGATGCCCCCGTTTTCCTCATAGAGGAATTCCACTGTTTGCCGGGCTATATCAACCATTCCTGAAACAAAGACCATCCTTCAACTTAGCAAGCCTATAGAACAGCTTGAAGGCTAGCAGTTTGGATCACTGGGAGCGAGACTTCTCAGGCAATGGCTGAATGAGCAGGTCACTACAGGCCAGAATCTCTAGCAAACGTGGAAAACCTTTTATGAGTATCCAGCTCTGTATCGAAGCTACCAGCATGAGTTTGACCAAACTGCAGGAGGCAGTGGAAGACAGGAGTGCCTGGCGTACTCTGGTCCATGGGGTCACGAAGAGTCGGACATGACTAAACAACAACAGCTTTGTATTGAAGCAGAGGAATAAGCACAAGAGCCAAGGTTTGCCAGTGTGGGTATTAACAAAGGGGCCTGGAAATTGGTGCTAAATTCAGAAGAGAAATGCTTCTGGTGGACTTACCCAGCTGCAAAGCTCCTTTAATTTGATCCAAGCCAGACTTCCTCTCTGCTTCATTGCGGAACCGCCTTCTAATTGTAGGGAATACTTTGGTCTCCCAGGCTTTCACTAGCAAGGCATAGTGATCCTCCTGCCAAGGGAAGCCAAGCATGTCCATATCAGATTGAGGGAGGGACATCATTCCACCCAGCCATGGAATATTTATCCCGACAAGCAGCAGCTCTCAAGAGGTCTAAAGAAGTCTGAGAGCTTCTAAATGCAAAACATCTTTATTAACCCAGAGGTATGCCTCCCTCCCACCTCAACACACACACGTAAAAATCCAAGGAAATGCACATCATGCAAACTGCCGTGTTGAAAAACAAGAGTATCTACAGTATATCCAAGTTTTGATCTGATCCCTCCTTGCGTGAATCATGGCATTTAGAAAAGGGCAGGGATCTATAGATTTGCAGAAAAATACAGAATTCTGTTATGGGGTGAGTGCAGGAAGCATCTATAAGAAGGCAAGCAAAGAAAGAAAGAAAGGCGATGCTAATTGAAGCTGAGGAGTTGAGGGAATCCATTTAGTGAGGCAGCTGGCAGCTACACTAATCTGTAAATGTGGGAACTGGTGGGCAGACAGACGAAGTACCAGGTGGAGACTGCCCTGACAAACTCTTCCTTCCTAAGCTACTACGTTTGTTCAGGTTATTTTCAGTCCATCATTTGGGTAGAATCTGGAACCTGCTTAGCATGGAACCATGTGATACTGTCAAGGAGATGCGCATATGAGATCCAGTATGGGTTGCATGGATATGGACAACCAGCTTGAGAGGTCTACAAAAGAGGCAATGTAGAAGCTCTGTGATGCCAGAACACCCAGAAGCAAGCATTTGAAGTGAGTTGAAATTTGTTATTGTTAATGTTGAGCATGTAAGAACCCCATTGCATTCTGCTTACCCTTGGGATGTCATCATCGTCTTCGTCATCGCTTTCATCATCTGCAATGGGAGGAGGGTGAGGCTCAGGGCCCGATGTGATGAAGTTTTCATAGCTGAGTTCCATCTTATAATGGCAAGAAGTGTCACTGTCATATTCTGTAATCAAGCAAGAAGTCGGAGGCGGGGGAGAGAGAGAGAGAGAGAGAGAAAGTTGTGCCAACCAACAAATCTGATGGATGCAACATGACCCTTAGTTTGGAGGAAAGCTTCCTGATCGTGCTTTTGTTGCATTAATGAGAGGCTGCAAACAAGTACAAACATGTCAAGCTGCCCTACGTGGAATCAGGCTAATTGGCCTATCTGCCCCAGTGTTGCTGACTCTGGCTGACAGCATCTCTCCAGGGTCTTGGGGAAGGAAAAGACTTCCCAGTCTTGTTAATGCCACCAGTAGCTCCAAGTTGTGATGGCTAGAAGTTGCCTCCAGGAGCAGAGGTAGCAAACCTGTGAACACCAATCACTAGGCGGCAGCAGTGGGAGAGGACCAACCAGACGCCCTTGGGAAGCCTGAAAGCCTTGCTTGTGGACTTCTTAGAGCAGGCATAGGCAAACTCTGCCCTCCAGATGTTTTGGGACTACAACTCCCATCACCCTTAGCTAACAGGACCAGTGGTCAGGGATGATGGGAATTGTAGTCTCAAAACATCTGGAGGGCAGAGTTTGCCTATGCCTGTTTTAGAGGCATCTCCTTTGGAAAATAGGATGATGGACAAGATAGGCCTTTCATCTGATCCAACTAGTCTCTTTTCTTACCTAGGGTTGCCATATTTCAAAAAGTAAAAACCAGGACACCCAAAAGTTGTTGAGCCGCCCCCCCTGCAAAAAAAAGTGATTTATGATTGCCTAAGAAACAGGACAAAGCGCCACATTTTGGAAATTACCCCCAGATGTCATTACTGCCTTTGAAATCCAAGAAAATCCAGACCTATGGCAGCCCTGTTTTACCAGAAATCTGAGACATTCTGCATGCATAGTTTGTGCTCTCTCAATGAACTACGGCTTCTCCCTACTGGCTAAAGGGGAAATATCATTTTGATTGCCAATAATCTAAGTGATTCTCAAAATCACGGGGTTAGAACCACGATAGGAGACTAAAGCCACCTGGAAGGTAACACTCTGCAGGCTGCCAGCAGCAAAGTTTTGAAAGGAACAACATCAAGTGTGTGACTTTTACAACACTGGGGGGAATCAACGGAGGATCAAGAGTAAAACTGACTCTAGATTACAGTTTAGAAACAGCTAATATACCTTGTAACATTGAAACTGGTATAACTCCCTGCTCCAACTTAAGATACAGCACAGTTGCAACCAAAATATCATGTCATCATCTAGGGAACTGTGGGTTTCTCTGCTACAGATCCGAAAATTCTTCTTATGGAAATACAATTCCCAGAGTTCAGCAGTGGTGCAAGACAGTCATGACACTTAAACTGGGTCAGGTCTGCAATGTAGCTACGCCCTGCATTTCAGATCCTCATTTGCAAAGGCCGAATGTTCATGGCTTACCTCCTAGGGCCATCATAAAAACTAACAAGAAAAGGTTTTTGATTCCTTTCCAAATTAAGGTAATCAAAAGGTAGCAGTAATAATAATAATATCAGAGTTGCATGCACTTAAATGTCAGTTGCTGTCAGAGCTCCAGTCGCCCTCCAGTGGCACGTCTAGCCTGTTTTGCTACTAGAGGGGAGCTGCTCTCCTTACGTTGCTGAGCTGTGGCCACAGCGGCAATCCGGCAAGGCGGCCCATGAGTCCCTGGGTCGGAGGCGGTGCTGGTTCCTGCATCGTTATCGCTATCGGAAGCCATGGCAAAAGGCAATGCTTCAAAGTTGGCACTGATTTCTTCTGCGAGGTCGATGCAGAGGTCGGCGGCGTTTCGGTGAGCTTGGCCTTCTGCGTAGGCAAACTGACGAGACCCAAAATTGGCTCGGACTTTGGTGTTCTGCAAGGGGATGGAAGCAAAGCAGAAGGGGTCAACTTGTGACCGCTTTCAGTCTTACGCTCTTTGCTGTACTCTGGCAACAGAGGGTTGCGTTTGGCTTACTAAATACTTCTTGAGAACTACGGTTTCTGTTGCACAATAACCCAAGAAGCATTTTTTAAAAATGGTATTACTAATAATGCAGTTGTTGTCCAAAAGGGAAATTAGTATTAGAAAAAGGAAACATGAAAAGATACTCCACTGTGCTATTAAAAATATTGAATATTGAACTCTATATCTAATTATTTGGGTTTATTTTCAGCCAGCTTCTCAATTCTGCTGGACCCCTAAATCAGGATACAATTAAATAATTTTAATAATGCATATAAAGTAACAAGAAGAGATCCAAATGAAGCCAAGAGAGGGCATTAAAGCAAGTTATTAAAGCAGTAGTCCGCCTAAGAAAGGAAGATCTGAACAGCCAGGTTAAAAGGGGCAAGCTCCTGAATCTGTTGCTGGGAATCCAACGCCAAGCCTTATGGAAACCTATTTATAGATCTCTCTAACCACAAAAAGAATTTTTCTCTACAGAACAAACACATCAGTGCCAGGATAGGGGTAGCCAATGTGGTGCCATTCAGATGTTCTCTGACTCCAACTCCCATCAACCCCAGCAAACATGAGCAATTGTCAGAGAGTATGGGGAATTGGATTATTTTTCATTATTGCTGTTGTTATTGTTATATTATTATTATTATAGTTATTAGTATATTTTTTCAAAACAGAACTAAAAGCAACTTTCAAAAGTGAACATCAAAAACAAGGCGAAAACAACCTAAAATACAAGAAGATGTGTAAAAACATTTCATTTCTTCCCTTAGATGTGTGTGGGCTGGTTATGATTACATAATAGAGAAACGGAGAAAGGTACTCTGCACAAGAACAGGGGGCTTTGCCATAATTTTTGCTCCACATGTTCAAAGGCCTGGATCTGGGGCCAAGCTCTGGTGAACTCTAGCTGGGAGATACAGAGGGTGTTTAACTTGCCTTCTTCTGGATGTGGACGACAGGCCACATTCCCCCAGACACATCCTCCAGATATGGCCCCAACCGCAGTCCGCAGTATGTAAAATACACCCGGCCTTTGGCTGGCTGCCCTGGAGGAGGAGGGGTGCCTTCTGCCCTTTCCCAGCCAATGCCTGCAACATCACCTAGGGGGAAAGAAAAGGGTTAAAAGGAAAAAGGTTGTTTCTATCCCTCTGCCACTCCTGATGTGGCTCTCATAAGATGCTTGCAGGTTAAGCATAGCTGACATACCAGGAGAGAGGGTCACATCCAGTCTCACACTTTTCCACTGCAGCAAACTGGAACCGTTGTAATGAACAGCCCTTCCATTGCTGAAACCATGTGAAGAAAAGGGTGAAGCATTAGCTGGAGAAACAATTCACTTAATATTTCACTTGAGCACTAGGAGTATTAAGTCCCTAAAAGTAAACTTCAACAAGCCCATGCTCAATTGTTACATGACTAAGCCGCTTCTGGCAAACCAGAGCAGTGCACGGAACCCCTGACCATTAGGTCCAGTCGTGGCCGACTCTGGGGTTGTGGCGCTCATCTCGCTTTATTGGCCGAGGGAGCCGGCGTACAGCTTCCGGGTCATGTGGCCAGCATGACTAAGCCGCTTCTGGCAAACCAGAGCAGCGCACGGAAACACCATTTACCTTCCCGCCAGAGCGATACCTATTTATCTACTTGCACTTTGACGTGCTTTCGAACTGCTAGGTTGGCAGGAGCAGGGACCGAGCAACGGGAGCTCACCCCGTCGCGGGGATTTGAATCGCTGACCTTCTGATCAGCAAGCCGTAGGCTCTGCGGTTTAACCCACAGAGCCACCCGCGTCCCAGTTGTTACCATACTGAGATAGCAAAAAACATTCAGACCTTTTGTGGAGCACCAAAGGGCATACAAATGTAAATGGATGTAAATGAGCTTGCGCTCAATACCTGGGGTAGATTACAGAAGGAAATTACACAGAACACCAACACCCACCTCGTGGGTCTCATTCTGGGACCCTCATAACAGAAATAAAGGTTGCCTGATCATGAGTTCCTTAAGATACTGATACAGCTTCAAAGTAGATTTTTTTGCAACCTACTTGTGGAAGAGGCAGGTGCCCACGGGGTTGGTCCACGCTCCATCACGCTTTTCTGCTTCCGTGGCAAAGCCAAACGAAACAATCGGCCCTGTGTCATCATCTGTATCTCCGTAGGACACTATCTCAATCTCCCAATAGAAGGATGGTGCCTGGAGAAAGGAACAAATCACACACACGACCATCCACGGATTAACGCAGAATAAAAGGCACTTCCCAGCACCTTCTGAATCATTATTTGTGCATGCTTGAAGACAGGTGAAGAAGCAACTATAACCATCATGAGTTCTCACCTGTACCGGAACTGGTGATGTGGCGTAAATGAAGGTGCCACGAGGCAGCCCTCCACCGGCACTAGGATCCGCAAGGAAAGTCACGGCTGTAAGATGTGAGGAGAACATACAGGCTCGCACAGGTGGGAAGATCCTAGAAGGATTCCAGGTGACTTCCTTGGGCTGAACCAAGAAGAGAAGGGCCTGCATTTAATTATACATAACTGCAATGTGTAAACTGGTTTTTTTGCCTGCAAACTCCAAAGCACACTTAACAGGAGACATTCATGAACAGATATACAATTGGACATTTTATGCTGTAATACTAGCTCATCATCTGCCTTCTTCAGGCACCAAAACAGTTCAAGGAGGAGGCAGGCTAAGCCTCTGCTTATATATTTACCTGCCTTCGGTCTGCCTGGAGAGGTGGCGGTGGGGGGCGAGCGCTGTCACGATACAGCATCCTTAACCTTTCACACTGCACTTCTACAACAAGGAGCCGCTCCCCTAGAAGATCGCAAACAAAGCCAGCAACAATGTGCCTGTCAGACCTTCAGATGAGAATGGGGCCATTCACTTCACGGAGTCCTCCTAAACCATATTTTTAACCTCTGAGTGTGATTTCAAAGACCTCCAAGGTAGAATTAGCAAAAGACTTGCTAACTAGCGAAGTCAGATTGCGACATGTTGTTTCAGCTGTTTATTCATCCAGCGGTACCTTGGTTTAAGAACAGCCCTGTTTACAAACTATTCGGTTTACAAGCTCCGCAAAACCAAAAGTAGTTTCCTGGTTTGTGAACTTTACCTCGGTCTAAGAACAGAAGTCGAACAGTGGAAGGGCACCAGCAGTGGAAGGCCTTATCAGGGAAAGTGTGCCTCGGTTTAAGAACGGTTTCGGTTTAAGAACCGACTTCCAGAATGGATTAAGTTCGTAAACTGAGATACCACTGTATTAGTTTAATCCTGCCCTTCCTTCAAGGAGCTCAGGATGGCAAATGTGGGTTGTACCAAAAACTGCATTTCACCTTCAAAACCTCTCAGTAAGAAACTGAGCCAAGACCATCCAGTGGGCTTCAAGGCTGATACTCTAGCCCAGTGTTTCCCAACCTTTTTTGGGCAAAGGCACACTTCTTTCATGAAAAAAATCTCGAGGTACACCACCATTAGAAAATGTTAAAAAATTTAACTGTGTGCCTATATTGACTATATAAAAAGTACAGTGGTGCCTCGCAAGACGAAATTAATTCGTTCCGCAAGTCTCTTCGTCTTGCGAGTTTTTCGTCTTGCGATGCACGGTTTCCCATAGGAATGCATTGAAAATCAATTAATGCGTTCCTAGGGAAACCGCCTTCAGACCAGGTCCGGGGACAGTCTGTCCCCTGACCTCTTCTGAAGGCTGGGGGGGGACGGGGACAAGGGCTTTTCTTCCCACTGCCAGCCTTCAGAAGGCTGTTCTGAAGGCTGGCGGTGGGAAGAAAAGCCCTTCTTCCCACCTCCCGCCCCGCAAGCTCCGGGGACAGGAGGGCTTTGCTGCCGACCGCCAGCATTTTAAAAGCCCCTGCTGTCCCGGGGCGATTTTAAAATGCTGGCGGGCGGGAGCAAAGTCTCCGCTGCCCCGAGGAGATTTTAAAATGCTGGGGGTCGGCAGCGAACGCTTCGCTCCCGCCCGCCAGCATTTTAAGATCGCCCGGGGCAGCGGAGAAGTCTCCGCTGTCCCGGGAAGGCAGGCGGGGGGAGCAAAGACTTTTGCCCCCGCCTGCCTTCAGAAGAGGTCCAGGACCTCGTTCCGATGCCCGGCGGCGGGGGGAGAGGTTCCCGCCCCACCGCCCGGCATCGGGGCATCGTTCCGATGCCCGGCGGCGGGGTGCGAGGTTCCCGCCCCACCGCCCCGCTTCGGAGCACCGGGAGAAGCGATCTCCCCGCAGCCCCTTGCTTCAAAAGAGGTCCGGGGGCAGCGGGAAAGAAGCGCTGCACTTCCCGCTGCCCCCGGACCTCTTTTGAAGCAAGGGGCTGCGGGGAGATCGCTTCTCCCCGCAAAGCCTTGCTTCAAAAGAGGTCCGGGGGCAGCGCGAAGCGCTTCCCGCTGTCCCCGGACCTCTTTTGAAGCAAGGGGCGGTGGGGAGAAGCGATCTCGGGCGCCGCGGCGCGCAGGCGCACTGCTCGCTCCTCTTTCCGCGCAGGCGCCTTCTCTCGCTCTTTCGCCTCCTTTTCTTTCTCTCTCGATGGTCCGCCTACAAAGGAGCGAGGGAGGCGCCCGCCATGTTTGGATTTGCATCCAGCAGGAGATGCCGCCGCCGCCCCGCCTCTCCCGCCTCCCTCCCACGGCACACCAGGCAAGGTCTCACGGCACACCAGTGTGCCGCGGAACACCGGTTGGGAAACACTGCTCTAGCCAATATACAACATGGACTTCCCAGTTAGATTATACTTCTGCCCCTTTCGCAGTAGATGGTAAAGGTAGAGGGACCCCTGACCATTAGGTCCAGACGTGGCCAACTCTGGGGTTGCGGCGCTCATCTCGCTTTATTGGCCGAGGGAGCCAGCGTACAGCTTCCAGGTCATGAGGCCAGCATGACGAACCAAAGCAGCACACAGAAACGCCATTTACCTTCCAACCGGAGCGGTACCTATTTATCTACTTGCACTTTGACGTGCTTTTGAACTGCTAGGTTGGCATGAGCAGGGACCGAGCAACAGGAACTCATCCCATACCGGGGATTCAAACCGCCGACCTTCTTATCAGCAAGTCCTAGGCTCTGTGGTTTAACCCACATCGCCACCCGCATCCCAGTCGCAGTAGATGATGGATAGCTTATTTCAGCAGTGAGCTACTGGTAGCTTATGGACTCAAACTGGCTTCCAGATGGCAGCTGGTTGGGCTATCATGCTCTTCAGGGGGGTAAAGTGAACCCTTTAAGCGCCATCTGGCTGTAAGAAGGAGGAGAAACTGAGAAATGCTTGCTGCCTGGCATCCTCTTTTTCTCCCTTCAGAACAGACCGCACAGCTGTCAGATGTAATTAATTAATTAATTAATTAAGTAGGGCCACTTCTGGGGTGAAGATGTAGCCACTTGCCCTGCTCCAGACTGGTCAAACCTAGTTGCCAACCTTATTTCAATCAAACTGTGGGCGCAATCTACAGCAAAAACACACACTGTATCTTAAATATGGGCCAAGCTCATTGCTGCATTAAGTAAGACGGAGTTCCTACCAGGGCTGCATTCCTGGGCAACGTGGTTGAGGACTTCCACAGCAGCTGGACACTGCTGGATGAATTCTTCACAGAAGGAGCTATCCTCCAGCAACTGTGCCATCACCAGGCATGCTCTTGGGAGACAGGGCAGAGGAGGAGACAAAAAGGACAACAAGGATTGAAAAATCCTGCCAGAACATGCACGAGATTACACAGATTGCATTGCTGGCAGATCCCTTCTGTGTTGCTGGCAGAAACAAGTGTCTTGGGGAAAATAATCCCTTGCCTGCTAGTTAGGACTACTGGTTTTCGTTGTTCATTAGGTCTCACTGGGCTTTTTGAGATAAAGAAAGTGATGGGAAAACCTTCCTGCAAAGAAATCAGAACGAATGCTCAGCACAGGCAACAACCGATTAGGCCGGGGAAAATATTCCTGACCCCCGCGTACATCAGCAGAGGGAGCATAAGCCTACCCCACCCTGATATGCCCTGCCTCCTTTTCCGGCAACCTCCAGGTTGCCACGTTGCGAGTGTGCGCTGTCAAACGTCAATTGGATGCATGTAAATCAGTCGTTGCCTGCATACAGTTGTTACCCTCCTTGCAAACTTTATGCAAACAAATCAGAATAAGTGCTCAATGAACAGGTTGCCTGAAAGTGGCACAAGTCCTTTCAGTATAGCCATGCACTGTATCCAGTGGATATGTTTGCTGTTTGCTGAATAAAGGGTGAAGACAGACATAACGTAGAGCAGTGAGTGATCTGGAAGTGCACTTGCGGTGCACAGCTGAGATGCACTTTTCCTCTCTAGGCCAGAGCTCCAAAAAAATCTGGTTCTACAATAGGAAGCCTCCTAACCATGATACTGACGGGCTGCCCTCTGCAATGTCGCCATGGAGCAGCTTTGCCCTTCTTTGCTATAATATTCTATATAAAATTTAAAATATTGTAGGCTGCTTTCTAGGCAAATGTCTATCCCAAGGAACTTACAATTAATAAAGTAATGAATCAATTACTAAGTGTTCATTTTACACTTTTAATAATAAATAGGCAGAGTGGAGCTCATCAGATTCACCATGAGCTCTGTCTTCTCTATCTGTCTTCACCCCGTATCCACTTCACTTCTGAGGTGCCATAAGCCCTCTTTTTCCAGGACATGTCCCTTTTTCATGGGTAGAGGCGTCATAGCGATCCATAGTTAAAAGCAGAAGTCTGCATTTGTGTCCTCTTTTCTGCTCTTCAAAATATGGCAACCCTACAGTTCCAACCCACCTAGCAAAGCACCCAGCCCTTCGTGGTACCTGCCTCCCATCCACAGCTCAACCACTGCCGGAACCGCCACCACTCACCTGGTTCTAATTTCAGCAAGGAGTCGGACCACTGCCATTACTGGAGTTGAGCCATCTCCTGTTGCAGGAAGTGAGGTATAAATAGAGAGACTTCCCTCCTGAGGAAGCAACATGGACTGGACTGCCTGTACTACCTTCTCAGTAATGGACAGTTTATGGAGAGGCAATGCCTGGTGGTGGAGGAGGAGGGGGCACGGTAAAAAGTTAAATTCAAATTGTTAGTTTATGGGAAATGAGGGAATTACCTGGAGTTATATAGCCTCATTATTACATCGTCACAAAAACACACTGCACCATTTAAAAAGTAACAAACCAAGAAGAAAATGGCAAGATAGCCACAAAAGCTCAATGATTTCCATTATATATCACTGGAATAAAACTTTCAAACTGCCTACCTTACAGAATGCCCAAACTGCCCCATGTCAGCTTTTCAAAACAACAACAACCCGCTCATGAAGTGCCCCCTCTAAAAAGCTGCTCAGATTTTAAACTGCAGCTTGAATTTGACAATTCAGTCCTATAGCCTTGCATGCAACAACTCACCCAGTAGCTATTTGTGACAAATAATCTCATGCAGGGAAGTAAGAGGGCTAGCAGAAAATGAATGTGTCTCTGTCCCATTCTCCAGCATCCCACACAGGTTTCTGTGCTGGCCACAGAGGAAGGGAAGCCTATCCTTTCTCCCCCAGCCCACTTCGTATGAAGCAATTGCAAATCCACAACTAACTGAGGCTAGTTTCCTATGTTCCCATGGTGACCACAGATGAGAAGGCTTCTCTTGAAGCTACTGGTCTCTATAGCAGGGTAGTAAAATAAAACTGCAGGCCAGCAACTTTTGTCGGCTTATTTACACGGTTGAAGTATTACGCTCAGCGTTGGATTTTAAAATGACCTTACCTCTGATCTTGGAACACAGAGCCTAGATAATGGAATAGTTAAAATGTCTGATGCTTGGGAGGTCTTTCTACAGTCTATACTGGTAGGCGGAAATTTGACCGTTGCTATACCTTCCTGTTCATTAATAGATGCCACCACTCCAATGCTTCCTGCTATTCCCCTACCCAAAACCTATTGAAAAGAGAAAGAGGGAACAGTCAGGAATGAAGGTTAGATTTATTTGGGGCTATAAATAAGTCACTGCTATGGATGAAGCAATAAACCTAGCGCACGGCACAGAGGAACATGGCAGCCATAACAGAAAGAATGGCAGTGTTTTATATCCTCAAACAGAAGCTTTGCCACTGATTTGCAGAACAGAGAGTGGGGTGAGGAATTAAAGGGCGCACGGCCAGTCACCTGCACTTCAGAGCCAATTTTGATCGTCTCTTTGAAGCCACCAAGAGCACAAAGAGCAGCGACTGCCTGGCGAGCGATCCTTTGAAGCTTGGCGAGTTTCCTTCCGCTGCTGCTGCCATTCTCCAGGATGCTTTCTGCATATTTTCCCAGCTGAGGAATATACATCAGAGCACGCGAAAGGACCTGAGGGAGTATGGGAGAAATACACACAAACTTTATTTTTCTAATATATAAATATAAAATTTTAAAAATTGTCCAGTAGCACCTTAAAGGTAAAGGTAAAGGTACCCCTGCCCGTACGGGCCAGTCTTGACAGACTCTGGGGTTGTGCGCCCATCTCACTTAAGAGGCCAGGGGCCAGCGCTGTCCGGAGACACTTCCTGGTCACGTGGCCAGCGTGACAAAGCTGCATCTGGCGAGCCAGAGCCGCACACGGAAACGCCGTTTACCTTCCCGCTATTAAGCTGTCCCTATTTATCTACTTGCACCTGGGGGTGCTTTCGAACTGCTAGGTTGGCAGGCGCTGGGACCGAGCAACGGGAGCGCACCCCGCCGCGGGGATTCGAACCGCCGACCTTTCGATCGGCAAGCCCTAGGCGCTGAGGCTTTTACCCACAGTGCCACCCGCGTCCCGGGTAGCACCTTAGAGACCAACTAAGTTTGTATAAGCTTTTGTGTATAAGCTTTTATTTTTCTAGAAAGGGGTTTGGCTAGGGAAAGCAAATGGAAAACAAGGACAGGGGTAGGGGTGTGGTGTGGAGAAGTGGTCAATTTCAGCCTTTGACAACTTGTAGTATCCTTGATACTGGATTCACTCCAATATTTTGCGGTAGGCCCTACCTTTGCATAATTGCTTTCTTCTGACTGAATTCCAGGTGACTTTTTATGCTTACAGTAAAAGGCCATGTTCCAGTTTGGGCAAGTGACTTCCCAACTTTCATGTCCACACCCAAGAAGCTAAGGATCCTCCTCTGACTTACTTTTTCAGCTGTGGTTGTCCATATCTGAGCTGCATTGGATTCTGGTGCCATGAGCAAGCTGTGGAGCAAAGCAATCACCTCTGCCGCCATGCTGTTTGCTACATGGCCACTGATGAAGGGCCTCACAGGGTCAGTTCTGTTGAGAAAAATCAATGGTGGGCTGTAAGTTGCTAATCCACCCCTGCCAGGCCCAAATAACTCTTTGATTAGCAAGTGTGGGTGAAACCAAGTGGATGACAGTAGTGGAAAGATCTGGCTCCATGTCATCTTTGCCTGCAGCAGAACCTCAAGCAGAACCCTCAAGGCCTCTCTGCCCGGCCCCACATTTTACCAGCCCTACTCCATTACCCCCTCCGTTGCCTTTTTCTGGCAGGAAAGTGTCCTTGAACTGTGATAACGCTTTCCTGGATAAAGGATGGAGACATGGACGTGCATGTCAGAAACATAAAGCAAGTCAGAAACCTTCAACATTTGCGTGGGTAGAATATGATGCACTGTACAAAGGTAAGACCACCCACTTTTGCCTGTGGCCCCGAGCACCACTGGGATGCAACCTCTGGAAGGTTGCCCACAACGGATTGTGGCCCACACAGCCTGAAAGAGGTTTCCTACCTCTGGTCTAGTAAAGTAAAGGGACCCCTGACCATTAGGTCCAGTTGTGACCGACTCTGGGGTTGCAGCGCTCATCTCGCTTTATTGGCCGAGGGAGCCGGCATACAGCTTCCGGGTCATGTGGCCAGCATGACTAAGCCGCTTCTGACGAATCAGAGCAGCACACGGAAACGCTGTTTACCTTCCTGCTGGAGTGGTACCTATTTATCTAACTGCACTTTGATGTGCTTTCGAACTGCTAGGTTGGCAGGAGCAGGGACCGAGCAACGGGAGCTCACCCCGTCACGGGGATTCGAACTGCCGACCTTCTGATCGGCAAGTCCTAGGCTCTGTGGTTTAACTCACAGTGCCACCCGCTTCCCATACCTCTGGTCTACAGGGAAGCTAACTAGGGGTCAGAGTGACCTTTGATTAGACAAACCAATTGTGTGGCTGAGATTATGGCTGTTAAGACCTTTGACTTACAAAAAAGATGACTGTGTATGAGACCTTGGTGCTTGGAAAAAAATGAAGAGGAGAAAAGCCTTGTAAGTTGATAAAAAGGATGGGAGAGGTCTCATTAGTGGATAAAGAAGGTGAGAAATACCTTGTTTAGTGACTCAGCAGCTGATAAAGCCATAAGACGAAAGCAGCAATGGCATGCGCTTTTGAGGAAATGCTGAAATGGGATGTGCTTATAACTAGTTTGGAGAACTTACAAGAATATTTAAGTTTCTCCCTAGCAGAGTTTGAGCAAACAGGGAGAATAGAAAAGTCCTATGCCCACCTTTTTGTGACCATCTCTAAGCATAGCTGTCAACTTTCAGATTTGAAAATAGGGGATCAGGAGCCTCGAAAATAAGGGATCAGCAGCCTCACCTGTCCCGGGGACAGTCTACGGGATATCTAACAATCCGGGATAGCAGCGGGAAGCAGCGGGAAACGGCGCTGGAATAAGGGAATTTCCCGCAAAAAAAGGGAAGGTTGACAGCTATGTCTCTAAGCAACATAGATATATGCCTGTCCCCGCTTAAGCCTAGGGTGGAAGAGTACAGTACACTTCCACTCTACATCAGGGTATTCTGGACACCAGCAGAGATTCTGTACCTGGCAAGCTCTGAGTTCCGCTCCCTGCAAATGGAGATTTGTGCTGTTTTCTTTTTGTCCCCAGTTGACAGGCCACTAGTGCTTTCGGGACTGACCGTTTCTACCGGTGGCCCCACGCTCACAATCAATCCAGACTGTGCCCACTTGGTGGCCTTCCGCAAAGCGGCAGCTGCTTCCTCTGTGATCACTTCACAGCAACCACTCTGAAAAAGAAAGAAGCTCTTTTGCAACTCACACAGTATTTGGAATGCACGGGCCAATGCCATTTACCCTAAAGTTAACTATCACTAGAAATCCCTCTTTTTCTAGTCCTGCAGGCTAACTACCAAAGCATCAATTGGCAAGCCACATCTTCTTGCTGGGGGAAAAATTGTAATTATTATTTTCACTCTTGCAAAGCAGATTAAGCTATTCACACAATTAATTTATTTTGCCCTTACTTTGGTCATATCTCGATCCATCTTAACCACCTTCTCCATATTGGCTCCTGTTCCAAGGCGAAATGGCCGACCTTCTGAGCTACTACAAAGGGAAGGATAAAACACAGAATAAATGTTGGCTGCAGCATTCAGATTTCTTAACTGCGCTCCACAGAGTTCAAATTACCTCAGCAATGGCTGAAGCACTTCATGAGATGACTGGTCTTCCCGCTTATGTATGAAAATGGAAAGTTTGCCATCCACAGCCTCACTCTCTTCTCCTGGATCTTTGTCTCCTTTAAGGGAACCTTTTGGGCTGGCTTTTGTCAATGAAGTATCAGGTTCAGAAGCAGTTGGAGAAAGAACCGTCTGACATCCTGCAAGCGAGGAAAACAAGCTTTAAGCAATAGCTGTAAACACATTCTATACCTTTTCTGGTAGTATACAAATACTAAAGAAATTTAATTCAATTCATAGTTTGCCCTATACCAAGCTACAGAAATGGGCAAGATAATCACATAACTCCTAGCTACAATGGTGAGACCATCTATTGTCCTAATCCTGAAGTATCTCAGGCTTCCAAAGGTCAGTTTGAAAAAAAAATGTCTCACGCTGATTCCAAAGGGTGTAGGCTTGGTCTATAGATATGCATATGCAGCAAAATGTGATGGCAGAGTCCTGCTTGGACTGTAATACCGGTACTTTAAACTGCAAACAGGAATATTGAGACACTAACACCAACTCTCCACAATCGCCTAGGTCAGACATAAACATCTAAGTTTTGAGAAGTTTAGCTAGCTCCTGAGACTCCTTTCCCAGTTCTGATCTTTTGCTACGTTAAACCACAGAGCATTGGAAGAGGGAAAAGAAAGCCTTGCTAGTTTTTCCTGGCACATGGTTTTTACTTCAAAGAACATTCAAAAGTGGCATTTCTGTCTGCAGGAAAATCATTTCATGGTGGCGTCTTAAGATCCACTGCACTGGAGAACAATCTTGCAGCATGAAATGGTCCTGTCCTGTCCTAAGGATATTGCATGTGCAAACTGACACTTACAATTTGAGCAATAGAGGTTTCTCTGGGGAAGAAAAGCCCAGACTTGTCGTCCAGCTACTGGGAGCATCTCTCTGAAAAGCCTTGAGGTCCAGGCTAAGCACATATATGGGAGGCTTGAGACAAGACTCCAAGGCAACCTTAAAGGCTGAGCTGGAACACAGGGGTGGAAGTGGCCTGTAGCATCTGCTGGTCCAGACCCCCAAAAAGGCTATGGGAGATCAGGGCAGACAATGGAAGTACTGAGGCAACGTGCTTCTGTGACCCACCCCTGCAACGTTTTGTGGAGGTTTCCAAGCTGTTATAAAAGGAGGATCACAAAAGTGAAAGACGCTCCCAGAATTCTCATGCAGCAATGATTAGTTTCTCAAGATCTTGAGCATTCCCTACCTGGTACCACGTAATCAGCCAGTTTTGCTAAGAGCAGGGAGGCAATTTTAGAAGCTGGGTCACTGGGGTCATCCTGCTCACTGTTTAGGGAGGGCACAGAGTAACTCCAGGGTGGCAATTCGACATTCCCACAGTCCTCAACACTCATGAGTGGAAGAGCAGCACGGCAGAGTTGAAGGATGATGAGGACCAGCTTTGGAGAGGGACGCTGGTCCAAGAGCAGAGAGAGAAGTTTGGATACACAGGCTGGTTGGCTTAGGATTGCTTTGCCAATGTGACTCCTGAAAGAAGACAAACACCAACAGCTTTGAATGCATTTTTTTTAAAAAAATCTATGTCTGTCTGTCTGTCTGTCTGTCTGTCTGTCTAGAACCTACCCTTTTCAATTCTCTGGCACCCTATCTGCATAACCTAGTAATTCTAAAGTATAGATGCACCTTTTCTCTCGCAATATTGAATGCATTGCCCTCGGTTATACCTGAGGGACGATTCCAACAGATTCCACACGAAAAACACTAATGTCCCTGTGGAGATGGCAGTACTGAATCGGTGGCGCATGCCCTTCTGGCTTGCACTCTTTATAAAGACTTGAGGAATGAGGTTATCACCCCTCTTTTATTGTCCATTCCGGGTCACCCAGCCACTGCCACAGTGTCCTTTCTCTTGGCAGATCAAGATGAGCAGGTGACAGCAAAGGTTGCAAGGTTTTTAGCTGGGGCAATTAGAATAAGATCCACTATTTGACTATTGATTCAAAACCCTAAACTGTATTTTATAGAACTGACTTTTTACTTCTTTGTATATCGTGTTGTTGTTTTATTGCTATGGCCAATGGCTGACGCAAATATTCACACACACACACACACACACACACACACACACAGTGGTATCTCTGAATGCGAACGGGATCCGTTCCGGAACCCCGTTTGCATTCTGAAGCGAACGCAACCCACGTCTGCACGTGCGCGGGTCGCGATTCGCCGCTTCCACGCATGCGCATGACATCATTTTGAGCATCTGCTCATGAGCGAGTGGCGAAACCCGGAAGTAACATGCTCTGTTGCTTCCGGGTCACCGTGGAGCGTAACCTGAAAACGCTCAACCTGAAGCACATTTAACCCAAGGTATGACTTGAAACAAAATCAGGTGAAAGCAGGATGTTCTATACAACTTGGGTTCCAAGCCTGGCAAAATTGTTCTAAGTGATTTCTCAACTGGAGAGTAGAAACAGAGCTAAAAAGACTAGAAGCAATGCATCTTCAATCAGGGAACGATTGTGAACTGCAACCATTTATTTGGGATGTGTTTTAGCTATTGCTGGGATTAACAGTGGGTTTCTTTGGCTTTTTGTTTAAAATGACTCTTTGGGGGCCAAATTACAAGGCAACCTTTTCCACTTTCCATGGAAAAAGGCAGGAGGACAGCTCTCACAACAACACAGCTTTGGACAAAATAAAAGACATTGAAATTGGCTGAGTCATTTTAAACAACAAAACCTTCCCTATTACTTCCCGCAAAATTCAAGGGTCACAACAAGATTGCAGAGTCAACTCAAATTAACCTTCCTACTTACATTAATGACACAACATACTAAGAAGAAAATGTGCTACAGGAAACTGTGGGTGTTAGATTCTGCCACCCAAATGGATTTTGGTCCAGTAGCATAGCATACAGTGGTACCTCGGGTTAAGTACTTAATTCATTCCGGAGGTCCGTTCTTAACCTGAAACTGTTCTTAACCTGAGGTACCACTTTAGCTAATGGGGCCTCCCGTTGCTGCCACGCAGCCGGAGCACGATTTCTGTTCTCATCCTGAAGCAAAGTTCTTAACCCGAGGTACTGGGTTAGCGGAGTCTGTAACCTGAAGCGCATTGTAACCTGAAGGAGAATAAAGGAGGACCTTTATTCTGCCTCCCTACTTCCAGCTACTCTCTGAAGATTGGAGAAAGTACCCTCTTAAGAATACAGTGGTACCTCTGGTTACGTACTTAATTTGTTCCGGAGGTGCGTTCTTAACCTGAAACTGTTCTTAACCTGAAGCACCACTTTAGCTAATGGGGTCTCCTGCTGCCACTGTGCCGCTGCTGCATGATTTCTGTTCTCATCCTGAAGCAAAGTTCTTAACCCAAGGTACTATTTCTGGGTTAGCAGAGTCTGTAACCTGAAGCGTATGTAACCTGAAGCGTATGTAACCCGAGGTACCCTGTATCAAGCTGCTCAAATATACTTGATTTATGATTCACACAAAAATTTCAATAGTTTGTTTTTTTTACTCCAAAGCTCTGCCACCAACATTACTAAAACAAGTTCATTCTAGTCTAAAGTGTGAGCCACAGACCAAGAATTCGGCCATACCTAGACAGATCATTCAGGAGACTGAGCACATCCTGCAGGGCATCATTCCCAGCTGCCTGGTTGCCACAGCACTCTGTGGCACGTGCCAGGTGGTTGGTTAAGAGACTGGAGACCTGGCGAGCCAAACCGGAGTGCACAGCCTCAGTTGATCCGCCTGCAAAAGGAATATAAATGGGATCATAGTTGATGAGATCCAACTAAAACACACTGAAAAGCTATTAGAAAAAGCAGAACACCTATAATGAAAAATGTAGATTGGAGGTTGTAGAAACATTTATTGATTTATAAAAGTACTTAAATACCACCCACTGATAAAATATCAGGTGGTGTACAGCAACATTAAAAAAACAAAAAAGCAGTATAGTCCTGAGTGGGCCTTTTAGACATTTTTGTTGGGTTTGGGGTTGTGAAACTTGAGTTATAAGATGGTTGCTTTTGATTTAGATGCTCTCCTGCATAGGAAAGTCAAAAGTCCACAGGAGAATTAGAAGTATAATAGGATGTTTTGCTCAGGAAGTTATGCACAGGAATGTCAAAAGTTCAGAGTCTGGCAGCCAAGGAGAAAAATAAGCATAAGAGAGTCTATATCCTGATTAGCTAAAAGGGAGTGAGGTGGGGAGTGATAATGCTGTACAGAAGTCAGTCTAGAAACTAGTCTGAAAAAGTTGAAGAGTCAGAAACTTGAAAAAGTGAAGAGCTGTAAAAGGGATGAGATGCTTTACAGGCATGGCCAAACTTGGCCCTCCAGCTGTTTTGGGACTACAACTTCCATCATCCCTAGCTAACAGGACCAGTGGTCAGGGATGATGGGAACTGTAGTCCCAGCTGGAGGGCCAAGTTTGGCCATGCCTGCTTTAAGAGAGCTGCAACATTGGAAAATGAGAGTGTAGATGGACAATGAAGCAAAAAGCAGCCAGGGGAGTTTTACACTAAGTTATTGCCACTGAGCAATCAGTTCAACCAAAAGCTTCCGTATCTCTTTACTGCACAAATATGTTGTCAAGCATCTTAGTTCACATAACCAGGGCCAGGCCTGCAAGCCCCTACCTTCCTCTTTCTCCCATTCGACACAACGGTTGGCTAGCACTTGGAATGCAGCCCAAGCCATGGTGGCCACTTTCTGCTTCTTTGTTTGCTTCTCATTGGAGCTGGATTCGATCACGCTGCTTAAGCTGCACAAGCGATCCATCAGCTGGACGAGGCCACTCCGCACCAGGCACTTCTCTTCACTCCTGCCCAGAAACATGAACCACGACAGTGGGGTGACAGTAACATTTTAGCCCTCTTAATACATGCCCGAGTTGAAACCACATAACAAATATACAGTGTTTGTCAATCTCATTTCCTGCTTTGCTGCTGTATATAATACCATGGTGTCTTGTGCTTAACTATTTTCATTGTTCTAATTATATTCTGAATGCTGAGTCCCATGGTGAAGCTATGGCCAGAAAGAAGAGCAAGATCTTTAACTATCTATAGGCAAATTTGGACATAAAAACTGATACAGGCTGCCTTGGCATTCTCAATACAATGTGAAGTTGCTCTAGCCCTTTTCACACTAGGGCTCTTTAGAGCTACTAAGGCATTGCTCTTCCACAAGCATCTAGAAACTGAATTACTGCTACAGTTCTACATAGCATTTAATGTATGTTCCCATATTCCCCATAATAATCCCAGCATGCCTATTCTCATAGGCAAGATTCTAATATGTTTATTCAGAGGTAAATTCCTTTCAGTTCAGTGGGACTTGGTGCTTTAAAAAAGTGTCAGTGTCTCCCTGTTTGGTGTGGTTTAAAGCAGTTTCTATTTCTCCCAGTCCCCCTTGATTAGTTTCTTCTTCAACCAGGTCAGAAAAGAACTAGTTTGGGGTGGGGGGAAGAACTAAAGGGCTGATATCTGGAAGAATCAGGAACTGCTCTAAACTGCATCAAAATGGGGAGACCTTTATGCCATATACCAGTAGTCAGACAATTGTTCCGTCCAGCTCAGTTACATTGACACCGATTGGAAACCTGGGGAGCCACTTCAAAACAGGACTCTTTCCCATCACTACCTGAATACACTGGTGATTGAATCTGGGACCTTTTGTGTGCAAAGCATGTGTTCTACCACTGAATACACCCTTCTCATAAAAAGGTAAAGGTACCCCTGCCCGTACGGGCCAGTCTTGACAGACTCTGGGGTTGTGCGCCCATCTCACTTAAGAGGCCGGGGGCCAGCGCTGTCCGGAGACACTTCCAGGTCACGTGGCCAGTGTGACAAAGCTGCATCTGGCAAGCCAGCGCAGCACACGGAAACGCTGTTTACCTTCCCGCCAGTAAGCGGTCCCTATTTATCTACTTGCACCCGGGGGTGCTTTCGAACTGCTAGGTTGGCAGGCGCTGGGACCGAGCAACGGGAGCGCACCCCGCCGCAGGGATTCGAACCGCTGACCTTTCGATCGGCAAGCCCTAGGTGCTGAGGCTTTTACCCACAGCGCCACCCGCGTCCCTACCCTTCTCATAATAACCAATTAAAGGGCTGATTTCAGAGAGACATTACTGAAATTGGCCTTTTAAGCATTTCCTATACAGTGGTTGTTGTTGTTTAGTCGTTTAGTCGTGTCCGACTCTTCGTGACCCCATGGACCAGAGCACGCCAGGCACTCCTGTCTTCCACCGCCTCCCGCAGTTTGGTCAGGCTCATGTTGGTAGCTTCGAGAACACTATCCAACCATCTCATCCTCTGTCGTCCCCTTCTCCTTGTGCCCTCCATCTTTCCCAACATCAGGGTCTTTTCCAGGGAGTCTTCTCTTCTCATGAGGTGGCCAAAGTATTGGAGCCTCAACTTCACGATCTGTCCTTCCAGTGAGCACTCAGGTCTGATTTCCTTAAGAATGGATGCGTTTGATCTTCTTGCAGTCCATGGGACTCTCAAGAGTCTCCTCCAGCACCATAATTCGAAAGCATCAATTCTTCGCCGATCAGCCTTCTTTATGGTCCAGCTCTCACTTCCATACATCACTACTGGGAAAACCATGGCTTTAACTATACGGACCTTTGTTGGTAAGGTGATGTCTCTACTTTTTAAGATGTTGTCTAGATTTGCCATCGCCTTTCTCCCAAGGAGCAGGCGTCTTTTAATTTCGTGACTGCTGTCACCATCTGCAGTGATCATGGAGCCCAAGAAAATAAAATCTCTCACTGCCTCCATTTCTTCCCCTTCTATTTGCCAGGAGGTGATGGGACCAGTGGCCATGATCTTCGTTTTTTTGATGTTGAGCTTCAGACCATATTTTGCGCTCTCCTCTTTCACCCTCATTAAAAGGTTCTTTAATTCCTCCTCACTTTCTGCCATCAAGGTTGTGTCATCTGCATATCTGAGGTTGTTGATATTTCTTCCGGCGATCTTAATTCCGGCTTGGGATTCATCCAGCCCAGCCTTTCGCATGATGAATTCTGCATATAAGTTAAATAAGCAGGGGGACAATATACAGCCTTGTCGTACTCCTTTCCCAATTTTGAACCAATCAGTTGTTCCATATCCAGTTCTAACTGTAGCTTCTTGTCCCACATAGAGATTTCTCAGGAGACAGATGAGGTGATCAGGCACTCCCATTTCTTTAAGAACTTGCCATAGTTTGCTGTGGTCAACACAGTCAAAGGCTTTTGCATAGTCAATGAAGCAGAAGTAGATGTCTTTCTGGAACTCTCTAGCTTTCTCCATAATCCAGCGCATGTTTGCAATTTGGTCTCTGGTTCCTCTGCCTCTTCTAAATCCAGCTTGCACTTCTGGGAGTTCTTGGTCCACATACTGCTTAAGCCTGCCTTGTAGAATTTTAAGCATAACCTTGCTAGCGTGTGAAATAAGTGCAATTGTGCGGTAGTTGGAGCATTCTGTGGCACTTCCCTTCTTTGGGATTGGGATGTAGACTGATCTTCTCCAATCTTCTGGCCACTGCTGAGTTTTCCAAATTTGCTGGCATATTGAGTGTAGCACCTTAACAGCATCATCTTTTAAAATTTTAAATAATTCAGCTGGAATATCATCACTTCCACTGGCCTTGTTATTAGCGATGCTTTCTAAGGCCCATTTGACTTCACTTTCCAGGATGTCTGGCTCAAGGTCAGCAACCACGCTACCTGGGGTATACGAGACATCAATTTCTTTCTGGTATAGTTCCTCTGTGTATTCTTGCCACCTCTTCTTGATGTCTTCTGCTTCTGTTAGGTCCTTTCCACTTTTGTCTTTTATTATGGAAATCTTTGTACAAAATGTTCCTTTCATATCTCCAATTTTCTTGAACAGATCTCTGGTTCTTCCCATTCTATTGTTTTCCTCTATTTCTTTGCATTGCTCGTTTAAGAAGGCCTTCTTGTCTCTCCTTGCTATTTTTTGGAAATCTGCATTCAATTTCCTGTATCTTTCACTATCTCCCTCGCATTTTGCTTGCCTTCTCTCCCCCGCTATTTGTAAGGCCTCGTTGGACAGCCACTTTGCTTTCTTGCATTTCCTTTTCATTGGGATGGTTTTAGTTGCTGCCTCTTGTATAATGTTACGAGCCTCCATCCATAGTTCTTCAGGCACTCTGTCCACCAAATCTAAATCCTTAAACCTGTTCCTCACTTCCACTGTGTATTCATAAGGGATTTGACTTAGATTGTATCTTACCGGCCCAGTGGTTTTTCCTACTTTCTTCAGTTTAAGCTTGAATTTTGCTATAAGAAGCTGATGATCTGAGCCACAGTCAGCTCCAGGTCTTGTTTTTGCTGACTGTATAGAGCTTCTCCATCTTTGGCTGCAGAGAATATAATCAATCTGATTTCGATGCTGCCCATCTGGTGATGTCCATGTGTAGAGTCGTCTCTTGTGTTGTTGGAAAAGCGTGTTTGTGATGACCAGCTTGTTCTCTTGACAGAACTCTATTAGCCTTTGCCCTGCTTCGTTTTGAACTCCAAGGCCAAACTTGCCAGTTGTTCCTTTTATCTCTTGACTCCCTACTTTAGCATTCCAATCCCCTATTATGAGCAGAACATCCTTCTTTGGTGTCATTTCTATAAGGTCTTGTAAGTCTTCATAGAATTGGTCAATTTCAGTTTCTTCAGCACCAGTAGTTGGTGCATAAACGTGGATTACTGTGATGTTAAAAGGTCTGCCTTGGATTCGTATCGAGATCATTCTATCATTTTTGAGATTGTATCCCAGTACAGCTTTCACCACTCTTTTGTTGACTATGAGGGCCACTCCATTTCTTTTATGGGTTTCTTGTCCACAGTAGTAGATATGATAGTCATCCGAACTGAATTCGCCCATTCCCGTCCATTTTAGTTCACTGATGCCCAAGATGTCAATATTTATTCTTGCCATCTCATTTTTGACCACATCCAACTTACCCAGGTTCATGGTTCTTACATTCCAGGTTCCTATGCAATATTTTTCTTTACAGCATTGGACTTTCCTTTCGCTTCCAGGCATATCCGCAACTGAGCGTCCTTTCGGCTTTGGCCCAGCCGCTTCATCAGCTCTGGATCTACTTGTACTTGTCCTCCGCTCTTCCCCAGTAGCATGTTGGACACCTTCCGACCTGAGGGGCTCATCTTCCAGCGTCATAACTTTTATATGCCTGTTGTCTTTGTCCATGGAGTTTTCTTGGCAGGGATACTGGAGTGGCTTGCCAGTTCCTGCTCCAGGTGGATCACGTTTGGTCAAAACTCTCCACTATGACCTGTCCATCTTGGGTGGCCCTGCACGGCATAGCTCATAGCTTCCCTGAGTTATTCAAGCCCCTTCGCCACGGCAAGGCAGTGATCCATACAGTGGTACCTCGGGTTAAGTACTTAATTCATTCCGGAGGTCCGTTCTTAGCCTGAAACTGTTCTTAACCTGAAGCACCACTTTAGCTAATGGGGCCTCCTGCTGCTGCTGCTGTGCCGCCGGAGCACAATTTCTGTTCTCATCCTGAAGCAAAGTTCTTAACCCGAGGTACTATTTCTGGGTTAGCGGAGTGTGTAACCTGAAGCGTATGTAACCTGAAGCGTATGTAACCCGAGGTACCACTGTAATCATTCCCTCCTGGTCAGCAGCACTGACGAAATCAATTTGTATTTACTTGTCTAACTTTTTATTAGCAAAACTGCACCTGATAAAAATATTACCAGTAATTCAAAATGAGATTGGGGGGAAACTCAGTTTGCGAAGACAAAATTCCAGCGGTGGGAGAAGGGGTGGCATAACAAAACATTCCAATGGCAGCAGTGCAACCAGAAAAGGAACACAGAAAGGTAAGGGAGGCATCGCCACCCACTTTTAAAAACCCTTCTCATGAACAATTGCAGGTTATTGGTAAAGCTTAATTTTGGACACGTTTCCTCATGTAACAGGATACTCTGCTCACAAGCTCTTCCACGGTGGGACATGCCTACCTGGTGTATGGTATTGTGCACAGCAGGCCAATGCTGTTTGCACATGCAATGGGGTACCGAGCGCAGAGTGCCACCACAGAGGTCATGGTCTCCCCAAAGGCTTCCTGAACTTGCTCCACCATCCCACCGCAGGTGAGTTCTTCAATTCTGTGGGAAGTTAAACAGTCAGGCCCTATTAAAACAGACTTTTCAAAAACATAAACTGCCCCCAAATCACTGGAGGATGCAAGTGTGAGGTGCGATGTAAGATAGAAGGGACTTTTTCGTATTGAACCAGCCATGCATTTTAGCAGCTTGCTGCAATTAATACCCACACCCTTGAAAAGAGCAAAACAAAATCCAATCTGAGAGATGGAAGAATAAAAAAAAAAGGCAGGGTGTCAGAGGCCTGTTAAATTACAGACTTATGCTGGTTTTTAAACAGCAATGGTCTTTCCTCAGGGAACCCTGCAGATTGGCAAGTTGGACTTACTGTGACATGTTGTTCTGGTCAATGCATTCAATAAGGGGGTGCCAATTATGACACAATTGCCTAAAGAATTTGTTCAGCTTTTCCCTGTTCCACCAGGCCTTTGGTCAGGGCGCAGCCTGACCCCCTCCTCTGGCAATCTGCACAGAATTTTGCTTGATGGTTGCCATTAATTTGATTTTAATTTGATTTAATTAATTTTATAATGAATGTTTTTAGAATGTTGGAATATTTTGATTGTTGTTAGCCGCCCTGAGCCCAGCTTCGGCTGGGGAGGGCGGGATATAAATAAAATTTATTATTATTATTATTATTATTTCAAATTTGTCAGAACCTTGGCTTTAGCAATCAATTTCAAGGCAGTCTAACCAACCACCACTCAAAGGTGTCCCTGTGATACGGTCTCATGCCACGAGCAGTGGTATTTGGGCCATCTCCAGTGTTTGGGCCATCTTCAAGTCTGTTTCTGAAGATAAGGCTTAGTGTCCCCCCCCCCCCCAACAATCCACATTCCCTCTCCAGGGAATGTGAGCCCTCTCCAGATGTGAGTCTCTGAAGGGATCTTACCGGGGGCCTCCTTGAAGCACCATTGTGACTGGACCCACAAGATGCGTCACACCACCAACACGAACAGCTGCTGTCAGGAGCTCTCGCATGTGCACCAGGGCCTGTTTTCTAGTGTTTCCACGGCGCCACCGAGTCTGAGCAGCTAATAGGAAACTGCTGCTCGACACCTATGAGAAAGGGATGGGTGAATCCTGTGACGTTGCCGCTGAGCAATGTTTCTGTTTGTGATGGCTGGCTGGTTCAGAGCGTACCATCTTCCTTGAAGCATGCAAAGTGAGGGTTACTAATAAAAAGTTGCATGTAGTGCAGGGGTTGCCAATGAAGCACTGTGGATGCCAGCGTGCTAAGGTGCCCACAAGTCTCAGTAAATATCCCTTCAAAAAGCCACAATGCACAAGTGGCCGTTTACTCTTCCTGCTCAATTCCTGGCTTGCACTATGTCCCCTTAAACATGCCCACAGTTCACTGGATGCCAAAACTAGACCCCTGCCACTCCTTCCATTCTGAACAGGATTTAGGGTTAATAGCTAAATTTATATTGTAGTCCTACACACTTCTGAAATCAGGTCTCAGTCTCTGGCATCTCCAGCTAAGAGGATCTCAGACAGCACATCTGAGACATTCCCAGTTAAAAGTAGACCAATGGCATTAGTATAATGCAGCTTCAGACGTATAATGACTTTCGACAATGCAGATGGGTAGCCGTGTTGGTCTGCCATAGTCAAAACAAAAAAAATTCCTTCCAGTAGCACCTTAAAGACCAACTAAGTTAGTTCTTGGTATGAGCTTTCGTGTGCATGCACACTTCTTCAGATACCATTTCTTCAGGTATCTGAAGAAGTGTGCATGCACACGAAAGCTCATACCAAGAACTAACTTAGTTGGTCTTTAAGGTGCTACTGGAAGGAATTTTTTTTGTTTTGACTTTCGACAATGTGAGTCTTTCTACAAGGTTTCTACAAACCCTGTCACCTGAAGTTCAGTAGGTGGTGGATGAGGAATGGGGTCTCTTGGTCATGATGTCCCATTTATGGAATAGTCTTTCTCAGAAAAGTTCACCTGGTAATAATGTTGGTATCTTTTTGGTGCCAGGCAAATACTTTTTAAATCTGCTTGGTCATCCCAGCACATTATGTAGCTGGTCAAGCATGCTTTTCATGGCTTGCTGGATTTTGAAGATTTGTTGATTCTTCGCTGCTATTGCTTTTACCTAGCGTTCTATTTTCATGTGTTTGTTGCTTTTATTCTATACAGACCTAGGAGACGTTGTTTTGCTGCAGAGCATGCACAGGTATGAGAATTCATGCTCTTTGACTGCAACACAGTCTGATAGGCACACTAACTTCTGTCACTGGCATGACTTACTGCTTGATCAGGATTGGTCCCGATGAAAGCAAACAGCTGCCCCAGCAAGACACTATAGGTGGGCTTGTCTCGGCTGTCCTCAATGGTGAGAGACTGAAGAAGAGTAAAAGAGCTGCTTCTGTGACTAGTCACATGGCGCCGCCTACAGAGAGGAAAAACAGACCTTATTAGGGAGATTCAGTCACCTCCAATTACACTGAGAGGGTAACGAAACACTGGCTGAACTTAAAGCAAGTGAGAGACAACATATACCTCTGGCTTGACCTCGTGAACTCTAGGTCATCATTTGCAATCATTTCAAGATCAGATGGTGCTGACATACTGCGGAGGAAAACAGGCTGGCGAACAGCATGGGATATCACCTTTGTTTCTGACGCTGATTTGCAAGCTGTAACGTTAAGGGAATAGAGCGAAGCCTTTATTGTTATTGCTGCTGCTACTACTATTTCTATACCTCTCTTTATCCAAAGATCCCAGGGCTGTGTACATTAAGAACGTAATTTATGCAGCATAATAATAAAATAATCATAATAACAGTCCCTACCCCCAACCCCACATTTAAAGAGAAATGCTTTTGCCTGGCACCTAAAGACATGTAATAATGGTGCCACCACAGAAAAGGCCCGATCCTGGGCTGTCGCCCTCTGAACCTCCCAAGAGAGTGGGGATATAGAGAAGAACCTCGGATGACAAACACAGGTTCCGTGTCAGTTTATATGCGGAGAGGTAAGGTTTTATAGGTCAGCACCAGCAACGTTGAATTGGCAGCCAGTGCAGCCCGGTCAGGATTGGAGTTATATAGTAAAACAGTTTCGTTCTGGTGAGCAACCTGGCTGTCAAATTTTGCACCAGCGCCATGTATAACAATTGCAGTAAGCCAACATAGAGGTTGCCAGAAAGTCAGGCTATCCCTGTCCAGATAGGGGTACAGCCGGGCCACCAGCTGAAGCTGATGGAAGGCACTCTGCGCCACTGAGACCACCTGGGTCTCAAGCGACAGTAATGGATCCAGGAGCACCCACAAGCTATGTACCTACTGCATATAATCCCCCCAACCCCGCTCCAAATGAAGTGACATATGATTAGCAGAAACAAAGACAGGTTGATTAATAAACGCTTATATCGGCTGGGACTACTGTTAATATGTTATACATCTCTCTGTCCTTTGTAAATTCAATTTTCTTTTTATTGTGGCATGTTATATTTACATTTAGGAGATGAAGCAGAATTAAATGGAGTAAGAAAAGGGAGGAGAGCCCACAACACTTTCCTCCTATCCCTTAAAAACATTGCTGCTGCTTTCTTCTTGCTTCCTACTTTCATTGCTGAGTTTCTACTCTTAAGCAGCTTGTAAATTGCAGGAAACACTGCACTGAGAGCATCTTTCGCTTTAAGACATCAGATTCTTTTCTTTGGCCACTATCCTTACCTGGTGTCTCTGCAGGTGTGCCGGATATACTTCTGGTAAGCCCAGACTGTGCAGCAATGGTGACATGCAAGAGCAGCTCTGCTCGGTTCATCAGGCTCTTGACCAGTGTTTTTGTTTTACCCATGGGATGCAAAGGCTTCTGAAGCAGAGAGTTCACTTCTTGGAAGAATTTCTCCCTAAAAAGCAGTGAAATTAAATCCCACACAGGTCAGATGTCCATTAGATCTTCAGAAACACGTTGGGAGAGAACATGCAATGCTATTCAAATCTGAGGTTGCATTAGGAGAAAACCTGGATATTGGAAACCTCAGACTGGAACTTACAAATGTACCAGTCCACATGTACCAATCAACTAAACCGCCCAAATAAAGAGAACAGAATCTCTACGGAATTCAGCAGCCACACTAACCTGAGTGAGAGAACCATATTCTCGAGATCACTTCCATCAAAAGAAATCTCTTTCATTGAACACAAAAGCTCCAATTCTTTCATTTTGCTCTAGAGAGAAGGGGGAAATATACTGAAAAGGGAGGCCAGATATTGCATTTTTAGGTTGTATAGTACCTTGCGATATTTTACAGGAAAGCATTGTTATTAATTTTTAATCAATAAATAGAATAGAATATATCTGATTCAGGAGATAACGTGGAGTTTTTGTTGATTACGTGGACAGGAAATGTCCACTTCCATCTGTGAAATAAAATCCATCTTTCCTCTTCAGTGGACAGATCCAGCACAGCATTGGTGCTCTCAGCTAGTTGCATTAGGAAGCAAAGAACGCATCAAGATTCAGTTCCTTTCATTTCCAAACTAAGAATCAACCTGACTGATTAGCCCAGCCTTCCCCAACTTGGTGGATTTCAAATAGGGATGGACAAATTCAGTCAATTCCTGTTTCTCATATTTTTAGTCTTAAATTCTGTTTGCCACTTACTGCATCAGTTTACAATTTAAAAAAAAAAATCCTCGCAAAAATTCCCCAGCATTTTAGTGTGAATTTCTCCTACTATACACATTTCCCAAAATATACTGTATTTTGAATGCTATTTTCACCAATATATGCATTTTAATGCATGTTTTCCTCTAAATCACATATTTTTGTACACATTCTTTGGTTGGAGAACTCCATCACAAAATCTGAAGAAGTGTGAATTTTGAAAGACAGCTGCACTATGGTTCAAAATATTGTTCCAGGAAGTATGAATTAGGAAAGTTCACTTTAAAAGTGGACCAACACAATTTTCTCCTCTGCCCCTTCCTCCAGCTATTTCGGACCACATCTCCCATCGTGGCTGGGGCTAATGGGAGCTGGTGTCCACAACATCTAAAGAGCGACAGGTAGGGGAAGGCTAGATTAGCACATATCAGGAAGAGACTCTAGTTCCAAAAGGGTAAAGACGCTTCAGGTAGGTAAAGGCAGGAAACTCCCACCAAATATTAGCTGGAAAGGAAATACATATCTGCAGACATTAGTTAGGCCCTAAATGCACAGACAATGCCTTTGCAGAGCACCTTCTCCTTACCACCAGAACTCTAACTGACTTCAACATCCCTCTACATTAGGGTTACCCAGTGGCGTAGCGTGGGGGGTGCAGGGGGGGCCAGCCGCACCGGGCGCAACATCTGGGGTTAGGGCAAATCCACAGGTTAGGGGGTGCAAATCCACGGGTTAGGGGGCGCAAATTACTTGCCTTGCCCCGGGTGCTGACAACCCACGCTACGCCACTGGGGTTACCAGACATCCCCGGTTCCCAGGGACAGCCCTGGATTTGCAAATCTGTCCCCGGGAAATGTGGCAGCGGCAGCCTCAGCAGCCCGCAGCCAGCCTGGTAGCGCAGTTGGCTCTGGCTGGCTTCAGGAGCTGCTCGCTGCTTCTGCCACTGCCGAGGGGGAACCGGGGACGTCCGGGGGTACAGATTTCCTGCCACCTTCCCCCTTTGTTTTGACAGATCGGGGGAGGCTCAGGAGTTGCAGGTGGGCGGCCGTTGCCCAGGAGGGGTGCAAGGCGTGCGGTTTCTCTGCCAGGCAAGGTGCAAAGCCCTTCTTTTGCACCCTGTGAAACATAAATGCGCAGAGTTTTTAAAAAACTGGGCAACGGCCAGCTGCCCACAACTCCTGAGCCTCCCCCGATCAGACAAAACAAGGACCCCTTGGTGCTACATAGGAGACCCCAGTGCTACTGTTTCAGGCAGGAGTCTTTCCCAGCCTTTCTAAAGATACCCAGGCCTTTTGCATGCAAGGCAAATGTTCTGCCTTCCCCAAACCTGCAGGTTCCCTTTCCCCTTCAGTCTAAAGAATTTGAATTATACTGAAACAATTACCCAGAAGCAGACCCATTTTCTAAATTATCTGGCAGGAGTAAAACACTGGCAACTATTTTTACAATTCCCTCAAACTGCTCGCTTCCAGTTGCTCTATTTTATTACCCTGACATACTGAGGAAACCCTCGGATCCTTTGGAGACGCCTTTCCCTTACCTCTATGCCTGCAAACCCCAGCTGTTCCTGGAAGAAACAGCAATCAGCATTTGCAGCTTAATTTCCAGCACGGGGTCGATCAGTCAGTCTGCTTCAAAGTGCCCATGATTTGTTCTTGGGCACTAATAAAGCCAGCACAACGTTTTATAGGGAGAGGGAAAGAGTACAGCAATTCAGAGAAAGCATTGCCTGAGTTCCTCCGTTCTTACCAGCACTGAAGGGGATCAACATATGATACTCACCTCGTTAAAATGATAATCATAAAAGAAGGGCACATTGTTCTCCAATTTCCCATGCATGGCATCTTCCACTTCACTTTGCCATTTCTGTTCTAATTCGGCGACACTCTGGGCAAAAGAAAAAGAAAAAAAGTGGGGGGGGTGAAAGTGTTGGAGCATCATTAGCCTACCCAAAGGTAGGGGGAAATGTGCTCAGTGTGCTAAGAATATAAGGGAGATATACATCTTAATTATAAAGGGCCACAATCTTCTTTCTCTACACCGGAAATTTATTTATTTTTTTTGTAGCATTTTTACCTGCAATTGTCTTTCCATGGCATTTAGTTTCTTAAACGTTTCTCCCATAATTTTACAAAGCAAGTCATATTCTTCTGCATGCTCCTCTTGATACTGGAAGTTTATGAGGGACTGAAGTGCATCAACCAGGTTCAAATGTTTGATCACACACGAAACTACCATTTCTTCCATTATGTCTGGCTGGATGACCTCTCTGTTGAAGGTAAGAATCAAAAATGAAAAGCCGGTAAAAAGGTTTTTTGGCAAATGGGCATGACAATTCTGTAGATTTGTTTGGCCTGAGAGTGTGGGTCCACTGTGAGGGGAGCAAAGGGGAAAAGCTGTACAGTGGAACCTGTACTCATGTATGGAATCCATTCCGGAGGTCCGTTCGTGAGTCGATCCGGGTTGCTGGTAGAAGCGCCGTTCTGTGCGTGCGCAATCGGCGGCACCACCATTCTGCGCATGTGCAGGCAGTGGCAGCCACTTCTGCGCATGTGCAGATGGCAGAAGCCGCTTCTGTGCGTGCATGAATCGCGGCAAACCGCGGTTGGGTTTGCCGTGGTTGCGAGTCGAATTGTTTGCGAGTAGGAGCGATGGTAAGTCTAGGTTCTACTGTATAAGGGACCAGTAATCTACCAACATGAGTTACAAACATGAGCCTGACCAAACTGCGGGAGGCAGTGGAAGACAGGAGTGCCCGGCGTGCTCTGGTCCATGGGGTCATGAAGAGTCAGACACGACTAAACAACAACAACAACAACAATCTACCAATAACACTGGTCAGTTTTTAATAATATTAGTGTGTGGTGGGGGAAGGGGATGATTCACATCTTAAAGTTTCTCAAGTAGCATCTACCTGCATATCAAAACCATTTATTTAAAAATCACATTTAAACTCAGAAATCCAACTACTAAACATACTTAATATCATAGACATAATATGAAATGACAGCTATTGAAGAATTAAATAAACCCACTGTCAGAGCTGCCCGAGGTCCCAGCTCACAAAGGACCAACGCCAGTTCGTTGTTATATAAAACAGTCTTTATTGAAGCTCAGTTCCGCTTTCACATCCCCGGCGCGCAGCTCTACGTCTCAAACTCTAGACCGCCGAAGCTCCGTCTGAGTCTCCTCCCCCCAGACACCAGTTTAAGACTCTAGCCTTGCTCCACCTCTTCCTCTGCTCTTTCCTCCTCTGGGTCCGCCTGTCCGCTGGGGTCTTGCCCTTCCTAGACTCTTCTGACGCTGAGTCCCCTGAGTCTTCCCCCTGCCTCCGGCGGGCTTTAGGACCTGGTTCCCAATCCGGGTTTTCTGCTGTCCCGCACGCCTGTACATTCGAACTTGGCGCGCGCGCCCAGCCGGTTACCTTCCTCCTGACCGTTACACTGCTCCTGTCACTGCTTCCCCCTTCGGGGAGGCTCGCTGGATCTGACCTCCCCTCCGTTCCCCCACTCTCCGATGGAGGCGTGGTCAGCCCTGACTCATCTTCTCTCCCTGCTGGAGGAGACGCTGGCCCTGACACATGGGCCTCTTCCCCCCCGCTACGCTCTGGTGGGGAAGCTGGTCCTGATCTCCAGCTGCTGCTTTGGGAGTCCCCGCTGGCCCCTTGCTTCTGGTGCGTCCCCCCTGGGACCCCCCTTGCCCTGACCATTGGCGCCTCCTTCTGGGAATCTTCTGATTCGCTGGAGAGGCTCATGGAATCTCTCGGGTCACTGTCATTCTCCCCTCCGCTGCCCTCAGATTCTTCCCCTTCGCTCTCCATTTCCTCTCTCCCCTGTGCCTCTGCTCCTGAGCCCCTGACACCCACCCTCAGTTTACTTAAAATGAGATTATTTTAAACATATGATTTGTTACAAGTGCATATGATCCAAAATGAACAAGAAAAAAACGTTCTAGTTATAGGTAGGTGGCCGTGTTGGTCTGCTATAGTCGAAACAAAATAATAAAATTCCTTCCAGCAGCACCTTAGAGACCTACTAAGTTTGTTATTGGTATGAGCTTTCGTGTGCATGGGTATCTGAAGAAGTGTGCATGCACACAAAAGCTCATACCAATAACAAACTTAGTAGGTCTCTAAGGTGCTACTAGGGACGCGGGTGGCACTGTGGGTTAAACCACAGAGCCTAGGGCTTGCCGATCAGAAGGTCGGCGGTTCGAATCCCCGTGACGGGGTGAGCTCCCGTTGCTCGGTCCCTGCTCCTGCCAACCTAGCAGTTCGAAAGCACGTCAAAGTGCAAGTAGATAAATAGGTACTGCTCTGGCGGGAAGGTAAACGGCGTTTCCGTGTGCTGCTCTGGTTCGCCAGAAGTGGCTTAGTCATGCTGGCCACGTGACCAGCTGTACGCCGGCTCCCTCGGCCAATAAAGCGAGATGAGCGCCGCAACCCCAGAGTCAGTCACGGCTGGACCTAATGGTCAGGGGTCCCTTTACCCTTTACCTTAAGGTGCTACTGGAAGAAAAAAAAGGAGGAAGAAAAGCTGTTACACACCTGAGGCTGGGTCTGAACTGAGGCCGAGCTCGACCAGATATTTCCCTGAGTTTGATCATGATTCCAGGAGGGAGCCTGATCCTTGGCAAGTCAAAGTAGTGACCAACAGGAGGCACAAGAATATCGGAGGGATAAGTGAACTCTCGGTCTTCATCAATGGTGAGAGGCAGTGGGGAGGGGCTTGGGGTGAGGGCTGGAGAGATGACGCCATTGGCTTCCACTTGCCACTGACACCTGGAAAAGGAAAGAGAGGGAGGAAGTCTTCTGTTCCTTTCAGGCCTCAAAGCAAGATCTATCATTTCCAAAGTAAAGCAGATTAGAGGACAGTGTACCTGAAGTGTGCATTCCTAGCAGAGAAACACACTTATTCCTCAAAACAACTCTAAAAACCCTAAAACAGCTTCACCATGAAGCTGTCTGACAAACACCAACTGGGCCTTCAGTTTAAGAGTCTTTCCGACTCACACACTCTGAAATCTCCCATTTTGTTTGCAATTACTCCCATTTTGTTTGCAATTCAGCTATTCATCCGATTGATGAATTTAGGGAAAACCACCATCTTCCACAAATTTCAACAACCTTGCTGTAACTCAGAGCCAATCTGGATGTGATTTGGGAGGTCTCTCACCCAATCTCCCAATGCCTTTTTCTTTGGTGGCACTGAAGGGGTGCATGTATGTTAACCCTTTCCTGCTGGGCTGGTCCTGACACAACCAGCCACACACCGAAGCTGCCATTAGGTGTGATTTCACTTGGGTAAAAGGTGCAGGGGAGAAATTTTAACCTTCCAACTCTACAATTGTATGATTTTATGATTCTTCTCCCACAATCCCCTGCTCCACAGCAGCTGCTTTTCAACAGAGAAGAAGACATGGGAGATTCCTAAGCATGAGAGTACCATTTCATATGGGCTTTGGTCCTAAGCTACCTGCACACAAGGGAAAAATGCTTAGAAAGCTTCTGGCATCTGACAAGGAATTAACATCCTGTCCCCTTGCATTCAGCCATATATTATTTACCTCTGTAAAAGTTTAGATCTCAGTAGATCTTGGCACGTTTCCTCCTCTTTGGTTATTTCTGGTCCATTGTACAGAATCCTCAGCATAGAGCAAGCCAGCACAGACAAGCCTAAAGCAAGGTCTACCAAGAATGGCAATCCCCCCGACACATCTTCCGATGACTCCTTCAGCAAAGAAAGGCAAAAATGCACACACAACAATTAATGCTATTGGTTTTTATATACTTATAAGAGTGTTAAAGTTAAGTGACATATGAATGTGTAGTTGGGACCCACAATATGTTCGGGTCCACAATATGTTAGGCAGTACCATTACATGCCTGTCCCTCTTCCTCTCCCCTTAAATCCAGCATATTTACTTATTGCAGCAAATTTCCATTAATGTCCCATATACAAACCTAACACACGCCTACCTGAAGGAGGGTCTCCACCCCCATCGTTCTGCCCGGACACTGAGGTCCAGTGCCAAGGGCCTTCTGGCGGTTCCCTCGCTGCGAGAAGACAAGTTACAGGGAACCAGGCAGAGGGCCTTCTCGGTGGTGGCACCCGCCCTGTGGAACGCCCTCCCACCAGATGTCAAAGAGAAAAACAACTACCAGATGTCTAAAAGACATCTGAAGGCAGCCCTGTTTAGGGAAGCTTTTAATCTTTAACAAACTACTGTATTTTAATATTTTGTTGGAAACCGCCCAGAGTGGCTGGGGAAACCCAGCCAGATGGGTGGAGTATAAATAACAAATTATTATTAATATTATTATACCTGTGCTCGAACTGTACAAGCAAAGCCCCACATTGCTTTATCTGGGGTGTTGTGTTCTCGGCCACTCCGCATTTCAAAGGAGAAGGTAACGGTGTCCCCTTCCACCTTATGTTTTGAAAGGGCAAAGGAGAAACAGTTAAACAAGCAGCTAAAGATAGGGTGCAATCCCTTTGTCATGCACTGCTGACTTCACAGGCTTTCCATGGGGGCCTCAGGAGTATGATGGGGTAGCAAGGCATTACAACAACTGAAATGGCCCTAAAAATCACAGAAAGTCACATTGGACAGACTCAGGTTCAAATCCCCACTCAGTCATGGAGCTCACTGGGTAACTTTTGGCTAGTCTCCCCAGCCAGCACTGCAAACGGAACCTATCTAACAGGATTGTGAAAATACAATTGGGAGGGAGGGTAGGTAGGTAGGTAGGGAAAAGAAGAATTTATGCAATTCAGAGCTCCCTGGAAAGGTAGGAGGCAAATGCAGAACATTAAATAAATGGATGTATGTTTTAAGAGACTTTGGGACGCGGGTGGCGCTGTGGGTAAAAGCCTCAGCGCCTAGGGCTTGCCGATTGAAAGGTCGGCGGTTCGAATCCCTGCAGCGGGGTGCGCTCCCGCTGCTCGGTCCCAGCGCCTGCCAACCTAGCAGTTCGAAAGCACCCCCGGGTGCAAGTAGATAAATAGGGACCGCTTACCAGCGGGAAGGTAAACGGCGTTCCGTGTGCTGCGCTGGCTCGCCAGATGCAGCTTGTCACGCTGGCCACGTGACCCGGAAGTGTCTGCGGACAGCGCTGGCCCCCGGCCTCTTGAGTGAGATGGGCGCACAACCCCAGAGTCTGTCAAGACTGGCCCGTACGGGCAGGGGTACCTTTACCTTTAAGAGACTTTGCCGAAGCACTTGGACATTCTTGGGCAAGAATTGGTTTTGGATATAAAAGCCAACCACCCTTCTTCTGGTTGACCAGACATGAGATGGAAAACCCAAATAATACTCGCATACGTAATCTGATTTCAGAGGTTGGAACTGGTAGAGGTCCTTGACCATGGAACCATGACAAATGTGGAAAACACAAGGACTGGAGGTGACAAGGAAGTAACCGTGATTGTTCCAGGTCCAGGAATCCATCTCTCTTACAAGAGATTATGCTTAGGCCTAACTACAATAACACTATTATTTCATAATTTTGTTTTTAAAAATGACCACTAGCTTTTTTTAAAAAAAGTGTTTTAAAAAAACACAAAGACAATAGCCAGCCTTTCCCTGTACATTTCAAGTTATAACTGTATCAGAAGTTCAGATCAGCAACAATTATAGTCCTGGAGCTGTTCCTTTGCTTTTCCCTTCAACTCCTACCACTCCTCATTTAACACTACAAAATAAATACTGAACTCAGCTGCTACAGTCCTCCTTGCATGGTTTTTTTATGGGTCTACAACAAAACACAAACCATTTTTCTATAAAGTAGTTCCCAAACAACATTCAGATTTGGTTGAAATCTTGTTGCTGTTGTTTTAAAAAAGAAAAAATCTTTACTCTGTACCTTTACTAAGTCTTTGGGCCAACCAGTTCCTAAGACACTCCGGCTCCCATATCCTAGGGTGTTGCCCCCATATTCAGCAACCTTCCGGCTATTTGTGTTGGGGCCTGCGTAGATCACCAACTTCAAGAACATGAAATAAACTGTTAGGTGGGATAAAGACAAATACAACATGCAGACTTACGGCAGTTTGAATATTTAAAGTTAATTCCAAATTGTTGTGAAGGAGACCAAGCAGGTGGCTTCCTGGTTTTACACACAAATCACTGAAGCAATAATACAAATGGCTTTTTAGAAGTAAATAGCAGGTGCAGGGCCTCTGATCTGGATCAGGAACCTGGCAGGAAAGGCCACTTTCCTTTTTGAACCCCACTCCCCATTATCCTGATCAGGATCAGAGCTCCTGGCCTGCTGTTTGTATGCAAGAGAAAGATCTGATCCTTGGCAACTGAAGTTTTACTTCCAATGCAAACATCAGGTGCAGGCACTTCGGTCCCAAACCCTGCCACACCCAGCTCAGATTTTGATCCAGATCATAGCCCACCCCACCCTACTTTTGCAGGTGTTTACATTTTTTTTAAAAGGCCACTGGCTAATGACATGTATGGTGCCACATCTAGTTTGGCCCTCAACTAGCGGTTAACATTCAGCAATGAATGAATTAATTGCAAGGGCTCTCCTCTTCACACATACACCCAGCTTCTGTGATCCCACACAGAGGCTGGGATCAAAACCTTCCCCATTGTTTTCTTCCTGGCAAAAAACGGTGTTATAGATATGTCTGATAGGCATGATCTGCACTTTCTGGAAACAACTGAAGCCATTTTCTTCCTTAAAAAAACCCAAAGCTTTTCCAGCTAGATAAATAGGTCTCGGCCATGGGTGTCCATTTTGTATTGTTTTAAAATTCATTTGTTTTTTTTTGTGTTGCTTTCAACTGTTTGTTTTTTTAAAGCTGCTTTTATTATATTTTGGACATATGTGGAAGGCAATTAATAAATAACAATAATCATATTGTCCGTGATAAAGATAGAGAGCATTAAGGGACAGAAGTGCAAACTCCTGTGCAAACTCTACTGAAGGAAATGGAAATTGCGCCACAGTACTGGCTTGTTGTGTTCCACTGGGAAGATCTTTCTAGCATTCTACTAACCTTATCATAATCATACTGTGAAGAGCAGCGGCTATCAAACCTCAGGTACAAACAACGGGCTCCCGGAATATGCACCGTCTCCTTAAATTTGTAATTGTCTCTGACAGGGTGGACTGTCTCTACTGTCTTCCCAGCAGCCCAAGGAGCTGGAATCTTTAAGCCAGTAAGGAAACCTGGCTCTTCTTTTTCTTCTAGCATTCTAGCGTTTAAGAAAAGAGTGAAAAGGGACAAATATTAGCAGAGAAAACCTAGAATTTGTAGAACAAACCTATCACAACAGCAAACATATGGTATGTGAAGAAGGGCCTTGTGCTGAAGACAACTGTGACAATTGAAGGCAGTTTGAAAGAGGAATCGCTGCTCATGTGGGTTACATTCATCTGACTTTCAGCTCTGCTCAAGAGGCTTGCTTGGCAGGTTTTTCAACTTACTGAATTCCCATCTAGTGGGGGTATGGACCAAAGAAGGACCTCAAACCCTGTGGCTACAAATAAAATGCCACTTCCAGTGATGAGGAAGGCTGTTCAAACAATGCACCCTTAATATCAAGAATTGCTGAAATCTACTTCCAAGCTGATATTTACCATGCAGAGGAACCACACACGTTTCATACAGGCACATACAAGCTTTTCCTGAAGAACAAAGAGCACATTTGAGGGTCCTTGCCATTGGGAATATAGGGAAAGTGGGGAGAGTTAACCCCGTTACCCCAGTGCTGCAGTGTAATGGGGACCCCCCCCCCCATGGCTGCTGTTCAGTTTTACAAAACCACACAAGATTCACTAACGGATCTCACAACATCCCATCTACTTGTGACATAAGTTGTTAAAAGCAGGATCAGGTAATACACATTGTGCCTATTATGAATTAAAACATAAAGCTCTTGAAACAATCTCAACCTTTTCTAATTTTGCTGCTGTTCCTCTAGAACCCTTAAGGTGGCAGGGAAAGGGAGGAGAAATAAAAGCTGTAACTTGCTCTCCAGAAGCACCTTCATTGGATCTATAACTTTCAGCTCTTTGTGAGAAATTCCCCCCCCCCCCCATGAGCCTACAAAGCAATTTTACAGAGCAATGCAACGCAGACCCTGTGGGGTTCCTTGCCTCTGAATCATTCTTCCATAATGATTTATGTCCAGAAGCAACATTGCCAGCAAGCATATGAGAGAGTGCCTTCAACATATTAAAGTAGTGAAGGATGAGGGTCAAAGGGCAGTCGGATGATGTTACGTTGATTACCTCTCATCAGGGAATAGCTTGCTCCTCTGCTCTGATGCCCCTCCAGGAGAACTGCCCGCTTCAGAGAAAACAGGAGACTGGGTTTTCAGCAGCAAGGCTGTCTGTAGCAAAATGAATATGGTTTGCTTGTGATTAGTAAAGTAGTATATAATGCTATCTCTCAAATAGGGAAGGGGGGAAAACTGGAGAGGCAGGGAGGGAGGTGAGAAAGAGAGAGACTGTCTTTGCAAGGGGTTGGACTCAAAGACTCTTTGAGTCCCTTACAACTCTACAATTCTATGACTTGCTATTGGTACTGATGCCCTGTCAATCATTGCTATTGCCCTCAAAGATAGCACAGCTCCCCTGGTCCAGATTATTGCCTGGAAGGAGAATGAGGATGTTTCCTCAATAGGCATTTAGCATGACATCAAAATGATTCCTTCACTCATTTTTTACATGGCACCCACACAACTCTATCACCTAAACATTGTCATCCTGTAGTTGCCCTGTGGTTCTTCCATCTTTTTTTAGACCACAAAAACTCCAACTTTTAGGAAGAGAAGAACAAAGCAACAGTGCAGTCTCACAGCTCAACACACATTCATTATAAGACTTGTGGGGAATGTTGTTTTATGACCCTTTTTAATTGCTATTTTGGTACTTATTTAAATATTTTTCCATCTATACTGTTTTAATGAAAGATGCAAAGCACTACAACACTCCACAGCTAAAGCATTATTTTAGTATAGTGTTACTATACTACTACACCATAGCATCATGATAAATTATATTATAGCTTACAGTGTTATAATGCTTTAGCTATGTTTCGTTTAAAAATAGTCAGAAAAGTGATAACTAAAATATTTATTTCAAAAGGAAATAAATAGGGGGTCAGAAAACAAACAGCGGTTATAACATACCACAAGGGGTTTAGTGAAGGTGTGGTATGGACAGAACACAGTGGAATGTACACACAGAAAATGCACAACACACTCAACAGGGTGGAAAATCAGCTGCAATTTCACTTATATCTTACAACGAAAAAGCAATAATTGGGTCATGCTAGGAGCCACCCATCTAGATGCAGCCTGAAGTTCTGCTTATTTGCAGATTTTGAACTGTGCTCCACATAGCACCGTATTATGGCTATGTGTAAGTCTTTGTAATTCAGTATCCTAAATGCATTGTGGGAGCTCAAATTTTACAGGGATGAACATTAAGAAAATGATGTGATACTGTCTGCCATAAAAGGATGAATACAACCCCTATGACAAACCCAGTGGGACAATAAGCATTATAAAAAGTTTGTTACAAAGTAGAATGTAACAATAGCTCTATTCTGCACAAGGGTTTCAGTAGCAAATATCATTCCAAGGGAAGGAAAAGAAACACAAAACCATTTGGAGGGGTGGAGGAGGGGAAAACCACCAGCAGAAGAAAAGGAGGCCATACCTGACTTGTGTAGAGGACCAGCTGCACCAGCTGAGGCATCAGAGCATCGGCCATGGTCAATGTTTGGAGATTGGGGTGCATCAGAGAGGTCAGCAAAACCGGAAGCAAATGGCCCAGCATGGTGGCTTTGGTCACCTGCTCCAGGCCTTTTAACCTGCAATGAGAGGCCCTCTGGGTTTAGAGCATCTTGCTGCCATGCTCACTTACCAGTCCTGCTTCGGCATACCCAACTGGCTTACTGTGAATGTCCCGCCCCAGGTTGCCTTAACCCAGGCATTGGCAAACTCAGCCCTCCAGCTGTTTTGGAACTACAACTCCCATCATCCCTGGCCACTGGTCCTGTTAGCTAGGGGTGTTGGGAGTTGTAGTCCCAAAACATCTGGAGGGCCGAGTTTGCCTATGCCTGCCTTAACCTCCCAAATACATCCTATCTCCATCTTCAACAGTGCAACAAGCTCTCTTAGGTGCTGTTCCCCAGATCCCTGACACCTCCCAACTTTCCATCATCTCTTCTGGACCTCCTGAAGCTTGCCCCTGTTGCTGCTGTTGTCAAACATCTCCTTCTCACACAGCTCATATTTAGACCTCTCCCACCCTCTGAAGGATGAACCCTTGCTCACAATGCCCCTGGTTCAGACTTTTCTTATTCCCTGCACATTTTAGTTTGAGACTCAGACCCTGCCTTAACTTGCATCCTGCCAACCAAATAGCCTCCAGCACACACAAAAACTGCATGACAGTTCCCCAAATCTCCTGATTTTGGCAACGATAAAGAGAGAGAGAGCAAAATGGTGCAAGTTCTGGGGAATGCCCTTTGCCAAGGAAGCAAACAGAAACTTGCAGAACTGAAAGGAAGCACATTCTAGTGCCATCTATTAAGCAGAGTAGCAAGGGCCATTGGACTATTACACCTCCCTCTCTCATTCAGGAAAAGGGAATAGCAGCATGGTTACTTCTCTCATCCAGAGAAAGGACAGCTGCAGATCGCTTGCTTCCCTCCCTCCCTCCCTCCCCCAGAAAGATCACTCTGCACCAACTGCCAGTGTCCTGGGACTGCAGAACAGAATGGAAGCACATATCGATCCCATCCTTCATCCAGACAGCTGAGGGATATCAGGTTGTGTGCCTTTTTTGTTTTCTGCTTTGCAGTCTGTTGTAAACTGCCTTGAGGACCTTTCAAAATAAAGGTGGGGCATGCATCTCCAAAGCAAATGAAGTACATAAACTTACCGCTGCTCCCTGTCTGGAATATCGCTGTTTATCAGAGCAGTGGTGACTTGCTGCAGCATTTCTAGAACTTCATCGCATCCCGTAAGGATCTGAGTAGCCAGAGCCAAGATACTAGCTTTAAGCTCCTAGGCACAAAAACGTTAAAAAGAAACTTGTCTTTACATGACCAAGGGAACAGCTGGTCTTAAAAACAAACAAGCAAGCAAACAGAACAAAAAAATAAGCATGGGCTTCCAAAGTTTATGTGATGATCATGACAATGAAGCCGGTACCAACAGATCTCTCCAGGACTGTGACTGGAGACAAATAGTTTCCTTCAAACAACTGAAGGTGGTCAGAGGGGCACCGCTGTCTGTGGCAGATACATTCATTTGGTCCCCATCTCCATCCAGCGGTCTTTTGCTGTGCTTTAGAATGCCCACTCATCCACCTTGATCAGAGATGTAACTGGGACACAAGAAATGAGTGGACACACCATGAAAACAGAAGCTGCTATGGCTCCACTTTTGACTCTGCAGGGAAACAATCTCTCTTTTCCTGTGTCAGCTGGAAGTTTAAAAGGTTAAACTCCAAAGTACTAGGAAAAATTTAATTAATTAGAGTGCAAGATGCACTATGCAGGAAATGAAGGACATATTTTGACCAGGAGGGCTCCCTGTCAATAAGGCCTGATAAAAACAACATGGAAGCCCTATTGGGTCATTTTTGAAGTAGGGAAGGTTCCTTCTCAGACACACAACGTGTCTTCCAATGTCTATGTATGAAGCTGAGCACAAGGGCCACAATTTCTAGTGAGGAATCAAGTTTGATTAACTGATTTTTTTTGAAGTGCCAAAGTCATTCGGCAGCAGACTGTGAAAAAAATGTTAACTTTTTTCTTTACTATAAATACTAAAAAAATATAAGTAGTAGGTGCCCATAACAGAAGGATTATATTTGTATATCTGTCTCTGTCTCTGTCTCACACTCTCACACACAGGGGTGGTGGAATTCCTAAGATGCTGTTTACTTCCAAAACCAAATAAAATAAAACCTCCCTCAGAATGATTGCTCTTCCTCCTATGCAAAATGACACAGATTTAATCCATTAAACCTTTTACAACAACTAGATAGTCCCCCCCCCTTTTTGCAGCAACCTTAGTGGGCACAGGAGCATACACACACACACATTCCCCCTTCTTCTGTCCTCACCATCCTGCCCAATTGCCAAATCTTCTGCAGATCTGATGATGCTATTTATACTGCAGAAAAATAACGTTGTTTGATATTTTCCTATGGCTGACTGAAACAGTCATTCCCTGCCCCCTAGATTCTTTTTTTAAGTGGGGGGGGGGGACATGCATGTTGCATTTGGGAAACTCCAGCTAGTTAACTGCAGACAAGGGACTCTAGTGGGCTAGGCCCCGACTGCATACAGTACTTATCAGAATGGTTTATCCAGCCCTGTCTGCTGGCCAGACAAGGAACGAAACAGACAGTCTTAGAAGGGAAGAGAGGATGATACGAACTGCAGAGAAGAACTGGAAAAAATAAAAATGTGTTTGTAGAATGAAAGACGGCATGGACACAGTCAGCATTTACTTCATACAAGTACACAAGTACGCCAAAGAATAGCAAAAAGGAGACTGACAGAATTGAAAATAAAGGGGCAAAACTAAATATGGGCCTCCTGTGAGGGCCCTGTAGAAAGAAGTGGAAGCTGCTCTTATACTCCAGCCCAAGGGTTCAGCCTTGGGCTGTGGGCTGCCTTTCCTTCGCTGCTCCTCCCTTAAGCAGCTGAGATAATAAATGCAAAGCCAGCTGGAAAAGTAGCACATAGAAGCATATTTTGCCCCATTTCTTCAGATAAGCAAGTAATATTCCCTAGAGAGTGGCGGTGAAGTTGATGGGGCGATTATGTTTTCAGAAATTCTACAGCACTGCTTTGCTGAACACAGATCCCCCTGAGTGGTACAGCTAGCAACATGTTTAAATTTCAAAGTACTTGAAACTGTAGGGATAGCTTTCCCTTATCAGGAATACTCAGTGGTTCAGTTAAAGCAATAGCTCTAGGACAGTCACCCGGTCACGTTTGTAAAGAGGTCCATCTAAAATGGCATTGAGGCAGCAACCACTTAGGATCAAAGTTTTTAGAGGTTATCACACTGACTTAGAGTAAGTCAAAAGGTGAAAGAGTTGCTGATGGGGGCATCCATAGCACAGACATAAACAGGTTTGAAACCTACTTAAGGGCCAAACCATATGATACGGTAAACATACCTTTAGGGAAAGGGGGCTTAAATTGACCTCCCTCACATTTTTACTTTTGTTTTGAGAAAAAGGGTCTCAATTTGGATCACACTATCTGCTAGTGCTCAGAGTCCTGTGCAGGTCTCCTGTCAAAAATCCCTCCAGCTTCTTTGCTCCTCAGGGGTCAGCAGGACACCAGTATGGAGTGGGAGCAAATTCCAAATTCTTCAAACTTAAATGAGGCTTGCTTAAGGGCATTTTTTAAAAAGAGTATTTTATCAGAATGTGCAGTTTGGCCCTAGGCAGAACAGCTTCTTTCAGGAAACCCTGAGCATTACTGAAGCTGAAGAATTCTCAATTTAGAGGTTCTTAGCTCCCTCACCAAATTGTAACCACCAAGGTCTGAGGTGTGAGAAAAGTCATGACCTTTAGTGAGATAAACCTGTTTAAGTCTGTGTAGAACCGTCCAAGACAAAGGCTCCCTCTGGGGTTCCATGGAGGGGGTAGGGCAGCTCCAGGAATAAAAAGTGATGAAAATGCAAAGCTACCCTCCATGCCAGGGATGGGAAACTTGCGGCCCTCTAGATCAGCCCTAGCCAGCATTGCAATGCTCAGGAACCATGGAAGTTCAGTAATATCTTGGAGGCCACAGGTTCCTGAGGCCTGCTCTATGCGAACACCCAGAGCACCCTTTTAGATTCCATATGGTTAAGAAATAGAGATTTCATTTGGGGGGGGGGGGGACAGGTAAATACTCTGAAAGTTTTAAAGGCCCATAGATGGATATATTCTAAAATGAATGGGAAAAAAGTATAATGTTATAGATTTTTTTAAAAAAAAACTGTAGCAAGGCCTGGAATACAGAACTTTCTGCCACAGTTCTTTCTCTAAAACAAGGAGACTCTGGTGTAAGAAAAGCCTGCTAGATAAGTCCAATGGCCCATCTAGTCCAGCATCCTGTTCTCACAGTGGCCAAATAGTTGCCTGTGGGAAACCAGCAAGCAGGATTCGAGCACAAAAGCACCCTCCCCTCCTACTGTTTCTAGCAGCTGGTATTCAGAATGCCTCCAACTGTGGAGTCAGAGCACAGCCATCGCGGCTAGCAGCTAGTGATGGCCTTATGTACCGTATTTTTCGCTCTATAGGACGAACCAAACCATAGGACGCACCTTGTTTTAGAGGGGGAGAACAAGAAAAAAAAAATCTCCCCCTCTCAGCTCAGCGCCCCTTCAGCGAAGTGGCAGGAGAAATGGAGCCCCTTCCATTTCTCCTCCTGCTTGGCTGAAGGGGCTCTGTGCAGCTCTCCCTCTCGGCTGAAGCCAGGAGAGTCTTGCTCTCCTGGCTTCAGCGAAAGGAACCTGAAGCCTGTGGAGCGCAGCGTGGCTATCCCTGAAGCCTGAAGAGCAAGAGGGGTCGGTGTGCACTGACCCCTCTTGCTCTCCAGGCTTCAGCGAAAGCAACGCGAAGCCTCCGGAGCGCGGAGGGAGTGCTCCCTCTGCGCTTCGGTGGCTTTGCGTTGCTATTGCTGAAGCCAAGGAGCCTGCATTCGCTCCATAGGACGCCCACACATTTCTCCTTAATTTTTGGAGGGGAAAAAGTGTGTCCTATAGAGCGAAAAATACGGTGCCTCCATTCATTTGTCTAATCCTCTTTTAAAGCCATCCAAGTTGGTGGCCATGACTGTATCCTATGGAAGAAAGTTCCACAGCCAATGATTTACTGGTAATGATAGTCTTTCAGTGCAGACTAATTTGATGGTTCAAAATAGAGGCCCTCGTGAGGAACAGCTGCCTCTGGACTGAACTTGTAGTTGGTGGAGAGCAGGGCGGCGGCAGCAGCAGCAGCACACAATAATCTCTGTTGGTCTTCCTGAATGCTACTCTGGTGGAGGTCAACAGGGGAGCCTAGCCATGCATTGCAAAGCAAAGCGCAAGAGTTCCTGAATTAGGGCACACATAGCTTCAACAGCACCTTCCCTCCTGAAGAGGTCACCATTGAGAATTCTAGCTGAAGCTGTCACAAAATTACACTGAGACAACAAGAAGGGACAAGACAGCACAGAGAGGGTATACCCATCAGCTGAACTGCAGAGATACAAGGGCCGGAAGAGAGCATGGGTTGTTGAAATCAGAACTGGAATTTAATATTGGTGTTTACCTGTACCTTCAATGTCTCTCCCTGCAAGGAGCTGTCACTGTCATCGTTTTCGTCAGGCTTAATCAAAATTGTATTACTCAGAAGATGGTTCTGTACGGCCATCAGATACCGCAGGCAAGAAGAGGCAGCCTTTAATATAAATGAGCACCATTTGCATTATCATCTCAACACTTCAACTAGAAAATCAGCACAGAAAAAGGTTGTGTGCTATTTTTGAAACACAGGGGAAGAAAACGAACAGGGAAATGTCAAATCATTCTCCTGCTAGACTGTCACAGCTCTGCAGTGCATTACAAGAATGTAACAAAAGAGTCACTAACTCAAGCTAAAATTTGAGAGATGTGTCACAAATTGCTGGATTTTGCTTAGTTGACACATAGGCAAATAACAGTCAAATTAATTCTTAAAACAAAGCTGAATTCACAGGGATCAATGGATACATTCTAGAAAGGTCAACAGAGTGGGAATGGGATCTCATCATATTTATTGCAGTACACAGTGTAACTGTTAAGTTTCAAACAATGGGGACACAGAAAACCTAAATTGAATTCAGCTTCCTGAAAACCCCATGCTTCCATTTTTTTACTTAAAGCAAGTTGCTAGCCCTTATTGGCTTTTCAGATATGCTTCAAAGTGCAAGGAAATATCTGATGAAATCTCAGGGGTGGGGGCAACTAGAAAGTAACAGAGCAGGAGAGCTCCAATGCTCTGCCTAACTCCTTAGCCCTCCTCCACAACTGGCAAAACCAAAATGATGCAAAATAGAAGCAGTTATGCAAATCTGCATGCCTAGAGAGGAAACAGAATTCTGCTATTCTTGGTGCAGACTTTGGATGGCTTGGGCCCAGCATTTCAATTAGCACAGTACACTGGTCTAAATCTGGCCCCACCTACTACTTCCCACACCAGTACCCATTTGTACTATTCTTCCAAAATAGTCATAACCCAAATATTCAGGCTGCTTCTTCCTAACCCCGTGACTTTCCTGTAAAGCAGGTCAGGATTGTTATGTTCATTATAGCATGGTATAGTGGCAAAAATGTGCCAGAAAACAATGGAAATAACGAGGTTCATTTTCCCATTTAGGTGCAAAACTCACTGGATAAGCTTGGGTCATTTACTCACACTCACCTACCTCTCATGACTGTTACAAAGATAAATGAGCGGGAAGGCTGCAGCTCTGAGCAAATGAGGCAGGATAAAAATGTAGCAAGATAAACACTATTACAATGAGGGCTGAGGCTAAAACAGACTGGCTTGGTTTGATTCTGATCCACTCATTTGTTTTTATTTATACCCCCGTTTTCTACAGACAGAACCAAAAGCAGCTTGAAAGTGATTAAAATACAATCTAAAATAAAAAATCACATTAAAAGCAACCAACACTGGTTTGTTCATTGAGTTTTATCACTAATGCCAAGACTTAAACCGGACTTCCCATCATGCCATTCACTTTTAACTACCGTGCTAACATTAGCTCTTAATTAAGATTTGTGTGTGTGTGTGTGTGTGGTTGACGTTCAAAGTAAGTGGCAGGGAGACAGAGCAGGGCAACATGTGGATGCAAGGCATTATCAGACATCTGGCCAAACACTCACAGCAGACAGCATGGAAAGGTTCATGCCGGTTTAGCCAGGTGCTCAATTTCATGGCAGGACAAAGTATAAGACTGCCCTTCCTAGATGAGGCTGGGAAATAAACTGGAAGAGCAGCATCTTAGTACAATCTGAATTGCAAGCTCTGAACTCTCCTAGGTACATAAGTCTTTGTTTCCCCTGTGTAGGAGAGCGTCAATACATCGGCATGCAGGTGGCATCCAGAAAACAAAGTGAGGTTTGCAGGCTCATCTATAACATTTGACAATCCAAATGCTCCCCTTAAACCTTGCAGAGGCTGCTGCACTGCCCCTATCCTGGCTGTACCCATAAAACAAGAGGCCCTTTTGGAAAAAAGAGCAAGCTAGAAGGTATTACTCACAGGCACAGTTGAGAGGAGCCTTTGAAATTCATCTCTGGATACAGTTTGGCACTTGGTGATTAAGATACATGATTCTCGGACAACGATCTTGAGAATGTAGTGCAAAAGTTCATCGTTTAGTCTTTAAAAATGTAGGAAATATATGGTAAAATGGTGAGGGTTCAGTACTGGAAACAAAAACACTCATGTGCAAGCATATTCAGTTTTTTTGGTAATGGTGAACTAGTAGCTACCATAAAAGACACAACCATGTTTTTATTTACTTAACTTACATCTGTCTACAGCTACAGGACAGTTCCACATATCTAAGAGCAGGACCCTATACCTTACAACAAACTCCTTAAAGGGGGGGGGGTTTCAAACGTTTTTGATACTGCTGGGGTCATGGCGGCATGTCCCATTGCAACATGTGAGACAAAACAGGAAGTCTGCGCCACCTTGCTCTGCCACGCCACCCACCTCTGCCAGCACCACCTCCGTGCCCCTGCCTCTGCTGTCAGAGAAGTGGCACCAGCATCAAAGTTAGTTTTAGGCAAGAGATCTCATGAGCTCTCTCAGCTGCCAGTGGCAGAGGCACAGGTGAGGCTGCTTTGGGGGCTTCTGCCACCCAGGGCAGCTGCTTCACCCCACTTCATGGGTGGGCTGGCCCTAGCTGTGGTGTGGGGGTCTGTGCTTCCAAGCTCAAAACTCCACTGGTGCACTCTAGCACTCTAGATCCCAGAAACGGGAGCACAAATTTATGAGAAGCTTTCTGATGCAGGCAAACGCGTACCTAGCAAATGCCTGAGCAGAGGAAACTCCCTGTGGATTGGGCCTTCTGACAGTTTGCACTGCCCATAGAGATCCAAAGGGGATCTCATTGCAAATAATTGCTGTGCACAAGAGAGTTGTGCGTGGCGGTGGTTGGGGAAATATAAAACAGATCATTTTATGTCATCATTTAATTGCTGAGGGCTGCAAATTCACACTTTCAAACTTCTGTTTGGTTAGTCCAAAGGTACTTTCCTAAAACTGCAACAAATGGTTTCCTTTATCTGTCTCGCAGTCTAATGTTTGTTTGTTTGTTTAATATACTACCCATAGTTTTTCAGTCACATGTTTTTATGTTATGTCCATGGAGAGTAAGTATAGCAAGTAAAGATCTAGGGCTTGAGTATCTCTTTCGATCTGGAGTACTTTCAAAATAAGTTGCCCTGAATGAGACAGACCTGAAATATCTGAAAGACCGCCTCCTTTCCTACATTGGTAGAGGAGGTCATCTTAGTAGTTCCTCTTCCCTGGGGACCCAGGGTAGGGCATTTTGTGGAACCCCTTCCCCACAGAGACGTGTCTAGCACCTTCATTATACAGCTTCCAGAGAAGGCTGAAGATGCAACTCGTTACCATGGATTTGACACTTGAGGTGTATATTTTTAGGATTGTTTTAATCTGTTTCTAATATTGTATTGTAATGCCGTAAACCGTCCTAGGACCTCAGGGTGAAGGATAAGCAGTAAATAAACAAATAAATAATAAAAACATATATTATGATCCGAGGTTCTGAGATTCTGTCCTTGTAGCACTGGCTCCGTGGAGGATGTACCATATTATTTATCTTACTGCCAAATCTTCTCTGGGATTTGAACTCAATTTTTAGACACCCTTCTGAATCTGAAGCTACAAAAAAAACAACCCCGATTTCTTATAGGCTTCTGTTGTTGTGATTATTGTTTCTTGAAATCGTTACTAATTGTTCCTTTTCTGTTGCTTAGTAAGACACAGTGAACTAGACACAGGATTTGTGTCATCTCCTTTCCTTTTTAAAGGGGCCACTTGCCCCAAGCAAGCTGTGATGAAACACTTGGAAGCTGTACGACAGAAGCAGCAACTCTGAGAGAAGTCTTCCTTAGATAGGATCCAGAGCTTTCAGCATGTGCACTAGGCAAATTACATCCCTTACATGCAGGAAGACCCATGTCACTTACCTGTAATGCTCATCATCTTCGCTGCCAAATCTGTTGTTCTGAAGCTGCTCAGCCAGGTTGGTCATGATCACATTTCGAAGCTGGGCAAGCCCGCTGTTTCTGTCTCCTACAAGGGAATAATTCATGCGGGAAACTGGCTATATATAGATGTTGGCCTCAGCTGTAAATTCATGCTAGATGAAAATATTTCTTATTAAATGTGCAGCAGACTATGCTTTCTGGACCATATACTTTTAGCCGGTAGATGCTTCTAGATGTGGATGATTTAGCAGCTACCAAGCATTGCTGCTCTGCTGCAAACTGGAAATGGAATACAAATTCTGCTTCGAGACTTCTAAAACTCTGCAGCCAAGTGTGAAGTCCACTTTTTCCAAGCCCAAATGCTGGTTTTCATTGAGACTATTGTGAAATGGCCTCGGCCCAGTATACCTGAAGGAGTGTCTCCACCCCCATCGTTCAGCCCAGACAATGAGGTCCAGCTCCGAGGGCCTTCTGGTGGTTCCCTCACTGCAAGAAGTGACGTTACAGGGAACCAGGCAGAGGGCCTTCTGGGTAGTGGAAATAAACAGCTATCTGACTTTCAGAAGACATCTGAAGGCAGCCCTGTTTAAGGAAGCTTTTAACATTTGATGTTTTATCGTGTTTTTAATATTCTGTTGGGAGCTGCCCAGAGTGGCTGGGGAAACCCAGCCAGATGGGCAGGGTATAAATAATAAATTATTATTATTATTATTATTATTATTGGTTAAATACTCCCGCCTCCCCCCACTGTACTCCTAATCATGGATTTGGAAAGGGAAGGGTTACATTGACAGATCTGATTTCCATGGAATGAAATGGCTAGCATAATCTATACAGGTCACAACCAGCCAGAATGGCAGCACACTGGGCCCCCTACATCTGAGGCACCTGGAGGGGGGAAAGAGCTGGATTTTTGGCATGATATGGAGATATTTGTTGACAACGTCAGGAAAACATGGCTACTCTAGAGCAAAGGATCAGTCTGAAAGCTGCCTACAATGAATTTTCATTACAGTCTTAGTGAAAACACTTACCTTCTGTTAAAACCAACTTAAGCAAGTTATTAATTTCCACTTCTCCAGGATACAGGTTATTTAGACCAGAACTTAAAGAAGAGAAAAGAAAAGGTAACATTTAGTATCTGCAAAGACAGACAGCAGCAGCAGCAGCAGCAGAGTATTGGGGTACTTTAAAATCAAACAGATTAATTGTAGCATAAACAATGTCTTTCCCTTCCTTCCTTCCTTCCTTCCTTCCTTCCTTCCTTCCTCCCTTTCTGCAAACTATTGAGACTACCTTTCTGAAATTTTTTAGCATTTGATTCCTGAGTATAAAAGAAAAGTCGGGAATGTTGGGGCTTTTTGAATGATGTTTATGGTTAAGCAAGAAGGCCATCAACAGACAGTTTGGGGAAGTGGATGGACTAAGACCTAGGAGACCAGGGTTCAAATTTCCACTCAACCATGAAGCTCACTGGGCAATCTTCCAGTTGCACTATCTCAGACTAAGTTACCTCACAGGGTTGTTGCGAGGATAAAACAAGGAAGAAAACTATGTATGCTACCTTGAGCTCCTTGGAGGAAGGGTAGGGTGTAAATGTAATAATAATATATACAAAGAAAACCACTATGTTCAAAAAGGGCCTCTTTGGATATCAAAAGGAAGCCTTTTCCACCCTGTTATGTAACCAGACTCAAACTAAGAAATATTTTATGGGAAATGAGGTTCAAGCAAGCAATTGCTTCTACAGTTAAAGGAATGAAAACACACATGCTTTTTCCTCTTTATTTAATCGTCTGTTGCTGCTGCTGCTTGTGCCACAGAGAGCAAGGAAAGCATACTACAGAAGCAATTGTATTTTAGCTTAAGTCTTACCTGTGTCATTTCTTGAAATAAAAAAAAATTCCTTCCAGTAGCACCTTAAAGACCAACTAAGTTAGTTCTTGGTATGAGCTTTCGTGTGCATGCACACTTCTTCAGATACCTGAAGAAATGGTATCTGAAGAAGTGTGCATGCACACGAAAGCTCATACCAAGAACTAACTTAGTTGGTCTTTAAGGTGCTACTGGAAGGAATTTTTTTTGTTTTGACTATGGCAGACCAACACAGCTACCTATCTATTTCTTGAAATGTTTGCTAGAAACTTACACAATGTACAATCTCTATTGCATTCGGTACCCAGTGAAGTAAATTAAGAATACTCTGATTTCATAGAAGAGGATCTGAGGCTAAGTAACTGCAATTTATCCAAGGCTATGCAGTCAGCCTGTGGCTCAGGAGGAATTTGAACTCAAGTTTGCCAGATCAAAGTCCAGCACTCAGCTGGGTGGCTATTAATTTAATTCTACACTCTGAAAATTTAATTCTACACTTCACCAGTGTAGAATTAAACCAAGTTTCCTCAACAACATTATCTGGTCATACAGTGCAGCAACCAGTTAATAATTCTCTAACATCAATCAACATGGCTGGGGGGAAAAACAGGCTTTGGATCCAAAATACGCTTTTATTATTCCAGAACTGAGAACACTGCGCCTCGTAAATATAGATCTGCAAACTACTCTAGAAGATTTTGTTCTCAAGTTTTGGAGTGTGTCCCATATACAGGAAAATGCGACACCCAAGATCAGGCATGGGCAAACTCAGCCATCCAGATGTTTTGGGACTACAACTCCCATCATCCCTAGCTAACAGGACCAGTGGTCAGGGATGATGGGAATTGTAGTCCCAAAACATCTGGAGGGCTGAGTTTGCCTATGCCTGCCCAAGATGAATGCCCTTTGCCCTTTAGATGTACATTATCTGGTTATCTTAACGCAGGACTGTGACGCTCCCCATGCTCTGGCCAAAAGATGAAAGAAGTGGCAGATAGAAGAGTGGGGACCATCTTTAACCTTTTAACTACAACTAGCCAAAAGAAGGGCAAATAGAAGGGGAAGAAATGGAGGCAGTGAGAGATTTTACTTTCTTGGGCTCCATGATCCCTGCAGATGGTGACAGCAGCCACGAAATTAAAAGACGCCTGCTTCTTGGGAGAAGGGCAATGACAAACCTAGACAGCATCTTGAGAAGTAGAGACGTCACCTTGCCAACAAAGGTCCGTATAGTTAAAGCCATGGTTTTCCCAGTAGTGATGTATGGAAGTGAGAGCTGGACCATAAAGAAGGCTGATCGCCAAAGAATTGATGCTTTTGAATTATGGAGAAAACTCTTGAGAGTCCCATGGACTGCAAGAAGATCAAACGCATCCATTCTTAAGGAAATCAGCCCTGAGTGCTCACTGGAAGGACAGATCGTGAAGCTGAGGCTCCAGTACTTTGGCCACCTCATGAGAAGAGAAGACTCCCTGGAGAAGACACTGATGCTGGGAAAGATGGAGGGCACAAGTAGAAGGGGGCGACAGAGGACGAGATGGTTGGATAGTGTTTTCGAGGTTACCAGCATGAGTTTGACCAAACTGCGGGAAGTAGTGGAGGACAGAGGTGCCTGGCGTGTTCTGGTCCATGGGGTCACGAAGAGTCGGACACGACTAAACAACAACAACAAGCCAAAAGAACTATGCCCAACCAGCACCAGCAGCAGTAGCTCTCACAACAGAACCTCAAAGTCACCCTAAAGTAGATGGTAGAAATGCTTGCTTTCTTCTATATAGCTGATACCAACTATCTAGGACTTTCTGACCATTTTAACTGATGGCCTCCTAAGAGTGCAATGCCCAAAGCTGGGAAATAGGCTGGCCAGCTGGTTAATTTTAAAGTTATGCATTTAAACAACAGGTTTATATTCTCTACTACTGTGTGCTGCAAGCGTCCTGTATAAGACAGAACCCAATGACAAAGCTTGGATGTTGTCTGGCAAATATCCACCCCACCCACAACCTCCTCTCATTTTAAGATTTTTAACCTCAGCTAGCAAGAAGCAGGCTGGAAAGTGACAGTAGAAGTTCCTTCCCAAAAAAACACCCAGTGACCTGGAATAGACAGGGAGGAAGCCTAGCATATACTGGTGACCACTACAGCATTTGTAGGATTTGATTGATTGTAGTGAGCTAAGAGGACATACCTGATTGCCAGGCAGACCTCCTTCTGAATCTCAGGGCTGATCTGGTCCACTGGTGCCATCAGTAACTGCCAAAGCAAGAGGCCAGATCGTCTTACGATGTCACGATTCTTCTCGGTTTGAGGGCTGAAGAAAAATTTAAAAACCACCTGCAAGGACAAACATGGGACTGTTTGTACAAATGCTCATGTTGAATTGTCAGATATGAGTAAGCGAGTACCGTAAAAAGAGCATATGGAATCTGATGGTTTACTTATTGATATTAATATAATTTATTGCAGTCTCTGCCATGCCCACAGGGTCCCCACCCTCACTGAAAGGAGATTTAAAAGAAGCACTGAGTTGGAGCCAACAGGTTAGTTTGCAGTGTGTGGTTGGTAGCAGAGCGCATGTGTGATGCCTATAACAATTGCTTCAGTTTGCAGGTGTGACCATGCACCCGAAAAAGGTGGACAACCCCTCTCACCAGCTTCATTCCAGTGGCCAAAGGTGAGGAACAAAAAGCAAAAGACTCTCAAGAAAAAAAGAGAATAAAATGTGAACATTTCCTTAACCACACAAGTTAGCTGAAACAGGTGGGTCTGATAATGCTTACAACAGTTGCTGAAGAACCTCTCTTGGATAAAGCTTCCATGACCGAGAAAGAACCCACCCATGCTCCAATTCAGTTCCAGCACTTCTGACTCTGCTCACAGGAAGCATGAGAAAATCCTTACATATCGCACCACTCCCAGGTTAAGGGAACCCCACTAAGGGCACTTTGCCTGAGTATCCCACACCCGCAATCCAAAAGCAAACAATTACATTAGGATAGCACAATTACACTAGGATAGCACGCACCTGGAAGACAACCAAGATGCAGCGTATAATGCAGGTGTCCCCATTGACCATAGCTTTCTCCATAATGTCGCAAATGCTGCTAAGATGATGGCCCTCGATTGGGTGTTGCTTGCCCAGAAAGTTTGTGATTGGAAGGTTGTTACTCGCTGCCAGCAGGTTGAGTTGATGGATACACATAGCACCAACATGGTGCAGTAATTGATTGATAACCTCATTTGTGGTTATGGCATCTCCTAAAGCAGTAAGAAACGTTTTGTAAATCGGCAGTGTGAATTTCAAGGTATCGTCAAGGTTTATTCATTCTGTGCCTTTCAACTGTGCCTAGTCTAAAACATAAGGTTCCCCACCCCCAAATATTCAAATAACTGTGTGGAATTCAAACAGAGAATTCCCAGGTTTGAGGCTCAGTGTTTCCAGGTTATAAGTAGAATGGTGAAGTTTTGTGCTTGCGATCTCAGGGAGGCACTCTCTCTTTTTAAAAAAAAATAAAGTTTTTTATTTATACAAGAAAAAAGAACAAAAAAAACACAAATACCAAATTACACACAAATTACAAAAATAACCATAGACACATAATTTTCTTAGCAAACAATAAAACATCTATTGGTCTTAACACTAAAGACCCAACCTCCTGTCTATTCCGTATTTCAAATTCATATTACTCATTGCCAATACACACTTTTATCATAATTAAACTTATTCTCAATAAATCTAATTTCTTACATCTACCTTGCAACTATTACTGAAGTTCCTCGAATGCTGCAACAGAATTTAAACTACTATATTTATTTTTCAGATATTCTTTGAAAACCTCCCATTCTGAAACAAATTCCTGTTTTGATTTATTCTTTATTTTTTCTGATAAACCATCTAATTCGGCATATTCTGTCAGCTTTTGGATCCAATCTTGTATAGAGGGGATTTCATTACTCTTCCATTTTGCTGTGATCAAAACTCTTGCTGCCGTCGTTGCATATAAAAAGATACCCTTCCTCTTTTGTGGAATATCCAAATCTGTTATTTCGGGGAGGCACTCTCAGTTGGAATAAGCAACACTAGGTAGACATCTAGGTGGGCCAATGGTCTGACAGTATAAGGCATCTTCATATATTTATATGGATGGAAGGGAAGCAAGAGAAGGGCATGGAGATTGAGTGTAGCTGCCCACAAGTTTCCAATAACTGGGAATAGCAACCATACATGCAGTGCTGAAGCAAGGGTATTTTGCACAGCTTGGATCCCTCCGACGTGGATTTGTTGGTTTGGCCTTTGCAAGCCACCACCTCTCAATCCCAGTTTTTACAAATGGAAGACAATTAACAAACAACTTCATGAGACTTTCGACAGGGTAAACATGTTGAAGTTTGCCCCACGCTACAATTTGTGCTATATAGCTGATGATGTGGTATCAATACCTGATTATTTCACTGCTAATGTTTGCATTCAGAGAAGCACCGTTTTGTGCCTTTCTCCTGAAGGTGTAATAGTCAATTGCCTTCCTTCAGCGGAATTCTACAGAAATTCAAAGGAAAGATCCCAGCGTCTTGTAGTTTGTAACTTCAAAAGCAGGAGAACTTCAAACACCCTGATTATTATTTTGGTTCTGATCAAAGGAGGTTCTGTTCTATATACACCCTCACCAACCTTGTATGAAGGAGCTGTTCTGCCCTGCTGGTTTCTCAGTCAGGTGCAGCATGGCTCAAAGGCAATGCCCACTGATCCAGGCTGTCCATCTCACATTTCACTAACAATGACTTTGTACAGAGTGCTGACTGCTGATTTCCCCCTCACCTTTTGGTTCCACAATTATATGGCTGACTCCTAGCCTCTGGCAAACGTAATGGAAGGCTTGGTTCCCTGGATTGCACCATTGATCAATATAGTCGTTCGAGCATGTCCAGATCATGTTATTCATAGCATCATAGCACGCTCCTGAACAAAAACAATCAATAGCTCTTTTTATCAAAAGTGGCTTATAATGCAAAACAGGTCCAGACAGATGCCTTTACCGTTGGTAACAATTCCTGGCTCTTAACATACGCATGCACCTCCTCCCTCCTCTGCACCCCTTCTCACCAACAGCTTCATTTGGTCCTAAAGGACTTTTCTTTGTTTTTATTCCTCAGAAGTAAAGACTGTTCCTAAGCATTCCATTACAGCTCAGCAGCTAAGCCAACGGCTAGGGAGGTCTTCTTGCAATGAATCTTACATCTAATAAGAGATGTTTCCAAGATAGCAGCTTATTTTCAACACAGATTTTTACACATTTTCTAGTTTACCTGATTTTGGAGGGAAACTGATAAAAGCACTCCCCCCCCCCCTATAGATCTGCTTGCTTTAATGGACTGCCTCCCTTGCCTTCATTCAACCACAGCAAGCACTCCAGTGTCCACCACTCCAAGGCTGGTGTTTACTTTGCAAATAGATTTATAGATATTGCTATCGATAGTACAAAATAAAGCAAGAAACGACTGTCTGATCTCCCCTCTGCCATGATCCACAAATGCTAACTTAAAAAACCCACCACCATTACACTGCCAATGGCACCTTAGGTCAGCCAAGGTTTAGAGCAAATATACAGTTTCAAGCAATTCTCCTATACACATATATTGTTAATTGCCTCTTATTATAAACTTTATTAGCCTTCTCCTACTTTGGCAGATTATTTCTGTTACTTTAAAAAAGAAAAAAAGAGGTGTGCCTGAACAGATTAGCTGTTTAAAGCAAGCCAGATTCTTCTCAGAGAAACCTGTAATCAAGGGCATCAAACGCCATTATTGCCATTACCAAGTTGCATCTAAAACTGCATATTAATTCCTTACCAAGACCAGGAACAAGAGCACCGCGTCCAAGTGAGCTCCCAGCAGCATCAATGAGATCCGCTCGACTTGTAAACTGTCCATCTGAGATACTGTACACCAGACTCGAAGCCAGAACTTTAAACAGAGAGCCTACAATCAATCCCTTGAAAGCTCACATATTTATTTGAACTGTGCGTTATGCACAGGAGCTTAATTGTTAAACACAGACAGTTATTTAATTTCTACAGTGAGAGAATCGAGATACCGAGGCTTGTACTTAACTGGAAGCCTTTTGCCCTGGAAACTCTACCTGCTTTTCCCAAACTTCAGCTGAAGCCCCACAGGTCGCTGGCAACCCCAAGCCTCCCTCCATATGTTGCAGGTCAGGGGTATGGAACCTCAGACCTACGGGCCAAAAGAAGCCCTTGCGGGCTCTCTATCCACCCTGGGGACTCTCCCCAGGCCAAGCCCTCTGCCCAGACTAGCTCTGCAACCTCCTTGAATGCTTTTGCCTGGCTGGAATGTCTCCTTGAGCTGTGATAATCCCTCTTGTTTGGCTGCACGGAGAGGAGTGTATGCATAGAAACCCCTTGGCTTTTGTATTGCTGGAATGTAGCTACTATACAACAGTAAGAGTCACATCCACCGTACTACCCACTTTTGCCTCTGACTACACCCACTACTGATTTGCAGCTTCTGGAAGGTACCCCTTGGGCTGAAAAATGTGGGTACTATCAGCGGCGTAGCGTGGGTTATCAGCACCCGGGGCAAGGCAAGTAATTTGCGCCCCCTAACCCGGGGCAAGGCAAGTAATTTGCGCCCCCTAACCCGGGGCAAGGCAAGTACAGTAATTTACTCTCCCAAGCAGCAGCAGCGAGGCTTCTCTTTCCCCCGTGCTCTCCTGGAGCTGCCTCTTTTCTTTCCTTTTTCCCCTTTCTCCAAGGCTTTTCGCTTTCTCTCCTAAATTGATTCCTCCTCCACACCGCGGCGTTTCCTGGCTGCTCCCCCCCTCTCTCCTCCTCGCTCTGCTTGCCTTTCCCTGCCCTGCCTGAGGGCGCCCTGAGGAGACTCCGCTCTCCTTTTTGACCAGGCGAGGTGGAAAAAAGGGGGGAAAGTCTCTTCCCACCCCCTCGCCAGACTCCCTGCTCGGCTCGGCTCACTACCCAGGCGGCCAGTGGAGAGAGTCTTGAGCCGCTTAATTCCCAGCAAGGAATTAGCAGGCTCGCTCCACCTCCTCCTCCTCCCGACTTTGCTGCTGCTGCTGCTGCGCGGCTTTTTTCCTCTACCGACGGCACGCTGTGCCTTGGAGAGGTTCCCGCTTCCTCGAGGGGGGCCGGCCAAACGCGCCCCCCAAAATGTTGCGCCCGGTGCGGCCGGCACCCCTGGCACCCCCCACGCTACGCCACTGGGTACTATATAAGCATGTTGTCCAGGAACAGTAGCACCACCATTGCAGGGGGTTGGACTAGATGGCCCTTGTGGTCCCTTCTAACGCTACAATTCTACGATTCTATGCTCTCAACAGGGGCAGGGCAGCCATGTGTATTTTAGTCATGTGACTGTCACATTCACATGCAAAGCAAGGGTGGAGGAGTGTCTAGTCTTACATGAAAAGGAGATGAGAGGAATGAAATCCACCCCTCTTTCCCTCCGCTGTGCTCACTGCCTCAAGCAATTACAGCTCCCCGACAATCTTTCAGTATCAGAGTGGGGCTAAAAGAAAACCATCTGCAAGTAAAGGAACTCTGCTGCATCAAAGCTGCATCAAAGCATACCCATATCCCCATTTTATATATCAACTGGGCAGATATTTTCATCAAATTTGAACACTAAGCCCTATGCTGGAAATAGGTTTCAGGGCTATACCCAGCTAGCTCAAATCAATGACTGAGAAATAAACTTGGAAGAAGTGCCTTATTTAAGGTGGACAGATGGAGCAAAATAATGATTTACAATAAATAAATATAATGGCATTGGATACATTAAGAGAATTATCTAGGGACCAAGCGGAAAGGCAGCGCAAGATGCATGGCAAATCAGTTTGCTGGGTTTTAAAAAAACCAAACCAACTCAGAGGGAGCAAGAAGGCAGGCTGGAGAGGACTTACTTTTCAAAGATGACAAGCCACTTGTTCCACCAAAGAGCGACCGCGTGGCAGAGCTGCCAGAGCCACCCGGGGGTGGGACTAACATCACCAAATAAGTCCCACATGTGTATATTGGAGTCTTTCGTAGCATTTTTAGAGGCAGACCACAACTAGTGTTAGCAGCTGAAAAGATCAGATGAACATCATGAGAAGCAAAAACAAAAAACAAAAAAAATGCTGTTGCCCATGAAAAAGGCAGAAAAGGAGGGGGAAAGCTAAATTCTGGGATGAAAGCTGGATGGATGGACAAGCGAGATTCAAACCCCAAAGAGAAGCCTACAGTTACTTGTGTTACAATGTAGGATCTTGAGAAGAGACACCATCTACCAAGATAATGCCTTCATCTGAAACAAGAGGGCCCCACACTTCCAGCAGAGACTGTGCAGGAGATGCTCCTGGTGTGCTCTGACACATAGGGCATGAGAAGCAAAATTATCCTTAATACTGGACTCTGCTTATCAAAGCAAATCAAGGTGCAAAATCATTAAAACAAACCCCCTCCTCACCTGCTTGGTCCTCTTTCAGTGTATTGGAGATGGTGGAGCCAGTCAGGGCAGCCAAGGTTGCTGAGGGAGAGGCTCTGTACCTTGAAAGCCTGCTCAGAAGCATCTCATTGATGCTTTTTGCTGAATCCCCCTCTTTCCTCATGAGTATTATCCGCTCTTGGAGGGGATTGGCCACACAGGCGCCATTTTCCACCTAGTCCAATGAGCCAAGACAACACAGAGCATTACCTGTCTGGGAGGGAAAATGCACCCCAAACTCTAGTCCCTGAGCACAGGCTCAAATGGGGGAGGGATGAACCTTAATTATGAGATGCAGACTGCCCATTCTGAGCAGCATCAGCGTTGATCACAATGCAATGAGAAAGATATTGGCTTTGGGCATTTTATAATTATGAAACAAAGGGATGAACACATGAGAAATAAAATATCAAATGGTACACAGGGCACACATTCAGCAGCAAATAAATGAAAATGGAGAAGTGGAAGACAGAGATGGAGTAGTCACAGCTACAAGGCGTAGAAGGGAAAATATTTTGCAAATTGGAAGTACTCTGTAAACAACAAGCAGTAACTAGCCTTAAAGGCATTTGCATCCTGCTCCTTGGCCAAAAAAGCAGCTTACAATATGGTCCCTTACCCTCACAACCTAAGACGACACAAATGGAAAAGGGACCAGGAGGGAGGAGGGGGAAAGGAAGCTCTGGCACTAACTTAAGTTACAGAGAAAAGCCCAATTCCTATCGCCACTCCCCCCCCCAAAAAACACTTTGTAACAGCACTCACTGTGAGCTCAAAAACATCCATGAAGACAGAGTGTCCCTTTGGTGTTTTTTCATTCAAGCTTGCAGGAGACCAAATCCAATAGAAGTAGGTGCCATCCGAAGAAAGATGCACAGTGGTCATAGTGCTGCCAACTGGAAAGTGATCTGCTGGCATTGGGAGAAGCTGACATACCTGTAGCATCACATAAAAGCAAAGGGGACAGGAAGGTGAGAGGACGGGAGGAGAAGGGATAAAAAATATGTTGTACTAACTCTCATGAACACTGACATGATAAACTGGCCTAGTTTATGTGTAATGCTAAAGTGCTTTACTCCTACCTGGTCGATTTGTTGCAGTGCTGTCCTGAACCAAGCTATAGGTTGGCTTAATATGTCATCCAAACTTTGGCTCACGGTTTAGCTCTCATGGACAAACCATGAGCCATCAACTATACAATCTCATGGTTACCATCTTGTGATTAATCCAGAGAGATCTAAACCATGGGCTTGAGGCCAGATAATATGCCAAGCCATTACCACTGAGCAATTCTGCAAAAGACTCATTTTATAATTAACGCCAATTTTTATGCTTTGTAGGACTGTTGAACATACCTACCTATACAGTCGTACCTTGTTTTGCGGCCAGGATCAGTTCCAGCGAACCAAGCCGCTAGCCAAAAAGGACGCAGGGCAAAGCGCCACGTCTGCGCGCAGAGTGGTTTGCGCTTCTGCGCATGCATGAAGCGTGATTTTGCGCTTCTGCACATGTGCAAGCGGCAAACCTGGAGGTAACCCGTTCCGGTACTTCCGGGTTTGCCACGGACGTTCACCGGAATGGACGCTAGACAAGGCGGACGTTCACGGAGGTATTACTATAAAGGAAAGTACTGGAGACCAAATTTGCTTTGTCCAGATACCTTGCTAAAATTGTTACAAAACAAAAGCACTCACATTTTGCAAACTTACATTTGCCAATCAAGCACACTGAAATGTTGCTATTGTGGTTTTTTTAATAAAAAAATTCACTCAATAACCAAATAAGCACTCCCATCAATTGGGAGGGCCGATATGTGAAGCACCTACTTTGCAAACAGAAAATCCCAGGTTCAGCTCCCAGCATCTCCAGGAACAACTGGGAAAGACTTGATGATTTAAATAAGCAAGAAAAAGATTTTATTTACATCAGTCTCCCTTTGATACTTCATATGCTTACTAAGAAAATGGTGCAAATCCGACAGCTAAATCATGTTGTTTTACAACTAAATAGATTATTTACTCTATTGCTTCATTTTTACAACCAAGTCTCACATCGCACTATATACATTTTGCATGATTTCCATTTTAACTGGAAAAGGAGTATCTTTAACATATATGAGGTATCTAACATATTCTTATACGACCAACAGCAATTACAGTTTGCAAGTACAATAGTACAATCCTATTTAATCAACCAGAACATAAGAAGAGCCCTGCTGCATCAGGCCAAAGGCCCAACAGCTTCATTTCGGCTTCACTGACCTGGCCCCACCCTCACAAAAAAAGGAGCAAACAAAAATGAAGAGTCCATGACGGATAGTTTAAAGTTGGATTGATTGTTACTGGAGAAAATTATTTCCATCAAGTGAAGATGTAGTGTTTGGTAGCTGGAGTGTAAATATCAGTATTTGGGAAATGATCCGGTTGGTTCTTCATTTATGCATTTGTGCAAAATGAGGTATATAAATAGACTGACTGTGAACATAACTAATATGCTTTAAAATGCTTTATATGTTTTCAAATTAGACTTGCAGATGACAGCCAGAGAGATGTGTGGCGACAAGTTCTAAGTACAGAATCTAAGCACAGAACTAACATGACAGAAAAAGCAGCAACAACAGAGGACCCCCAACCTACAGCAATCACTTATCCCCTCATCCTAGACAGAGGTAAAAAAAGGTTACAGTAAAGGACCTCTGGACGGTTAAGTTCAGTCAAAGGCGACTATGGGGTGCTGTGCTCATCTTGTTTTTCAGGCCAAGGGAGCCGGCGTTTGTCCACAGACAGCTTGCCCAGCATGCCCAGCATGACTAAACCGCTTCTGGCGCAATGGGACATTGTGACGAGTGCCAGAGTGCACGGAAATGCTGTTTACCGTCCCACTGCAGCAGTACCTATTTATTTACTTGCACTGGCGTGCTTTTGAACTGCTAGGTTGCCAGGAGCTGGGTCAGAGCAATGGGAGCTCATCACCGTCGTGCGGATTCGAACCGCTGACCTTCCGATTGGCAAGCCCAAGAAGCACAGTGGTTTACATCACAATGCTACCCGGGTCCCAACTCTGGTACAGGCACACCAGCCTGCAAAGCCAGCTTAATTTCTCTTCTGCACCTCGGACATAACATCTTGTTTGGAGGCATTATGCAGGCACAGCAGTTTATATACCACATGCTAGCGACTTGTTTGCTGATACCTCAAGACTTAGGATCAGGACCATGAGTCATTGATACAGCTAGCATGCAATATTTTGCTGAGCCACAGATATTCTTGATATTGGATTTCTACCCTTCAAAGAGAAACTGCTACCGTAATCTCTGAAATACACACGGTGGGGGGAAATTATCAGGATCCAAGTAATATTTCTTCACTTCAAGGCAAAAGTCAATAAAGCTTTTAAACCGCTAGATTAAGAAGTTCTACAGGAAAAGATAACACATACACTGGCCCTTTTCTTTTTTTCTTTTTGGAAACTGCAAACGGTCTCCAGAGGACACTGACAGAAAGGTGAAATAACAAGGGGAAAATGGTTTCTGAAAGTAGGCATGTCCTGCATCTTCTTTATTTATCAGTGAAATACCTGTACACTCCCACCCCAACGGCAGCCTTGCAAGTTATCAAAGCCACCCTCTAGGACAGAGCTTTTCAAACTTTCCATGTTGGTGACACGCTTTACTCATGCATCATTTCTCGACACAGTCATTCAGTTTTACTAGCAAACCGAAGGTTAAATTAACCCCTTTCCAGCATTTGCACGGCACATCTACACAATGCAGCCGACACACTAATGTGTCACAACACACGGTTTGGAAAGCTCTGCTCTAGGGTAATGGGAAAAAGCAGCAGGTCTCCAGAGTCTTGATGTGAACCTGGAACACTGTGTTATCAAGGAGAGTTTGTTTGCAAAGTGTGGCTACAGAGAAAAGTGGCTGAATGGACTATAAAATCTCTGATAAACATTTTCAAAAAAACACTATGCCATGGATATGAAATTAAAGATACTGCTCCAATTTTTTACTTTACCTGCAGGGTATTCTGGTCAATAACCTGGAAAAGGGAGTGAGGTTTGTTATCAAAAGAGACGGGTCTGTGAAGAAGCTTGCCATTGCCAAAAGCAACCCAGCCTGGTTCCAACTCTTCATTACGGCAGTACACAAAGCCTCTGAAGGGAAAAAGAAGGGAAGTTACACTTCAATTATGCTGCACCTATATTTATTACAGTTCAGACTAATAATAATAAAAACAATAATTTATTTATACCCCACCCATCTGGCTGGGTTTCCCCATCCACCAACAGAAGACCACTGCAGACATGACTCTCAACACCATTTGCTGTCCTGTGTTTCAGATGACAAATACAGTAATTGACAATATAAACAAACTGAGCATTTAATGATGCCATAGCTTACCGTAAAGTACCATGTAATCCAGATCCTAATTTGCTTATTCCTCTGCCAACTGAGTTTGTTGTATAAAGATAAAGCCCATCTGCTGCAAGGCAGCGTCCTAAGTCTGCATCTGTATAAGGAAACAGTGTTAGAAAAACATGAGAAAACTTGGTATACTTGTTTGTATAACATTAATCTTGTTTATAAAACCCAATAAAATAATAATAACAAATCCAAAAAAGAAAAAAAGAAACGGAGATATGAAAGCTAGGAGCTGAATGGCACCTTAAACCTAGGTTATGGGCACAACAATGGAATGCCTAGGCCTTGTTATATATATATAACAAGAATGCAATGCTGAAAATGAAAGAACTGCAGCTAAAATAGACTTCCGGGTTAGCGCCATCGGCGAATATCTTTTGGACCTGAGATTCAACTTTAGAGATCTGGTTGAACTGTTGAGAAGGAACAAAATCAACTTCAGGTGGGAATTTCCTCAAGGCCTATCCTTTAGTTTTAAAGGAAGAAAAATAAAGATAAGATCAGTGGAAGATAAAACAAAGTTCCTGTACAACTACGAAGAAGACCTACAGAAGAGAATGGGAAAAGAGCCAACAACACTGGACAGAGGATCACCAGACAGAGGATTGGAGCAAAGAGTACGGGAAAGGACATCACCAAGTAAGGGCATCCTGGACATTTCAGCACTGTCTTTTGGATTGGACTCCCCTGTTAACAAACCAATGTTGCCACCAACAGAAGAGGAGCAAGCTTTGGGGGCAGTTGGGGGAGTACCAAAGTAGCCACAGGATGGCGCTACAGGCCTTGAGTTGGAATGTGAATGGTCTCAACAGTTCAGAAAAAAGGAGGAGTGTTTCACTTATTGAAAAAAGAGCAATTGGACTTGATTTGTCTACAAGAAACACATGTGACAAGGTTGCACAGGAAATTATTGAGTAATAAAAAATTAGGCCAAGAATTTATCTCATCGGATAAAGTCAAAAAAAAGAGGAGTGGTCCTCTATGCAAAGGAGAGCCTACTACCTAAATTTATTTTCAAAGATGAACAAGGAAGATTTGTAGCAATTGAAATCCAAACACAAGGATAAATTTTTTTGATAATAGGTATTTATGCACCAAATGAAGGAAAATCGGAATTTTTCAAAAAGCTACATGAGACTTTGATGGACTATTTGGACTACAATATAATTTTGATGGGAGATATGAATGGCGTAGTATCTACAAATATGGATAAGGCGCAAAGACAAATAATTACTAAGGATGGAAGACTACCAAAAACATTTTTTGACATGACTGAAAATATGGACTTAATTGACATTTGGAGAATGAGGAACCCTCTGGGAAGAGAGGGAACTTTCTTCTCTGAGGCTAAAATGACATGGACAAGAATTGACCAAATTTGGGTAACCAGAGGACTGGCTCCAAAGATCAGTAAAGTTGAAATTTATCCTAAGACCAGCTCTGATCGCAATGCTGTGAAGATGGAAATGAAACTGATGCCAACTGGTTCCTTTAGATGGAGGATGAATGATTCTTTGTTTAGGAATGATGAGTTTACTAAAAAGGCCCAGAAAACTTTGAGAGACTATTTTGAGATAAACATGAACACTACCGTGGAAAAAAGAGTAATCTGGGATGCAAGTAAAGCCGTCATGAGAGGATTTTTGATTCAACAGAATGCAATTAAGAAGAGAATGCAAAATGAGAAAAAAGATAAAATATTGGAAAAAATAAAGGAAGGAGAGAATAAATTGAGGGTGAAACCAAAGTCTCAGGAGATTTTGAAAGAAATAAAGTTATATCAAGTTCAATATATGAAAATGACGAATCAGGAAATAGAATGGAATATTAGATAGATGAGACAAAAGACATTTGAATCGGCAAACAAGTGTGGGAAATTGTTGGGTTGGCAACTGAAAAAAAGACAAAAACTAAATACCATTACAAATTTGGAAGTAGAAGGAAAGAATATACAGAATCCAGTGGAAATTAGAAAATGTTTTCAGAGGTATTTTAAACAACTATATACACAAGAAAAGCAGAATGAAATTGACATTGATAAATTTCTGAAATTAAATGGACTACAAAAAATTTCCCAAGAAAATAAATTAATGCTGGATTACAAAATAACAGAGCAGGAGGTAGAAGGGGCCATTCAGAATATGCAACTGGGTAAATCTCCAGGACCGGATGGACTGACTTCTAGATATTACAGAACTTTGAAAGAATGGTTAATACAACCTTTAAAGGAAGTCTGCAATGAAATACTGGAAGGGAAAAGGGCACCAGAGTCGTGGAAGGAAGCGTATATCACACTTATACCGAAAACAACACACATAACAAGACAAAGCAGAACAAGCAACAACTTCACAACACAACACCTCTCAACCCACTGGAGAACAACAACCACCCTCCCAACAGAACACTGACCACCAACTACCACCGAAAAAGTGTTACACAAAAAGAGACTCCACATGGACCCCTCCTGATGGACGCAATACCACACTGGACTTGTACATTGACTGCTTCCGCCACAGAATCCAAACAGATGTGACCAGAAAACACCATCGCTTACAACAAAATCTAAACCATGCTGAAAGGAGAGCCATAGATAATCTCAGAAACAACCCAGACATTATAATTAAAGAAGCAGACAAAGGTGGAGCTGTCGTCATCATGAACAAAACTGACTACATTCAGGAGGCACCCAGACAACTTTCCAATACCGCCTTTTACATAAAATTGGACTCAGACCCCAAACAATAATACAAAAAAGGACTGAACAAGATTGTTAAGGAGCTACCCCCACACATCCAATAACAGATCCTCACCAACACACCAACAGAACCTCGACCAGGAACTTTCTATCTTCCACCTAAAATACACAAACCAGGAAATCCAGGACACCCCATCATTTCAGGTATAGGCACTATTACAGTGGGTGTCTCCGGTTATATGGACACTGTTCTGAAACCATATGCCATCAGTGCTCCCAGCTATGTACGTGACACCACAGATTTTCTGAGGAAAATACAATCTTTAAATAATCTTCCCAACAATACTATACTAGCTACTATGGATGTGGAATCTCTGTATACCAACATCCCACACAACGATGGTTTACAAGCTATAAGGAACACCATTTCAGATAAAACCACAGCGGACTTTGCCACCAAACTCTGCCAATTTGTCCTTACCCACAACAACTTCAAATTCGGTGATGACCTGTTCCTTCAGATCAGCGGCACAGCAATGGGCACCTGCATGGCCCCACAGTATGCCAACATCTTCATGGCAGATTTAGAACAACGTTTCCTAAACTCCTACCCACTCAAACCTCTCTTGTAGCTGCGATACATTGACGATATTTTTATCATCTGGACACATGGTCAACAGACCCTGGACACCTTCCACCAGAAATTCAATGATTTTCACCCCACTATCAACCTAACAATGAATCAATCTATGCAAGAAATACATTTTTTGGACACTACTATAAAAATACAGGATGGGCGCATAGACACCACCTTATACCGTAAACCAACTGACCGACAAACATATCTACATGCCTCTAGCTACCATCCCAAACATACCAAACAGTCCATTGTATATAGCCAGGCACTACGTTACAGCCGTATCTGTTCCAATTCTACAGACAGAGACTCTCACCTAAGAGATCTACAGCAAACCTTTTTAGAACTAAAATACCCAGCAGATGAAGTTAGACAACAGATCAACAGAGCCAGACTGATACCCAGAGAGAACTTGCTGCAAGACAGACCCAAAAAAGAAAATAACAGAACACCTCTAGTCATCACATACAGCTCCCAAGTTAAAACAGTACAACGCATCATCAGAGATCTACAACCTCTCCTGGACAATGACAGTTCTCTTTCTCAAGCTCTGGGAGGAAGACCTTTCATTGCCTACAGACAGCCACCCAATCTTAAACAACTCCTAACCCACAATAATACTACAACCAGACTTAACACGGACACTGGCACCAGAGCCTGCAATAAACCCAGATGCCAACTTTGCTGCCACATACACCCGGACAACACCATTACTGGCCCCAACAACATCACACATACCATCTCGGGACTATTTAATTGCTCATCGTCTAACATTGTGTATGCCATCAAATGCCAACAGTGTCCTTCAGCTCTCTATATTGGACAAACAGGCCAAACCTTACGCCAAAGAATAAATGGACATAAATCTGACATCAAGAATCACAAGACAGAGAAACCAGTAGGAGAACACTTCAATCTCCCAGGACATTCTATACAAGATCTCAAAGTAGCTGTTTTACTACAAAGGAATTTCAGAAATAGACTAGAAAGAGAAGCTGCTGAATTGCAACTCATTACCAAACTTAAAACCATGGAGAGACCTGGCCTGAACAAAGACATTGGATTCTTATCTCATTATACATGACAAAGCCATTTTTCACCTTTTCACCTCTTGCTTTTTCCTGTAAGACCTACTGCAGTCGTTAAGAGTCGTCAACAGGCTCATCACAGCTATCTGCCAATCACCCATTCCCACCACCCTTCTGAGTAATACCCCTCCCCACCTTCTCACTATATAGAAGGATCTGGCAACTTCTGTTTCAGTGTATCTGAAGAAGTGTGCATGCACACGAAAGCTCATACCAAGAACTAACTTAGTTGGTCTTTAAGGTGCTACTGGAAGGAATTTGTTTTGTTTTGTCTGAGGGGAAACACACAGAAAAGAAAGGGGTGGGAAGGGAAATGGAATGGTGTACCCTTGAAGAAGGCGTGGCTAGTTAGCTGGAACCCTGAATAGGAGTGGTACAATATTTGTCTCCTACTTGTTAGATGATTTTTCATATTACAGACTGGGAAACAACTTAACCATATCTAGCAGTAAAATCCCACCTTTGTACAAACAACATTATAACATGTGTGTCTGCTGCAGTGGACTCCCCTTGTGCACAAGGGCTTTCCATGTAAGCTGCACTGGGAGCCTTTTCGGCTGAACAACAGGGTGCCAATGCAATCAATCAATCAATCAATCAATCAATCAAATAAATAAATACCTTCTGACTGTCTGCGCAGCACCAGCTGTCACCTGTCTACCCTTACAACTTCAGACTGTGGTTATTTAAAAGGCAAGGCAATCCCAATGCAGAAATGTTCTTGTTCTTTAAATTCACAAATCTCACCTTTATTTTCTGAGCCCGAGCCCGGGTTGGCATCAGGTGCTGGCAACATATCTTCAAACCCCCAGGACACCATGTGTTTGCCCCCAAGCAAACAAGAGGGTGATCCAGGCCCCCCTTCCAAAAGCAACAACCTTTAGAGAATGAATACAAAGTAAAGTTTAGAAATGGGGGAAATGCTTCTGTGAAATGGAAATAATTAGCTAAAGACAGACATACAGTGCACATTAAAATATACTGTACTGTTCCGTCTATAAGATGCCCCTATTTTGGGGGACTCAGATTTAAGAAAATGGGGGGGGGGGGAGATGGCCCCATGTATAAGATGCCCCCTAATTTTTGATATTATTTTTTAGGTAAAAACCTAGTCTTATACATGGAAAAATACGGTACTTAAATGGTGGATGGCTTATGTATGAACAGTAAGGACTATTAGTGTAGTTCTAGTTTGTAAATAGCTCTGGGTAAGGGTGGGGAATGGGCTTTTCTAATTGCTCACTCTAAGTTTTAAAAAAATCCCAACATTGATGCATGAGTATATTTTTAAGATTCGTCTTTGATCTATAGCAATATGATTGCCCCCAGAAGCCTTCTTCCTACCTGTGTAACACATCAGCTACAGGCAGGGATCCCAACTCTGTTTGCTTCTGTAAAAGGTGTACTGTGTGAACAAACGTTTTCAATGATCCCCTGAGGAAAGAGTTAAAAGACAAAGCAGCAGTCACTCTTGGAAACTGCAGGACAACAACAGATGCTCTTAAAAAGTCCAGCAAACTCTTACTGGTTCAAAGCCTCAAGATGTCTTCATGAAATACAACTTAGAACACACCTCCTCTGAGTGTGTTTCTACATTTACCAAATTTCATGGAACACCAATGACATGGGGTAGATAGCCATATTATATACCAGAGATCCTTTTTACATAAACCTTCATTATCTAAAGCTTCAGGATACCTTACCGGTTTCACAGAAGAGTCTGGAGATTTTCACCTGCCTTTGAGATTCTATTATAATTTGGGATGGAAGGACGATAACAATGGGCAAACTTAACAATAGGCTAACGCCTCCATCCTCATCAGTTTTCTTCTCCTAGGTTGCTTCTTTACCATGCTTGAACCGACAAGGTAGGATGTGAGTGGAACTGTTAAAGTAATATCATGGTTGGTATGGAAGGATCCATCAAAACAACAGTTCTGTACCCCATGCAGCCACCAGTACGGTGATCACATCAGCAAACTGGCCTGCAGCAGCTATTCCACCACTGATAAAAATTGGGTGTGCAACTGATGCAAAGCAGCATGGTGTGAACTGTGCAAACTCTTGTGCGCAACAGCAAAAGAGTTGATGTGAACTTGACTGGCACATGTACAGACACAAGGATACTACAGAGCCAATACTCCCTTTGCTCCCATTCGTCACAAAAGAATAACCAGTAGTGAAGGCAAGACACTGGTAGATAAGACATAGGGGAAGGAATCAACACTGGCTACCTTACAGGGCAGCACCTATAAGGCTGAGGGCAGTCAGAAGTCAGAAATTCAAAGGAATGTCCACAGCACAGAATTTCAGTATGGAAGGCAGGTGCAGCCCTACTCAAAGGAGTTTTCTTCCAGAGCATAAACTCAGAGCAAAATCAATTCAAGGGCATGAAACTGTAGAAAATTGAATTAGAAGGAATTGGCTTGCCTTATGTCTTGAGTTGCATTCAAGTAAGGAAATTGTGGGGGAGGGGAGCAGAAGGGCAGTCTCAGTCATTTAGACTACAACAATATTTGTATGGTTTCTGTATCATACAAATGCAATTACAATACAGTTAAGATCTACCACATACTGTAAACATAATCAAGATAGGAAGCATAAAGGTACACAGAAATTAACATTGCCCCAAAACATTTCTGTAGCCAATAATTAGCCTAAGTTGTGTAAAGAGAGTCCACTTCTGCAAAAGTACAGATATCCTTTTTACAAAAAGTATCAGATGTAGAATCATATTGGGAAATGCACTGTCTCCAATATGGCAGCCAGATAAGAACATTTTGGTAATGTTTATTGCATGTAACCCTTTCCATATGAGAACACATATGGTGTCATTTCTGTAGCTGAGGAATCCATTTGTGAACATTAAAATAACTATAATATTAATTTTAAAATAAACATTTCACCTAAATATCTTATCCAAAGTATCTTTCTTTCTTTCTTTCTTTTTCTTTCTTTCTTTTTGGTGTGAAAGTTGATGACATAACCCTTCAAAACAGGTAATAATGCTGAAGACACTACAACACCTTAAACTGGTCTGTGAAACCATTCTGGTAGATGACTGGGAGAAATATCCAGCATACATCTCTGGACTGATAATTGTGCATTCTTTATCAGTATTCAAATCACACAATGTTTTGTGCTGCCATGCAAATAATACTAATGAGGAATCACACAATACAGGTTACATTCCCACAGACAACCACAATAGAGGAGCCACAGGAAGTGATATTCAGAACTCTTTAAAAGATCACATCAGAATGAAAAATAAGCCTCAAAGAAAATCTAAGTGGCAGAAAAAAATAGGCCAAAAAATTCGGTTCAACTCTACTAAACTTAAAAGAGGATAAAAAATGGGGAAAAGAGGAAGTTATTCAACTATTTGACAAAATGTGTGAGAGGTCAAACCTGCACCAGAAAGAAGATGTATGTACCTGCTGTGAAAAGTGATATTAAAATAGATAAGAATGAATTAAGAACAGAAGAGCAGCAAAGCCCTGGAAGCTAAATATCATGCAAAGTACCAGTATTTGGTTGGGTTTTAGAAGTCCATTGAGAAAGACTGGCACAATACAAACATGCGGGGAGAGCTTTTGCAAATTATATGGAAGTTACCTTCAAAGCAGGAGACCTTAATAAGATGTACACAGCACAAACTGTACAACTGTTTAGGAGCTCTAGTAAAGATATGTAGAATGTAGGACTCTTAGCCATGTGGACTCATGTCCCTTTTAAGACAATTTCTGCAGGAATTAAAAATGCTTCTCTTAAGCTAATTCATTGTTTGTATGGCACAGTCGCCTAAGTGTTAGAGTGGATGTGAGGACTGAGGCACTGTATACGTGGCAGCTTTTCCCTACGTTGAGCATTTCTGGGATAATATATTTAATTCCAGCTTATACTATAACATTAATATAATAATATAATATAATATAATATAATTAATATAATATAATATAATATAATATAATATAATATAATATAATAAGCAAACTGTTCCTAAGTCTCCTGTACCTGCTCCGTTATCATTTTTACTGGCCCTAAATTGCTCCCTAAGGATCTGCTGATGTTTCTTCTTGTAGCAGCCTGGATGACTATTGTAGGAAGTTGGAAAATGTCCTCAGACTTTATCCTGGAGGGCATGTATAAGCCTTTTGTTTCATAGCTTTACCTGAGAAACTGACTCATGCCATCTGGCTTGCTATGAATTGTGTAAAACCTGATGTTTTTGCTACAGCTTGGTTCCCCTTGGTCTCCCTCATCAGTGATTCTGTAGGAGGACAGTTTCCACCATCTTCTCAGATGAGCCACTGAAAAACTCATTGAACTTGAACTCTTGTATTATCCATCTCCTTATCTCCCTCCTCTCCTTTTACCCCAATTCTACTTTAGGTTATCTGTCAACTGTGAAACTGACCTGTGGCCTCTCTCTCTCTCTCCTTGTTTTCTTTACGTAATTGTCTTGAGCAGGGATCAAGCAAACTTTTTCAGCAGGGGGCCGATCCACTGTCCCTCAGACTTTGTGGGGGGCTGGACTATATTTGGGGGGGGGGGATGAACCAATTCCTATGCCCCACAAATAACCCAGAGATGCATTTTAAATAAAAGCACACATTCTACTCATGTAAAAACACCAGGCAGGCCCCACAAATAACCTAGAGGTGCATTTTAAATAAAAGGACACATTCTACTCATATAAAAACACGCTGATTCCCGGACCGTCAGCGGGCCAGATTTAGAAGGTGATTGGGCCAGATCCGGCCCCTGGGCCTTAGTTTGCCTACCCATGGTCTTGAGGTTTACCTGCATTGCATAGTTTGTATTATACTCAAAAATTACTTTTTAAAATGTTTGAAGAAGCTGCATACATCCAGGTATATCAAATGATTCTGTCGTGCTTTATTCAGATGACAGTGAAAATTCCAGGAAGAGTCCATGAATAAATGCTGGCAATGCAGTGAGACAAACATGGGGGAGAAATTTAATTTGACAGCTGTTCTCAATTTGCCCATTAAAAGTGCTGGGATTCTCAACCATTTCTAATAATTTTCGCAACTCAAATAAAAGCCAGCACAACTCACTGTAACCCTTTCTGCAAGTTTGTTTTTATTTAAACATTTTGAGTATAATACAAATTGTGTATCTATTGCGATCTTTATGGTTCATGGCTGGAAAATGATGGCATCATGTTCTCTAAATATAGCTTTATGGTTTTGTTTTCTGCTAAGTCATAAATGAGCTGGAAGCACAACAAAAACAAAAACCTACTTTGCTAGTCTGCTTCTGAAAAATGATTAAAAATGAGACCACAGAATTATTACATGACATTAATCCCATGAATGCATAGTTGGAAATCTCATGTTCTCTGAGCCAATGTCCAAACCATCAGTTTCACAAAATCCAGTGATGCTACATAAAGGAATCCCAGCAGGGGTAACAAGGTCAATACCATCCCAAGGTCTAAAGGCTCCTTCCCTGGCACTAAGGCAGCTAAGGAATATCCAATACCAGAATTTTTTGGAATCAATAGATTATTAGTAAGTGCCATTTCTCAGAACTGTCCACCCATATACCTGAGCTTTCTGACACACTATCTGTAAGTCAGACTAGCATTTGCATGCAAAGAACCTGCTGATGCTCAAAAGCATAATCTAAAAGGATTATAAAAATGAATCAAAGAAAGAAGAGCTGGAGCAAAGAACATGCCTATATTAGTTATAAAACATTTAAGAAAACATAGTTCTACTGATCTGGTCTTCAAAATATTTAAAAACTTGCTAATTGCTTTTGCACAGTGTATACTAATGTGGGAAGCTACATTTTACTTGTAATTCTTATGCCTTTACTTATAGAGAGCTCTTCTACAACAAAACATTCACATGCCCAAGTCTTTTTTTTTTTCTTTTGGTGATTGGCTACAGCCATTTTAGGAGAAACCATGGCAAGACGGGAGAGAGATATATCACAGATTACAAAAGTTCCCATAGGAAATCATTGGTGTATTATGTGAATGCTCACCTAACAAATGATTTCCTGGGAATGCATTGTGTTTGGAAAGTGGGACCTTAGTGTACTTTAATATTCACAAATGGATTCCTTGACCCACAAAACAACATAAACCCCACTGTACAGGTTCCTTTAAATTAGTGGTTCCCAACTGAGGGTTCATGTAACCCACCCAGCAGGACCATAGCACCAGTGCTTTTTTTCTGGGGGGACGCAGACCCCTAAACATTTTGTGAATCTAAGTTTGGCCTCATGGAGGGGCAGTATTTCAATATGAGTAGGAAAATGAGAGTACCCCTAAACATTTTTTTAGGAAAAAAAGCACTGCATTCACATAACAAAAAATACCATAGAGATATCAAAATGTTCAAAAGTAGGGGGACCATGGTTTGGCTTTTGAAAAACAGGGGGTCCGCAGTACTTAGCTAGTGGGGAACCCCTGATTTTATGATATGGGAAGGCTGTGTTAGAACAATCCTGGAAGCAAACAACTTCCCACCACTGCCACCTATGCCTCAATCCATGCCAATACACATTCTTCCCTCTGCTGCTAGAAATTAAAAGCTGTGGCTAGGTGGAACAGGAGAAAAGGAGGCAACGGGACAACAAAGCCAAATTCCCATCCCTGAGCACAGTCCTGAATCCCTGGGCACATCTTAATATTTCTGCCACAGTTTAACATGGGCATACAAAGGTAATCAATGAAATGATCTGCACGCCCAGATTTCCCACCCTACGCCTCTCCTACCTTGCACAAGCCAAGGCAACAAGGGCAGCAGCAGCGTTTTCTTTTTGCTTCTGTGGAATCTGTTGGCCCGAAGCGGACGTCTCCTCCAGCCATGAGCAGAGCAAGGACTCAATGCCATTGAGACAGTCCACAGGCTCCTTAGTCAAGCTCAAGGGCTGACAGTCACGAAGGCAAGTCAAGAGCACCTCAGCAGTTATGTTACAAAGGGAAGGGTCTGTTCTGCTCTGGGACTCAATGAGAGGGAAGACCAGGAGCAGCCCCATCCGCGAAGTGAAAGGTGCTTGTTCAGGTTGCTGTAGTAGGCCTTGCCGCTTGAGCAAGGCAAGGGCTTCCTCATCCCCAGAGTTTTCCCGTTCATGCTGTTCCTCCAAGGCAAGCTGGCGCTGGGCATTCCAGAGTCCACGCAGAGCATTCAAGCGGTATTCTAGCAGGCGGGCATAGGCGTTGCTCTGATTTCCACAGACAGAACGCAGGCGCTCCGACAGCTCCGTTGGATTCTTGGTTTCAAATGTTAAGATCTAGGCAGGGAAAAGAAGTGCATGCTGATGAATTAATGTGGCAGGATGCCTTTAGAAGAACTTTTGCACAAGTCAAGGCACTTGCTTTCAGTACCTAATGTGTAAATAAATATGACACAAAGGCAGAAAGTTCTAATAAAATAAAACCATATGTTTCAGATGAATCAGGTCATCTAAATTCAGGACTAACTGAACAAATTGTGCACTTTAGGAGGTAACAACTGCAACACGATCTGTAATCACATTTAATAAATGTTTTAAGATGCTTACTAAATTAAATTTACATCAAATAAATTTGAGCATGTAGGGTAAGGGGGATTGCAACCCAGATCACAGTACGCAGGAAGGAAGGTTTTTAGTCTTTTCTCCCTAGCTACAATCTCCAAGAATTTTGCACCCTACATGTTAATTAGCACTGGGAGAAAACTCATGGACAGAACTTTCTCTCCTTGTGCACTACAAATAATGCTATGAGATCTGAAGCTGTACATTATGCCTCAACTCTTCAGCTAGCTTCCCATCAGATACAAGATGCTATGACATACCTCCCTCCTCCTGAGAACAAGCAACACCACTTCAAAGAAAAATGATATGGAAGATTATAACAGAGAATCAACGTGGGAAGTTATTTCCTCTTTAATTAGCTTGTTTCTGTTTTTTAGAAATTAGCCATAGCTAGCTGTCTTGTTGGAACAGCACAGTGATGCAAATGCTTACACCTCTGAGCAAAGACTAGCTTTGCTAAGTATCAAAACTGTATTTTAGGTCTTTCCTCCGGCTCAAATACAGAGTAAATTAAGTGAATTAACAGATGTTGAAAAATTGAACACTAAAATAAATATATATTATCAAAAATACATAAAATACTCCTAAAATATAGAACAGTAACTAAATAAGTAAAAGGATTCATGATAAAGCAGGTGTTAAATATAGGGGGAAATATTCTATAGGAGACATAAGAAACTCTATAGAAAAAAACCCATATTTTTATGTCCGAAAACAAAGGGTTACATAGTGGGGTATGTCAAACTACATTTTCCATCTATAATAAACATATTCTACGTATATCATTTTAGTTTTCCAAAGTTTCATTAACTGGCAACAGTTTTTCAAAGTGGCATTTTACAGTTGAGTAAAACAACCAGAAGCATTACATGAAAGATGACGCAGAATTCCTATATTTTTTTCTAATCTTCAGCTAAACACCTCACCAAGAAAATAGACAATAGGTTAATGAGACCTAATTTAGTGATAGTTTTGCTTTCTCATTTGCTATACGGAGAGGAAATTTTAAGTAAAGAATAAAATCAGATAAGCTTAATACAATGCAACACATACTGGTTTAGCAAATTATGTTGGTCACAAAAACACGTACTCTGCCAACCCAAACAAATGAAAGGAAAAATCTGTGTTTTATCTTTATCCCCATCTTTGAATTTCTTAGCATTAAAAAATATATTACTTGAAATGTTTTTTATATTAAACAGCTCGTGACCAACAAAACAATGTGCAATTTACATAGTATAAATGTGCTGTCATATGTATCATTTAAACGCCTTTATAGAACTGATTTTGTGTTTTTATTATGTTGGAAGCCACCCAGAGTGGCTGGGGCAGCTCAGTCAGATGGGCAGGGTATTATTATTATTATTATTATTATTATTATTATTATTAATTTTAAAGGAGGGGGAGAGACAATAAAATGATTTAAGATATATTGGTAGCCATTTATTGAATACAGAGGATAAGATCACTCATAATGTTCTGAGGTATCAATATAGTACATGCAGGTCTCGTTAGCTGAACACAATGCGTTTTCAGGAAATCGTATGTTACGCAAGTGTTCACATAATGAGTAAACCATTTCAATTGATTCCTATTTTCCTTTTAGGTAAGCGTGGTTTGTCTGAAACCACTTGGCAGGCCAGCCCTCAAAATCTTGCAGCCTAATTAGACCCACAAGCTAGATGTTCCCCACTACTTGTGTAAACTGACACTTTCTGTACCTTTTTCTTGTTCTTCTATAGAATTTCTTTTTTTTTTTAAGAAAAGAAAACCAATAACTTTTGCATAAACCACACTAATTTCCTGCTACTGATTGGCCACTGCTTATATGTCTGCTCTACCACTTATTCCCACCCTGGGAAAAGCACCTAAGCTTAACTCACTTCCTGACCTCACCAGTTTCATCACTGAGCCTTAATAGCTAAGCAGTTAAAACCAGAGCTGTGGCAGTGGGGTGGGGGGTGGGGAACCCTTCTGCTGATTTCCCCTTCTGTCCTCTTTAATGTTCCTGATCCATACTCACAAACATAATAATAGAATCACAGAATTGTAGAGTTTGAAGCATCCTCAAGGGTCATCTAGTCCAACCCCCTCAAATGAAGGAATCTCAACGAAAACATCCATGACAGATGGCCATCCAGCCTCTGCTTAAATACCTCCAAGGAATGAGAGTCCACCACATTCCAAGGAAGTCAGTTCTGCTCCTGAACAGCTCTTACCAGCAGAAAGATCTTCTTGATGTTTAGTTGGAATCTCCTTTCTTGTAACTTGGAGCCTACCTTCCAGAGCAGGAGAAAACAAGCTTGCTCCATCTTTCATGCGACAGTCATCTTCAAATATCTAAAGGGTTATCTTATCTCTTCTGAATTTACAACGTTCTGAACATTAAGAGCTGCTCTTTTGGTTTTGTAGGTGAGATTACATGACATGCAATACCAAGGTTTCCCCCCAGAACAATTTAAATGGCATTTTGTGTTATTTCTAAATAATTTTCAAGGACAAACTCAACAAACAACAAATTGGATTATCTAGAAAGGATTTCAAGGATAATTAACCAAATGAAATCAGCTGGTGTACACTCTTTAGCAACTGCTGCAAGTATTGATTTAGCAGTGCCCAAAATTCACAACTGCTTTTAAAAATCCATTACGGTACTAAGCGTTACTAATTTGCAGTGGCACCTTGTCAGTTCTAGAACTAGCCAGTTTTATTGGAGGTAAACAGTAATACTTCCCACTTTACTCTCCCCAAGGTGGCCCTATACCCCATTTTCAAATCTAAGAATCTTGCAATTCCTGAAAGAACTCCATTCCATTAAAAGAGAAGAATTAGAGTCACAGCCAGACTATGATATACAGAAAAAGTGGAGGAATGCAAATTCTGGCAGGCGTCAATCTTTGCTTTTTCCACCCAAGCCTGCCAGATTGGGATGAAAGCAGTGGTCAGAACTGAAAGCTGATGAAGGTAAGGATGACAATTAAGTAGCAGAGAGGAGAAATCAAAATTGTAATTACATAGGAGTACAGGGTCAGGGGAGAAAACAACAACAGTATAATAGGTTGATACTGAATTCTGTACACACCAAAGGGCCTGGACATACTCCAGATACTCAGCTGAATGATAAAGTGTCATCTTCTCAAGACAGAACTCTTGGAACAGAGAGTGACAAAAGCCCCTTAGCCAAAACTATCCCAAGGACAATAAAATTCAAAGAGAGGAAGGAGCCTAGGAATTTTCTGCGTGCATAGAGACAAATGAGACAAAAGCAAACTCTAGTGGAGGCAATACCACGGCAGAATAACAAGGCCCGTTTAATTTGTTGGCCAAGTAAAAGATAGGATGGTAGATGAAGAATTGTGCAACTGATTAAGTCCAAAGGGCTTTGGACTTCTATTTCTTGAACAGCAGCCCACCATATGCTAAACCACTTCTGAAACTGAAGGAAGAGCCAAAGGAATAGGGACCTGCTGTTCAAAGAGCCTAGCTGATCTGCACAAGACTTAGGCATGACTGAAATAGCTCTCTGAATCTCATACATTGCTAAGCAAATGCTGGTGTTTCAAGAAAATTGCACCTCTTCAGAGTTGCCCAAACATAGCCCAAGTAACTATGTGCTGTTGAATTTGCACTATGGATCCTGTTTCCAATTCACAATCAGAAGACTGGTCGTGTCCACACAGAGGAGTTCTCTTGCTAATGAGTTGTTCAGATCTGATTTTTCTGTGTGCACACTTGTCATGCAACTGCTTACACACTCCCCCTTTTCCTAGTCATCATATTCATTGCAATTCTGCTACTTGCCATCCACACCAGTGGAAGGAGCTTGACAGAATGTATCCCATGATTTCGAGTCATGGGTCCAAGAGGGTTTCTTTTTGTCCTGCCACTTTCCCCAGTTCCGATTCAGCAGATGGTTTTCCCAGGGAAGGCAGCGGGACAACAAAAAACCCTCTCAGACCTGTGACTTTGAAATCAAATGAAGGGGGAAGGGCCCCAAGTTGTGTTTTGTGTCCCTCCCCTCAATCACTCTCCTTTCTTACACTCCACTACCTTTTCCATTCCGGGCAGGTATTTAGGTATCTCTGTTCCTGTGTTGTGAGTGCAAATTTAAAAAGACCTACAATAAGTGTCCAAGTGCAAGAACAAATGTTGTAAGCATGTTGCATAACAGGGGAAATGGATAGTTTACTTTGTATTTATTACTACATTTGTATCTCACATTTCATCCAAAGAGCTCCTCCACCCCCATTTTATCCTCACAACAGCCCTGTGAAGTTGGTTAGACTGAGAGACAGCAACTGCCTCAAGGTCTCTCAAGGGCAGTGGCGTAGCGTGGGGGGTGCAGGGGGGGCCGGCCGCACCGGGCGCAACATCTGGGGGTTAGGGGCGCAAATCCACGGGTTAGGGGGCGCAAATTACTTGCCTTGCCCCGGGTGCTGACAACCCACGCTATGCCACTGCTCAAGGGAGCTTCACATGGCAATGCAGGGATTTGAACCCTGGTCTCCCAGTGAGATGGGCGCACAACCCTAGAGTCTGTCAAGACTGGCCCGTACGGGCAGGGGTACCTTTACCTTTACCTTTACTCCCAGGCCCTAGTCCAACACTCAAACCACCACACCACAATGGTTGTGCTTTTGGGGGGGACTGGCAGGAGGGCAAAGGCACCTCAACATCCCCTTGTCCACGGCTTCCATATATATAAAAAAGGACCAGACAACACTTGAAGCAGCGGCATTTCAATTAATGATTACTGGAGTGTCTGAGGCTCCATACCAACTAAAGTCCATGAGTGTGAAGAATAACCAAACAAGCAGCTGATGAGGAGGAGTTTTGGAGTTTGGATTTGATATCCCGCCTTTCACTCCTCTTCAGGAGTCTCAAAGCGGCTAACATTCTCCTTTTCCCTTCCTCCCCCACAACAAACACTCTGTGAGGTGAGTGAGGCTGAGAGACTTCAGAGAAGTGTGACTAGCCCAAGGTCACCCAGCAGCTGCATGTGGAGGAGCGGGGACGCGAACCCAGTTCCCCAGATTACGTGACTACTGCTCTTAACCACTACACCACACTGGCTCTCGACAGTGGGCTGACAACAAAGAACATGGGATCACCTGCTTGTACTCCCAGAAACAAAATGACTAGGTTGTACTCAGCTGAGGAGCAAATGGACACAAAGGTGTGGTAATAAAGGTCCCTCACTAAAGTGTCACATGTGAAAAAAGAGCTTCCATACCAGCAGTGGCTGCAGATGCATGAGTTATTTATTGGATATTCCACAGTAAGGAGAAATCCACATTAAATGGAAAAGGTATGGCCTAGCATTTTGATGACAACAAAGACATATGGAGGCTGTGAAAAACTTGCATGCACGAGATACACTGATTTCACAATAAACTCATAGCTGCAAGTTTCAGCAGTAGTCCAGTAAGAAGTCAGGTAGTCTTAAGCACACAGCAGCCTATATTGTTTACAAGGTCATGTTAAAGCAAACAAGAAGGGATTCTCATTTTACATCCCAGAAGGTGAGAAATAGGCCCAACTCTTCCAGCTGTGTGCAATTACATTCCACTTACATCTCTGTGCCACCTAAATAGATCGCAATATAATCTGGTACCTGGCTAGAGATTTTACAGGATGACTGTGAATACTGCTACTCCAACAAGTAATTTAGAAAATGGATGGTACAGAAAGCCAGCTTGCGGCATTTCTGGATTCCTCTCTGGGTCTTCTCTCTTGATTCCTTCTGTTATTTGTATCCACTGTTCGTACCTTTTCTCAGGATGTGGCATGCTGACAGCTTATAGGGGCAGAAGCTGAGAACTTAGAACAGAGTGGGGACCAAAGGTAGACAAACTATCCCAGAAGGAGCATGCCACAATCCCCCCCACCAGAGGTAAACTACAGTATAGCTTAATCCAGACAAAGAGGTGTATGGGTTGTTAGGGGATGATAGATGGCTTCAACTGGCCAGCTAAACCAATATATATACACTCCAGCTTCTTTTCTCCCACCTCAAACTTGGGGAAAGAATCAATCCTGTGGGATATTACGCTCCAATGGCCAAGGTGAATCCCACATCATCTTCTGAAACTGGCCTCCAAGCAAGGACCAAAACATAAGATACTTTCCCACCTAAGCAGACATTCTGCCCCTATCTATTTCCTGACACAGTTTACCTGCCAAGGTGACCAAAGGTGTCTCAGTCTCAAAATCAGACCTGCTTGAAATGGGTCCAATAGGTTTCATCCAGAACCTGGCCTAAGATGCTACCACACCTTCAAGAATCTTGCCAAGATTCCTTGCAACCTCTAAACATGACCTAAAGATGGTGCCCAAATAGCTTCTATAAGGGATCTCAAGTCTTCCTCTTGCTGTTTCTAAATATGCTGACGCTCCAAGTTACATTTTAGTCACTTCTGCAAATTGGCCAGTCCTGCACTGGTCAGATTCAGTCATTGGTCACTTTGTAAAGGTTCATTAGTAAACTCAGTGCCTTTAGGTCTCTCCCAAACACTTACATTTCCAGAGGCGGGAGCACCACAGCACACACTTTCAAGAAGGGATTGCAATACTTAGGAGAAGGGCTGTAGCTCAGTGACAGAGCATGCTTTGCACATAGAAGATCCACTTTCAATCCCTGGCATCTTGAGCTAGGACCCCAGTCTAATACCCTGAAGAGCTGCTGTCAGTCAGTGTAGAGCAAAATGGACCAATGGTCTGTCACAGGGTGTTTAGGGAAGTTTTCATGTTTGATGTTTTATTGTGTTTTTAATATTCTGTTGGGAGCCACCCAGAGTGGCTGGGGAAATAATAATAATATTATTATTAAGCTGCTTCTTATGTTCCTAAGATCCATCTAGGAACACCTGGGAACATCTACAAAGGACTTTCGAAGCCAGCAAGGATTTGTATTGGAGATTATGGTTGCTGCTGCTGAAACTGTCCAATTAGGACTTCATTTTATTTCATTCTGTTGAGGGGCTTCAAGCACAGGAGAGGCAGGGCAGCATATTAAATAAATAAATGATACTGCCTACAGTGGTAAAAGAGAGGCTTTATAGAGAGCTAATGGCTTAAATCAAACAATTTTCCAAGCCTGCCCAAACCTGATGACTTTTCAGTGTCACAGGAAAGAAAGGTATCTGGAACATAGGCAAGATGCTGAATGATAGATAACCTGCAAAAAAGGGTATGCAACCTTCTAGGTTCTGCACCAGGTAAGCACAATACTAAATGGTTTCATGCCCCCTTCTGAAAACGAAGAATAGTCCACTGGGAAAATGTGGTAGCAAAATTATTAAGGTTCATTTTCATTCCATATTTTAATTAAAGTTATGGTTAAACATCTTTCAGTTCAGGTTTGAATGATGCTCTAAATAAGCCACAGTTTTGCACACACTGAAATTACCAAGTAACAGGTGCTACCACTCTGCTAACACTGGGCCATAGCAAATAGATTCCCTGGTGGCAGCAACATGGCCCAATTAGTGGCTTATATAGTGTGCAGCTTATAAAAATGCTTTAGGCTAAAAAGAGAAGAAAAGTTTCAATGACCCACTTTGCCATAAAAGAAAAGGGAGAGCTGAAAAGCCATCAAGGAATTTTGTGAGAATGGAGGGGGAATAATTCTTTTTCTTTACTGATACCATGAGTGCAGACTTTGCATTTTTGGCAGCAACAAAACGAGGAAACTATGTATGTGTTGCAGACACCACAGAAAAAATGATCAAGAAATTCAATAACAAAATTGTAACAGTTTCCAGCTCTCAATGGTGAAAGTATCACCAAGGTTTTTCTTCCTGCATGGAATGCCTTTTTTCCTGAAAGAGGCTTTGTACTAATGGTCTGCAACTGACTCTGCTACTACCACTGGTGTCATAATATTTCCCCAAGATTACGCATCCCATGGGCTGTTAGCCAAATTCAGCAAAAGGAGTCTGCACAAATTCTAAAGCTATTAAATATACTTCTAGGAATGTCAGAGGTGGCAGGTCTCATTCAGGCATGTCAAATGGTCCTCCTCATCCTGGATCCAGTGAAATTTAAGAACCACTGCTGAATATAGATGGACTTAGTGACAAACAGTCAATGTTTTCGGTGGTCTACACATTTCAACACCCATTTCACATTTGATTTATGCACTTTGATTCTCTAGGTGTTCAGCTCAATGGATAGACAGTTTTAATTTCCATCCCTGTCCTGGACAAACTGAGAGGCACTTGTTTCACTTCTTCAGTTCATTAACTGTGAAATAGGGGGACTAGAGCTCTATCTAAAAACTATGGAAACAATCTGCAGCCTTGATTGATTGATTGATTGATTGATTGAAAGCATTTTCTTCAGCCAAAAAGTCTCCGAGAGCAACTTAAAGGTAAAGGTAAAGGTAAAAGGACCCCTGACCATTAGGTCGTCGTGACCGACTCTGGGGTTGCGGCGCTCATCTCGCTTTATTGGCCGAGGGAGCCGGCATACAGCTTCCAGGTCATGTGGCCAGCATGACTATGCTGCTTCTGGCGAACCAGAGCAGTGCACGGAAACTCCGTTTACCTTCCAGCCAGAGCAGTACCTATTTATCTACTTGCACTTTGACGTGCTTTCGAACTGCTAGGTTGGCAGGAGCAGGGACCGAGCAACAGGAGCTCACCCCATTATGGGGATTCGAACCGCCGACCTTTTGATTGGCAAGTCCTAGGCTCTGTGGTTTAACCCACAGCGCCACCCACATCCCTCGAGAGCAACTTACAGATCAATAAAAAAATGGCAGTCCCTACTCTCAAACTTACAATTTAAAGACATGACACAAAAGAAAAGGGGGACGGATAATTAGGTACTGTGTCACTTAAACATCAAACATGCATGAAACTGAGACTTTTGTGCTGAAAGATATTAAACTGTGCTCTGTATCATGACAAAATTGCCGAGACACTACAATGCCCAATGGCTCCAACATGTGATTCCAATGCAGATTAGGATATTTTAAGATATAATTTTAACATATTCCAGAGATCTGCAAAGCTGAAAGCGTCTCTCTCTCTCTCTCTCTCTCTCTCTCTCTCTCTCTCACACACACACACACACACACACACACACCACCAATCTCAGGGTTTGGAGCAGCAACTTCTTTGGGGGACCCTGGGGTCCTGTGATTATCAGTAATTTATTATTTTATTTTCAAAGGATTTTAGCCCACATTTTTAACCACTCAACGTGGGCTAGCATATCAACACAATGCAATATTAAGATGGTATACAGCTTTCCTGGAAAACTCACCATACTATTAACATTTGCCTGCAATAAGTACAGCCCTAATACTCACATGGCACTGCAGCAAGGGACAAGAGGATCGGACAGCACTATGCCTGAACAGCCTGTGCAGCCTAGAACACGTCTACAACACGCAAGGCTCCCTAGCAGAAAAGCCTAGCACAAAGCTTGCATTTCCTATTTATTGTCATTCCTCTTGTTACAACCCTGTGTCTTTTTCAGTAAGTCCAAAGCATGGAAGTGTGTTGCCCCTGGAACACCACTTTGTGCTAGACTGGTTGGTCTTAAATGTAAATGCAGATTCTGGTTTCTGCTTCTGTATTAATCAGCATTTCCAGCAGTGCCACTTACAAAGTGCAAGGCAGCAAGTCACAAATACTGAAACCCAATGTGAAGTCACTTTGGCAGCAATTGATTATAAGCATATGCTAAGCCAAGGTATTAAAAAAAAAATACAAGCAGAATAACTTAAAGCTTCTCTCATCCCAACCTGGAAAGAAACAGCAACTTACGAAGAGGTATATTTTTAGCACAGTGCTTAGGAAGCAAGACTCACAACTCCTCTGTAATGGTAATGCTCACCAGGATTCATCAATTGGCAGCTCAAAAGATCTCTGGAGCTTGCAAGTTGACAGTTTCTTGTCTAGTACAGGGTACACACACACCCTTCGCATTTCTTCATATTTCATTCATTTTATGTGCTGAAACACTCCCAAATAGGAAATGTATTAATCCTAGAGAACCACTGTTCAAAGAAGCAGAACTGACCTTCTCAACAATTGTTTTGTTTTACTAATTTGAATGGTGCCACCTTTTAACATTCAGCTGGAAGTTTGCAATTGGAAGCCTTTGCCCGAGAATTAATCCATCATGGATGCTTCCCAGGTGCCAGAAAAATCTCTGTGGAGCTCTGGCAACATCCCAAGCCCAGCACTGAACAAGAAGGTTCGTCTATGCTCATACATTTCAGTTAACCTACACTGCACAAGCTGGCAGTTGAATGGAGCACATGCTAAAAAGGACAATGACATGAATACATGGGATGAAATTCTTTGGAGAAAAACAAAGGCTAGGATCCAAAGAGCTGAGCTGGACGTGGCCAAGAGCTTACATGCACCAAAAGGGCTATTTACTTTCCCCTTTGGAATCACAGACACAAACACCATAAAATGAAAATGGCTACTTTAAACATTTCTCAAAATATCTGGCCCACTCCCTCAAGTCAGAGATTATAATATATTTGCTAAGAAATTGGTCATAAAATGCTTTACACCTTTCACAATGAAAAAGTCATTTGCATCTTCAACTTTATTTCCAGTTGAACTATCACTCCCTTGTTTGCCCAAGAGCATTCCTGCATGTTTCTATCTGCACAGGTTGCTTAGTCATTAGACACCCATCAGTTAAATCCTAATGAAATAATTGTGGGTTGACATGCTGCCACCCAAAGAGAGAGATACAAATGAGGCCAGTTAAGAAATCATAATTTCCTCTCTGTACAGCCTTCCATTACTGACAAGGTGAATCACCGGTGAGAACTTCTGGAGAATGTTGCCACACCAGTTAGTAGCAAAAGTAATTTCTAAGGCACATGAAAGCTTCCTGGGCTTACGGCAGCTCCAGGTAAATATGCACCACTGACTTTGATTAAATGAAATAGAACAAAGTTTAGGTCAGTTTTTAGAAATGGCCATCTTACACACTTGCAGGGTACTCATTTGGCTCCTCCGAATTAGTTTTTTACCCTTCAATGATGCTTAAAATCACCAAGTACAGAGTGGTAGCCACTGTCACTTAGCTTTCCCCTTGCATTTAAAATCCTCAAATCCAGAGGCTTCTTGATCGCATGGGAAATGTGTCCATGTGAAGAAAGGCTCCCTTGTCCATATGGGAAGCAGCTCTGTGCGCATGACAACAGTTCTACAAAATAAGCAGGATAGCTCTTCCTTACTTGCATGGGGACATCATGTGTACACTGGAACTCCACCAGAGTTTTGCACAGAACTGATAAACTATCCAGGATGTGTGCAAGTATGGCAGAAGCACAAAAGGGTGAGAGCGAAGACGCAAAACAGTGGCACCTCGGTTTAAGAACAGCCCTGTTTACGAACTATTCGGTTTACGAACTCTGCAAAACCGGAAGTAGTGTCCTAGTTTGCGAACTTTACATCGGTCTAAGAACGGAAGCCAAATGGTGGAAGGGCACTGGTGGTGGGAGGCCTCATTAGGGAAAGCGTGCCTCAGTTTAAGAACTGTTTCGGTTTAAGAACAGACTTCTGGAACGGATTAAGTTCGTAAACTGAAGTACCACTGTATAGAACAAGATGATGACAGAGGCCTGCTCCTCAACAGATGGGCTGTGATTACCACTGGGCCCACCAAGCCTGTCTAAACCTGTTCCTCACAAGGAATATTGTAGTCAGTCAGGAAATGTCTATTAACAAGTCCCCAGCAGGACAAACAATATCCCCCAGATAGCATGTCAGAGAGGGGTTTGACCCACCTGACAACTCAAGTAACACCTTGATTAGAACAAACTGCCAAGCTCTGCTGTTGTTCAACTTATTTGCTCTAACACAGAATGTAAAATATCAGAAGGGGACCTGAGGGTACTTTGTATGTATCTTTGATATACCTAAGTTCATAATATTTACTGAATGAAGAATATACCAGGGCATAGTTATCAAGTTTGGCTACATACTTCTACGTGCATTGCTGAAAAATTACTATCACTGCATAATTTTCAGGAACACACATGACAGGGGACAGGTCCACGAATGACAGGGTGCCCAAATGCAGTAGGTATTTATTTATTATGATCATTTAAATCCTACCTTTAAAAGAGAGAAGTCTTTCTAAAGTGCCTTACAAAAAAGTAAAACAATATTATTTACGGTATTTTGTTAATACAAAAATATAAGTCTTGCTTCAAAGCCTACTTAAAGGAGTTTCCCAGGAAAGCTATTCTACAGTTCTGGATCCATCACTGAAAAGGTTGTGGACTTGGTATCTGTCAATCTGATCTTCCCTAGCAGCTGTCCAGAGAACAGGTACTCCCCTTAAGAAATGTCTAAGCATACATTCAAACAAAAGTGTGAGGTACCTTCTTCCCTTTGGTGTGGGAGTTATCAGTATATGCTATGCACATTTTCTGAGATGTTTAGGGGCACCTCTGGCCCTCCAGATATTGCTGAACTATAGTTCTCATCATCCCTGGCCATTGGCTACGCTTGCTGGGGCTGAAGGAGTTGGAGTTCAGCAACAACTGGAGGGCCAAAGGTTCCCCACAGTCACATTAAGGAGTTTGGGATAGACTAAAATCGTTTCAAGTCCAACAGCCTCACATAAATATACCGTATGTTTCTGTGTTTAAGACTAGGTTTTTCCCCTAAATAATAATGTCAAAAATTAGGCGGTGTCTTATACTCTGGGCCATCTCCCCCCATTTTCTTTAATCTGAGTCCCCCAAAATAGGGTCTTATACATGGGGGCATCTTATAGACGGAAAAATATGGTAATATGTGGTTGGGTCAAAAACAAGTACCTACTGGCCAAGAACTATTTTCTTTTCAGTAAGGCTGCAACTGAGCGGTCTTGTCGCTTCTAGATTATGAACCTATAGCAAAGCATAGCTGACACTTGAGACAGTAAAAAAGGACCAATTTTTATTAGCCTACCAGACCAAAGGCCTATGTAGTCCAGCATCTTGTACCCTACAGTGGGCAATCAGACACCTATGGGCAGTCAAGAATCAGGACATAAGCACAATATTCATCTCCTACTATTATTTCCCATGTTTCTGATCCAGGAGCAAACACTATTACTGTGCATTTGACCTCCCTGAGATGGCAGGGTAAAACCACATTAAATCTATTGTTTACAATCCTTCTGAAGAAGCCCTGAAACTAACATATTTCAAATGAAACTCCAACACTGCTTGCTACTATGAGTGAGAACCTCTATTCCTGACTAGTACACTGCGAATCTGTTATTTATAAGTGTGTTATTTCTCCACACTCCTTGTTGTGGTAACATGTAATCTCTATTCCATTTTACAACACCCTGCCCTCAAAATAGTCCCATTACTCTCCTCCACTCTTTCTGAAATTCATAGCATATGAACACAAATGGGAGACCACCAGGGCTCTCCATATCACCACAATAGGGCAGTGAGATGTTGCTGCACCAATTTACAGTCTGCCAATGTTTGGAAGCTTTATCTTTGCAACCATATGTGCCCAAACCCTTTTCTCCCCCTCCCCCCAATACGTGAAAGCCTGAATTGGCTCCATCACCATCACCTCTAACTCTTTCTTTGCCTGAATGAATTTCTGAAGCTTCTTGTTATTCCATTTAAATACTTTTCATGACACAATTACTGAGACAGGCTGCAAAGAGCTCTAATTAACTGTGACCTCTCTAATGAGGCAACTTTCCCAAGTTCTTGCCAAAGTGTGTGTCAGTGGTGTACTGGGGCAGGCTCAAATTTTTTTTACAGAAACAATGTATGAAATGTGTAGTAAAGAAACAAGTTGAAGTGGCCAACAATACACCATAAAGTGCTGCAAGGGGCTTATTTTAAACAAACACATTTAACGGCAAAACCCTTAAAGGTTTATACTATGTGTACAATGGAACGCTACTGGAGTGTCTCAGGTTCTAGATAAGCTGAACCAATGGCATAGTGTAGTCAGTCAATGAAGTGTCTGTAACACAGAGCTGAAAAGAGTCAACTCTCCCCAACCCCACCCAAGGCACCCCCATCCTTGCTCCACCCCCATCCTTGTCAGTTATCCCAAGCCTCCAGTGGCTTTGCAAACCTTAGTGCCAAAATTAGCACTATCTGGCTTAGGCTCAGGTTAGACACAATATTCCTGTTCTCTGTCTGGTGGGCTTCAATGCTACCTCTTCCATCTGGTGCCAATTTATTCCCTCCTTCCTTCCATGGCTTCCTTTAATCATGGGGTGATAGATAAATATAATAACCCTTAATGTTGTTATTCCAACAAACCCATGTACAAGAGTGAAATGTCTGTCAGCTGCAGTTTCTTTCACCTTACCAAAAGGCCTCACATATCCATTTTGATTCTGTAGCAAGTTTTACATAAATTTTCAAGCCTGGACAGCAGGAGGCTTAATTAAGCAAACCTTGGAATCATGGCACAGTCCATGAACAACTTATGGATAGGAATGCCATGGATAAGCCCAGATAACAACTACCAGACATGCGATTTGACCATTAATGTTTGCTTAACTAATGGGTTCAACTCTATTTTTGCAAATAAGCTGTACTGTTACCAAAAAAATGAACTCCAGACCACAAGACTAATTAATCATTGCATTCTTAACTCCCCCAGAAACAGCAGATGTCAGTAACAAAAGCATAGCCTTGCAGAGCTAGTAGAATTCACTTTAATAACACGGGGGGGGGGGACAACAGTAAAAGAAAATATGTTTAGAAATATTAAGTCTCTTTTCCACATTAAGCTGAAGGGCATGAACAAGGCATTAACCTTGCTATCATCAGAGTACAGTAATAATTTTGTCCAGGCTGCTCGCTACTAAATCTGTTACTGCTCAGGATTCTTTTTAGCAATAAGAAATAACCTTCTGCTGAGCCCCTAAACAACTGCAGGTGATCAAATATAAGCATTCAATGCAGCGCTTGCTGAACCATCCCCATTCGGTTCACGCCACCCGGCTTCTGACAAAGAACCTGTGTCACTGCAAGCCACACTGCTGGGGGAGAGGGCGGGGTGATGGAGGGAGGTGCATGAGAAAGAGATGCAGACCAGGGAAGAGATGCAAGCAGAAATGACTGACAGCAATTTCCCCAAACTACATATTTCAAACAACACACAATTGCTCTCTAACTACAGTTCAACTGCCCATATTTACTGGAGGAGGAGGCTGAAGTGGAAAAGAATCATAGCTACTTCCCTCGGCCTTTCAACAGTCATTATAACCTCTAGTTTAGATACTCAGTACTTAAGAACACCCCAGATATTTCACTGTGAAAATAATTATTGGTAAATAACAAAATAATAATTAAGAACACCATAAAATCAATTTTCAAGAGACTGCTCTCTGGGCAATGGAGACAGGGAGGGTTTGCCCTTCCTGGTTCAAAACAAGGTTCTGAAAGCCTTATCATCTTACATCCTGCACCTTCCCTGGTGCTGGATCACCTTTGCATCATCATCGTTTCAACAAATTTGGGTGTCAGACCTGGCAGGCATGTGTATGACTTGTTGCTTCATTCTCTCCTAATTATCTATCAATCTCCCCCCTAACCTAATTATGATCCTAGCGCATCAAGGCTTTTTTTGGAACAGTCAGGTGCTCCTCTCTCATCCCCACCCAAAAGCATTCATCACCACCCCTTATTGAGTTTGCACCTGAGATTTCACAGCTCCCCATCCTCCATCTAGTAACCACAATCCCCTACTACTTCACAGTATATCCTCCATCACCTTCACATTGCTTCTCCTAAGCTCCTTTCACCCATTCCTCACTCTTCTTGCTCCTCACATTTTACCAAAGCCTAAAGGCAATTTATCCAGTCTGCTCACTAACCAACATTCCTGTGCCCTCAGCATACCTATACCCTTCTCATTTTGACTCTTCATCTTATCCCCACTCCCCTTTTGGCCTTCTCTTCAATCTTACCCTATCTTTTACTAACTGGCACCCCACCTTCAATTACTGCTCTTTGTGATCCCTCACCCTTTCTTTTATTCCCCTTCCCCATATTCCTTCCAACTTAATGCCCACTGTCACATATTTCTTCCGCCCTCTTTCATTCTTTCAAATCTCTCCATTTCAGTAACCCACCATTTTTTATCCTCCATACCAGAGTTTTCACATCCTACCTTATTCCAAAGCCTTGATTTGGGGGTACCCCCAATTCCGACACTTCTCCCAACACCACATTTCTTCCCAACATCAAAAATTGTGGACACACCTCCCCCCCCCCCCCCGAATTGATACCCTGTCTTTTCTAACCTCTTGATTTAGGGTACTGCATATACATATGAACATTTCGTCTTTTACTCCTCCGCCATCCCTATCCTTTGGGGTTGTAAAAGATGTCAAAATCACCCCCTAACACTGAAAGTTCTTAATAAATTGTTGATTAAAAACATCACCATCATCATCATCATCACTGAGAGGAGGAAAGAAATACAAGGGGGAATAGATTCCTCTTTATCCTCTGCCTCATTATAACCCTTTGGCATCTCTCCCCTCTCTACCACCCCATTCACCTTGACATCCCCTCCCCAATGTTATTGTTAAAGCACTTTTAAGGAGGTCAGATGTTGGTTGTGATGATGACAACCAATGCTGATGAATACCAGATCCACCCACCAATCTTATTGTTAAAGCCCAATTATGATTATGACAAGATGCTCCCCTAATCTTAACGCTACTTCACAGGGAAGGGATGAATATAATGATGTAGAATAGATGATGAAGGCCAGACACATCTTATTGTTAAAAGCCCACTCTGCAGAGGTGAGCAGGCCCTGAAGATGATGGTGAAGAAGAAGCAGGAGGAGGAGGCCAAATTCCACCCCACCCACACAATCCATCGCTAAATTGCAGGGATGAGGATGCTGACCTGATTCCTCGCCCCATACACGCTCCATTTATAAGCCTAAACTGGGGGGGGGGGGGGAGAGAGAGAAAGTGTGTGTTTACAGTTGTGGCGCTGGTGAAGAACAGATTCCCCCCTCCTGCCCCACCTTATTGTTGAAGAGGAGGAGGAGGAGGAGGAGGAAGGCCAGCCAGGTCCAGTCCCCGTCTCCCTCCCCCTGCGCCCTCCGCATCCCCTTTCCCTCCTCCTCACCTCCAGCTCCGTGTCTCCCGGCTCGGCCACGCCGATGATCTCGCTGGGCAGCTCGGCCAGGTCCGTGACCCGGATCAGCCCGTCGTGGAGGAAGATGGTCTCCTCCTTCACCGACAGCCACTGCGCAGAGTCTGCCGCGGCGGCCGCGGCCGCAGCAACCGCCGAACCCGACGCGCCTGCCGGGGACCCCATCAGGAGGCGGCGGCGGCGGCGGCGGGTGAAGCCGAGGCGGCGGCGTTGACAGCACCTGCCTCAGCGTAGGGGAGGGGAAGGGATGCTGTTGCTGAGGGAGGGAGGGAGGCGGATCCCTTCAGCCCCCCGCCATGGCGGGGAGGAGCCGAGCCAAGGAGAAAGAGGGAGAAGGAGGAGAAAGGGGAAAGCGGGGGGGGGCGAAGGGATTTTTTTGGGGGGCGGGGTGGGTGATGAGGGTCGAGGGGGGGCCCCAGTCAGTCAGGCGGTGCCTCTCTCCCCTCTCCCCTCTCCTCTCCCTCACACACACAGGTGACAGCGCGACGCCATGTTGGAGGCGGAGGGCTGCTGAGGCGGAGGGACCAGCATGCACCGCGCGCGCCGAACCGTCATAGAAAGAGAGCGAGGGGAGCGGGAGGCCGCGGCGAGCGAGCGGGCGGGAGTGACTGACAGGTGCGAGCGCTCCGAAAGGGAGGGGGGGGGAGAGCGGCGGCGGCGACGTCGACGACCGGGCCCGCTCACTGGCCGCCAGGGAATAAGGAGCCCGCCCCCTTCCGAGCCGGTTGGCTCCGCCCACCTCTCTCCCCTCAGGCGCCTCCTGCCTGGTCTCCCTGCGGCGGCTTCGCTTCTTTTTCCCTCAGAAAATTAAAAAAATTCGGCTTGGCCCAAGGGGGAGAGTTCTTTGTCTCTCTCCCTCTCCACCGAACCGTCGTCCTCGCTGTTTGTACCTATTCCGTGTGTACATGGCGTGTGCAGAGGGTCCCTGCCCTCAAGGAGCTTCCAAATATGTCACCTCACAGGGTACATGCCCCTCAGCGCAAATAATAAAACTTTTGTCCTTTTGTCACTTAGCTGTCATCACCGACATTATTTTTTATTTTACAACAACAACAATAATAATAATAATAATATTTTTTTATTTGTACCCCGCCCATCTGGCTGGGTTTCCCTAGCCACTCTGGGCGGCTTCCAACAAAGATGAAAAATACACTAAAATGTCACACATTAAAAACTTCCCTGAACAGATGTCTTCTGAATGTCAGGTAGTTGTTTATCGCTTTGACATCTGAAGGGAGGGCGTTCCACAGGGCGGGCGCCACTACCGAGAAGGCCCTCTGCCTGGTTCCCTGTAACTTGGCCTCTCGCAGTGAGGGAACCGCCAGAAGGCCCTCAGAGCTGGACCTCAATGTCCGGGCAGAACGATGGAGGTGGAGACGTTCCTTCAGGTATACAGGACCGAGGTTATTTAGGGCTTTCAAGGTCAGCACCAACACTTTGAATTGTGCTCGGAAACATACTGGGAGCCAATGTAGGTCTTTCAAGACCGGTGTTATATGGTCTCGGCGGCCGCTCCCAGTCACCAGTCTAGCTGCCGCATTCTGGATTAGTTGCAGTTTCCGGGTCCCCTTCAAAGAAAGCCCCACATAGAGCGCATTGCAGTAGTCCAAGCGGGAGATAACTAGAGCTTGCACCACTCTGGCAAGACAGTCTGCAGGCAGGTAGGGTCTCAGCCTGCATAGCAGATGGAGCTGATAAACAGCTGCCCTGGATACAGATTTGACCTGCGCCTCCATGGACAGCTGTGAGTCCAAAATGACTCCCAGGCTGCGCACCTGGTCCTTCAGGGGCACAGTTACCCCATTCAGGACCAGGGAATCCTCCACACCTGCCGCCTCCTGTCCCCCAAAAACAGTACTTCTGTCTTGTCAGGATTCAACCTCAATCTGTTATCCGCCATCCATCCTCCAACCGCCTCCAGACACTCACACAATACAATATACAATACGGTTATATGCTTCCAGGGTTCATAGTGAGTCTCATAACCCACAAAACGGCTCTCCCCAGCCAAACGGGTTGTAAATAAGTTACATATTTCAAAGTTCCGATCACCCCTGTTTGTGTAAATGGGCATGCTTTTAAATTTTCATTTACTATTTGTATTGTTCGTTACATTTCTATACCGCCCTTCACCCGTAGATCTCAGGGCAGTTCGAAACACAAGATAAAAACACTAGATACATAATAAAAACAAAAGCAAAAAAACAAAACACCAACCAATAAATCTTGTTCCCATTTTACATGCCAACTTTAAAAATTGTCAGCCTGGGTGGCGGGTTGGTTAGAGCGTGGTGCTGGTAATGCCAAGGTTGCAGGTTTGAGCCTCATATGTTTTATATATGCTGTAAACCCTAGAAACCCAGCCAGGTGGGTGGGGTATAAACAATAAAATTATTATCACTATTAGTATTATCATAAACTTTTATTATTTATCTCTTGTCTGGTTTTGGAAAGGCTTTGTCAGTCCATGGGAGTCATAATAAAACACCTGGAAAAGGCAGGATTTTGCTCTTAAGTTGATGTCATCGTTCCTGGTTTAGAATGGCTTCTGATCATTTATTTTCCCATTTGTGATGGTTTCCCTATCATGTTCTATACTCAATTCCTTTCTTATTTCTAGCTCAGCATCACTAAACGAAACTTTCTAGATGTTTCAAACAGTGCCAAATGACTAAGCCTGCCTTACACAGGTTGGCTGGTTTTCATACAGGCTTATTCCCAGATAAGTCTGGTTAGGTTTGAAGCCTTCCATCTTCCAGATGAAGGAGGCTAGTCCTAAATTAGCTAGATTCCTCCTTTCACTTCAAAGATATCCTTTCCTCCTGTGCCTTTGGTTTCTAGGTCGTCCTCTCACACTTCAATATCTTCTTGCTGAACAGGCAGCCCTGTTCAGGGAAGTATTTAATGTGTGACATTTTAATGTATTTTTAATCTTTGTTGGAAGCCGCCCAGAGTGGCTGGGCACAATTATTTATTTATTTATTTATTTATTATTATTATTATTATTATTATTATTATTATTATTATTATGCTGGCAATTTCCAGAACCCTTCATCTCATTCTGTTGCAATTGAGAGGGCTGCTGTTAGTACGTATGTAAGAATGTCGGGACTCTTTCCAATGCACAGCGGAACTGATCCTGCGATAGATAGAATCAGGTGACTTAGATGTTTTTCTCATCCTGCTTCGCTTAAATTGCTTTACAAATCTCCAAAGTGCCATCTGATAACAGGCTTATTGCTCTGCAAGACTCTCTCCCAGAGGCAGAGGGAATGCAGTCTTTCCAAGGCAATTGTCTGAAGCCAGAAATATACAGGAAAATAAAAAATAGCCGGCGTCATATTACAACGTATTTTTATACACCATATATATTATGAGAGAAACTTGAGTGAAGTTATTTGAGATAAATGCAAGACAAGCAGTACCTGAGTGATGAAAAGTGGGGTGCAAGAGGGAAATATAATAGTTATTGGCATTTTATTAATGAGAATGTGCAAATTAGTGCTCAAGTTGGAAAGGTGAGATGCATTTTGGCAGAGCCCAACCTTTGAAATTGTGCAAGTTAATCACTCAGCATTCCTTCCTTTGTCCCTGATGCCCAGTGGGTTATACCAGCCTTTGCCAATCTGGTGCCCTCCAGACGTTTTGGGCTCAGAACTCCCATCAGCCCCAGCCAGCAAAGTTGCAGCTAAACCGAGAAATAATGGCATGTTCCTGGGGATTCACAAGGCAGTTCACTCCATTTTCCCAACGTTTCCTTAACTATTTATTTATTCATAAACATATTTATATGCCAGTACAGTGGTACCTCGGGTTACATACGCTTCAGTTTACATATGTTTCAGGTTACAGACTCTGCTAAGCCAGAAATAGTACCTTGGGTTAAGAACTTTGCTTCAGGATGAGAATAGAAATCGTGCAGTGGGAGGCACCATTAGCTAAAGTGGTGTCTCAGGTTAAGAACAGTTTCAGGTTAAGAATGGACCTCCGGAACGAATTAAGTACTTAACCTGAGATACCACTGTATTTCATTAACAATTTTGAAGTGGTTTACAACAAAAATACATAAAAGCATTGTTAAAATGGTACAGAAAACTTAAAAACAGATATCAGTTAACCATGGTAGAAATATGTGTTCTTAATTGCCTTCATAGGTCTGGCAGAACAGATAAAGAATCACAAAAGGGATTTGCATAGAAACCTGCTGAAGTGAGCAAGATTTCACCCTCATTCATCAGCCGATAAGTGGGGGGGGGGGGGTTTAAATCCTACTGCTATGGCTGCATGCTGCTGTTCCCTGCTAGGAACAGGAGTGCACAACCAATGCCTGATTTAACCCGCCCCCCTCCTTCTCATCAGATGACACGACGAGTGATGTCAGTTGATGGGCAGGTTGCCGTGATTTGGGGGAAATGACCTTGTGGGCCAACCTGGACCCTCTGTCCAGCTAAGATTGGCAGGCAGATCCCACCCTTGTTCTATTTTAATCTCACATAAGGCTGTGGGCTACCCAAAATGCCTCAAAGCACATTTCCCCAGCTATTATTGCAGATGCGGCTTTCAGGGGAAGGGAGGTATTGCATTAAATTGTTAAGTTTTATACAAATCAGCAACAATAAGATTTATTACACAACCATAGACCTTTTAATAAAAATCCTAGCAACTCCTTTCTCTTTCTCAGTAAGTGATGTAGTCTGCAAGGCACAAACAAAACAAAAACAGACCAGAAAAGGTTACCTTACCGTAGTGCTATTAGTTTACTGGCCAAACCGGGGCCAGATTAGTCAGTAGGGTTGCTAGACATCTAGGGGTGACATGAAGAATCACGGTTTTCCTTTATCCCTCCTGGTGGCAGATTGCATTGCCAGGTGGGTGAGAGTGCATTAAACAATTTTTCTTAGATGACTGCATGCAGCTTGCAAGTTTCAGTCTGGCAGGAGCCAACTGCAAATTATTGCACATGCTCTCGGTGTGGGTGGGTGTCTGCACTTCTCTGCTCCCCCCCATTAACCTCTGTCTCCAGGGCTCAGTAATGGGAGGGAGCACAGAAGAAGAATCACCAGGGTTGGCCACAATTATATCACCAGGGAGCACCTATAGGTCTCTGGTTTGGGACCTGAAATCTCAGTCTAGAATGTTCCTGACCTGGTAACCTTACTTAGCAACAACCTATGTCATGACTCATTTATAGCGCATAGCATGGTTCTCAGCCAAGATGCTCCACACTGACTCATTCCCATGCACTTCCTGTGTGTTGACAGGAGTGTCAAGCCTTGGAGGAGCCATTTCCTCTGTTATTATTATTTAGCCGAGTTCCTAACTGGTGTCATTTGTATGGCATGAAGAGTTGCAGGATGGGTTTTGGCTTCTGGGAACAGGTTATCAGTGACTGCTTATGTGCTAGTAGTCTATTACTCCAAGTTGATTGGCAATTTCACTGTTGCAGTATGCAAGCCCCAATCTCTGAATGGCCAGGGACTCCACGGGCCTCAGCACCGGCCTGGGCTTCAGTTACCTTGGAATGAAGGTCAATGGAAACTCTGGTGTCTTTGGCTCCAGCACGGAGCAGACATCTCTCCGTCTCCAGCTTCCAGCACCAACTTCTAAGCATCATCACACAAAACTCTTAATACACAGCCCCTTCTTGGCCAATTGTGGAAGCCATATCCAGCCAGCCGAGGTGGGCCCACCAATGTCTCTATGGCAACAGAGCAGTCTTTAAAGATGTGAATGGCAGGTACTTAGCTGAGCAGCTAAGGCAAAGGAACAAAAGAACCAGCCTGGCTGGTTTAGCAAGCTTCCTCCTATAGATTCTAGCCTCCCATACAGGTTTGGAAGAGACCCACTGGCATGGATGAGTATTTGAGAAATTGATGGTTATTGCTGGCTTCTAGACATGGTAGCAATGCTATCCATCCATGGTCAGAGGCAGCAATGCTTCTGAGGATCAGTTGCTGAAAACCACAGAGGGGGAAAGCGTCCTTGTGCTTGGGTCTTGCTTGCTGGTTTCCCATAATAGGCATCTGTTTATCCAGTGTGAGAACAGGATGCTGTACTAAATGGGCCATTAGCCTGATCCATCAGGCTCTTCTACTGCTCTCAATTCTTACTCCTATCAAACATGATTGTTCTACAGTATTTGAATCTTTATTCATGCTTGGCTATTTTGAGTTTTCCTGCCCCTGCGGTATTCAAAGAGTATAAAGCAACACAAGCAGCCTATGAGGTTCAACTTATTTGCACTTGAAATTCTCAAATTAAAGGTGTTCTGTGTGTATCTAATAATGACTAACAAGGGCCTCTGTCAGGGAAGAGTTAGAATTTTATAAGAATGTTTTGTTAATACGCAATAAAAAGTTTTATAAAAGAACAAGAAGCGTTTCTGTGGTGATCTGAAGAGGACAACGACCAGTCCTGACAGCCTCATTCAAATAATCCTGCTAATGTTCGTTCCTATATACGCAGGGATGATAGCGTGACCTTCCGGACTCATCAAACATGGCAACATCAGCTTGTTACATCATTTTATTTATGACTTAAGGGTTGTATTCAGGCGCTGGCACTTGCCCTGTATCTCCTGTTGTAAAGATTCAAGATACTCACCTTGCAACCACTGGGTGATTGAGTGTGACTCACAGTGGCCATCACCCAGTGTGCACGTCTAAAGATGTGGTAGGCAGATCCAATCCTTTCCTGCCCAGCAATCCACTCTTGAACCAAAACTGTGCTTAGTGGGCTCACAGCTTAAGTATGTCCACTTTTACTTGCAGCCGATCAAATAGAAATTTTAAGAAGTGCTCCAGAGCACATTTCCTCCCTGTTGACTACCGAAACCAATTACACTAACTCGAAAAACAATTTAGCTGCTCTTTTTCTGTGCTCTCTGACCCAAAGCTTTCCTCCCACCGCTTGCTCAGGCAATCCAGCCTTCCTCCTTCCTTCTTTTGCCCTCTCGATTGCTGTTTTAAGGGAGATGTTTTGCCAAAGGCAGATCTGATGCTAATGAAGTACACCAGGGAGTTTTTGCATCTATTTTTGGAAGCAGATACCTTTCTAACATTTTCTATTAGCTGTCCCAAGGCTGGAGAGGAGGGTGGTAGTGGTGGGTAGGATCATAGCCATTCTGTGCTCGGCGAAAAGCAATGAGTCAGCTAAACTGGGCAGCAGCCAAAACTAAAAAAAAAAGCAGATTACTTGAAATGATTGTCCATGTAGAGCCATCTATGTATTCACACAATTTCTGGCAGTGTTTACCTTGATTTTGCCAATCATCCCAATTGGAGGATGTCTTCACAATTTTACAGATTAAACCACACTGCTAAAAAGTGAAGCGTTTCTGAATGGCGGAAAGCCCATCTCTCGCACAGCAATAATGTCAAAGGATAGTTATCTTTGGATGCTGTCGGACCCCTGTCACATCAGCTCCCAGGGATAGTGGGAGTTGTACTTCAAGTGGAAGGCTGCAGAGTCCCACCCTCATATTGGGAACCAAAACTGTGCCTAAAACCAGAAATGCCATGGTCCCTACCAAAGAATGTGCAGAATCAGGGAGAACTGGAGTTTTCTCCCCTCAAAAGTAATAATAATAATAATAATAATAATAATAATAATAATAATAATAATAAATTTTATTTATATCCCGCCCTCCCCAGCCGAAGCTGGGCTCAGGGCGGCTAACAACAATCAAAATAGTCCGACATTCTAAAAACATTCATTATAAAATTAATTAAATCAAATTAAAATCAAATTAATGGCAACCATCAAGCAAAATTCTGTGCAGATTGCCGATTGCCAGAGGAGGGGGTCAGGCTGTGCCCTGACCAAAGGCCTGGTGGAACAGCTCTGTCTTGCAGGTCCTGCAGGGCCCTAGTCTCTTGTGACAGAGCGTTCCACCAGATTGGAGCCGCGGCCGAGAAGGCCCTGGCTCTAGTTGAGGCCAGCCTAACCTCTCTGTGGCCTGGGATCTTTAGGATGTTTTTATTTGCAGACCGTAAATTTCTCTGTGGGACATACCAGGAGAGGCGGTCCCGTAGGTACGAGGGTCCTAGGCCGTATAGGGCTTTAAAGGTTAAAACCAGCACCTTAAACCTGATCCTGTACTCCACCGGGAGCCAGTGCAGCTGGTATAATACCGGATGGATATGATCTCGCAGCGAAGACCCCATAAGGAGTCTCGCTGCGGCATTCTGCACCCGCTGGAGTTTCTGGGTCAGTCTCAAGGGCAGCCCCAAGTATCAGGCAGGGGGAGAACCACAATGCAAAACACAGCAGGGGCAATTGAAGAAACATCTGCGGCAGCTGTTGTTCAACTCCAGATCCCATTCACCCTATTGGCCATGTGGGTTGGGGCTGATGGAGCCAACATCTGCAGGGCCAAAGGTTCCCTGTCCAGAGAAAGATATTCTTAAAAGGACTCTCAGCTTTGGCCATACTGCAGAGATGTGGTGATGGTGCTGCTGCTACTGGTGTGTTGGGGGCGCTCCTCATGGTCCCATGTGCATGCAAGTCAAGGGCCTGGCAGGGATCTAGAGAAGCAGGACCAGTGGGGTGGGTGGGGAGTAGTGGAGGCTGGGGCAGTCAGGGCAGATAGATCTCAGCTGTACAGCTGGTGGGAAAGAGCAAACCCAGGTTCCTGCTTTTAGATTGGCAAGGGGGGGGATTTTTAAGACCCCCAATTCTAATGTCACACATCCAAACCTCTCCTTGTATGCTCCGTGGAGGACCATAAGGTCCATAAATAGCAACACCCTAGAGGTCCCGGGCCCTAAGGAAGTCAGATTAGCCTCAACCCGAGACAGGGCCTTTTCAACACTGGTGGAACACCTGGTGGAACGCTCTGTCTCATGAGACCAGGGCCATGCGGGATCTGATTTCTGTAAGACAGAGTTGTTCCACCTGGCCTTTGGCTTAGAATCAGTTTGATTCCCTCCCCCTCTTTCTTTTTCCTTTCTCCTCCTGTGAAGAGGCTGCATCCGAATGTTTTAATGTTGTATTTTAATCTTGTTTTTTTTAATTGTATTTTAATCAACTTGTTTTTATTATTGGTTGTTAGCCACCCTTGGCTGGGGAATAAATAAAATTTATTATTATGATTATTATTATATATTGGTAAGGAAAGAGGATCTTGAACCTGTGACTTTCTGCCTCTTCCCTCTATCCTCTCCAAGATGGGCAAGGAGAGAGGTGGGCTGGACTGCAACTGAGTGGGAGAGATGGGACATGGTGGCAATTGTTTCAGGGCTGCTCTTATACCTGACCTCAGATCTTCCTCAGGTGGGATTTCAAGATTCTCTCACAAACCCTGATCCCGGGTTCTTCTGTATTTCTGTGCTGTGCATCTTTCTCTGCCAGTGACACACCCTGTGTTTGTGAATTAAACTTGTTTAATAAATAAATTAAATCTATTAGTTATGTAATTATATATACATAAATATATCATGTATATTAAATAATATAAACTATACTGCAAACACTTTATAATTAATGATATGGAAATTTAATTCCGTGTGTGGCCTGTGGGTTGCGTGTCAAATTATTCTTGTTGCCCGCTTGGTATGAGTTGTTGGACTGCCCTGTTCTGATAGATTACTTCCAGCTCCCTCTACTGACAAATTGTGGCCAGCCACACTTTGGCAATTAAATCTTGTTCTACGGTGGAGAGCTGGACTGCTGGAACACGGTGAAAGCATGAAGGCAGAGTTGATGTGAAGAGAAAAGAAAAGGCAATGGATAGTATTCAGTGGTTGCCACACCCTGAGTAGGCCCACTGCAATGGGTCTACCCTGAGTATGACTAACACTGTGTACCACTCAAGGCCCTCAATTTAATAGCGCGCAGATACAGCCCCTCCCTCTACACAATTCAGACCCCTGGTGAACAGAAGTGCAGAGAGTTCCACTTCAGCTGTGAAGTCTTATCTCCTTCATTTCTTGATCTGCTACAAAGACACTGCTGGCCTTGTAAACTAAGCAGGATCGCACGGAATCAGTCTTTCCCCTTTGAGTTTTTTTCTACAATTAAAAGGTTGCGCTTTGGTAGACGTGGGTGGCGCTGTGGTCTAAACCACTGAGCCTATTGGGCTTGCTGATCAGGTGGTCGGTGGTTCGAAAAGCCGCAACGGGGTGAGCTCCCGTTGCTCAGTCCCAGCTCCTGCCAACATAACAGTTCAAAAGCACCCCCAAAAAGTGCAAGTAGATAAATAGGTATTGCTCCAGCGGGAAGGTAAACGGCGTTTCCGTGTACTGCTCTGGTTTCACCAGAAGCGGCTTAGTCATGCCAGCCGCATGACCTGGAAACACTGTCTATGGACAAACGCCGGCTCCATCGGCCAGTAAAGGAAGATGAGCACCGCAACCCCAGAGTCATTCGCGGCTGGACTTAACTGTCAGGGCTCCTTTACCTTTATGCAGCATATAAATCTTATTGAACAAATAGATAACAACGGAAGATTCTTCCACCAGCCGTTATCTCACTCTTTACACCTACCCGCAATATGCTACATCATGTTTAGGTATTAAGACAAAAGAAAAACGCAGAATTAAATGCAATGTATACAATATATGTATAAATAGCAAAGGACGCAGTGTGTGGTTGTGATGTTAAAACCCTCAGGGTCAGGCCTCAAAGTGCAATTTTGGAGAAATGTAGGCACACAGCCCACAAAGGCCAAAGCTCCCTTGCTCCTTATTGAATCACCCATGTAGACTTTCCTTCAGTTTACTGAAATGAGAGTGTGAGAATTCTGTCCATGCCCACTTGAAAAAGGCCTGCAGAGTTTCAAAATGAAAGGAGGGCAGTTGGGAAGAGTGTCATCCGTAAGGAGACTGCTGGTTCCCAGCATAGGTCTACTGAGAATGAAAACCTAAGGAAAATAACTTCTGGTACAGCTCCCTCGGCTAACCAACTATCAAAAAGAAATGCCATACCATCCACCTTCCTCCATCCAGCCCCCGCAAAACAGTATTCAGATAGTTAGCTGTTTAAGTCAAGATAAAGCAGAATTAAACTCTACAGAAAGGAAGTACGACCAGTAAAACTATTTTGTAGGGTTCTTTTTTCTCCAAACTTTACTGTGGTGTCTCCAGACAATTTAGAAAACCAATTTGTGAGGATAAACGCCATTGGAAAGCGAAAATGTCGAACGCAAATAGCCTCGCAGCTGAGGCACCTTCTTGATGATGGGCAAGAGCTGGGAGTCCACGTGCTTCTGGTCCGCCTTGCGTCGCTCCGTTATCTCGTATTTCTGAAAAAGCAGGAAAGCGCGTCAATCATTTGTTCGCCCTTTAGTGCCCTTTGCTTTAACAGGGAGCCTCCCCAGGGCTTACAACACCTCCCGCTTCCTCTAGGCTGCTGCTGTGGACCAGGATGCAAAGAACTACTTCAATACACCCGGTGACATTTAATTCTTTTTAAAAGTTAAGTGGTTTTTAGCTATAACGCTATTAGGAATATGAAAAAATGGATTATTAACAGGTAAAAATTTAATGTTATAATATTTTAAGAGTAAAGACTAGGATAAACAAAGAGGGAAAGGATTTGCTGAACTAATAAATTGAATTGGAATACAAAAAAGGGAGGTGTGAGGAGGTCCAGGAAACAAGCAAATGTAAAATAAGTGATGGAAAGATGGAATTGTTTTTTAACCATTTTTATTTTGTATTTTTCTTTTTTCTTTTTGTAAAATCTTAATAAATATCTTTTTTTTTAAAAAAAGACATTTAATTCTTTTTAAATAGAAAACCTCCTTTCCACACGCTTGCCAATGCCATTTCACAAAATGTTTCTGAAACTCCTCTGTTTGTCCAAAGCTCTCTTGGGGGTGCGGAGTAGCAGCAGAGGCTGTTATTTCCCCATCTATGGTGGGAAACTCACTTCCTGTACCGGCACACCTGTGTGTATGTCGTGGTCTAGGAAAAAGAATTGGGCACAGGACAACAGGCAGCAGCGGTGTTTGTGTGCTGGGCTGCCCTCCCTCCCAACCAAGCTATCTGATTAAAGGCTAATTTTTCTGTTAAAAAAAAAAATGTAGCAGATGAGCATGAGCTCTGCAAGCCAATGAATCCCTATAGAACATGGGTAGGCAAACTAAGCCCTGGGGGCTGGATGTGGCTCAATCGCCTTCTAAATCCAGCCCATGGACAGTCTGGGAATCAGCGCATTTTTAAATGAGTAGAATGTGCCCTTTTATTTAAAATGCATCCCTGGGTTATTTGTGGGGCCTGCCTGGTGTTTTTACGAGTAGAATGTGTGCTTTTATTTAAAATGCATCTCTGGGTTATTTGTGGGGCATAGGAATTCGTTCACCCCCCCCCCAATATGGTCTGCCCCCCCCCACAGGGTCTGAGGGACAGTGAACCGGCCCCCTGCTGAAAAAGTTTGCTGACCCCTGCCATAGAAGGTACTGTATTTTTTGCTCTATAAGACTCACTTTTCCCCTCCTAAAAAGTAAGGGGAAATGTGTGTGCGTCTTATGGAGCGAATGCAGGCTGCACAGCTATCCCAGAAGCCAGAACAGCAAGAGGGATTGCTGCTTTTGCTGCACAGCGATCCCTCTTGTTGTTCTGGCTTCTGAAATTCAGAGTATTTTTTTTCTTGTTTTCCTACTCCAAAAACTAGGTGCGTATTATGGTCTGGTGCATCTTCTAGAGCGAAAAATACGGTATTTTGTTTACTGCAAGCTTAGGATCAAATCTGCACCTAAAATCTGGTCCTATTTATTTTGTGGAAGGCAAGTCTTTTTCTGAAGGAGATAGGCAGCCCAGCTGTGCTAATGCCAGGTCCCCATATTTTGCTGGACTGCATCTCCCATCATTGCTAGCCAGGGCAGTGGGAGATGGAATCCAGAACATGCAAAGGGCCCAAAGTTGGAGAAAACTATATATCACACTAACCCCATCACAACAGTCAAATGCACAATGCTGGACTCACTTCTGTTCAGCAGTCCCCCAAGAGTCACTACAGTGGTACCTCGGGTTAAGTACTTAATTCGTTCCGGAGGTCTGTTCTTAACCTGAAGCACCACTTTAGCCTGGTACATTCTTCATTCATTAAATATCACGAACTTAGGTATATCAAAGATACATACAAAGTACTCTCAGGTCCCCTTCTGATATTTTACATTCTGTGGTTAGAGCAAGTAAGTTGAACAACAGCAGAGCTTGGCAGTTTGTTCTATAATCAAGGTGTTACTTGAGTTGTCAGGTGGGCCAAACCCCTCTCTGACATGCTATCTGGGGGATATTGTTTGTCCTGCTGGGGACTTGTTAATACAGTGGTACCTCGGGTTAAGTACTTAATTCGGTCCAGAGGTCTGTTCTTAACCTGAGACACCACTTTAGCTAATGGGGCCTCCCACTGCCGGAGCATGATTTCTGTTCTCATCCTGAAGCAAAGTTCTTAACCCGAGGTACTATTTCTGGGTTAGCGGAGTCTGTAACCTGAAGCGTATGTAATCTAAGGTACCACTGTACAAAGATTTGGTGGCCTGCAAATCTACATCTGTTTTTTCTCCAAGATTTGCTAACTCGTAGGTGCTCAAGACAAACACACACACACACACACACACACACACACACACACGCACACGCTTTTGCCCATCTCATTCACTCAGAAAACGCACCCACCTCTTTCTCAGTGTCAAATATTTCCCCCTCCTGGTGTTTGGGTTTACGCAGCTTCTTCTTCTTGAAGTAAAGATCGCTGAGGTGCTTTGGAAGTTTCACACTGGAGATGTCAACCTTGGTTGAAGTGGCAATGACGAACTTCTGGTGAGCCCTGCGCAGGGGGACCCGGTTGATGGTCAGGGGACCTGCAGGCAAGACACAGGACAAGTGAATGACATACGGTGGCCTTGAGGCACCAGGAAAAGGCCCGGCTGGTATGTGTTTTCCTGCCATTCAAGCGGGACACAACGTTGCTGCTCTGCTCAAAGGAATCAACTGACTGCCCACCCCCAAGAAAAACAAAACAAGCGAATCCAGCTATTCTATACTCTCAAGAAAAATGCAGCCAGCACAGGAAACTGGCAGAACAGCCTGGGAATGACAGGAAAACACACTAAAAAAAATAAAATAAAATACATATTTATTGCCAAGTACCTGCTACTCCACCTTAGTTCAAGAACTTCCAGAGTGGCTTTCAGGGTAAAAAAGGGAACAGAAATAGAACTCAGAAGAGGCACAAGATATTGTTGGGGTGTGGTTTCTTCGGATCTTGAAAGTAATTCTGGAAGTGCCATTTGTCAAGTTTGGGTGTGACATTTACTGTTTTTTGTGCAGTACTTTCTAAAGCAGTGCACACTGCTTTATATGAGGGGTAAAATCCATTAAGATTCACCACACAATAGTGGGATTCCATGATTTGTTTACTGTAAGAAATGTATTTGAGGGATACCTAGTATGCTACAAGTCTATTTGGATATCCATTCCTCTGAGTTCAACAGAATTTGTTCCCAAGTGTGTATAGCTATGAATCAGCAAGTCCCCAGTTTGAACCTTGCCCCTGGCACAAAGTCACCAAATGGAACTCTTTCTCAAACTCAGCCCCTGCACTCACATCACGTGGGATAATAGTGATTCACCTGTAGGGGCTGTTGCATGACATGGTCCTCCAGATATTGCTGGACTCTGAACCGCCACCAGCCACAGCCAGCTTGGTCCATGGCCAGCGAACCACAGTTCATCAACATCTGCAGGGTGACAGGTCCCCCATGCCTGGTGTAAGGTTTACAACTAGTTAGCAAAGTTCTTTGAATAGGTCAGAGAGCTCTATGTGTTTACTATTGTGGTAATATTTGAGGTGTACTTACTATATCCACTACTTTCACCCCTGTATTTGTATTAATGAAGGAAATGAAATTTATTTAAGAGTCCCAAGATACAAAATGCACCAAATAGTTAATCCAGGTGAGCAGATTATAGGAAAGCAAATGTTATAGGACCTAGCTGTCCATGTAAGATTAGCTTACCTGTTACAAGCAACAGACCACTTCCAAGCTGCTTCAGAAAGACCACACGCTAAAAACAAGACAGAGGAGGTTTGTAAATAGGGTGAAGGAACACCAATCGCCTGCAAATAACACTAAGCTATGGTTTAACCTTAGAATCCCCGCAACTGGGTGAGCTCCCGTTGTTCGGTCCCAGCTCCTGCCAACCTAGCAGTACGAAAGCATGTCAAAGTGCAAGTAGATAAATAGGTACCGCTCTGGCGGGAAGGTAAACGGCGTTTCCATGCGCTGCTCTGGTTCGCCAGAAGCGGCTTAGTCCTGCTGGCCACATGACCCGGAAGCAGAGCCAGCTCCCTTGGCCAATAAAGCGAGATGAGCGCCACAACCCTGGAGTCGGCCACGACTGGACCTAATGGTCAGGGGTCTCTATACCTTTCTTGTTTAACCTTATGTCTGAAAACTGCCCATAGCTGAACTCTGGCTCGCTTCCTGCTAACAACCACAATCTGAAGCCATGGTTAATGAACTGCAGGTTGTTTTAGAGAAGCAGATCATGGCTCAGCATAAGAGTCATTCACAGAGTTCCCCTTACCTTGCCTCGGTGGCGACCAGTGAGAAGGATCACAACAGTTCCTGGGGTTATTGAAGCCCGCAGCTTCCTCTTGTGTAGGGCAAAATTCTTTTTGCCATGACTCAGGAGTTTGCGGGGAACATCTTCCGTTGGGTAGTACCTTGGCTGAAAGGAGAGGAATTATCAGCTTTCGCAGTCTAAGTTTGACTTCAGAACCCCCTTTCTTCCAAGCACTCATTCTTGCTTGACGTGGGAAAACCCCAGCCATGTGTTTGCCCAACAGCCCAAAGGTCTAGCAGCCTCTCCAGCATACAGTGCTGGCACGTATACAACAAATTCTGAAATCTATAGATCTGAATGTGTTCTAGTGCAGCAAAGCATCACAGCACCGATGCAATTAAAGAAAGCTGCCTATGAAGTTTTCCATTCATCTGTCTTTAAACATATCAAAGCAAAGACAGGCACCACCCCTACAGAACACAAAATCAGACAGGTGGACACCTGCACGGATAAGGGCCTTTTTCTACTTTGCACAGAAATGGTGAAAATTGATAATGCAACGTTTAATGATAATTCTCTGCACAAATCTCAATTTGGTTTTTTTAATCTCAATTTGTTTTTGATCTTATTTGCATGGTAGGAATGTATCTTATCACAAAGAAAGAACATTAGGTGAGCATTCACTACACAAGGATTTAAAACATTCAGCTGTCACTTATACTTTACAGCAGGTGTGGCCTGCCACTTGTCTGTTGGACTGCAAACACTCATTGATCATGCAGTTTGGGGTTAATGGCAGATAGAGTCTGACAATACCCAGAGGGACAAATCTTCCTGCCCCCCCCCACCCCCCGTGGCTTAAACAAGAGAGTAAGCAGGCAGTTGTTTTGATTCAAGTGTCACCTGCTACAGGTAGAAACATTTATGCAGACCACCTGTGATCACCCGTACACATTTTACACAATCAATCAAACCCCAACAGCAGCAGACCACTGTATCATTCCTAATTAGTGAAGTCCAGATGTGTTCCTATTATCATGCTATTCTCCTTCCTGCACACAGCGGGGGAAGGGGGCAGATTTCAGGCTCATGGGATCTTCTTTTCCTTTCAGCAGAACCCCAAGATATAACCACTAGCGCCAGGTGCAAAAGACACATAAGTAGAATTAAAGAACAGAGGCTATGATACTATTCTACTTAAGTTTTCACAAGCACTGTGCTCAATGGTTCAGATGAAGGTTTCAGTCTGACTTAAAATTACACTTGATCCAGTATTACTAAGTTGGCTATCAGCTGGCGATTTTGCACAAATCAGGCAAATTTCGCACATACAATTTTGTCATATCATGTAATTGTGTTCTTTTGAGAAGAGGCTATAGGTTTCAATAATACAGCACTAAATACTGCTTTAATTCATTTTTTTAAACTACAGTGGTGCCCCGCAAGACGAAAAACCCGCTAGACGAAAGGGTTTTCAGTTTTGGAGGTGCTTCGCAAAACGAATTTCCTATGGGCTTGCTTCGCAAGACAAAAATGTCTTGCGAGTTCCTGCAGGGTTTTTTTCCTCTCCCCCCCCCCCTTTTCCCAAGCCGCTTATCAGCTGATCCGCTAAGCCGCTAATAGCACTAAGCCGCTAAGGGGCTTGCTTCGCAAGACGAAGAGACTCGCGGAACGGATTCTTTTCGTCTTGCGAGGCACCACTGTATTTTATTCTGTTTTTCAACAGATACAAAATGAAGTGAGCAACAAAATCGAAAACAGGAAACAGAAGGGATGAAGAACCAAACTATCTTAGGCATGTATGGTATTTACTTTACACACCGCTTGTTTAAAAAATACTTCAAAGCAGTTTGCAAATAAAATTATAAGAAAAATTAACAATAATTTAAGACCTTCAAAAAGTGAAACAGACTAAAAACAGATTAAAACCTATATCAACTTTATAAGAAAACATTTCTCTTTAGCGGGTGCTGAAGAATACCACTGAAGATGCCTGCCTGATATAAATGTAAAAGATGGGGTCTTATTTTCATATGTGGTGGAACTGCAGTTATCCGAGACTTCTGGAACAATATTTATGATGAACTTAAAAAGATATTTAAACTTCATTTTTAAAAAAGACCAGAAACCCTCCTTCTAGGTATATTGCCAATAGAAATAGGAAAAAATATAAAAACATTGTTCATGTATGCAACAACGGCAGCCAGAATATTAGTGGCAAGAAATTCAATACCTACAATAGCAGAATGGCAAACCCTAATGATATAATATCTACAGCTAGCAAAGATGACAGGGATAGTAAGAGATCAATCAAAACAGAATGTATATAAAGAATGGAGAATATTTAAAGAATATCTAAAAAATTATTGTAAGAATAAGAATCTCCTGGCAGAACTAGAGTGATTCTTGTAAATAAAAAGTGGAAATGATATCATGTTTGGACGTACGAAAATAATTTGAGACTGTACATTATAAAGGAAAGTATAGATATAGTAAATGAAAACAGTTGGAAGTCTTTTTTAGCTGATTTATAGTAATGTTTTGGTTCTTTTTTGTGAGTTTGTAAATATATGGCATTTACATATATGAAAAGTACAGTGGATGCTCGGATTGCGATCATGATCCGTGCGGGATGCACATCTGCGCACACGTGGGTTGTAATTTGGTGCTTCTGCGCATGTGCAAAGCGCGATTTAGCGCTTCTGCACATGCGCGACCGCTGAAACCCAGAAGTAGCCCGTTCCGGTACTTTTGGGTTTCAGAAGGGAAGTCCGTAACCCGAAAAAAACGCAATCTGAAGTGACTGTAACCCGAGGTATGACTGTATAGTATTATGTGGGGTTTTTTCTCTTCTCTTTTTTCCTTTTTATTTTCTTTCTTCTTTATTTTCTCGCTTTGTGTCTGTATAAAATGTCATTGCATTTTGATTTTTTAAATTCAAATTAATAGATTTAATAAAAAAGTATAAATATAATAGTTCAGTAGTACAGGATAGAAAGCATGGTTGCCTCTATATAATCCTGAACTACATTCTGTTGTTGTGGAAGCTAACAGACAACATACAAAGGAATCCAAGGACAAACTCTTGCCAACTGTTAAGCAAGTAACAGAGTAGAACCTTGCTGAAACACTTGTATCTGTATGTGCAGCCTGTCACAAGAGAGCAAATTCTGGATAGTGAGCATCTATTGAATATGCCTAAGCTGACTTTCTTTGTAATCAGAAGTATATTGCTGTGTATCTAAATCTGTCTGCTTGGAGCAGCACTGTGAGCTGGAAAATGCTTGTTTATGTGTGGATACACATTGCTGCATCCCTCCTCCCTTTGATTCACCTTTGTGGTTTTATAAAAATAGTATTAATAATCATTTGAAAACAGGGTGCCTCTTAGCACATTCTGAGCCAAAGAATTTGCTTTCAGTACTGTTAACAGGGTGGAATGGAGCTCAGAATGATTCCGTACAAAAGTCCACTCCTGGTTCACTTACTTCACTTCAGTAGCCCAAAAGTGGTTTTGTTGTCCAGTAGGGTACTTGGGAACCTAAAGCCCTTGCCAACCTATTGCAGATTCTCCAGAGATTTACCAGTAGATCCTGATCTAACCGTGGCCCAGTACTGCAATAGACTGTTGAAGCAGCCAAATTTCTTTGAGAGGAAGAAATTAAGCTACGTATTTGAAGAGAACTATAGCACTGAGAACACACTAGTCTAAAGTAATTTTTTGGTTTTATTTACTAGTCAGCCTATACACCGATTATGTCATCTGTCATGCCTAAAAAGAATGAAAGAACCAACTTTTGTATCTGTACCCTGGCTGCTCACCTGCACAGCCCCCACTAGGCAGAATGTACTCCCCCAAAGCAAGTGGCTGTTTTTAAGCCTGATGAATTTTTGCTGTGCTCAGTTATTCGTAAGGGAATTGCAGCATTTAATGGATGACATGCAAGCACCTGTAGCTTGACACCTCCCCCTGCAAAAATTTCTGCTGCAACCTACTTTTTATTCCCAATTTACTACGTGGGAGTGGCAACAGGAAGAGGGAAAGGGGTTAGCCAGCAAGTGTATAGCGAAGGTGTAATTTGAGACCAGACCTGGCACATTCAAACTTGAAAGCCTTAACTGCTACAGTGCACCAGCTTACAGACAAGTTCTCACCATTTTGCGAAGTTTGACCACCCTGTTGCCTCCATTCTTATCACCTCCAACAGGCTTCGTGATAGTAGCTGGCTCTTTCTCTCTTTTCTTCTTTTCTATCTGAAGACAAAACAAAACACAAACTACTTTAGAAATATATTTGCAAACTAGCTTTCAATACAGTGCAGAAGAGAAGCTCTGCTGCCTCATACTTAGAATCTGGCTCTGATAAGTCCGCAAAAGCTGACCCCAGTCAAGAGCCCTCCCCTCTTGCTTGTTCCAGGCACCTGATGTTCAGAGGTAAGGTAAAGGTACCCCTGCCCGTGCGGGCCAGTCTTGACAGACTCTAGGGTTGTGCGCCCATCTCACTTAAGAGGCCGGGGGCCAGCGCTGTCCGGAGACACTTCCGGGTCACGTGGCCAGCGTGACAAAGCTGCATCTGGCGAGCCAGAGCCGCACACAGAAACGCCGTTTACCTTCCCGCCAGTAAGCGGTCCCTATTTATCTACTTGCACCCGGGGGTGCTTGCGAACTGCTAGGTTGGCAGGCGCTGGGACCGAGCAACGGGAGCGCACCCCGCCGCGGGGATTCGAACCGCCGACCTTTCGATCGGTAAGCCCTAGGCACTGAGGCTTTTACCCACAGTGCCACCCGCGTCCCATGATGTTCAGAGGTACATTGCCTTTAAATATGGAGGTTCAATGTCACCAACATGGCCAACAGCTGTTGAGATATGAATTTATTATTACAGGGAGACCAACCTGATTGAGATTCAACAGCCACAGAAGGTCCAACTACAAGCTCTCTTCCTCCCTTCACCGGTGGAAGAACATTCAGCCTCATCAGTTGCCCAGGAATTGCAGAATTAAAGGAAAGCAAACTCTGGCATCTACCATCAGACCCAGAGCCACTGGGAGGATGTGCACTCTGCCTCCCAGGAAGTACATCACAGTAAGGGCCCCAATGATTGGTCAAAAAAGAGAACGCTGCAGAGGTCTTGCTCCCCTCCCCACGAAGAACACTTATAAGAGCCAGTGTCCGAGCTGGGATTATTCCTCATTCCTTCTCCTTTTCCACTGAACAGCAGGGTAAAAATGAAATCTCTCTAGCCCTTTTAAAAAGCCTTCATTAAGCTGCACGCCAGCAAATGTTCTGTATGTTAAATGGCAGCTTGTTAAGTTATGCAGCTCTACCTACTATGAGCTCTGAACGATTGCTAGTTCCCCCTACCTTAGTTTCTGGAGCTTTGTACTTGCGCTTGTACATGGCCTTCCGAGCATACATGGCAGACCGGGAATACTTCCCGATCCCCCGGGCCAGCACTGGGTTGCGGCTGGCATGAACCTTCCGAACCCTCTTTGCTTTCTTCTCGCCCGCCATCTAGAAAGCAGAGAAATCAACATTAGCAATTTGCAGAACGTAAGCAATAAAAAGGAAAGGAGCATCGCACAATGGAAAAAGACATTTAAGCTTGTTTTTTCTTTTAAAAACGTTTCTAGCCCTCAACACCGCACAACAGTTACAATCAATACAGAATTGCTTCATTGGGATAAAGAATAATTCTGAAATCTCAAACACGAGCTACAGTAGTAGCATGGAATTAAAACGAAAGACCACATTCTTTAATGATAACAGGCCTCTTCCATTAGTGTTATCACAACTTTCAGATATATTCTCTGACACACACACACACACGTGTATGTGGTGGCAATTATCAATTATGAAGCACACTAGTCCACCAAAACTTATGTTGCAATATTGGCTGCGTACCCAACCATTTAAAGCACACAAATTTCCCCAAAGAACCCTGGGAAATGTAGTTGCTTAAGGGTGCTGGGAATTTTGCTCTGTCTGGAGTGAACTTTAGTTCCCAGAATTTTTGGGGGGAAGCCATGTGCATTAAATATATGGTGCCCATGGAACCACTGGTGTCTATGCTACTCTAGATATGTTGCACAGTCTCCCTTTGGTCTTTTAACTCTGTACAGTGGTGCCTCGCAAGACGAAATTAATTCGTTCCGCAAGTTTTTTCTTCTTGCGAGTTTTTCGTCTTGCGAAGCACGGTTTCCCATAGGAATGCATTGAAAATCAATCAATGTGTTCCTATGGAGACCGTCCGGGGACAGAGGGGAAGTGCCGCGCGCCTTCCCCTCTGTCCCCTGACCTGTTTTAAAGCAAGGGAAGGGGCAGCGGGGAGAATCGCTTCTCCCTGTTGCCGCCCCTTGGTTCAAAAGGGGTCTGGGGACAGAGGGGAAGGCGCGCGCGCCTTCCCCTTTGTCCCTGGAGATTGCGGGGCTGGCAACGGGGAGAAGCGATCTTCTCCCCGCCGCCCCTTGCTTCAAAAGAGGTCCGGGGACAGCAGGGAAGACGCGGTGCGCTTCCCCGCTATCCCCGGAGCTTGCGGGGCAAGCTTCGTTTTGCGAAGCAAGCCCATAGGGAAATGCGTCTTGCGAAGCGGCTAAGAAAACGAAAAACTCCTTCATCTAGCGAGTTTTTCATCTTCCGAGGCGTTCGTCTTGCGGGGTACCACTGTACTTCAGTTAGCTTATGTACATGAAGCTTACCCCCTGAGCTGATGTCTATGCTAGATACAGTCAGATCCAATGCAAATTTATTTATAACACCACCAAAGTAATTGATGATAGCTTTCCCAAGCAAGCTTAGGTAGGATTACAGCTCTAGCCTCCTAGAAGAGGAGAGGGAAGGCTTGTTTTAAGAATATCACCAGGGCGTGCTGGAACCATCCTGTTCTGAAAGTGGCCAGCCACATTCCTGTGGGAAGCCTGTATGCAGGAACAAAACACAAGAGCCCTCTCCCCTCCTGTGTCAGTAGCATTGCTGCCTCCAACTCTGGAGGCAGAGCATAGCCATCATGGCTAGTAGCAATTGATAGCCTTCTCCTCAATGAATTATAAGAACAGAAGAATAACCTGCTGGATGGGAAAACCCGCAAGCAACACTCTTCCCCACTGGTCGAAAAGGTTAAAAAATATTATATTTAGACAAAATGCCTACTTCACGACTGGCACTTTCCTGCTTTTCATAAATAAGGCATCAGAGGTCAGGTGACTATTAAAAAAGAAGCTGTAAGGAGGTGACAAAAGTCACAAAGAACTCCTGGCCAACTGGTCTACAGAGACATTCCCAGGTCGGACTTGAACACACGACCCTTTTCTCATGCTCAAAGACCCAACCCAATGCACCAATCAAGGACCATCCACAAAACACGCCACATATCGAGGCTGGTGAAATCGTGGCCTAGAAGAGACAGTATTAGGATGGGCAGAGCGCGACCCTGGAGAAACACCTGAGACACGCGTTAAGGGTTTCCCACGTAGCCACGACCAACCCCAGAGGGCGAGAACCGTTTGCAAGATCGTGGAAGGACTCAAGAACGTGCGGCTAAGAAGCCGACAGCTCCTCCCGATGAAAAACCTTTCAAACGACCTGTTGGGTCGGAGATGTTTCCCCCCCGTCCCCGTCACAAGACACCCAAGATCAGCGACACGTGTTCCTCCTCCGAGCCGCGCGCCTCTTCGGTGCAATACGGCAGCCCCCTGCAAGGAACCGGCCTGCCAAGAGAGTGAATCCGCGGCGGCCTAAAACTCCGGCGGCGTCTGCCGGGGAATCCCACCCCGCCGACCAAAAGAACAGCCCCGCAGCGCCCGCCGCACGTCCGCCGAGGAGCCTGCTCCTACCCGCACCTCGCTCGGCGCCTCTTTAAGGCGGATGGCAGCGGATTATAACGGCGGGCCTGAGGAGCGAAACGCCAGCACGACGCCATACTTACCTTCGGAGAAGGGAAAAAGAGGCAATATCCGGGACCTCGGCGGTAAAGAGAAAGCGGGCGTGACGTCACCGCGCGCGACCCAAGGCATTCTGGGGGATGTAGTTTACTGTGCTGTAACCTTCCCACAGTTTGACTTCAGCCCCAAAGGCTCACTCCACTATTGTCTCTCGAGACAGCCGGATGCCAACTAACTTTGTGGTCGTAGCTGCTATTCCGAAAGGTGCATAGATAGGCATGATATCAATTCCTTGCCTGATGATCCTTAGCAAGGAATTTGCCTTTCCCCCGGTTGCTGTACACTGGATCGACATCTTCATTATTACAATTAATTTATTACTTGCCTTCTAAACCATCGTCTCTAGACGATTTGCAGATAAGATAAATTTACACATAAAACCAGTTAAAAACATACATACAGCAAATGCTTTTAAAACCAGACTAAAATCCAAACAAGTGGACACTACAGTGGTACCTCGGGTTACAGACGCTTCAGGTTACGGACTCGGCTAACCCAGAAATATTACCTCGGGTTAAGAACTTTGCTTCAGGATGAGAACAGAAATCGTGTTCCGGTGGGGCAGCGGCAGCAACTGGAGGCCCCATTCGCTGAAGTGGTGCTTCAGCTTAAGAACAGTTTCAGGTTAAGTACGGACCTCCGGAAAGAATTAAGTACTTAACCCGAAGTACCACTGTAGTGGTAAAGACCCATTTATCCAGCTGACAAAGCCTGTTGGAACAAAAAAAAAAACTTCAATGGTTTCTGGAAAGTGTAGATAATGGGTGCCTTTCGATCTCAAGAGGGATGCTCTTCCAAAGAACAGGAACAGCCACATTAAAGCCCTGCTCCGAGTTACTGCAGAACGTGTTTCTGAGATCTTTGGAACTTGCGGCAGAAAATCTCCCACAGGTCACAGGGAACTACGGGCAGTTCATGAAAACCACCAGTGGTGTCCAAACTTTTTTCAAAGAGGACCAGATTTGATGAAGTGAAGGGCCGTGAGGGCCGACCAAAGTTGTTAATCTTTTTTTAGGGTTGAAGTTGTTGAGGTATTTTTAGGATTTTACCCCAGGAAATAAACTGCCACAGGGGCTGGATTAAACTCACTGGCGGACTAGATTAGGTCCCCGAAACAGACTTCAGACATGCCTGCCTTATACTGTACACACTTGGTTGTTTTCAGGGTTTCACAAGAGTCTTTGCTGTTTTCCTATTCAGCATTACAAAACATTACAAAAGGAGCCATCTGTCATATAACATGCTTTATGATACGTTTCCTTCTTTTATCATAACACAATATAAATAACAAAAATTTTGGTCCGAGAGTGGTCTGAGAGCTTTTGGTTGGTGCTTTGGATAGTTGACGGCTTGAGAACCATTGGGTTTCGTGATGGAAGAAAGGTGGGGTGTAAATGTAATAACAATGGCAGTTCTCTGAATGTTGAAAGCTGGCTGTGTTTTGTTCATTACTGGAAGATATATGGATGAATATTATTTTTGTAAATTATGGAATATATATAATAAATCTAACTTATTAAAATGCATTTTATACTATATTCATATCCTACATTGCAAAATAGTACATTAAAGACTCATACACTTATTATTGGCCTGAGTATTCATGATCGAGAGTAGATTTTATCAGATATATGAAGTTAGTAAGTTAGTCAGATATAGTCAAAGTAAATAAAAAAACTAAAAAATTGTTCAGTAGCACCTTAGAGACTAAGTTTGTTCTGGGTACAGTACAGTATAAGCTTTCGTGCGCATGCACACTTCTTCAGATACACATGCACCCAGAACAAACTTAGTTGGCCTCTAAGGTGCTACTGGACGATTTTTTAGTTTTTTTATTTATTTCGACTGCGTCAGACCAACACGGCTACCAACCTGAATCTAGAGTCATATATAGGTGTAAGGACAAGTTCAAGCAGTGAAGCCAAATTGCAAAAAGCACGGACTGCAGCAATTCTGCTACAGCTTTCACGCATGCAAATAAAGTCTGGAAATCATTCACATCAGGCGCTGGTAACCGAACCACCCAGATTTGCAAAATAGGAAAAAAAACAACATGCAAGTATGGAAAGGGTGCCAACCATAGAAATGCTGCTGTCTTTCCGCCAAGAGCGGCTGCTTCCCAATGAATACCAGAACTCGAGGCGCTCCGTGCCTCTCTGCCCTCGGATGTCTCTATGGTCATTGTAGGAGGCGTCCCTTTCCCTCCACTGTGGGCGGGACCCGCCGCCGCCGCCGCGTCGCGGGCGTGTGACGCGCTAGTGGCTGCGACGCTTTGCTCTGTGTGGCTCTCCCTCCCAGGCCCTGAATGCGGCCGGGCCCGGGTTGGTTTCTGCTCCCCACCTCCCGGGCCGGGCTCCCCGTGAGGCGAAGGGGCCTCATGTGAGAAAGCCGGAGACGGAAAGATGACCTCGAGGAGGTGAGCGGGGAAGAACGGCAGGCCCCGCCCCTCCGCTCTTCCTGTGGGGGAAGGGGGCTTGGCCCCTCCCCACTGCTGTTGCCATGGGGACAGGTGGGGGGGTAGCCCCAATCCCTCAGGTCCTTAGTGGGGTGGGGTGAGGTGGGGGGCGGCCTTTCCTTTGCCGCAGGACAGGCTGTACGGGGGCAGGGGGGGCGGAGAAGCAGAGGGGCTCCTTCCCTCTGCAATGAAGACAGCCCCCAGGTCAAGCCTTGCGAAGAGAGCGAGCTCGTACTCTGCCTCTCCACACCATGCATGTAAAAGCACATGCAACGCCACATTTAAAGCCCACGAGAGAGTCCCAATGAACCCTGGGGACCCTAGGTTGCCCAGGGTGCTGGGAATTGTAGCTCCCTCTGTGTGTTCGGACTTCCAGCTCCCTGGATTCCTTCTGGGGGCGGGGGGAGACATGGTGTGCTTGCTTTGAATGTGCGCTGGTTGTGGGTCGGCAGCCAGATCCTTTGGCCGAGTCTTGACTCGCTGCAGAGATTTGTGGGGACTGTGCTGGACTGTGTGCAGGGGAGGGAGGGGACTTTGGAGGCCAGGAACACCGATGTTCCCAGAACATATAAGCCAGGGGCTTTACAAGGCTTAAAAGTTCACGGGCAGCCAAGCAACCCATGTTCCAAGGTGGCTTTGGGAATCTACATCCTCTCTCGTCTTTTGCATAATTCAGTGTGATCCTATCACTTCACCTGTCTCTACTACACCATACATCAAAAGTTTCCCTCTTAGCAAACTACAATTCCCATGATTCTTTGGGGAAAGTAATGCGTTTTAAATGCGTGTTGGATGTGCTTTAAACGCGTGGTGCAGATCTGCCCTGCTTCTTCACAAAAAAGCTCCCCACTGCAAGATGTGACTATCAACTTTAAATGTCTATGGCTGTTTTTTGCTCTCTTGTTTTGGTAATGTGATTGGCTGTTTTGTTTTTGATCCTTCTTCGTGCAATGCATTACTAATTTGTGGAATTTTAAGCTTTGAATCTGTATCTTGCTGTATTGTTGTGCTGGATTTTTTCTGTGTTTTAAATATTTCCCAGAAGACCTAGAAGGTAGGGTAGAAATGTGTTAATAAAATTTCCCACTGCCAGACCACTAGCTGTAGAAGGGGATTTTAGGCAAATTAAGAACTGAAGAAGAACCCTGCAAAAGCTCACCTAGTCTAGCATCCTACTCTCATAATGGCCAACCAGATGCCTTGAACAATTTGGAATGTGTCATTGAACTGTCATAGTGCCTCTCGCTTGCCTATTATTGGAGTGTTGAAAACTCAGACTTTTGCATTGCTGGAATGTTGCCTACTGTACAAAGGTATCCTGTTCTCGCAGTGGCCAGCCTTATGTTTCTGGACAGCCTGAGTGCAACAGCATTCTGCCAGCTTGTGATTCTCAGCAACTAGTGTTCAGAGGCATGCTGCCTCCTACAGTGGAATTAGAACATAGCTATTATGACTGTAGTATGGCCGTAGACCATGTGTGGGACGCGGGTGGCGCTGTGGGTAAAAGCCTCAGCGCCTAGGGCTTGCCGATCGAAAGGTCGGCGGTTCGAATCCCCGCGGCGGGGTGCACTCCTGTTGTTCGGTCCCAGCGTCTGCCAACCTAGCAGTTCGAAAGCACCCTCGGGTGCAAGTAGATAAATAGGGACCGCTTACCAGCGGGAAGGTAAACAGCGTTTCCGTGTGCTGCGCTGGCTCGCCAGATGCAGCTTGTCACACTGGCCACGTGACCCGGAAGTGTCTGCGGACAGCGCTGGCCCCCGGCCTCTTGAGTGAGATGGGCGCACAACCCTAGAGTCTGTCAAGACTGGCCCGTACGGGCAGGGGTACCTTTATTATGACTGTTCTTGATATCCTTATTCTCTAAGAATTTGTCTATACAGTGGTACCTCCGGTTACATACGCTTCAGGTAACATACGCTTCAGGTTACACATTCCACTAACCCAGAAATAGTGCTTCAGGTTAAGAACTTTGCTTCAGGATAAGAACAGAAATCAGGCCCCTGCGGCATGGCGGCAGCAGGAGGCCTAATTAGCTAAAGTGGTGCTTCAGGTTAAGAACAGTTTCAGGTTAAGAACGGACCTCCGGAATGAATTAAGTATTTAACCCAAGGTACCACTGTACCCTTTTTAAAGCCATACAAGTTAGTAGCCATCACTACATCTTGTAATGAATTTCATAGTTTTAACTATGTGATGTGTGAAGAAGTGCCTACTTTTGACCTCATTGGACAGCCCTAAGTTCTCATGTTATGAGAGCTGGATAAACACTTTCTCCACACATTATTTTAGTGATGGCTGTGTGAAATCTCCAGGTTCAGAGGCAGTCTATCCCTGAATGCCAGTTGTTGGGGGACAACAGAGAGAGTGCTTGTGCCCTGCCTTTTCTTGTGGTCATCTTTCTGCCTACTCTGAGAAGTAGGTTGATGGACCAGGAACGGCTTTGGTCTGATCCTTCAGGGCTGCCATTAGAGGCTTATGGGCAAATGAGAACAGTGCCCAGGCATTTTGGTCGCAAGTGGTTGAAAGGCAGGTGAAAAATGTGCCTGATGTCTGGCTCGTTTCAAACACCTCCCTCTACTAAAATTTGTCAGTTTTGTATTCCATACCCTCCTGGTCACAGTTTTTGATTGGATGTTATCTCAGTTCCTTTTAAATACCAGTTCTACTCCAGCATTGCCAAACATATTCATTTTTAATTCCTGATTTTGTTTTATTGATATGATCCCTTTGTATTTCCTTATATTCCCCATATATTTGATTACATTAGCAAATAATTTCAAAAACATGCTTCCTGCAGGCCCGCCACCATTTTCTTCTTCTCTGTATTTGTAAAATGGCATAGTCCGCCTCAGACCCTAGAATCAGGGTGGTATATCAGCCTTAAATGAGTGTCTGACGTCTGAGTGCTGTTGTTCCGATCACATTTCCGGAACCACTTGGCATAACTTGTTGGCCTACGGCTGACTTGATGCACCCCCAAATCCTTCTATTTTTGGCCATTGACAAAATGCTGCTTCCCACTTTGAGCCAAATATACCTGGAGCCCCAGATAGCCTCGGGACAAAAGTTACAAATAGAGCAGCCACCTCGGCCAGTGACTGCCGGAACTCCCATTCTTCCTCTGGGTTCCATTAGATGGGTTGAGTCTGGGGCTTTTTATGGTCTCTGCTTCAGGTTTTCAAAATGGCTCCTTTAAATCCCACAGCCAAACCCCCACAAAATTCTGTGCCAGGTGCTGTTAGCTTGCATTTCGTAACCTGTGAAATGGAAAAAATGTTGCTGGTGGGCTGTGATGGTGGGTGGTAGAAGGTCAGAGGAAAAGAGGTATTGAAAAAGAATGGGCAGTGTGGGGAATGGTGAGAAGTGATTTTCAAGCTGCCCCCTGCCCCTCACAGCTCTAGCCTCCTCCCTTCCTGAAGCCAAAGACTCACTTAGTCTTGAAGGGTCATGCTCCACCTGCAGTGGAGCCCCATTTTGCATCAACTTGCCTGCTGAAGAACATTTGTCTATCAGAAGTCTTGAAGGCCATAGAGGACGATGGGGAATTTCCGAGGTGCATGTTCAGTGGTTCATATAGAGAAGCCTTTGCTAACCTGGTGCCCTCCTGTCAGCCTGTTGGGAGTTGTAGTTCAGGTTGGCAAAGACTGATGCTGAGCATTGGTAGATTGGTTGTGATGGGCAAGCTGAAGCTGATTCCTTTTTTTCATCAAGGAATGTCTGATGAGGTTTTATGAAATGTGGTTTTGACCAGTTCAGATTAATTTCCAACCAGAGTTTGTGCTACCCATGGTTTACACTTGATTTTTGAAAGCCGCCCTGAGAACGTTTCTGCCTAAAGGGTGGGATAAAAAGGTAAAGGGGACCCCTGACCATTAGGTCCAGTCGTGGCCGACTCTGAGGTTGCGGCGCTGATCTCGCTTTATTGGCCGAGGGAGCTGGCATACAGCTTCCGGGTCATGTGGCCAGCATGACTAAGCCGCTTCTGGCAAACCAGAGCAGCGCACGGAAATGCCGTTTACCTTCCTGCTGGAGCAGTACCTATTTATCTACTTGCACTTTGATGTGCTTTCGAACTGCTAGGTTGGCAGGAGCAGGGACTGAGCAACAGGAGCTCACCCCGTCGCGGGGATTCGAACCGCCAACCTTCTGATCGGCAAGTCCTAGGCTCTGTGGTTTAACCCACAGCACCACCCGCGTCCCGTAAAGGGTGGGATAGAAATGCTTTAAATAAATTAACAAACAAACAAATAATAATGATTGATTCTAAGCTATGGTTTGTGGTCCAAATGGCTTGAAAAGTTTCACTGTTCATTCCATGAAGATCCCTGGATCCTTTTTTTAATGAGGTTTTTATTATCTCCCCCAATAAAACAGTAAAATAGCAGCTACAAAAAATACAAAAAAGCCCTCTCTTAAAAGAAATTCTTAGCCCTTACCACCCACAGAAGTTCTTACCTGAAATCTTTCCTTTCTCCTCCCAGCCTCTCACCCTGGGAGGCCGTCATTTTCCTGTCTCTCACCCAGGGCCCTCCATCAGCTATTTGCCCCCCTATTAGTATACAAATTAGAACCTTAATAAAGGCCACAGACATAGGGCTCTAAAGAAAGAAGAAAATAAAGAAGGAAATGGATAAGAAGAAGAGAGGAAAGAGAAAGAAAATAAGCTTTAAAAGAAACATTTGAGAAAGATACAAAAACAAAACTTCCGATTTTACATCCGCCAGTTACATAAAAAAGAGGAGTGTTTAAATCATTCAATCCATGCTAACATCTGTCTTCTCCACTTTCTGTTATTTGCTACAAGTCACGGTGTCTCAGAATCATTCATTTCTTTTCCCCATGTAAAGTCCAAGATCCACTGTCAAGGATCCCTGGATCCTGTTCCAAATATCAGCTGCTGAGGGTGGAACATTTCAAACCATGGATTGACAGTTTAGATTAATGCTAAACCACACCTTGGCCCAAAGGACTGCAAGCCAACTTCGGGGGCTGTGGGTCAGATCCTGGTTTGGCATACACTTACAAGTCCCCCCCCCCCCGCCCAATGGTGCTGGTTCAAAAATCAGAGAAACCGTGGTTTGGTTTTAAATCTGAAGCATTTCCACTGAACTGGTGGAAGCCCAAGACAAGTGGGGTAGAAAGGAAGAGAGAAGAACTGGGGAGCACACGTAGCTTGTGTAGAGTTCCCTGTGCGATTCGATTTGCATGAATTTCTTGGTAGTATTTTTTTTTTTAAACCAGGGTTCTTACTGGCCTCCCCCACTCCCAAAGTCTAAATCTAGATTGTAAGTTCATCAGGGCAGGGACCTGGCGCTTTGTTCTGTTGCTCTAAGCCAGGCTTCCTCAACCTCGTCCCTCCAGATGTTTTTGGCCTACAAATGATCCCTAGCTTCTCAGGACCAGTGGTCAGGGATGATGGGAACTGTAGTCTCAAAACATCTGGAGGGCCGAGGTTGAGAAAGCCTGCTCTAAGCACTGCACAATGGTGGCAGTATATAAATATCTTAATTACCAATGATAATAACTCATTAGGCTTTTCAGGAATCTTGAGTTTTGGCCCCAGGGTGGGAAGCGCAGCCTAAGCCAAAATGTTGGCTCAAGTTAGCCGTATTTCTAAAAATAAGTGAGACGGCACTGACAGCATAGGCGGCAAACGCTGGGTGAAAGGTGCTGTTTGCGTGGAGGCAAGGTGCTATATTAGTCACGGGAAAGGATGGTTGTGGGTGGCTAAGACCAAGAGGATATATGGAGGGCACTTGCAAGGTATTCCCAGGCTGGGATGGCGTTGAGTCTCTGCAAAGTCTTCCAGCTTAACGCTTCAGAGGAATCCTTTGGAGCCGAACCTTCTAAAGGCAGGAGTGGATTCCCCATCAGCTTTCGCGGCTGCATTTGTGAAGCATGAGGTTGTACCTTCCCTCTTGGTTTGTCTTACTCTGTTTGAAGTCTCAGTTGGCAATGCAAATCCTTTTCATGGGACTCCTCCCACAAATGAAAGTCTTATAACTTAGAGAGAGAGAGAGAGAGAAAGAAGGGAGATTTTGCCCCGCATAGTCTTGCCATTTCCTTTACCGTATTTTTTGCTCTATAAGACTCACTTTTTCCCTCCTAAAAAGTAAGGGGGAATGTGTGTGCGTCTTATGGGGCGAATGCAGGCTGCGCAGCTCTCCCAGAAACCAGAACAGCAAGAGGGATTGCTGCTTTCGCTGCGCAGCAATCCCTCTTGCTGTTCTGGCTTCTGAGATTCAGAATATTTTTTTTCTTGTTTTCCTTCTCCAAAAACTAGGTGCGTCTTGTGGTCTGGTGCGTCTTATAGAGCGAAAAATACGGTACTTTACTCAGGCATGCAAACAGCTGCTCGCCTGTGGTGATCAGGTGCTACCTGCAGGGGAGCATCTGTAAATGGCAAGTGGGCTGGTTCTCTTTCCTTTCAGGTTATCAGCGCGCCATAGATGACGCAAAAGTAAAGGAAGGACCGTGCTGCGGTGGCAGCACAATGCTTTGCATGTAGAAGCACCTGGGTTCAGGTGGGGAAAGCTCTGGTGTGGTATGCTGGAGCACTGCTGCCAGTCATTGTAGACAATATTGAGCCAGATGGGCCACAAGCATATTCAATGTGTGAAGAATATATTTTTGTTTTAAGAGTACTAGTAGCTTATGAGGATTTGTTCGGTTTTGCTAATGACTTAGATTTCTAAAACATGGCTTTTTTGTTGCTGTGGGGGGGGGGGCTATTCTTTCTCTTTTTATTTTTATTACTTTTAACATATAAATTATAAAATGTACCACAGAACTTATCACTTATACAATCTTTTTGGACTTCCATCAGCACCTCTGATGATCTACCGTTTTAACCACTTCTTATGCATTTCTTAACTTTATATTGCCTTTACATCTCTTAACAAATCATCCTCCCCCTTATCCATTTTTACAATACTTCTAATAATACTCCTCACAAAACTTCTTGCAACCCTACAAACGTCGTCTTTCTTCACAATTACTTTTCAAATAGTCCGTAAATTTACTCCAGTCTTCCGTGAATTTCTGGTCTCGCCGGTTTCGAATCCTTCCTGTTAGTTTATCTAATTCTGCATAGTCCATTAACTTCATCCTCCATTCTTCAATCGTCGGTAACTCTTCTTGCTTCCATTTTTGGGCCAGTAATATTCTTGCTGCTGTTTCTGCATATAAAAAGAGCTTACGTTCCTTTCTATTTATATCACTCCCCACCATTCTTTCTCTTTTTAGATGGTTTCACCCAAATATTACCGGAGTGGAGGCAGAGAACCTCCTGCTGACACGAGGAGTAGATGGCAGCTTTCTGGCCCGGCCCAGCAAGAGCAACCCTGGGGACTTCACCCTTTCAGTTCGGTGAGTAAATTATCAGAGAGAGTTTTGCATGCATGAGATCCTAGGGTCAGTCCCTTTCGATCTCCATTTGACAACCTTACTAAGACCTCTTTAATCAGGTGATTGGCCTAAAGTAAGGTAAAGGTAAAGGTACCCCTGCCCGTACGGGCCAGTCTTGACAGACTCTAGGGTTGTGCGCTCATCTCACTCTATAGGCCGGGAGCCAGCGCTGTCCGCAGACACTTCCGGGTCACGTGGCCAGCGTGACAAGCTGCATCTGGCGAGCCAGCGCAGCACACGGAATGCCGTTTACCTTCCCGCTAGTAAGCGGTCCCTATTTATCTACTTGCACCCGGGGGTGCTTTCGAACTGCTAGGTTGGCAGGCGCTGGGACCGAACGACGGGAGCGCACCCCGCCGTGGGGATTCGAACCGCCGACCATGCGATCGGCAAGTCCTAGGTGCTGAGGTTTTACCCACAGCGCCACCCGCGTCCCTAAAGTATATGTATGCAAATATAGCCATAGTTTCATTGTGTACTGAACCAGCAACCCCTTTCCTCTCTCCCTTTGGAGGTTGAGAAGCCCAGTTTCTGAAGAGGGCAGCGAAGCGGGAGGAGGGAGCCTGGCCTGAGTTCAGAGGCCTTGGAGAGCCGCTGCCAATCAGATAATTTAGATAAGGGGTGGGAAACCTGCAGCCTTCCCGGTGTGGCTGGATTCCACTTCCCATCAGCATCCGACTAAACATCAGGAATGACTTTTTTCAGTAAGAACAGTTAAACAGTGGAACAGACTCCCTTGGAAAGTTGTGGACTCTCCTTCCTTGGAGATTTTAAAGCAGAGGTCAGATGGCCACCTTGTCAGGGATTCTTTAGCTGGATTCCTGCATTGCAGGGGGTCGGACTTGATGACCCTCGAGGTCCCTTTCAACTCTACAATTTTTGTTTTCATTCTATGAACATAAAGGTAAAGGGACCCCTGACCATTAGATCCTGTCATGGCCGACTCTGGGGTTGTGGCGCTCATCTTGCTTTATTGGCCGAGGGAGCCGGCGTACAGCTTCCGGGTCCTGTGGCCAGCATGACTAAGCTGCTTCTGGCGAACCAGAGCATCACATGGAAACGCCGTTTACCTTCCCGCCGGAGCAGTACTGATTTATCTACTTGCACTTTGATGTGCTTTCGAACTGCTAGGTTGGCAGGAGCTGGGACCGAGCAACGGGAGCTCACCTCGTCGCGGGGATTCGAACCGCCGACCTTCTGATCGGCAAGCCCTAGGCTCTGTGGTTTAACCCACAGCGCCACCCGCGTCCCTATGAACATACTTGAACACTAATTGCAGGATTATCATCTTTGTCATTAGTACCCAAAAAACTTGTAGAACCTTCGGAGAAGGTTAAAGACACTTGCTTTTTGCCGCTCTCGCTCACTGCAGGCAGTACATTTAAAAACAAAAGCAGAAAACACAGGCACTGAGCTCAGCTTGGTGCCCCAAGCGGCCACCTGCTCACCCACATCCAAGGCCGGCCCTGACAGGGAGAGATGGGTCTGACTTGATACAAGGCAGCTCCATGTGATCATATATGCATTCTTGTCAGTCAGCTTTCTTGCTGTCTCTACCAGGCGGAATGGAGCAGTCACCCACATCAAGATCCAGAATACAGGTGACTACTACGACCTCTATGGAGGGGAAAAGTTCGCCACCTTGGCAGAGCTGGTGCAGTATTACATGGAACATCACGGGCAGCTCAAGGAGAAGAACGGCGACGTGATTGAGCTGAAGTATCCGCTCAACTGTGCTGACCCCACGTCTGAAAGGTGAGAAAGCCGGGAGTTGTGCGAGGAGGAGGCTGGGCACCAAACAGGATGATTTCCTGGGGATAGGGCATGACGATGGTGGTGGCGTCAAGCAGTGGCGGAGGAACCCTCTCCGGCACCTGGGGCAGGGCATCCCGTACAGAGTGTGCATGTGTGGCATCCCGTACATACTGCGCACGTGCAGCATCCTGTGCGTGCGCACTCCGTACGGGATGCCGCACATGCGCAGCCGTGCCGCTTGCATGGCGACCATACAGGCTGCCGCGCAAGTAGCATCCAGTACGGAGTGCACATGTGCGGCATTCTGCATGGAGTGCGCACGCGTGGCAGCCTGTACGGTCGCTGTGAGGCAGCCCGCATGGACAGTGTGCGAGAGCGGTAGCCTGTACAGATGCCGGACGCCCTCGGCCGATCTACAGCTGGAGGGAGGCAGGGGCCATCTTGTCCCCCGTCCCTCCGAGTGGCACCCGGGGTGGCCCGTCTCCCACTTCGTACGCCGCTGGCGTCAAGGTAGCCCCGCAAGTTCTGGGTGTGGCCAGTGTTAGCATTAATGGTCTAGGTGCAAGCAGGCCTGGCTTCCCCCTGAGTCAGGCCTACTGGTGAACCAAGGGCTTTACAGGGCTAGGAGAGACCCTGTTGCTCTCTTGGGTCATCTGATCCCTCCTGAGTTTGACGCTGCAGGACCACCCTTTGGCCCCTCAGTGGTGGCTCTGCAGCGAAGCAGAATTCAGGGGGTAGCTCACCCTGCTTATGCACTGCCTTTTCACCTTGCTTTTATGTCCTTTAAAATATTTTTAGCTATACAGTAAGCCCGCAACTTACACACATTTAACTTGTGTGCATTCAGCTTTACATGCTTGGCAAACAAATACCGTATTTTTTGCTCTATAAGACTTACTTTTTCCCTCCTAAAAAGTAAGGGGAAATGTGTGTGCGTCTTATGGAGCGAATGCAGGCTGCGCAGCTATCCCAGAAGCCAGAACAGCAAAAGGGTTCGCTGCGCGGCGATCCCTCTTGTTCTGGCTTCTGAGTACAATTTCTGGGTTAGCGGAGTCTGTAACCTGATGCGTCTGTAACCTGAAGTGTCTGTAACCCGAGATACCACTGTACAGCAAAGGTGGCTGCCTGATGTCAACAGGCAGGGAGTTTCAAAGTGTAGGTGCCAACACGCTAAAAGATTGCTTTCTTACAAATGCAGAGTGAGTACCAGGGCCAGTTCTGCAGAGTGAAGTGGTGTAGTGGGCCTATGTGGAGTAAGTCCATCTGGCACATAAATGGGTCCCAAGTTGTTAATGGTTTTGTATATTAATAGCAACACATTGAACTTGGTAACAAATTGGCAACTGGTGCAGGTCTCTGGGCAGAGGTGTTACATAAGAGTGAAGTGTGCCTTCCAGTTTCAATGACCACTTTTTCAAAAGAAATGTATATTTAAAAGGCTTGTGCATCAGGTATCATAAATTTTGGCGCGTCTACTTTGACCCCTACATCACACCTGTTTGTGGAACAGTTGCTGAGCGCAGGGTTTGAAATTAGCAGGGCGCCAGGCGCATTTTGCGCCTAAAGATTCTCCATTTGCGAGCACCTCCAAAAGTCTGGGTGCCATTTTTTAGTGCCTGGCCGACGCTCAAGGATTACTGAAATGTATGTGATTTGAAGCTTCGAAGTATGTGTTAAGGATAGACAATATATTAAGGAGTTTAACAATAAAGAATAGAGTGTTTTGAAAACTGAAATATGGTACCAATATTTTTATTGTAAACACCAAATTAAGCATGCATTAACAATTTCTGCTAAAACTGTGTCACTTATGTGAATTGCATCTCCCCCCCCCCCCCCCGTGGCGACTAGACATTCTGTTTTGGCGCCCACAACCCAGGTCCTAGAAGCCATTTGGCTCCTATCTTTTCTATCCCAGTTTCTAACACTGGCTGAGTGCAGGCAACCAGTGTGTTGGCCCGATGCGACTCACCTCATTTTGCTGCCTTTCCAAAGGTGGTTTCATGGGCATCTTTCTGGAAAAGAAGCGGAGAAGCTGTTGACAGAAAAAGGGAAACATGGGAGTTTTCTTGTCCGCGAGAGCCAGAGCCACCCGGGAGACTTTGTCCTTTCCGTTCGGACGGGGGACGATAAAGGAGAGAGCAACGATGGGAAGTCCAAAGTGACGCATGTCATGATCCGGTGCCAGGTAAAGGAATGAGGATGTGGGTGAGGCAAAGAAGCTGTAGGCCTGGAGGAGGAAATTGCTGGAGCAATTTCTGGGTGTGCTTTAATGTAGGTGGAAAGTTTGCATTCTGGTTCTCTGCATCTAGGTAAAGGGACCCCTGACCATTAGGTATAGTCATGGCCGGCTCTGGGGTTGCGGCGCTCATCTTGCTTTATTGGCCAAGGGAGCCGGTGTACAGCTTCCGGGTCATGTGGCCAGCATGACTAAGCCGCTTCTGGCGAACCAGAGCAGCGCACAGAAACGCCGTTTACCTTCCCGCCGGAGAGGTACCTATTTATCTACTTGCACTTTGACGTGCTTTCTAACTGCTAGGTTGGCAGGAGCTGGACTGAGCAATGGGAGCTCACCCCGTCGCGAGGATTCAAACCGCCGACCTTCTGATTGGCAAGTCCTAGGTTCTGTGGTTTAACCCACAGCGCCACCCACGTCCCTCTCTGCACCTAATTGCAGTCAAATCTTGGTTCCTGAATGCCTCTGTTTTGGAACATTTCGGCTCCTGAACGCCAAAAACGCAGAAGTAAGCGTACCGGTTTTCGAACGTTTTTCAGAACCTGAACGTCTGACACGGCTTCCGCTTGAGTGCAAGAAGCTCTTGCAGCCAATCGGAAAGCCGTACCTCGGTTGTTGAGCATTTCGGAAGTTGAACGGTCTTCCAGAATGAATTACATTTGACAACCGAGGTGGAGGATTTTTTTTACTGTATTCCCCCCCCCCCATTTTTTATTAAAGTTTTTTTTATAATACAAGACAATAAAAAACAAGCTAATCTAAATAAAAACAGCTAAAGAAAAGAAAATGCAGAGTCCTCTCTCGAAGGTAGCTCTTCGTTCTTGTCTCACACAGAAAGGGTGGACCCTCGCAGCTCACACCTGGGAGTTTTTCGTTCTTCTCTGAGCCTCCCTCCCTGGGAGATCTTTCACCCAGTGTCCTTCACTGACCATCCATCACCTTTGTGTCTGTTTAATCCTAATAAAGACCTAGAGCAGAGGAGACCAAGGAAAACAAAAGAGAAAAAAAGAAAGAAAGAATAATGAAGATAAAGAGAAAGAGAAATCCTCCTCCTAAGACTGCATCTTTAAAGAATAAAAAATGTGCTTTTTGGTGTGTGCTGAGGCTGGGGTTTTAGTCATATGCAGATTTATGCAGCCTGAATTGATTTTCTTGATAGATGGAAAATAATTTCTAAAAGTGACTGGCCTAGAATAAATTATGCAAATACCGGGCACCCGCGTGCATAGCTAACTAGCGCCTGTCTCTTCTCCTTTCCTTCCAAGGATATGAAGTACGACGTTGGTGGAGGGGAGAGATTTGATTCCTTGACAGACCTTGTGGAGCATTACAAGAAGAACCCCATGGTGGAAACCCTGGGGACAGTCCTTCAACTGAAGCAGGTGAGAAGAAAAGCTCCCGGTGATGAGCATTTTGGAGAGGGATGGGCTCCAGTCCTCTGCAATGGCCCTGGTGTGCGCGTGTGCCTGTGTGCTCTTGTTTGCAGAGTGAGCCCTTCCGTGTGGATCCCTTCCCTCTCCAGGCTTCTGATCCTCGGCAGGGCATTGCTTGGCATGCAGAAGGTCCCAGATCCCTGGCGTTTGATGGCTGGCTCCTTTCAGAGCACAGTATCAGTTGAAACTTAGTTTTTTACATTCATAGAACATGCTCTTCTAAATGTATGTTTCCCCCTCGTTGCCCTGGTCTTGACTTTGGAGAAAGGGCTATAAATATCGCTGCTTCGGAAGTCAATTCAAGGGCCAGGTGCCACCATGCCCCTTGCTCACCATGCCCCATGCTCAAAAAACTTTGCTTACAGCCCCCAAACTGGATGAATGGGTCTTGAATCCAAACTCTTGGAAATAGGTGCATCATTTGGAGCGCATGAACATTTTCCATACAGTATGAATGGATCTTACAAGGGGGCTCTGTCCCAGGGATGGTAAAGTAAAGGTAAAGGGAGCCCTGACCATTAGGACCAGTCGTGACCGACTCTGGGGTTGCGGCGCTCATCTTACTTTATTGGCCGAGGGAGCCGGTGTACAGCTTCCAGGTCATGTGGTCAGCATGACTAAGCCATTGGAGAACCAGAGCAGCGCACGGAAACGCCATTTACCTTCCCACCAGAGTGGTACCTAATTATCTACTTGCACTTTGAGGTGCTTTTGAACTGCTAGGTTGACAGGAGCAGGGACCGAGCAACGGGAGCTCACTCTGTCGCGGGGAATCGAACCACCGATCCTTCTGATCGGCAAGTCCTAGGCTCTGTGGTTTAACCCACAGCGCCACCCGCGTCCCTCCCAGGGATACACAAAAACGTCTATGCTCACCTGCCTCTCTTTCTTCCTCCACAGCCCCTCAACACCACCCGCATCAATGCGGCAGAGATTGAGAGCCGTGTCAAAGAACTGAGCAAGCTGGCAGAGACCACCGACAAAGTTAAACAAGGCTTCTGGGAAGAATTTGAGGTAAGCGGGGTCGTCTGCCTCCATGGTCGGAGTCAGTAAGTGCTTCTGAATGCCAGTTGCTGGAAACCACAGGAGGGGAGAGGGCTGTTGTGCTTGAATCTTGCTTGAGGGTTTTCCATTGGGGCAACTGGTTGGCCACCATGGGAAGAGGATGCTAGACTAGAAGTGCCATTGGCCTGATCTAGCCATTGACTCTTCTTAAATAAAAGTGCAGTGAGTGTGGAGCTGTTTTGCGTGCATCTGTGATTTCGCATATTGATTTGAACTTTCCAGCTCGTCGCTTGGGCTGCAGCCCGTTTCTTGTGCATGTTAAGTCTCTCAATGCAACTCGGAACAATGGTTGTGAGTTGCTCTTAGAGTTTAGGCACTTCTGAGGAACGAACTTTGCCTCCCAAGGCTTTCTTTGCCTCTGGGTGAGGTTGCTGGTTTGTTGGTGGAAAGGTAGGAGCTTTCCATAGCATCGCTGCGGCACCACTAGAGGGAGCCATGGCACCGATGGATTTCTCTGGGTTCTTCTTCCTAAGGGCTCAGTGGCTATTGCCCATCTTGAGAGACCCGCTAGGCATTTCGGTTTTCTGTGACCGAAAAAGGACCTTGTTTTTAAACCTGGTTAAGGAGACAAACCAGGGGACACGGGTGGTGCTGTGGTCTAAGCCACAGAGCCTAGGGCTTGCCGATCAGAAGGATGGCGGTTCGAATCCCCACAACGGGATGAGCTCCCGTTGCTTAGTCCCTGCTCCTGCCAACCTAGCAATTCAAAAGCACGTCAAAGTGCAAGTTGATAAAATAGGAACCACTCCTGTGGGAAGGTAAACAGCGTTTCCGTGTGCTGCTTAGTCATGCTGGCCACATGACCCGGAAGCTATACGCCGGCTCCCTCAGCCAGTAAAGCGAGATGAGCGCCACAACCCCAGAGTCTTCTGTGACTGGACCTAATGGTCAGGGGTCCCTTTACCTTTAAGGAGGCAAATGAGGCCAGCTATGATGCTACCTAGGAGCCCAAATGTGTGTTTTATCCTCATTAGGGTTCAGCCCTGCCTAGAGCTGGAACCTAAGATATCCTTGGTTGGGGTGCAGGACTCCCCCACGCCTAAAAATGTGGTGAGGCTCCCAACAGAATATTAAAAACACGATAAAACATCAAACATTAAAACTTCCCTAAACAGGGCTGCCTTCAGATGTCTTCTAAAAGTCAGATAGTTGTTTATTTCCTTGACATCTGATGGGAGGGCATTCCACAGTAGCTCTCTGCATTGCTAACTACCCCAAAGGGCTGTTGGATCCAGACTTCCCTGCCACAGGAGTGGAGGACCCTGTATTCGCAGCCTGGTGCCTGGTTGGCTCTCAGGTGACCTCCTCCAACCCCAGCCAGAATCTTCCCCGGGGCCACAGCAGTTTCAAGGCCATCGGCAAAGCACTTGGCTAGCTGCCTGTGAGGGCTTGTGAGCAACAGCTCTTCCTGAAGCAAGAAAGTTATATGGCTGCTGAGACCACATAACACTGGTACTGAAAGACCTACATTGGCTCCCAGTATGTTTCCGAGCACAATTCAAAGGATTAGTGCTGACCTTTAAAGCCCTAAACAGCCTCGGCCCAGTATACCTGAAGGAGCGTCTCCACCCCCATCGTTCAGCCTGGATATTGAGGTCCAGCTCTGAGGGCCTTCTGGCGGTTCCCTCACTGTGAGAAGTGAGATTACAGGGAACCAGGCAAAGGGCCTTCTCGGTGGTGGTGCCCACCTGGTGGAACACCCTCCCATCAGATGTCAAGGAAATAAACAACTATCGGACTTATAGAAGACATCTGAATGTAGTTTTTAATGTTTGAAGTTTTATTCTGTTTTTAGTGTTCTGTTGGGATCCACCCAGAGTGGCTGGGGAAGCCCGGCCAGATGGGTGGGGTATAAATATTATTAATATTATTAATAATATTAACCTACTTGATCAGGCCAAAGGCCCACCTTGTCCAGTATCCTGTTCTCACTGTGTCCAACAGCTGCCCTAATGGGAAATTGGCAAGTAGGTCAAAGCACAGGAACACTTCCCCTCCCCTGGCTTCCAACAACTGGTATTCACAAGCATTACTTGTGTGAAACTTTCATCCTTGGTGCCCTGTGTTCTGCTGCTTTGGAAAACGGGCTGCTTTGCAAAACGTTAACATTGCTGTAAATCCTTTCTCGGTAGACTCTGGGTTGTCATCGCCCTCTGTGGAATTCTATAAAAATGCTCAGTGTCTGGTCACGGCCGTAGTTATCCAGCTGCTGCTTACAAGGCTCTTGTAATCAGGGTCCACCCTCATCCCCGCTGGGATATTCATAGTGGCATCTTTCTTTGACACTTGCCTTTGTGTCTTTGGCCCACGATGGGTGGGGGTGGGCACATGCTGGTGAAATTCGGGACTGGGGCTGGTGGAGGAGGAGGCGGTAAACACTTTGCAACATTCGTTGGATCCCCTGCTTGTTCTTTGTTCAGACTCTCCAGCAGCAAGAATGCAAACTCCTCTACAGCCGTAAAGAGGGGCAGCGGCAGGAGAACAAGAACAAGAACAGATACAAGAATATTTTGCCCTGTGAGTACTGAATGCTCTGTCCTTGCCTCTTCCTCAAAGCCGAGATTCCTGGCCAGTAAGATTCACCCAGTTAACCTTTGAGCTCTCCTGTCTGTTGGTGAGAATGTGCAGCCTTCTGTTTCTGGCACTTCCAGTTAAAAGGGTCTCTGCTAGCAGGAGAGGCCCCTTTCCATGCAACTCTGGGGAGCCTTTGGAAGGCCCTCTTCAGCCTGGTAATAATAATAATAATAATAATAATAATAATAATAATAATAATAATAATAATAATAATAATAATAATAATAATTTATTTATACCCCGGCCATCTGGCTGAGTTTCCCTCCTGATGTGGCTGGAGCTCTCAACTCCCACCATCGCTGGCCATTGGCCATGCTGGCTGGAGTTCATGGAAGTTTGAGCCGAGCAATGTTCAAACATTTCCTTTGAAAAGTACGTGGAAACTTCAGCTGGTCCAGAATGCTGCGGCCAGACTGCTGACGAGGCCAAACTGTTAGACTGTTGAGTCATAAATATTTTTAAAAAAATATTCACCCCCCCCCCCCAGTTTTTAAAAGAAGTTTTACAAAGATACAAATCCAATATTTTCCCAATAAACATGTATATTTTGACTTCCCACACCCCTTTTGCAGTTTCTTATATTTCTAAAATTCGTAACACTGCATTTCCTTTGTTATGCCAATTATTAATTACTCCCTGGTTTTCCTTTAACATAAATTTCAACTGCTTGGTTTTAAGTTAATCCTGCTAATGAACATATGTGTACAAAAACATTTCAGATAATCCACAAATTTTCCCCAGTCTTTGATAAAGCTTTTTGGTTTTCCTGGTTTCTTATTGCTCCCTAAAGTTTTGCCATTTCTGCATAGTCCATTAATTTAGTCTGTCACTCCTCCTTGGTTGGTGCAGAATCTTCTTTCCATCTCTGAGCATAAATGATCCCGGCTGCGGTAGTAGCATACATAAACAGAGGTGGTGTGGTTTGTTTGTTTTTTGGCCTTAGGTAACTCTGTACCAATTATCCCTAAAAGAAAAGCTTCTGGTTTTTTAATAAAAGTTATTTTAAACATTTTCTTCAGTTCATTATAAATCATTTCCCAGAAAGCTTTTGCTATCTTACAAGACCGAGGACTGTTGACTCATACTAACCAGGTTCTGGCTAGTGTATCTTCAGGAGGATGTGTGTGGCTATCACATTTGGCCATCGCAGGCTGGCTTACAGTAGGGATGGGAAGGCAGGTGGGAGGAGGAAGGAGAAATTGAAAAGAAATGAGGCAGTTTCTCCTCCTGTCTGCTTTCCCATTCCACCTAACCTCAGCCAGCCATGACAGGTAAGGCTGGTTTTCAACTGGCGTGTAATTAGCTCATTTTGCCTGGAGAGAAATTTCCAGCTCACGTTCTCTCTAACACAGAGAATAAACTTCTGTAATGCTTTTTTCCCTGGTTGCCCGGGCACAACTGTGGTTCGCCCGAGGCAACCAGCAGGGTAGCAGTGGACAAATAATATCTGACATAGCAATTGCTGGTTGTAGCTGTTTAATAAGGTGTGCCTTTGTTTTCCCCTTCCCTCCTTCTAGTTGACCATACCAGAGTTGTCCTTCATGACGGTGATCCGAATGAGCCTGTTTCTGATTACATAAATGCCAATATTATCATGGTAAGGGTGTTGGTGGGGACCCCCCTCCTGCCTCTGGGAGACTTGCAGACTTAATCTTTACTGTTGAGGAGAGGGGTGAGTCTGGAGGAGCATCCCCTACCAGATAGTTAGTGGACCCCATTATTACCTGTTGGTTGGACAGTGTTCTCGAAGCTGCCAACATGAGTTTGACGAAACTGCGGGAGGCAGTGGAAGACAGGAGTGCCTGGCGTGCTCTGGTCCAGCGGGTCACGAAGAGTAGGACATGACTAAACAACTAAACAACAACAACAACATTATTACCTGTCTGGTGTGGATAGGGGAGGGCCAATCCTGGGATAAGTTAAAATTTTGTTGTTGTTTAGTCGTGTCCGACTCTTCGTGACCCCGTGGACCAGAGCATGCCGGGTACTCCTGTCTTCCACTGACTCCTGCAGTTTGGTCAAACTAATGTTAGTAGCTTCAAGAACACTGTCCCACCATCTCGTCCTCTGTCGTCCCCTTCTCCTTGTGCCCTCCATCTTTCCCAACATCAGAGTCTTTTCCAGGGAGTCTTCTCTTTAGACTGGACTGCTACAGGTGGGGGATCAACTCCCAAGAGACTGCGATCTGCTCACTGTATTGAAATGCTGTCTGCGATCTACCCATTGTCATCGCCAGGCAAACTTGTGAGCATTTTTTGGGGGGGAGCAAAAGTTGTTGAGCTTTTCTTAGGGGAGACTTAAGTCCATGGATGCAAGGCAATTGACCGGAAGATCGTGATCGACCTGTTGGACATGCCCATGTTATATGACCCCCCCCCCCATTTTCTATGAAATAATGTATTCATGCCTGTATATATATATTTCACTGTAAGTTGCTTGTCGACCCTTTAGGTGACAAGTGGCTTATAACAGTGTGCAATCTCACTGTATACAAGTTGTACAAGTGACAATACAGTGGTACCTCGGGTTAAGTACTTAATTTGTTCCAGAGGTACGTACTTAACCTGAAACTGTTATTAACCTGAAGCACCACTTTAGCTAATGGGGTCTCCTGCTGCCGCCGCGCTGACGCTGCACGATTTCTGTTCTCATCCTGAAGCAAAGTTCTTACACTGAGATACTATTTCTGGGTTAGCGGAGTCTGTAACCTGAAGCGTATGTAACCTGAAGCGTATGTAACCCAAGGTACCACTGTATAGTATTTCAATAACTTAATTATTATTCTTATTTTGCAGCCGGAGTTTGAAACCAAGTGCAACAATGCAAAGCCCAAGAAGAGCTACATTGCCACCCAAGGCTGCTTGCAGAACACCGTTAACGACTTCTGGAGGATGGTGTTCCAGGAGAACTCGCGCGTGATCGTTATGACGACGAAAGAAGTCGAGAGGGGAAAGGTAAGGCGCCCACGCCTCTCAGGGGATCTTGCAATGCTGATCAGCCTCTGAGCATATCAAAACAAAATTTAAAAAATCCTTCCAGTAGCACCTTAGAGACCAACTAAGTTTATTATTAGTATGAGCTTTCGTCTCAGGGTGGATTTGATTTACTTCCATCAGCCTCCACATCACATGGCCTCTCTGTCTGGGGCTGATGGGACTTGTAGCCCAAAACATATGGAGAACCTTCAGTTGACTGACATTGACGAAACCAGCAGCCCACCACCCTGTCTTGTTTTCCAGAGCAAGTGCGTAAAATACTGGCCAGATGAACACGCCCTAAAGGAATACGGTGTGATGCGCGTCCGAAATGTCAAAGAGAGTGCGGCTCATGATTACACGTTACGGGAACTCAAGCTTTCAAAGGTTGGGCAGGTAAGTCTGTGAAGTTATTTCTTTAGTTCTGGCCATCCTCTGGCTCATATTCTTCAAATGTGGTATCAGCCAGACCTAAAGAAGAGCCCGCTTCTGTCCCGTATATGTTTATTTGTTTACATACAGCTATTCATTAAAAAAATATATCAGAGCAGTTTGTACCAATAGTACAAAAACCGAAACCATATAAAAATGATAAAATCAGAAGTCAGCTAACGGTTGGAAATCCTTAACTGCCTGCAAAGGCCTGACAGAATAGAAAAGTTTTTAGCAGTTGTTTAAAAAGTTGAACCAGGAAGTGCTTGCTGAATCTCCATTGGCAGGGAGTTCCACAGAACTGGGCCAATGGCATAAAAGAAGCCTCTCCAACTTGGGGAACGATCAACAGTGCTCCTGAAGATGATATCAGTGATTGAACTGGGATATAAGGCAGTCCCTGAGATACCCTGGAGCTAAGTTGTTCAGGGCTTTGTAAATTACCGTATTTTTCCAGCTATAGGGCGCCTCCATGTATAAGACGCCCCCTATTTTGGGGGACTCAGATTTAAGAAAATCCACCCTCGGCACTACCCATGTATAAGACGCCCCCTAATTTTGGACATTCTTTTTTAGGGGAAAAACCTAGTCTTATACATGGAAAAATATGGTAATACAAAGACCTTGAACCTGGCTCAGCAGCTGGAGCTTCCAAACCAGACTGCAAGGGCAGCCCCACACAGACCACATTGCAGTAATCTATCCTTGAGGTTACCAGTGCATGGACTGCAATGCTCAGCTATCCTATGGATGCCCATATTGTCCCTCCCTTTCTGCCTGCTCATTCGTCTCCCCCTACTGTTGAAAACTGTGAGATGCTCCAAGCAGTGAATTCTTTCTCTCTCTCTCTTTGCTTCTGCTCCTCTGAAGGCCCCACAGGTGCACGAATGCCATAGGATGATAATATGGCCTTCCTCATTCAGGTGCGCTCCACATATTGTTGGACTCATATCCTCTCCAGTCAGCATGGCCAATGGCTAGGGATGATGGAGCCTAAAAATACTGGCAGGGCACCAGATTGGGAAAAGCTGCAACTGCACAGATGTGGCTATAGGAATAACAATAATTTGAGGCTTCGTTTAGCAAGGGAGCATGGGCTTTCATGCCCCAAACTTTCTCTTTTTATATAAAAAGAAGAAAGCAAAAGAAAGGGAAAATGTGAATTTGTGTGTGTTAGGTAGACACTGCCATAAGAACATATGGAGAACCAGTGGCCCTCCAGTCCAACCAGGGATAGCTCCCCCCCCCCCATGAAGTGGGGTGAAGCAGCTGCTATAGGCAGATGAAACTCCCGGGGGGGGGGCCCACGGGTGTCCCCACCAGCCCTGCTGACTCCACGTGAACATGCCCACGACAAGCAGAGAAGCCAGCGCCGATTTCTGGCGAGAGATCTTGCGAGATTCCGGTGAGATTCCTCCCCTGATATTTGTGCTGGTGCCACAAGCGGTGGAGACGGGCAGCTCGGAGGCAGTGTTGGCAGAAAAGGGGGTGACCCGTTGGAGGGTGGGGGTGCCAGCATGGGGGCGGAACTTCCTGTTTCGCCTCCTGCATCAAAATGGAATGTGCCGCTCCTGAGTCCGGCATCCTGTTCTCAAAGCGGCTACAGTGGTGCCCCGCAAGACGAAATTAATTCGTTCCGCAAGTTTTGTCGTCTAGCGAATTTTTCGTCTTGCGAATTATTATTTAGACAAAGGAAACAAAGTTGCGAGACGTTTTCGTCTTGCGAAGCAAGCCCATAGGGAAATTCGTCTTGCGAGGCAACTCGCAAACGGAAAAACCTTTCGTCTAGCGAGTTTTTTGTCTTGTGAGGCATTCGTCTTGCGAGGTACCACTGTAGTTACATGCTTGTAGGAAACCGGAAACCAGGACTCCAGCACAAGAGTCCTCTTCCCTGCTGTGGCTTCCAGCAACTGGCATTCAGAATAATAATAATAATAATAATAATAATAATAATAATAATAATAATTTATTATTTGTACCCCGCCCATCTAGCTGGGTTTCCCCAGCCACTCTGGGCGGCTTCCAACAAGGATAAAAAATACAGCAAAATGTCACACATTAAAAACTTCCCTGAATAGGGCTGCCTTCAGATGTCTTCTAAACGTCAGGTAGTTGTTTGTTTCTTTGACATCTGGTGGGAGGGCGTTCCACAGGGCGGGTGCCACTACCGAGAAGGCCCTCTGCCTGGTTCCCTGTAGCTTTGCTTCTCGCAATGAGGGAACCGCCAGAAGGCCCTCGGAACTGGACCTCAGCGTCCGGGCAGAACGATGGGGGTGGAGATGCTCCTTCAGCAAACATGGAGGCTGAGCATAGCCATCGGGGCTAGTCGCCATTGAGAGCCCTCTTCTCCATGAATTGGTCCAGTTTTCTTTTAAAGCCCCCCCAAGTTTCGGCCATTGCTGCTTCTTGTGGGAGTGAGTTCTGTAGTTCATGCAGTGTGTGAGGAAGGACTTTTTTTCATCTGTCTTGAATGTCTCCTCTGAAAGCAGGCCTTGGTTTGCCAGGAATCCATATAATGTTGGGGGGGCAGTCTGATCTCCTGAGGGAGGGGCTTCTTCTGTAACTGGAGTGCTGCTGTTGAGATGACTCCTTCTCATCTCCAGTGGCGCACCCTCCCCCACCCCCAAAGTGCTCCTTAAAAGGCAGGGAAAGATATTTGGGTGCCATCTCTCCAGGGCAACACCGAACGAACAGTCTGGCAGTATCACTTCAGAACCTGGCCTGACCATGGAGTCCCCAGTGATCCTGGAGGAGTTCTAGATTTCTTAGAAGAGGTTCATCACAAGCAAGAAAACATCTCGGATGCTGGCCCAGTTGTGGTCCATTGCAGGTACTGTGATGCTTGGGCTCTGTCAGGGGTAGGCAGCCTAAGGCCTGTGGGCCGGATCTGGCCCAATCGCCTTCTCATTCTGGCCCGTGGACGGTTCGGGAATCAGTGTGTTTTTAGATGAGTAGAATGTGTCCTTTTATTTAAAATGCATCTCTGGGTTATTTGTGGGGCATAGGAATTCATTCATTCCCCCCCTCAAAATATAGTCTGAGAGACTATAAAAATGGTCTGAGAGACGGTGGACCGGCCCATTGGTTGCTGACCCCTGGGCTATGCCTTTGAGCTTAAGCACAACATTTTTCAAAGCCAAAAGAAGCAGAAATATAAGTTGCGTGTCTGTGTTTTTCCCCTCTTTCCCCCTCCTTCCTAGTGCTGGAATCGGCCGGACCGGAACATTCATTGTGATAGATATTCTCATTGACATAATCAGAGAGAAAGGTGAGTCCCTCTGCTGTTGTGTCAGCCTTCGCCTGCCTGGTGGGTTACAATTTCCATCAGTCCCAGCCAACACAGCTGTATGATGCTGAGGCAGATGGGAGCATGGGCTTTCTGGCGGCAAGGGCTGATGGGCCACGAAGGCAGAGCACAGCCATCATGGCTGGTAGCCACCAATAGCCCTTCTCCTCCATGAATTTCTCCTATCCTCTTTTAAAGCCATTCAGGTTGGGGGCCATCACTGCCTCCTGTGGGACTGAGTTCCAGACATTAACTCTGCCCTGCATAAGAAAGGACTTCCTTTTATCTGCCCTGAATCCTCCATTGTCCAGATTCTTCGCAGTTCCACTTACCGTATTTTTCGCTCTATAAGACGCACCTTTCCCCTCCGAAAAAGTACAGTGGTACCTCGGGTTAAGTACTTAGTTCGTTCCGGAGGTCCGTTCTTAACCTGAAACTGTTCTTAGCCTGAAGCACCACTTTAGCTAATGGGGCCTCCTGCTGCTGCCGCGCCGCCAGAGCACGATTTCTGTTCTCATCCTGAAGCAAAGTTCTTAACCTGAGGTACTATTTCTGGGTTAGCAGAGTCTGTAACCTGAAGCGTATGTAACCCGAGGTACCACTGTAAGGGGAAATGTGTGTGCGTCTTACGGAGCGAATGCAGCCTGCGCAGCTTTCGCTGAAGCCAGAAGAGTAAAAGGGATCCCTCTTGCTCTCCTGGCTTCAGGGATAGCCGCCCGAAGCCTCCTGAGCTGTGCATTGCATTCGCTGAAGCCAGGAGAGCAAGAGGGATCGATCCCTCTTGCTCTCCTGGCTTCACCTCGCTGGAGAGGCGCTGCGCAGCTTTCCCTCTCTGCGCAGCCCCCCTTCAGCGAAGCGGGAGGAGAAATGGAAGGGGCTCCGTTTCTCCTGCCGCTTCGCTGAAGGGGCGCTGCGCAGAGAGGGAGAGAAATTTTTCCTCCCTGTTCTCCTCCAAAAATAGGTGCGTCTTATGGAGTGCAAAATACGGTGCTGTAACTGCTTCGAATGGAGCCCACAAACAAATGAAATTAGAACGAAATGGAGCCTCCAGGCCCAGGAGCAGTCTCTTCTTCAGCCCCAAGTCCTGGAGGCACTTTCTAGAGGCCTCTTCTGGTGGGTCACCGTGGAGAAGAGGATGTAGGGCTTGGTGGGTTCTAGGTCTGACCCAGCAAGGCCATCCTTACTTCCTCGCTCCCACGTTGCCCAGCGTAGATTGCTGCTCTTCAGGAACTTTGGACGTCAGCGGAGAAGTGGAAGTTATTTCGCTGCCGGCATAAGCTGCTACTGGCTTGGGAGCTTAGGTGTGACTTCAGCTGGAATGAGTGGGGCTGGAAGGGTTTTCTCTCGGGTCCTGCCTGGGCATCCCTGTCCTACTGATCCTTTTTACTCCCTGCCCTCCAGGCGTCGACTGTGACATTGACGTCCCGAAAACCATCCAAATGGTGCGGTCCCAGCGGTCAGGGATGGTGCAGACGGAGGCCCAGTACCGGTTCATTTACATGGCGGTGCAGCACTACATCGAAACGCTACAGCGTCGGATCGAGGAGGAGCAGGTAACGCCTCGAGTCGGGCTTTGAAGTGGGGCCGCTTTGGCTAAGGGCGCAGCGGGCGGGAAGTTCCAGTCTTGCCTTTTAGAAATAGGATTGTCTTTCAGATTTTCCTTCGAATTCTGGTTTTAGCATCTGTGTTTGTTGGTTTACGTATTGTGAGTGTATTTTAGTTACCTTGGTTTTAAAAAAAAAAAAGGAACTGGTAAATTTAATTAATAATAAAACTAATATGATAAATAAGTGATCTCCCTTGCCTCCATGTGCTCTCTGTCTCTCTCCCTTTCAGAAGAGTAAGAGAAAAGGCCACGAGTACACAAACATTAAATATTCTTTAGCAGACCAGGCCAGTGGAGACCAGAGTCCACTTCCACCCTGTACTCCAACTCCGACCTGCCCTGAGTAAGTAGATGATCTCCTTCCCTCTCCAAGATCACATGCAAGGGCAAAGTTCGACATCACAGCCCCCAGATACAACGGCAAGCGACACGACTGTGACAGTGATACAGTCATACCTTAGAAGTCAAACGCCTTACGACTCAAACGTTTTGGCTCCCGAATGCTGCAAACCCGGAAGTGACTGTTCCGTTTTGCGAACTGTCTTGGGAACCCGAAAGTCTGATGTGGCTTCCTGCAATTGGAAGCTGCGCCTTGGTTTCCAAACGTTTTGGAAGTCGAATGGACTTCCGGAACGGATTCCATTCGACTTTCAAGGTACAACTGTATGTTAATGAGGAGAAGAAACTTCCAACAAAGGATGGCAAAATACCATTGCAATTGCAAAGTGTAAGTTTCAGCAAGGTTTACAAGGAACCAATATAGGCCCATTTATTATGGTATTGTTGTTGTTGTTGTTATTAAGTTTTTCATCTAAGCAGATGAAAAACAGACAGGCTTCCAGGTAAGATTCTGTTTCCCTTTTTTTTTAAAATTATATTTTTATTGGTTTACAAATACAAAAAAAAGAAAAAGAAAACAACGTTGTACATTGAAACTTCTTAATTACCTCTTAATTCCATTTTTTGACTTACTTCAGTTTGTCTGAACTTCCTTCATTTTATAACTTTTAACACAATCCTACTTATTGCTATTTATTCTGGTGGCTTCAGTTTCATTGTTTATACTTATTATTAGATTTTCACATCACAGAGCTTCCTTAAAACTTACAAACGTAATCTGGTTATCACTTAGTTTTTGCAAATATTGAATAAACTTCTCCCAATCTTCTGAGGTAAGATTCTGTTTCCAAGGTCTTCCTCAGGTGTTAACACCTCTTTGCAGTTTTCACAACTGGGAGGACTTCATCTTCCACTGCTCTGGGCTTATCCATGCGGAGGAAGGCCCAGGATTGCACTGGAAGCAAAAATGCAGGAGGTGGACTCCCCTGGGTCATTCCTGTCCTTGTGCACCATTAAGAGGCTGCCTTTCCTTGTTACCCAAATGCCTAGGCACTGCGGCTTTATCCACATGGAAAGATTTGGCAAGGCTTCTCTTACACTGTATGTAGAACAAACCTTTTGGAGCTATAATGTAAAGGGGCGGGGAAACACCCACCCACACCTGTGCTTCTGCCTTGAAAAGTTTGCAAACAAATGGTCTCATCACAGAAAGATTTTCTGTGTCTCTGCAGGCTTTTTTAAAAAAACAAATAAATGCAAAGTTTGTAGTTTTTTTACTGAGCTTAAATCCTCCTTTCCTGGCTTTAGGAAACATAAAGCACATTTCTTCTGTGCCTGGAGCCTTCCAGATGTTTTGCACCATGATTCCCATCAGCGCCAGCCAGCATGGCTCATGGGGGATGTGGTCCAAAACATTTAGAGAGGATCTGATTGGTGAAGTCTGTTCTGAGTGACCCAGCCTTCCAGCAAACAAACAAGCAAGCAAACAAACAAATGGAAACAGCATCAGCGGAAACCTTTCCTTTGTGTCTCTTCTCTGTTTCCAGTGGATTTTAAAACCCCTTTGCTTCTCCCTCCAGGATGAGGGAAGACAATGCCATGAGAGTCTATGAAAACGTTGGTCTGATGCAGCAGCAGAAAAGCTTCAGATGAGATGAAATGAGCAGCGTTCCTTGTGAGGAAGGCAAGTCCGACTCGGGTTGTGGCGGGGCATAGCAGAGGGTTGCACATTAATGGGGATCAGGTGTGTGCAGGCTGCAATCGAACTACATGCTTGCATTTCCAGATTCACTTCTCACGTGCTCCAGTGAAAGAATCTTGGGAGCAGGGCTGGGAATGACTTCCAGCTGGCACCCTTAAGACACGTTGCTAGTCTTTAGTTTCTGAGCACAATTCAAAGTGTTGGTGCTGACCTTTAAAGCCCTAAACGGCCTTGGTCCAGTATATCTGAAGGAGCGTCTCCACCCCCATCGTCCAGCCCGGACGCTGAGGTCCAGCGCCGAGGGCCTTCTGGCGGTTCCCTCACTGCGAGAAGCAAAGTTACAGGGAACCAGGCAGAGGGCCTTCTCGGTAGTGGCACCCGCCCTGTGGAACGCCTTCCCATCAGATGTCAAAGAGAACAACAACCACCAAACTTTTAGAAGACATCTGAAGGCAGCCCTGTTTAGGGATGCTTTTAATGTTTGATGTATTACTGTATTTTAATATTTGGTTGGAAGCCACCCAGAGTGGCTGGGGAAGCCCAGCCACATGGGCTGGGTTTAAATAATAAATGATGATGATGATGATGATGATGATGATGATGAGGTGGGCCATTGATCTGGCTCAAGATGAAGCAGGTTCTCCATAGGTTAGGGTGGTAGTCCTTAAAGCTGCAAAGCTCAGACAGCTCTAAGACAGGAGTGGCCACCTAGATGATGCTGGAAATATAACTTCCATCATCCATGACCTGTGGTCAGAGCTGTATAGGAGTTGCAGTCCCCAATCCCCTGTCATAGCGCCCTCTCTGTGTATTATGGAGAAAAGCATGAGGTAGTCCAGCATGTGTGCGATTCTACCTTCCCTATTCTCAGGGTAGTATCTCCTAGCTTCACAACAACTTTGTGGGGTAAGTTAGGGCGAGAGAGACTGGTCCAAGACGACACAGCATGCTTTGTTGCTGTGCAGATTTGAACCTGGGTCTGTCCATCCTCAGTCCAATACTCCATCCCCGTTTCACCCTCCTGGCTCCCAAACTTGAGTTCCAGTCAGCCACTTGGGACCCACTTCTAGTTCCTCCCCTATTGTGTGTGATTTCCCTCTGAATTGCAGAACGCAGACGAGCCTGAGCATATGTTTAAAGGCTCTTTTTTTCTTTTCTCCCTTTACAGAACTGAAATACCATTTTCTTTTCTAAGAAAGTGAAGCCAAGTGACTTGAGAAGCGTCCCATGAAGAGGAGTGGACTTTGACAGCTGCATAGAGCCTCTTATTTATGGTGTTTTTAACCCTTCAGTAATAAGCGGAACTTAAGACTATCTTTCGGAGAAACTCCTAATGCCTTTTCTCAACATTGTCTGATTTCTACAGTCCCTGATTTTGTTTTGTTTCCATTCAACTTGCGGTTCTTTTGCCTCCAGTGCAGACCAATACTCTATTGTACTTGAACATTTTTTTCTCTCTCTCTCCTAGATGCTGAGGTTTTAAAGCTGTTTCCAATTAGATATATTTTTTTTTTAAAGGAAAATCCGTTTCTTATACTTAAAAAAGAAATCAAGTAGCACGTCAGGTGATAAACTAATACTTTTTTGTTGTTGGAGGTGTGTGTGTGTGTGTCAGTTGTGCTAATTAGACATTTGTTCCTCCCCTTCTGCCCCCCTTACTCTTGGCCCTGCTTCTGGTGAGGAGCCAGTGACCGTTCTGAAACAGGGCACGTTGATCAGTTAATTTGTTCAAGACTGCAGTCCTCATGGTGTCTGTCTTTCTTGGAAACGACGTTGCTTCTCTAGAACTGCCAATGATGCATGGTTTGCACCAGAGAAAACTAGTTTGTTTCTTAGAGCTTGCTGGGCAACTGTTAAGATGGTTGCTGCTGAATTCTGGGTGTTTCGGTTCGGGTGGTTGGGGGGGGAGACAGAGAGAGAGAGAGAGAGAGAGAGAAAGAAAGAAAGAAAGAAAGGGAGTGGTAGCTAAACTCTAATACTGTGGTCACAATGTTGGTGGCGTTCTGGAGTAAGCAGCCCACCCTCTTTATCCGAGGCTCGTCTGAGGAGCAATCTCCTTTACCGCCCTGCCTGTGAGCATCCCAGGAGCATTCAGCCAGCTGCTGTGTTAAAAGCAGGACACTGGACTAAACTGACCTCTGGTATCACCCAGTGGGTTTTTTCTTGTGTTCTCCGCCCTCTCTCCTTAAGAGGGGCAAGCGGTCGGATCTTCGGCAGTTGCGTTTCCCTGAATGTTGCGTCGGCCGTGTGAAAGGGGAGCTCTTGCTTCACGTTGCCTTGTGAGGGCGGAGGAAGATCTGGGTTCCAAAATGTCTTAGCAGCGTATTCCGTTAAGCGTAGATGTTCTGTGGTTAACATTCTGCCTTTTATTTCAAAGTGCCTTTCCCCTCCTGCCTCCCAGCTCCGAAAGCATCTCTCCCCAGCTGGTGTAGTTTTTTTCTCCTGTCGGTGGAGTGGCGTTCAGCTTCTCTAAGTGGTCCTTTCGCGGCCGTCGAAGCCGTAGCCCATCCTGGAAGCAGCACAGCACCCTTCCTTGGCCAGCCTTTGCAGGGTTTGGGGGTGGGGGTGGTGGCAGGTTCTGATCAGTGGGGTGAGGTGGGGAGGCTTTTTCCGGAGGCCTTTGGTTGGCAGCGTAAGCCAGAGATGCCCTCCAAGGGCTGCTTTTCCCTTTGAAGCTGCATGGGAGGCCGACTTGCTTAGGTCAGTGCTGGAAAAAACTAATTTTAAGGCAGCGCTGTTGGAAAATCAGCCTCTTGTTGCCTTGGCTGTGCATACAGCATTCTTAAATACAATTAGGATTTTTAAAAAATTGTGCACCCAGAAAAACTGCATCCTGCAGTCTAAACAATGTAAATGGAGCAAACTTGCATAATTACTCTGACTTCTAATAATTGGTTCTGTAGTTTTAACTTGACCCCCCCCCCCCCGCAATTTTTACTGGCATTGCTGATTATGGAGGGAGTAATGGGGCTATTAGATTCCCCTGCCCCCCACTGAGATTCTGAGATTTCAGCATGTGTAGCCTGTGCACTTGAAAGAACCTTGAGGACTAGAAACCTGTCTGGTTTTGTGTTTTTTTTCAAAAGAAAGCTTCTCTTGAATCCTTCTCCCCCACCACCTTGATCAGAATCACAGTGCGCACACAGCCATGCTCGTTGCGAGTTCCATTGATTGAATGGAAGGCCAGGAGGAGTGGAAATCTTCAACGTTTACTGTCCTTATAAAAAACAAACAAACATTTTTTGCCCTATCTTCTAACTTCAAATTTGGGAACTCCTGTAACCAGCTATGCCTGAAGTTTTGCATCTTACTCCTAAGTCTAGCTCCCTTTCTGCCTTCTCCTCAAATTTCACCTTAGCATTAGCAGAGACTTTGTTGTAGTTGTGGCCAAGAGTTTGGGAGAAAGGTGTGTGGCAGAGACCCCGAAATTGGACAGATGGTGCCATCTGTCGCTACGAGCAGATGGTACTGGGGTGGGGTGAGGAATTTGGTCCTGGTGGATGAAGCTCCTGGAGGTGTGAGGGTTGGACAAGGGCAATTTTCAGGAGCTGAACCCTGCTTACCCAAGCTAAGGGACAGGGCCATGCCTTACGATGGACCTGGGGCAGCGACCAAAGGCGGGGTCCCCGCTTCGTGTTCTCTTCCTTCCCTTCCTCATACGGAGTAAAAACCTCAACCTGTTTCCTGGTGTCGCAGTGCTAAGTTTCCCTGTGTGCTGTGCTTTGCTCCTCAAAAAATAAATAATTGGGTATTCCTGGCAGGGAAACCAGGGCGCAGTTAAGTTTGCCTGCGTGTTATGAAGGGAGAACTAGACACGGGGACCCCAGTTTTGGCTGCCACCTCACTTTCCTGGAAGAGCCTAGTTCCATCCTGCATCAGCACCCCTGGGTTTCTTCTGATAGGTGGTTCTCAATGGGAATGGGTGAAAGCGTACCCATAGGATGGATATCTGTTTTTAAAAAGAGTGGCCTGAACATTGTTGCTTGCCACCTTTTTAATGTGTTGTGTTGCCTCCTGAGAACTTTGACTTCAATTTCGAGGGGGCTGAAACCCAGTTGTTTTGGGGGGATGACTGAAGGACTCCACAGAATCATCAGCGCTTCTTCTGGTGGACATATCCATCCCCCCCCAGAAGAACGATGCTGAATCCTTCCTTCCTTCCTTCCTTCCTTCCTTCCTTCCTTCCTTCCTTCCTTCCTTCCTTCCTTTGCACCTGCAAAGAGCTGAGTGGAGTGCTGGTGATGTCATTGAGTGCTGCCCCCCCTCCCAACGGTCCCTCACATTTTGCTGCCTGAAACAGTTACTATTATTATTGTTGTTGTTTTGGAAGGCTTGTCAAATGAGAGTTTTAAAGGAACAAAATTCCACCTTGAGCATGGAGCCTCTAGGGAACATTGATGCAACCCTATCTTTCTTAAGACTGACGGGTCTGGCATCTCCTTCCAAAATGCAGTGCTCTGTGATCTCTCCTCTCCTCTCCTCTCCTCTCCTCTCCTCTCCTCTCCTCTCCTCTCCTCTTCTCTTCTCTTCTTTTCCCTCCCACCCCACCCTAGATGTCTATTAGACCACCGGCCGAAATATGCCATCAACCAAACAAACGTTATATGACTCTTGACATGGTGGTCATAATCTTGACATAGAGTGTTCGCCTTTTCTGTCCCAGGAGCTTTTAAAGCAGGAGGATGAATACATACAAGGGTCGGGCCCCCCCTAATCTTTATAGCTGCCCCCCTCCCCCAGCCTGAGTGAATACGGTTCAAGAAAAGCTCTGCTGTGTGATTCTTGCGACTAGGATTTCGGTCGCCTGCCTGGTTTAAGTAGGAACGTGGCATGTTGAATGTGCGGTTATTATTTTTCTCAGAGCACGTGATTACAGAATGTCATTGCTGAAACTTGAAAAAACAAACTCCAAGATGATTGTGCTGAGATGAGAACTTGAATAAGATCTTTGGGCCTTGCTGAAAACCAAAAGGAGACCTGTTCTTGTGGTTCTTGTTTGTTTCTTTAAAAAGCTGTCTTTTAAAAATAAAGACCCTCGCTGTGAGTGCCCTTTTGCGGAAGCAAAACTTTAATGAACTTCCATAGCAATAGGGACACCCAACCCCTTTCCCAGGGATGGGACCCACAGGTAGCAGTATGTTAGGGGGGTGGCTGCATAGATATTGTGTCTTAGAAGTTCTGGACGAAATTTTGTGGACTTGCAAATGGAAGGCGCATGGAGGAATCAGAACAGTTCTTGAATGTATTTTAAACGATCCTTCCTAAATTGATCTCTGAAACAGCCAAAGGCTTCAAGGGTTCTAATGACTTAGTTTTAAATGTCGGGGAAGATTTCTTTTTACATATTTTGGGGGTCAGGGGAATGTTCTTTAATTCTGGAATTGTTTTGACTTTTGAAAAGTCTGCCCTGTCTTTTCTTTTAAGTAGAAAGTTGCAAAATCTGAAACGTGGAATATTTTCACTGAAAAATTGCATTTCCCTGGTCTCGCATGTCCCACCTCCTCCTATTTTGGGGGAGAGCACTCAGAACTCTCCATGGCCAGTTTTCCTGACCTTGGCTCCATGCGAGTGAAATTTAGTGACCCCTCCAGAGGCAGTGATTCCCAGACTCTTGAGGACTGTACGGTAACAGGCTAGTTACCTGCTGGCAAATCTGCTAGCTCTGTAGCAGGGGTGATTGGATCAGTCAGTTGCTGCCAAGGCAGAAAAAATTATCCATGCTCAGAGGAGGCTCTCTGTCTTGTCTCTGCATGCGTTTGGCAGCACATCCAGATCAGTGACTCGTACAGAGGGGCCTGGTGCTCTTCTAAGGGCAGATAACACTTATTCTTTCACATACTCTAAGGCTTTTGGAGTTTGTGAGTGAAGAATGTCTCCTTTTTTCTTATTTAAGAGAAAAGTATTACCTCAGAGTTTGGGAAGCCCTGGCCTCTGAGGATGATCCTTGCACCCGGTGTGCCATTGCTTACTGAATGTTTGATGATAACATACTTCCATTTTTTCACTGACTCTTTAGAAGAAAGCCCCTGTCAGTCTCAACGAAATGTTTTATTCCCCCCCCCCCATGAAATTTCGTGTTTAAATCGATTTTACTTTGTTATTCTGTAGTGAGAAATGATAGCTTCTGTTGTTAAAGGTATGTGGGGAGAAGATAAATGAAATAACTGGGAACTAGCTGGGCTGGAAAACTGGCAAACTAGAAATTTTGAGCAATTTGACGTATTTCTCAGCCCCAGATACTAGGATGGGGCGGAGGCTTTATATCATAATTTTGTGTTGTGTTTTTGTTCTTTTTTCCTCCAAATTTTAATCCTTAATGCCTGTCTTCTTTCTTTAATTTATGAACACCCTTGTGACTTTTTATATATATATATATAAAAAAGTGACGCTAACGGCTCTATGAGAGAAGATCTCTGTTATACTCATCTAGGTTGAAAAATAGCTTTCCCCCTTCCTTATTCTCTTCCCCCTCTTCCAGCAATGTATGAAGTATTGTACCAGAGTATTAAATGAAATGTAATATTTTATTGAGGGGGGAGGGAAGAGAGAGAAAAAGGACCTCAGCCTTCTCCTTTAAAAGGAATGCATATGTCAACAGGTTTTATGTGAATTGTGTACATGTTCCAGATGTGCTCTGTTCTCCGACATCCAGAAGGGGCACAGCTCACAGCCAGACACTTGGCCTGGGCCATCCCCAGCCAAGCCTGCAGGTTCTCGCCGGTGTGTGGGGCTGGTCAGTTCGCCCCCCACTCTGTTTCAAAGCCCTCGTCTTCACTGCCTTCGGTGCCCATGTATCCTGTAGACCCTTTTGCAATCATGTGACATTAAAAGGCAAAAGAAGAAGAAAAAGATCACGTGTAGAAAACTTACTGATTTGTCTTGTCTGTCCCCAGCCTGTATTTATGGGTGTTGAAGTCTGGCTGCGTCGCTGGCTGTGCTGTGTTTTTGTTTTTAATTGCTCCAAGGCTTATTATCCAGAGTAAAAGCATTATTTGTAAAACAACAGAACTTAAAAAATATATATAGGAATAATAAAAAAATCCATTTTCTTATACCTGTTTCTTGAATGCTTTTGTATCACTAATGCAGGGTGATGTTAGTTTGCGTCTGTGGGAATTCTGCGTTAAAACCCCCGAGAATGCAGTTACAGTGGTACCCCGCAAGACGAACGCCTCGCAAGACAGAAAACCCGCTAGACGAAAGGGTTTTCCGTTTTGGAGGCGCTTCGCAAAACGAATTTCCCTATGGGCTTGCTTCGCAAGACGAAAGCCCATAGGGAAATCTCCGGGGACCTCTTTTAAATGCTAGCGGTGGGGAGCAAAGCCTTTCCCCCCCCTCCGGCCTTCAGAAGAGGTCCAGGAAGGCTGGCGGGGGCCGAAAGGCTTTGCTCCCCACCGCCAGCATTTTAAAAGCAGTCCGGGATAGCAGGGAAGCGCTTCCCGCTATCCCGGACGGCTTTTGAAGGCAGGAGAGGTCCGCGAAGCCTGGGCGCGCTGATCTCAGCGCGCGCAGGCTTCGGCATGCCGGCAACTCTCCGCAAGCAGCGGCAGCGCTGCCGCTACTTGCGGAGAGGTCCGGGAAGCCTTGGCCGGACAGCTTTTGAAGGCAGGCGGGGGGGGAGCAAAGACTTTCGCCCCCGCCAGCCTTCAGAAGAGGTCCTGGACCTCTTCTGAAGGAGGGCGGGGGGCAAATGTCTTTGTCCCCCCTGCCTGCCTTCCCGGGAGAGCGGAGAAACGCAGCGCGTTTCTCCGCTCTCCCGGGAGGGCTTTTAAAGGCAGGCAGGGGGGACAAAGACTTTCGCCCCCCGCCAGCCTTCAGAAGAGGTCCAGGACCTCTTCTGAAGGCTGGCGGGGGGCAAAAGTCTTTGTCCCCCCTGCCTGCCTTCCCAGGGGCTTTTAAATCGCCCCGGACAGCGGAGAAGTCCTCCGCTGTCCCGGGGCGATTTTAAAATGCCGCCCGCCAGCATTTTAAGATCGCCCCGGACAGCGGAGAAGCCCTCCGCTGTCCCGGGGTTTTTTAAAATGCTGGGGGTGGGAAGAAAAGCCCTTGTCCCCCCCCCCAGCCTTCAGAAGAGGTCGGGGGACAGACTGTCCCCGGACCTGGTCTGAAGTCTGTTTCCCTAGGAACGCATTAATTGATTTTCAATGCATTCCTATGGGAAACCGTGCATCGCAAGACGAAAAACTCGCAAGAAGAAAAAACTTGCGGAACGAATTAATTTCGTCTTGCGAGGCACCACTGTAGTATAAATTAGGCAGCACTTGTGCATTCACATGGAAATACTTCTCCCATATGCAACTCTTCTTCTTATGGAGAATTTGGTGCATTTGGGCTGGGAATGTAAATAGTCAAGGGTTGAGAGAGAAGAGGTGGGGTTGGTTTCAAACCCCTTGAATGCAGGACGGATATGATATATTGAGGAAAGGTAAGGAATGGTTTATTCCAGGCTACTTGTTCACTTTTAAGTCTTGAGGACTAGAATCTTTTAAAAACTCTCTTAAAATCAAAAGATAAACAAATGCCCATTTTTAATAATAAACCTCGTCTTCGCTTTCAATTTTTGACTTAATGTGGGGGCTTTGGCCAAAGATAGTTGGCCAAAAGTCTTTTACTTTTTGTACAGGGTAATATTGGGGGTCCCCCCCCCCCGAATGGAAACAATCCCTCAAACAGCCAAAGTTGAGAGCTACAGACAGGGCTGCTTCTGTCCAGCGGAATCTGAAATCTCACCACAGAATGAGGATACCTGCTAGTGTCATAAAGGAAAAGAGCAAGTTTCTATGAAAGTTTCTAGCCTTCATGGCTAGGAAAATACTTCAGCAGTGCATGAGACTGAATGGGCCTTCACAGAAGTAGAGTTGCTTCTCTGTTTACTGCAACACCAGAATACAGTAAATTCGCCATACAAAAGGCTAGGGATTAGGTTGCGGCTGGTTCCACATCAGCAAATTTGGCTGACTTCAGCCTACAAATTGTACTTTTATTTTTATTTTATCTAAAGCTGAGGGTTTACATAGCCCTCACCATCGTTTGCCAGTTTTACTGTCTGCCAGAAATGAGAAACGGCCCCGTCTGGCATGAGTACCCGATCTTCCATCTAGCGATTGCATTAGAAACTTGGCAACCTCCTTTACGCTTTCTACTGAAAGAGACAGATTTATCTTTTGCTCCCCGGCAGGATATAACAAAGTGAGCATGACGGCAAGGAAACGTGGACACTGAAAATGTTGGTGAAGTTGTAGAGAGCTATAGGCCTCGTTTTTCCTCCCTTCCGATTTGGAAACTTGGCTAAGAAGGAGCATCTTCAACGTAACACTTGTCCCACCTGCCCAATATTTGGACCGGTTCTGGTGCGGCGCTTTTTAAATGGCTTGCAAAGTTCCACCGGGTGGTTTGAATGAGCAAGCCCTCAAGACTGAACTGGAAGAAATCCAGTATTCCTGGGAAGTGCAAACCCCACTTTGTCTAGAAACCCTCTTATTAAAACACAACACTCACTCCATCATTGGGGCTTGACTGGGAATGTTAGACCCCACAGTTTCCCGCACATCTCCAAGCATTGCCCTGAAGGCTACGAACTTGCTTTGAAGGGTGGGGGCAGAAATATGAAAAGCTAAGGTCCGGAACACCTTGTAAGATTCGGTTTTTCCTCAGCTTAAAAAAAAAGAGACATTTTAGAGCTGGACAAAAATGCAGAAATGGCTTATGAAATCTATACAGAGTGAGAAGAAATTCGATGAGGTGTTTCATTTCCCAGAATAATAGAATTGCAGAGTTGGAAGAGACCCCAAGGGTTATCTTGGGCGGGGGTCAGTCTAGATGAAACCATGGGTCCCTTTCAGTCCTGCTTAAAACCTAGAACAAGAGGCAGCTGAACAAGACAAACCAGTGTCTTTATTAAGCTAATGGGCCTTCACCTGGCCAGTTAAGTACAGTGGTACCTCTGGTTAAGAACTTAATTCGTTCCGGAGGTCCGTTCTTAACCTGAAACTGTACTTAACCTGAAGCACCACTTTAGCTAATGGGGGTCTCCTGCTGCCGCTGCGCCGCCAGAGCACGATTTCTCTCTCTTTTTTTTAATAAAATATTTATTAAGTTTTACAAGAACATACATAAAAAAAGAAAACAAAAATAACATACAAAAAAGAAATAAGAAAAAATTAAAAAACAAATCCATTTTTTTAACTTTAAGCTCGTTTGCTTGTTTCTTTGACCTCATCTCGCCTCCCCTTCTTGTATTCCCATTTACATAATCAAATCAGCAAATCCTTACCCTCTTTCATTAATCTTAACTCTATATCTTAACATTTTATAACTCTATATATTCATTAATTTCAATTCATTTTTACATATTATTATTAATTTTGTTGTTAATGCCACTTATTTTCAATCCAACATCATTTTAACATTCATTAATTTTACAATGTTTCTGCAAATAGTCTTTAAATTTCTTCCAATCTTCTTCCACCAACACTTCTCCCTGGTCTCGGATTCTGCCAGTCATTTCCGCCAGTTCCATATAGTCCATCACCTTCATCTGCCACTCTTCCAGGGTGGGTAAATCTTGTGTCTTCCAATACTTCGCAATAAGTATTCTTGCCACGATTTCTCATCCTGAAGCAAAGTTCTTAATCTGAGGTACTATTTCTGGGTTAGCGGAGTCTGTAACCTGAAGTGTCTGTAACCCGAGGTACCATTGTACTGCCATTTGCCGTATCCAAAGAGTGACCTCTGTTGCCATAGAGACAAGTGGGTGGGCCTTTTCCCACCTCATCCTAGGATGGAGAACAATAGGTGAGGAAAGGGGCTGTGTATGGGAGAGTAGTTTCATCAGCTGGGCTGATGCTGATATCTGGAGAAAGATATGTCTGCCATGTGCCGGTCCCAAGAGCTGTGACTTGGGAGTTTCCCTGGAACTCCCAGGGAATCAGATGAGGTCTTAATGCTGCGAGCCTCTCCATCCTATGTTCAGCTTGTATATATGTGTAAAGAAAACCATATATCCTAAAGACAACGCAGCCCCCATTGACCTCCAGGGAAACGGAGCCTTGAGTTAGTGCTGGGGCCCCATGAGTCTCTTGCTGCACGGATTGAGGGGTTGGTGTAGCAATTCTGTCACCTGCCGCCCCAATTTCTGGGCAGTGTGAGATTCTAGGGGTTCCAGACGTCTGTGTTTCCTCTTGAAAGTCAGGCACAGCGGAGACTCGGGGGTCTTTATGATATATGGCTTATTTACGCATCTATACAACCTGAGCCTGGGGACACGGGTGGCGCTGTGGGTTAAACCACTGAGCCTAGGACTTGCCGATCAGAAGGTCGGCGGTTTGAATCCCCGCAACGGGGTGAGCTCCCATTGCTCAGTCCCTGCTCCTGCCAACCTAGCAGTTTGAAAGCACGTCAAAGTGCAAGTAGATAAATAGGTACCTCTCCAGCGGGAAGGTAAACGGTGTTTCCGTGTGCTGCTCTGGTTCGCCAGAAGCGGCTTAGTCATGCTAGCCACATGACCCGGAAGCTGTACGCTGGCTCCCTCGGCCAATAAAGCGAGATGAGCGCCGCAACCCCAGAGTCAGCCACGACTGGACCTAATGGTCGGGGGTCCCTTTACTTTAGTTTTACAACCTGAGCCTATGATAAAGGGGCGCACAGCATCAACATGTGAAAGGGTCCTGTTTCTCCCATAACCGCAGCCTTGGATTCAAACCATCACGCTCTGACCAACTCTCCATCTTGCTGCCTTTGCTGGCCTGCAACCTTTCCCCCTCTTTTGTCCCCCCACCCCTGTTTTTTCCGCAGCCAGCTCTAAAACTGTGCTTCAAATTCTGTTTTCTAACTAACTGAGTTGAGGAGGGGCCCCACTCATTTGCCCTCTGGCACAGAGCCCCCTCTCCTTCGCTTTCTTAATGGACCATTACCTTCCCTTTGTTTTCTGAATGGCTCACCTTTCAGGCGATTCCCTCATGAAGAAGCTAGCCTGGCTTATATTTTAACCCTTGATGGATCCAGGGGTTTAGGAGGCTTGAATTAACTCTAATACTTACCGGATCCAGGAATTTAGGGGAGTCTGACACCCCCCCAAAAATCGTAACAATACATATTTTTACCTACCTAGCAGGTGCCTAGTTTTCTTTTGTTTTGACTTACCTGTAGTCCTTGAACTTGCTTTTTTACCCACTGTGCTGAGGCTCCAATACTTTGGCCACCTCATGAGAAGAGAAGACTCCCTGGAAAAGACCCTGATGCTGGGAAAGATGGAGGGCACCAGGAGAAGGGGACGACAGAGGACGAGATGGTTGGACAGTGTTCTCAAAGCTACCAGCATGAGTTTGACCAAACTGCGGGAGGCAGTGGAAGACAGGAGTGCCTGGCGTGCTCTGGTCCATGGGGTCACGAAGAGTCGGACACGACTAAACGACTAAACAACAACAACAAGCTGCTATTTTTGTTAGAAGCATAGTTGCTTATGGCTGGAAGAAGCATGCCATGCCTTCATTTAACGTCAGTGAATACCAGTGGCAGAAACGTCCCTTGGTTGCCATGGCAATGTCGTCCTCCCGCTTCTGATGCGGCCTGTTTAACCTGGAACTGACACTTCTATTTATCTGGAAGACAGGAAGAGCACTGCACAGGGACTGGGGTTGATGGAGTGAATTCAGTGGGGCCAGGAAAAACTCCATGCTGGCTCTTGCTATCAGGTTGAATCCTGACAAGACAGAAGTACTGTTTTGGGGGGACAGGAGACGAGCGGGTGTGGAGGATTCCCTGGTCCTGAATGGGGTAATTGTGCCCCTGAAGGAGCAGGTGCGCAGCCTGGGAGTCATTCTGGACTCACAGCTGTCCATGGAGGCGCAGGTTAATTCTGTGTCCAGGGCAGCTGTTTATCAGCTCCATCTGGTACGCAGGCTGAGACCCTACCTGCCCGCAGACTGTCTCGCCAGAGTGGTGCATGCTCTGGTTATCTCCTACTTGGACTACTGCAATGCGCTCTATGTGGGGCTACCTTTGAAGGGGACCCGGAAACTACAACTAATCCAGAATGCGGCAGCTAGACTGGTGACTGGGAGAGGCCGCCGAGACCATATAACACCGGTCTTGAAAGACCTACACTGGCTCCCAGTACGTTTCCAAGCACAATTCAAAGTGCTGGTGCTGACCTTTAAAGCCCTAAACGGCCTCGGTCCAGTATACCTGAAGGAGCATCTCCACCTCCATCGTTCTGCCCGGACGCTGAGGTCCAGCACCGAGGGCTTTCTGGCGGTTCCCTCACTGCGAGAAGCCAAGTTACAGGGAACCAGGCAGAGGGCGTTCTTGGTAGTGGCACCCGCCCTGTGGAACGCCCTCTCATCAGATGTCAAAGAGAAAAATAACTACCAAACTTTTAGAAGACATCTGAAGGCAGCCCTGTTTAGGGGAGCTTTTAATGTTTAATAGGTTATTGTATTTTAGTGTTTTGTTGGAAGCCACCCAGAGTGGCTGGGGAAACCCAGCCAGATGGGTGGGGTATAAATAAATTATTATTATTATTATTATTATTATTATTATTATTATTATTATTATTATTATACCTAGAATTGCCTTTACTGCAGCGACACCTCTGGAATCCTGCCCCCGACCCCTGTTGAAATGTCACCTTGGGGCACAGACCAGTCGCTTTTTACTGCTGCTCTGTTTGAAGAGCCAACACTGATAAATTAGTCGTTGCGGCAGGGGTGATAACAAATAGGACGTTTTGCAGAGCCAGATGCCGGCACCAGCTTGCAGACTTGCCAGCAAGACCCTTTGCCCTAGCTTGCAAAATTGCTTTCTGGGGAAAGCGATGTGCGCACACACACCTCTCCCGCCCCGAAGGGATTTTTAAACACACCATAAACGCAAAACGTGGTTTGCTTGTTCGCTTTATTTATTTGAGACGTTTGTGCCCCACTCGTCTGCCAGCAAGATGATGGAAAACAAGGCTGTCCCCATGTGCCGGCTTACAATCTAAAACAAAAAAATTAAAAGAATGCCAAGGGGAAAGGAGCAGGGATGGAAGAGGAAAACCCAAACCCAAAACTGCTTTACCTAGTCTGTGTGAAGCAATGACAGGGGAAAGGAGGCGAGGGGTGCTGTTAGGGAGGGGGTGGGCTTGTGTCCTAGGTCTCCTGCTCATTTCTCTTCCTCCTCTTTTTTGAAGTTTCCTTAAAGGATGCTTTGGGGCCCTCTGCAAAGTGCAGTGCTGGGGAGACTCTGGTTACAACCCATCTTAATTAGCATATGCAAATACTTATGCTGCTTTGCATCATACGACTCTGCCCCTGAGGCCATGAAGTACCTACAGCAGCCCTGCAGGGAGAGAGGACCAGGCCACTGGTAGGTTTGGTAAAGGTAAAGGTACCCCTGCCCGTACGGGCCAGTCTTGACAGACTCTAGGGTTGTGCGCTCATCTCACTCTATAGGCCGGGAGCCAGCGCTGTCGGCAGACACTTCCGGGTCACGTGGCTAGCGTGACGAAGCTGCTCTGGCGAGCCAGAGCCGCACACGGAAACGCCGTTTACCTTCCCGCTAGTACGCGGTCCCTATTTATCTACTTGCACCCGAGGGTGCTTTCGAACTGCTAGGTTGGCAGGCGCTGGGACCGAGCAACGGGAGCGCACCCCGCCGCGGGGATTCGAACCGCCAACCATTCGATCGACAAGTCCTAGGCGCTGAGGCTTTTACCCACAGTGCCACCCGCGTTCCGTCCTAGGCCATATAGGGCTTTAAAGGTTAAAACCAGCACCTTAAACCTGATCCTGTACTCCACCGGGAGCCAGTGCAGCTGGTATAGCACCGGGTGAATGTGATCTCGCAGCGAAGACCTCGTAAGGAGTCTCGCTGCAGCAGCCCCACAGATCATAGCTGTCAACCTTCCCTTTTTTTGCGGGAAATTCCCTTATTCCAGTGCCATTTCCCACTGCTATCCCAGATTGTTAAATATCCCCGTAGACTGTCCCTGGGACAGGTGAGGTTGCTGATCCCTTATTTTCAAATCTGAAAGTTGACAGCTATGCCACAGATTAGGTCCTGAACAAATTGACCTCTAATATTTCTCCCCATTGTCTCTTTCCTCACAAATCTTGTCTTAAGGGCACATTCAAGATATGAATAGGGTGTGAGCCTGTGACCTAGGTTCAGGAATTAAGTAGTTATAATAACAAAAGAGTGGCCAAAACCCAGATAATGCAATCAGGTAACTTGCCAGACAGGAGATAAACAACACACTCAGATTTCTGTTTTAGACCACCCCCTGTGATGTATGTATGATGTATTGGGGGTGGTCTGGAGTTTGAGGGTGGGCAATTCCAAAGGTCTATATAAGGGCTTGCACACCTTTGTTCTGGGTCCTCCTCCTCTCTCCTGCGTGTGAGGGGGGCACCCTGTTGTAACAGTTAATAAAGATCAGGCTTACTAGCTGCTTTGCTTCTCAATATTCTCTGCTGGCCTCTGTTATTTTCTCCTACCGATAAAGAACCTACAAAAGGACTCTATATGGACTCTTGGGTACCCCATAAGGAAAAAGGAGCAGTTTTGTTTTTTTACTTATATCAAAAGTAAGAACATAAGATGAGCCTGGCCAACAAGATGCTCCAATTGTTGTTGTTGTTGTTGTTGTTTAGTCGTGTCCGACTCTTCGTGACCCCATGGACCAGAGCACACCAGGCACTCCTGTCTTCCACTGCCTCCCGCAGTTTGGTCAAACTCATGCTGATAGCTTGGAGAACACTGTCCAACCATCTCGTCCTCTGTCGTCCCCTTCTCCTTGTGCCCAGCATCAGGGTCTTTTCCAGGGAGTCTTCTCTTCTCATGAGGTGGCCAAAGATGCTCCAAAGGGAAGCTCAAAAACAGGACCTGAACACAAGAGCAACGGTGGAGGTGGAACGTAAACCATGGTGGCTAGTGGTATCATAGAACTGTAGAGTTGGAAGGGACACCACGGGTCATCTAGTCCAACCCCCTGCAATGCAGGAATCTCAGCTAAAGCATCAATGACAGCATCCAAATAGCTTTCTCTTCCTCCGTGTGTTCATCCAGTCCTCCCTTGAAGCTGTTCAAGTTGGTGGTGGGCCTCACTGTGAGTTCCATAGTTTTAAGTACGTGCTGCATGACGAAGTCCTTTTTTAAAAAATCTGTCTGTAGCATAGCTGTCAAGCGTCCCTTATTTGGCGGGACAGTCCCTTATCCCAGTGCCGTGTCCCGCTGCTGTTGCTTATTGATGATGTCCCTTAAATTTCTTGGGTTTCATGCTCGCCCGGCTCAGGAGGGAAGCAGCGGCTCGGGGTCCTCCGCCTCAAGAGAGAGAGAGAGAGAGAGAGAGAGAGAGAGAGAGAGAGAGAGAGAGCACGAGCTGCTGCATCACTGTCTCTCCCTTTTCCCCCTCAGGGGCGCGTCGGGAGGAGACAGGTGACGGCCGGTCGGCAGGCAGCCCCTCTCTTGTGAGACTTCCACCGCACTGCCAGGGGAAGCTGGAATTGGCAGCGGTGGCGGCACCTGAGGAGGCGACCTGAGGAAGGAGGAAGAGGAAGGGATGGGGAGGGACGCAGAAGGGCGGTGCTTCAGCGGCCGCGGCGGCACCGCAACCACCTCATGCCGGGCTTGCAGGTGGCATGGGCAAGAGTCTCTCTTCCTTCCTCTCTCTCGGGCGGGGAAGGGCCGATGGAACTCCTCGCACCAGGACGACGGCAGCCCCGACGTGCTGCTTAGCATACCCTCCAACCAGTGCAGCATCTTAATGTAGTGATTTCCCCCTCTGCATCCCTTTCATAACTATTTTTATAAATCATTTGTCCATCTAAAGTTCAAATTTTTACTACAAGTTTTCTGTCAATCCTACCCATGTATGTAACTCTTTACAATAGCTTTTCAAATAAATCATAAACTTTCCTCATTCTTTATTAAAGAGGTCCTCTTCCTGGTTTCTAATTCTGCCTGTAAGCTTTGCCATCTGGATGTCGTTCATCAGTTTTGTCTGCCCCTCTTCTTTGGTCGGAGTTGTAGACCCTTAGGATCATCTAGTCCAACCCCCTGCAAAACACAGTCAGTGGCAACAAAAGCAGCAACCCTCCATCAGTGCCGGATTTATGTATAAGTTAAGCAAAATCCCTTATTTTGCCTGCCGGCCCCTTATTTTCAAATCTGTAACTTGACAGCAATGGTCTGTAGCTTCCAACCAATTTCATAACAACCGTTTTTATTTGTGTTGGTTTTTTTTAACCGAGAAAGGGAAGGTGGGGTATATTTAGCAACACACCATGCTTTGTCTGCAAGGCAGAGTGAGCAGAGCGCGGCTCAGAGAACTTGCATTTAGAAGAGGCTGGTTGCTGCAAAGAATACAGCGTGTGTAAAATCTCCCGTCCGTCAGTGAGGAGCAGAAGCCAGTTTCACTGTACATTAACTCCCAGCAGGCAGGCAGGAAAGCAGCAATTAAGAAAACCAATTAAATGCTGTAGCAATTTCAAACATGCACACAAAACAGTTACCTGAGCTTTCTCTCCGCCCCCCGCCCTGCTCTCAAGCAACCACATGCTGGTGTGTGCGGCTGTTTTTACTAGCAAGGTTAGTAAAGGAGAAGACAAAATGAGCGCTCAGGGAAATGGGATGATGGGATTAGAAACAGACATCTCTCCTGGTCGGTTGGAGCGTGCTGCTGGTAAGGCCACTCTGGGCCGCTTCCAGCAAAAGATTAAAAGTGCATTAAAACATCAGTCATTAAAATCTTCCCTAAACAGGGCTGCCTTCAGATGTCTTCTAAACATCAGGTAGTTGTTTATTTCTTTGACATCGGAGGGCGTTCCACAGGGCGGGTGCCACCACCGAGAAGGCCCTCTGCCTGGTTCCCTGTAACTTTGCTTCTCGCAGTGTATGTTGTATGTGTTTGTGTATGAATTGAGTGAGCCTGTGACCTGGACTCAGGAACTAAAGTATTAACCATCACAAAAGAATGGCCAGACCGCCTCCTTCTGTGATGTATGTATGATGCTTTTTTGGGGAGGTCTTGGGCTACAGGGTGGGCGATTTCAAAAGTCTATATAAGGGCTTGCACACCATTGTTCAGGGTTTTCTTCCCTCCTGCGTGTGGTGAGTGGGGACCCTGTTGCAACAATATAATAAAGATCAGGCTTACTAGCCGCTTTGCTTCTCAATATACTCTGGTTGGCCTGTTATTTCATCCTACCGATAGGGAACCCACTTAAGGACTCTATATAGGCTCTGGAATACCCCAGAGCAGTTTTTCTTATAACAGGTTCCAATAACAGGTTGCGCAGACCTCTGGCAGGTGGTTTTGACACTTTCCCCCACTTCCCTCTGTTTTTTTCTGCAAAATTTCCCCACAATTCTGCAAAAAAGAAAGCCTCCGTATCCATTTTTTAAAAAACCAGATTGTTATGGCATTTGGTTTAAAGCTTGTTTATTCCATTTGTGTTACAGAACTGGTTTCCAATTATTATGTCTATTATCTATCAATTACCCATCACCCTAAGGTCTCAGGGCAGGTTAACAACAAGTAAAACCTAATATCTAAGTCGTTTTAAAACATCTCAGAATCACAGCCCTTGCTTTTGTGCCTTTCTTTCGCTTGGCTTATATTGGATTAGCTCTTCGATTTTATCAGTCCAATATTTTAAATGTAGGCATGGTATTTTATTTGTAGCGGACAAAAAATATTTTTGGGGGGGGGGTAGCTGGGGAGACTGTCACCTGGTTGCTAGGCAGGATTCAACCAAGACATTTTGCTGAAAAAGAAGAAGATGGCTCCTCTGTCCCAGACCCCTCCCCAAATAAAACAGATAGGGCGGCAGCTGAATATTTCTCCAGCTTTGGTGGCCGCCCAGTTTAGGGGGCTCAGGACAGGCTGTCCTCCAATGAATGGGGTGTGGGAATGCTGTGGGTAGCAGGAGAGGCTATATTGATTAGACATTATCCTTCCTTACTCACGCTAGAAAGTTTATTCATACAGCAGAGTACATTCCCCTCTTTACACAGCAGAAAGCTAGTTGCAGATTAGAATCTCTTAAATTTTATTATTCCTGGTGAGACCACTTTGACTCCCCCCCCAAAAGAATAAAGACACAATAGTCCTCTTTTAAAAGTAGTAAGAAGTTTACTCACATTCAGTTCACAGTTGCATCCCTGAAGGCAGGCTTTAGCTTAGAGTTACAGAAGAGGGTTTGAATTCATCCTGTTAATTCTACAAACTGCTCTTGTTTATTCACAGTCCCAGAACAGAACTGAACTGAATGGTTCAGCCAACCTGCTTATATAGAGCTCCACTACAAAGCAACAGTAACAACTTTCTGTAACTATCCAATTACTGAACGTCACTTTCAATTCCTTATTTGCATATGTGGACCTGAGTCCACATACAGTATCCCCCTGCTGGCCCAGGGTGAGAACTTCAGTACATAGCACATCCCATATAGGAACTCATCCCACATTGCTGCATGAGGACCTTTTGAGGAAGGTGGCTGGGTGACTGGACCTTTTGTGGGGTCTAGAAGGGTCACGCCCACCTACCTGGTCACATGCAAAGGAAGGATGCTCCAGACCAGGTGTAACAGGAAGTTCAACTTGCTGGACCAACATTCCCCTGCATATCCACTCCAGGCAAACAGGAAATGTTGTATTTGACTGCTTATGTTACATCCCACATGAGGAATGACTGGGAGGCTCCAGAACAGCAGACTGGGGGCTGCATCCTGCATCCCCATCCCAGCATCTGCTGCCTGAGACAGTCACCTCCCTCTGCTTTGTAGAAAATCCAGCTCCCTTGTCAGGATGAAAACGACTTTCCTTTCCTCCTATTTTTTTTTTTTTTTTTATAATAATTTTTATTACATTTTCCAGTTACACATACAGCAGAAAACAGAAAGAACATAGAAAGAAGAAAAGAAGAAAAAACAAAACAAAAAAAAAAGACCCGACCATTTCAACAACTTTTTTCAAATTTCTATCGGACTTCCCCACATCTCCCGCCTAATGCATTCTTAGCAATAAAATTTATCAGCAAGTTATACCCTTGTTTCGTGTGTTTCTTTGTACTTTCAATTGCAATTTAAGTTTAAATCCCTTATTCTCCATTTACTCTAAAAATATAGCATATTATTATTTTTGCACGTTTAAACTTTGGTTCTTTCATAAATATTATCCAGTTTCTTATATAATCCACTCCCCTTGCTGGAGCTAACATTCCAAGTCATACGACATCTCAAAGTTCATATAACTTATAATACTTTTGCAAATAGTCCTTAAATTTTTTCCAGTCCTCTTCCATTGCTTCTTCTCCCAGATCTCGGATCCTGGCAGTCATCTCAGCTAGTTCCATGTAGTTCATCAGTTGCGTCTGCCAGTCCTCCAGTGTGGGCAAATCTTGAGTCTTCCAATGCTTAGCGATAAGAATCCTTGCTGCAGTAGTGGCATACATAAAAAAAGTTCTATCCTTCTTTAACACCTTCTGACCGACAATGCCCAGGAGAAATGCCTCCGGTTTTTTAGGGAAAGTGTATTTAAACACCTTTTTTAACTCATTATATATCATTTCCCAGAAGGCCTTCACTCTTGGGCAGGTCCACCAGAGGTGAAAGAATGTCCCTTCAGCCTCCTTACATTTCCAGCATTTATTATCGGACAAATGGTAAATCTTAGCAAGCTTGACTGGGGTCATGTACCACCTGTATACCATTTTCATAATGTTTTCTTTCAAGGCATTACATGCCGTAAACTTCATACCGGTGGTACATAACCTTTCCCAGTCCTCAAACGTGATGTTATAACCAATGTCCTGAGCCCATTTTATCATGGCTGATTTAACTGTCTCATCCTGAGTGTTCCATTTAAGCAGCAAGTTGTACATTCTCGATAATAGCTTGGTCTTTGGTTCTAACAATTCTGTCTCAAGTTTCGATTTTTCCACCTGGAATCCTGTTTTTTTGTCTAACTTAAAAACCTCATTAATTTGGGCATAGTGAAGCCAATCTTGCACTTTGCCCTTTAACCTTTCAAAGCTCTGCAACCTCCAGTTGTCTCCAATTTTTTCTATTATTTCCCAATATTTCGGCCAGCCGGCCTCCATATTGGGTTTTTTCCGAGCCTTGGCCTCTATTGGTGATACCCACCTTGGAGTTTTGCTTTCTAATAAGTCTTTGTATTTTTTCCAGACCATAAATATTGCTTTTCTGACAATATGGTTTTTAAACATTCCATGTGTTTTTGCCTTGTCATACCACAGATACGCATGCCAACCTAACGAGTTATTAAAGCCTTCCAGATCTAGGACATCAGTGTTTTCTAACAAAATCCAATCTTTCATCCAGCAGAAGGCTGCAGCTTCATAATATAACCTTAAGTCCGGCAGGGCAAACCCCCCTCTCTCCTTTGCATCAGTTAGTATTTTAAACTTTATTCGGGGCTTTTTGCCCTGCCAGACAAATTTAGAGATATCCTTCTGCCACTTTCCAAAACATTCCACTCTGTCCACAATCTGCAAGGCCTGAAACAAAAACAACATCTTTGGCAAAACGTTCATTTTTATAGCTGCGATTCGGCCTAACAAGGATAGCTTCAGTCTTGACCAAATTTCTAAATCTTTTTTAACTTCTGACCAACATTTCTCATAATTATCTTTAAATAAATTCAAGTTCTTGGAAGAGAGATTGACCCCCAGGTATTTCACTTTTTTAACAATATTTAGTTCTGTTTCCTTCTGAAACCCTTCTGTTTCAGTAGCTGTCAAATTTTTCCCTAGCACCTTAGTTTTTTGTTTGTTCAACTTGAAACCCGCCACCCGACCAAATTTCTGGATCAGTTCCAAAACTCTTTTTGTACTAGATTCTGGCTCCTGTAATGTTAAAACCAAGTCATCTGCAAATGCTTTCAGTTTATATTGTTTCACTCCGACCCGTACTCCTTGTACCTGCCGGTCCTTCCTTATCATGTTCAGCAAGACCTCCAGGACTGAGATAAACAATAAAGGGGACAGGGGGCACCCCTGACGTGTTCCTTTTTCAATCTGAAGTTCTTCTGTCACCACATTGTTCACTATCAACTTAGCTTTTTGTTCGGAATAGATTGCTTCTATTCCGTTCTCAAACCCCCTTCCCACTCCCATCCCTTCCAAATTTTTCTTCATAAATTTCCAAGAAATATTGTCAAAGGCCTTCTCCGCATCAATAAAAATTAACACTGCTTTAGTGTTAATATTTGTTTGTAAAAGTTCCAGAATATCGATAATATTCCTAGTGTTGTCAAACAAATGTCTACCTGGGAGAAAGCCTGCTTGGTCCTTATGAATTACTTCATTTAAAACCTTTTTAAATCTATTTGCCAAAATGTCTGCAAATATTTTGTAATCCACATTTAGGAGTGAGATGGGACGGTAGTTCTTAAGTTGAGTCTTTTCAGTCTCCACTTTAGGTATCAGTGTGATGAATGCTTCTTTCCACGTTTCTGGTGCCCTCCCTCCCCCCATAATCTGGTTACAAACCTCCATTAATGGTTGTGTCAAATAGTCCTTTAACATCCTGTAGTACTTGGAGGTAAGTCCATCAGGGCCTGGAGATTTGCCTAGCTGCATGTTCTGTATGGCAACCTCGATTTCCTGTTGTGTTATTTTACAATTCAAGATTGTTCTCTTCTCTTGAGATAGTTCTGGTAGGCCATTATCTTTCAAGAACTGTTCTATCTCGGTCACTTCCTCAGGCCCTTGGGTGTACAGTTTTTTAAAATATTTCTGGAAACACTTTCTAATTTCTCCCGGTTTCTGGATGTTTTTTCCTTCAACTTCTAAGTTGGTAACATAATTTAATCTTTGTCTCTTTTTCAACTGCCAAGCTAACAGCTTCCCACATTTATTCGCAGATTCAAAAGATCTTTGGTTCATTTGTTTGATTTTCCATTCCACTTCTTGGTTAATCAATTTCATATATTGTGACTGGTGAAATTTAATTTCTCTTAAAGTCTCTTTTGATTTTGGATTCAATCTTAATTTTTTCTCTCCATCTCTAATCTTCTCTAATATCTTATCCTTTTTCCCATTCCAAAGTTTTTTCTTGATCGTGTTTTGTTGTATCAGAAACCCTCTCATAACAGCTTTACTTGCGTCCCAGATTATTCTTTTTTCCACCGAGGTGTTGAGGTTAATTTCAAAGTAGTCCTTTAAAGTTTTTTGGGCCTTCTTTACAATCTCTTGATCTCTTAGCAGGTTGTCATTCATTTTCCATCTGAAGGAGTCAGCAGTAGTAAATCTCATTTCCATTTTCAGAGCGTTGTGGTCGGAGCATGTCTTTGGGCAGATTTCTACTCTTGTGGTCTTAGGTGCCAGCCCTCTAGTTGTCCAAATTTGGTCGATTCTTGTCCAAGACAGGTGGGCCTCAGAAAAGAAAGTTCCTTCTTTACCTAGGGGGTTTCTCGTCCTCCATAGATCAATCAAGTCCATATTGTCAGTTAGTTCGAAGAAAGTTTTTGGTAGTCTTCCATCTTTAGTCAAGTTCTGGTTCTGTGACTTATCCATATAGGTAGATACCACCCCATTCATGTCTCCCATCATAATGATGTTAGAATAATCCAGATAGTCCAGTAATGTCTCATGAAGCTTCTTGTAGAATTCTGATTTCCCCTCATTTGGTGCGTAGATTCCTAATATCAAAACTTTTTCTCCTTGGATTTGTATTTCAATTGCCAGGATTCTTCCTTGTTCGTCTTTAAACAAAAATTTTGGTGATAGATTCTCTTTTGCATAGATCACCACTCCTCTCTTTTTAACTCTGTCTGAAGAGATAAATTCTTGGCCTAATCTTTTGTTTATTAACACTTTCCTGTGGAGCCTGGTCACGTGAGTTTCTTGCAGACAAATTATATCCAAATGTTCCTTCTTCAAAATATGAAAGATCCTTTTGCGTTTTTCCGGGGAGTTTGCGCCATTAATATTCCAGCTATACAGCTGTAGAGACATCCTGTATCAATCTGTTGTTGCTCTTTATGGGGTGTCTTCTTTCTTGTCTAAATCCGAGGGTGCTGGCTCTTTCCCAAACTCAGGTGGGGGCCAAGGGACTGCTGTTCCCTTCTGCAGGTCTTCTCCGTGGTCGTGTAGAAACTTCTGGCTATCCTCTTTCGTTTTGATTTTAATCTTCTTTCCTTTGTAGTTAAATGATAAACCTTGTGGAAACTCCCACCTGTAAGGTATTCCGTTGCTTCTCAAAAGTCCAGCTAGGTCAGTGTAGTTAGATCTGAGATCCAGTAGTTGTTTAGGAATGTCCTTGTAGATTTGTGCTCTTCTGTCCTGGATCTCAAGTGCTTTATTGAAATGTAGGTCAAGTAGTTTGTCTCTCTCTTGCTTGGTCCTTAAGATGATCAAACAATCTCTAGGTCTGTCTTTCTTGGCAATTCTTCCCAGTCTAAATGCAGTTGTTATTTTAAAATCTGTATCTTCCTCTATTCCCCAGAATTTAGAGAATTCTGCTGTCAAAAAACCTGTCAAGTCCTCTTTCTCAATCTCTGGGATGGAGCGTAATCTCAAATTATTTTCCCTGTTTCTCAGTTCCACCATAGACAGGTAGGCCTGCTGGTCACTAATATGTTTGTGAAGCGGCCTTACTTCTCCTTTCAATTCATCCACTTTCTGAATTGCTTAACCTGCTTTTTCATTCGCAGCCTCTGCCAATTTCCGATTTTCAGATGTAGCGTCCTTTAAATTCCCAATGTCTTGTGAATGCTTAGCCACCTGTTCAGAAAGTTTGGTGATTGAAGATGTAGCTAAGTCAATTTTTGCAGTTTGGTCATCAACCTTTTTGTTCAAAATTGCAAATTGTTGTAGCATTTCCTCTAAAAGAGTGCCAGATCCCCCTGCTGCCATATCCTCAGTTGTTGGCTGTTCAGCTTCCTTAGATGGAGCTGTTGTTGAGGGTACAGCTCCCTGTAAGACAGCAGGGACTGAAGATCTGCGAGCCTGAGAAATCAGAGTTGTTTGTACTAATTGGCCTTTTCCTGCTTTCGACGCAGCTCTTGTTTTTGGTGGGCCACTCATTCCACACCTGTCTTTGGATTCAAGGTCAAACTGTCAAATGTTCCATGAGAAAGACAGCCTCAAAGTAGATAACCAAACCACAGAGAGTCAAAACAAAGTTGGTTCTCAGGAATTTGTAAATCCCAAACTCCACTAGAGGGAGTGTTATTGCAGCTCAGGAAAGAAGAAAGAAAGTTTCAGACGCCATTAAAGTTCCTGCAGTTAAGTAAATTAACAATAGTCCTTAAAGAAAACTTTTTTCCACTGGCAGGGCTCTTTCAATATTGCCACAATAGTTTTTCTGAAGATGCAAGATACAGTTATTTAATTGTATCCATCAATGATGCCTCTATGTATACATTTCAACTTTGTATATATATCCGCAAAGCAGCCTTTTTCCCTGCCAGCCCGGGACTGGGGTTTTTAAAGTTTTTAGAATCCAGTAAAGAAGAGGGTCCTCAAATAGAATCAACACAATAGCAGATAGAAAAATAAAAGCTTGCCTTTCCATTCAGTTACTAGCTCCACCAGACGCATGCTACTTCCCGTTTTAAAGTCCCTTTCTATTGCTTCCAGCTTGTCAATTCCTTTGCCTTTGATCTCTAAGCGCTACCGGGAGACGGACTTCCTTTTTCTCGTCTCCCGCTTTCAGCCAAATTTTCAATTTACAGTCCCGAAATTAATACTCTTCTTACTCACGAGTAAATGATTTAAAATCCAATTCTTAAGGAAGAAAGGTCGGCGCTCATCAGCAACAGCCGCGCGGCTTCACTCCCGCAGAAAGAGCGATGAATCCACAGCACCGCTTCCCCTCCGCGCTTCCGGACCCCCTTACGGGGACCCTTCTTCGTTTTGGGGGTCGCTCTAGGTGCCCGCCGGATCCCACGGCCACGAGCTCACTCTGCTCGTGGTTTATCTTAATGGGTCGTCGCTTTGCCGCAGCGAACGACCCTTTCCTGCGGAGCCCCTCTTCGCAGCGCAAAGAGGACCGCCATTACTTATTTCGCGCCGCCTCCGGAAGTCTCGACTTTCCTTTCCTCCTAAACCCTCACCAGCTTCTCTCGGGAGGCTTTTAATTACAGCGACTGTGGTTTCCTATTAATGGCAGCAATTGGGGCTATTTGGTTTTTGGGGTTATCTGCTTTGCTCAGTGGGGAAAGTGGGATTTCTCTCCAGCACAGTAATGGATAATAATAATATCTTTATTGTCATTGCCCCCTCTCGGGGACAACGAAATTACTTGTCCCCAAAATTACTTGGACCCAAGAAGAGTGGGTGTTAGTGATGTGATTTCTGCAGAGGGCTACTGTAACGGAGACCCTTTGCCCTTCGACTGCTAAATAAGCTCCTGGGAAAATTCCTGTGGATGTTTGGGAGGATGCCAGATTGATCACCGGAATATGAAATCGAAGTGATTTTCACATTTACTACCCTCTAGGAACTTTCCCACGATTAGAAGCATCCTCTAGGAATTATCTGGGATGTCAGTATTTCTTGCAAATGATTATGGGATGCAGCCTAAGGTACAGATGGGGAACCTGCTGCCCTCCGTTTGTTGCTGGACCACAACTCCCAGACATACTGGCTACAGCTGGCTGAGGTTGATGGGAACAACATGGAGGGCCAAAGGTTCCTCTCCCCTGCCCTAAGGTATGGTCTCATTGTGTGGTGATTTGGTGGCTGCTTTTGAGACTTAGGTGGAATCTAGACACATATAAAAAGACGTGAAAATGCTTTTTAAAAAAACGTTTTGAAAATATATATTGAAGTTGCCATAGCTCACCATTGCCATCTAGCGTCACATTTGTATAATGCACTTTACAACACACTTCTAATGTTTTATTTGCAGCTGTATACGGTGGGACGCGGGTGGCGCTGTGGGTTAAGCCACAGAGCCTAGGACTTGCTGATCAGAAGATCGGCGGTTTGAATCCCCGCGACGGGGTGAGCTCCCGTTGCTATGTCCCTGTTCCTGCCCACCAAAGTGCAAGTAGATAAATAGGTACCATTCCGGCGGGAAGGTAAACGGCGTTTCCGTGTGCTGCTCTGGTTCACCAGAAGTGGCTTGGTCATGCTGGCCACATGACCCGGAAGCTGTACACCGGCTCCCTCAGCCAGTAAAGTGAGATAAGAGCCGCAACCCCAGAGTCGGGCACAACTGGATCTAGGTTACGAATTTAATTCGTTCCGGAGGTCCATTCTTAACCTGAAACCGTTCTTAACTTGAGGTACCACTTTAGCTAATGGGGCTTCCCACTGCTGCTGCACAATTTCTGTTCTCATCCTGAGGTAAAGTTCTTAACCTGAGGTACTACTTCCAGGTGAGCGGAGTCTGTAACCCGAAGTGTTTGTAACCCGAAGCGTTTGTAACCTGAGGTACCACTGTAGTTGAGTCCAGTTTAGTTTTTCTCACCATCAGATTTTTTCCAGAAGGCTGTGTGCCAATTGATGCGATGTTTTAATGCTCCACGAGCATCTTTGATTTAGTTTTGCAATTTACAGATACAGCACTGTTGTCCAAATTAAAGTTTAAACTTGCTCCTATTTTGTGATTTCTCAGCATCTAGCATAAACTGGAGATCGATAGATTATTCCCTCCTGAGTGTGTTTAGGTATGCAGGCAGGTGGGTAGTCCTGTTCTCTAACTACCATACCCTCCCACATTTCTCAGATGAAAATAGGGACATCCTAAGGAAAAGTGGGACATTCTGGGATCAAATCAGAAACTGGGACGGCTTCTGTAAATCCAAGACTGTCCCTGGAAAACAGGGACACTTGGAGGGTCAGAACTAGATTGTGTGTGTTGGGGAAACATGCTGCCTTTGCTCTGGTGAAACAATAATAATATCTTACGTATGCTCGGCATGGGTGGTGGAAAAGACTGAACCGTGAAAATTAACAAAATAAAACAAAAGTAAATGTGAGTCTTGCTCAGTAAGAGCTCAAGGTTTAAGGGGAAGCCTTGCAGTATCCCATAATGAGGCCTAGTCAATTTTATTGATTTGTTCTTTGCATTTGTATATTTCCTCTCTGCCACGGCACCCAAGGCAGTTTAGAAATTTAAAATACTTAAATAAATGATATAAAATGCAAAGTTTGATCCCAGGGATCTGGGAGCAGGCCCAGATGTTCTGAGTAGTCTAAGGTCACATTCACAGTATATATTTAAAGTGCTACGATACTGCACTAAGCAGTCATGGCTTCCCCCAAAGAATTTGGACAGCCATAGTTTGTTAAGTATGCTGAGACAGGCCCCTATTCCCTCCCCGAAGCTATAATTCCCCATAATGCTTTAACAATCAATCAATCAATCAATCCCTCTTCACAGAGAACTCTGAGAATTACGGTATATCTCTGTGAGGGGAATAGGTAAAGGGTAAAGGGACCTCTGACCATTAGGTCCAGTCGTGGCCGACTCTGGGGTTACGGCACTCATCTCGCTTTACTGGCTGAGGGAGCCGGTGTACAGCTTCTGGGTCATGTGGCCAGCAGGACTAAGCCGCTTCTGGCGAACCAGAGCAGCGCACGGAAACGCCATTTACCTCCCCGCCGGAGCGGTACCTATTTATCTACTTACACTGGTGTGCTTTCGAACTGCTAGCTTAGCAGGAGCAGGGACTGAGCAACGGGAGCTCACCCTGTCACGGGGATTCGAACTGCCGACCTTCTGATCGGCAAGTCCTAGGCTCTGTGGTTTAACCCACAGCGCCACCCGCGTCCCATATGAGGGGAATAGGGGCCTCCTAAAATCTCTCAGCACTTTCACCAACCTCCACATTTTGCTTCCTAACTTTTTTTTTTGTAATGAAAGCTCAGGGTCACCAAAGATAACCTTTATGGGTACGATGGTAGGCAGCAGTTGTTAGTCCCTGACCTAACACGCTCCTGGTTCTTTTCCTTCTTGGGAAACAAAGCAATGGGGATGTTTTGTCGACTTAATCTCTGCACGCAGGCTGTTACTTTTCCCAGAGGGTTAAGTTGAAGGAGGAAACGGAGTCGCCGATCTTTCCCCACAATAATTGAGCTGTCGTCGTAATTTTCTACCTTCCCTGCCAGGCAGCTGAATCCCCAGTTACTGCCGCTGGCTGGGCAAGGCCTTGGGACCTGCGGCTGATGCTCCCTCATGTGCCATCAGAAGGTACCTTGCAGCGTTCTTGCTCGCTGCTCATCAGGCCAGAATCAGCGGGAGTCTCCATAGCAACGATTTCAGGGTACCGAGCAAAGAAGGAGGGGAGAAGGAAACTGTTTCAGCTCACAAAATTTCCCGCAAAGGCTGGGCATTTCAGGGAAACAACAACAAATGAACGTGTACCTCTTCATAAAGAGAATCACAATGATGGGGTTATGATTACCCCCAATTATTACCAATGCCTGCATTCCTCTCCCACCAAGAACCCTGGCTTCCATGGCTAATGGTCAGTGGTGAAGGGATTTGGAGTGCAACAACATCTCAAGGGCTGCAGGTTCTCCACCCTGATCCATCTCCCGTTTGAGGCGCTCTCAAAATACTAGCTCAGAATAATTTACTTGTCCCTTTTGGAAGAGCTTGTGCCAAGTACCGTATTTTTTGCTCTATAAGACTCACTTTTTCCATCCTAAAAAGTAAGGGGAAATGTGTGTGCATCTTATGGAGTGAATGCAGGCTGCGCAGCTATCCCAGAAGCCAGAACAGCAAGAGGGATTGCTGCTTTCACTGCACAGCGATCCCTCTTGCTGTTCTGGCTTCTGAGATTCAGAATATTTTTTCCCCTTCGTTTTCCTCCTCCAAAAACTAGGTGCGTCTTGTGGTCTGGTGCGTCTTATATAACGAAAAATATGGTACATGCTCATCACCTGGCTGGCTCAGACCAAAGGCTCCCACCTGACCACTTTTCCCAACTAGAAATAGAGCTATTTCTCCCCATCGGTGCTCATTGCATTGATAATCGCCCAGGCACCCTCCTTCGTGGCAGATTGCTGAAGACCTCCTGGCCTGCTGCATCCTACTTTACAGGGTTTTTGTGGGGATGAAATGAGGAGGGAGAAGAAACAGGTATGGTGGAATATAAATATAAATGCAATTCATCCATCCATAAAACTGACTCTCCTCTCCATTTTTAGCATACAGATTTGTATATTAATAAGCATGCGTGCACTGTTGTTCTCCTGTCCTTTTCAAAACCCAGACATCTCCCTTACATGCCTTCGGCAGTTCCATCTACTGTACATACGAACAAAACTCACCATGCTGGTATTATTGTTCTGCTGAGCTATTTGCCTATTTGCCAATTAAACAGCACTCATTGTTTTCATTCTACGGGCATATTTTCTTAACTGTCTGGAAGGAGGAGCGAAAGGGTATCTGGCCCCCAACCATCCAATTGTTAAAAAAATAAAATAGTATTTTGAAGGGGAATATATTAGAACAAACCCTCTACTTCACTCTAGTCGTGTGTGTGTGTGTGTGTGTGTGTGTTTCTCTCCAAGCAAACAAAGCAAGGAGCAGAAAGAATATTTGACCAAGCAGGCTTTCTCCCTGGTAGACATTTATATGAGAATACCAGAAACATCATTGACATTTTGGAACTTCTGCAAACCAATAGGAACACAAGGGCGGTGTTAATTTTTATTGATGCGGAGAAAGCATTTGACAACATATCTTGGATGTTTATGAAGAAAAACTTGGAAGGGATGGGAGTGGGACGGGGGTTTGAAAATGGAATACAAGCAATTTATTCAGAACAGAAAGCTAAACTAATAGTGAACAATGTGGTGACGGAGGAATTTAAAATTGAAAAAGGGACACGACAAGGGTGCCCTCTATCCCCTCTTTTATTTATTTCAGTCCTGGAGGTGCTACTGAACATGATAAGGGAGGACCGGTTGGTACAAGGGATAGAGGTCGGAGTGAAACAATATAAACTGAAAGCTTTTGCAGATGATCTAGTTTTGACACTGCAGGAGCCAGAGCCCAGTACAAAAAGAGTTCTGGAACTTATATCTGAGTTTGGTCGGGTGGCGGGATTTAAGTTGAACAAACAAAAAACTAAGGTTCTGACCAAGAATTTGACACCTACAGAAACAGAGGGGTTTCAGAGAGAAACAGAATTAAGTGTGGTCAAAAAAGTGAAATACTTAGGGATTTATTTGTCTTCCAAAAATTTGAATTTATTTAAAGACAATTATGAGAAATGTTGGTTGGAAGTTAAAAAGGACTTAGAAATTTGGTCTAGATTGAAACTTTCCTTGTTGGGAAGAATCGCAGCTATAAAAATGAATGTATTGCCGAAAATGTTGTTTTTGTTTCAAACCCTACAGATCGTGGACAGAGTGGAATGTTTTGGAAAATGGCAGAAGGATATATCTAAGTTTGTCTGGCAGGGCAAAAAGCCTCGAATAAAGTTTAAAATATTAACTGATTCGAAAGAAAGAGGAGGGTTTGCCCTGCCGGACTTGAGGTTGTACTATGAAGCTGCAGCCTTCTGCTGGTTGAAAGATTGGTTTTTGTTGGAAAACACTGATGTTCTAGATCTGGAAGGTTTTGACAATGCTTTTGGTTGGCATGCATACCTATGGTATGACAAGGTCAAAGTTCATAAACTGTTCAGAAACCATATTGTCAGAAAAGCAATTTTTGCAGTCTGGTTGAAATACAAAGACTTATTAGAGAGTAAAACACCGAGGTGGTTATCACCGGTGGAGGCCAAGGCTCGAAAAAGACCCAATATGGAGGCCTACTGGCCGAAATATTGGGAATTAATTGAAAAAATTGGAGATAACTGGAAGTTGCAGAGTCAGGATAAGCTAAAAAATAAGGTGCGAGATTGGTTACACTATGCTCAAATTCAAGAGGTTTTTAAAATGGACAAAAAAGTGGGTTTCCAGGTGGAAAAATCGAATTTAGAGACGGAATTGTTAGAATCAAAAACTAAGACACTTTCGAAAATGTATAACTTGCTGCTTAAATGGAATACACAGGATGAGACAGTTAAATCTGCCATGATAAAATGGGCACAGGATGTTGGACATAACATTATGTTTGAAGACTGGGAAAGGTTATGGAACACCGGAATGAAATTCACGGCATGTAGTGCCCTGAAGGAAAACATTATGAAAATGATATACCGGTGGTACATGACCCCAGTCAAGTTAGCTAAGATTCACCACCTGTCTGACAACAAATGTTGGAAGTGTAAGGAGGCAGAGGGGACCTTTTTTCATCTCTGGTGGACCTGCCCAAAAGTGAGGGCCTTCTGGGAAATGATTTATAATGAATTGAAAAAGGTATTTAGGTATACCTTTCCCAAGAAACCAGAGGCCTTCCTGCTGGGTATGGTGGACCAGAAAATGTCAAAGAAGGACAGAACTTTGTTTATGTACGCTAGCACAGCAGCAAGAATACTCATCGCAAAGAGTTGGAAGACACAAGATTTGCCCACGCTGGAGGAATGGCAGACGCAGTTGATGAACTACATGGAGATAGCTGAACTGACCGGCAGAATCCGAGATTTGGATCAAGAAACAATTGAGGGGGACTGGAAAAAATTTAAAGACTATTTGCAAAAATATTACAAACTGTACGAATCTTAAGATAGTGCACGATCAGGAAATGTTATGCTTTAGCAATTATGATTAAGTAAATGGTAAAATAAGTGATAAAAGAGAAAAGGAGACAAATTGAATTGAATATGTTATGTTTATTTTAAAGGTATTAAAACTGAGATATAATACATTGATTTTGGATACATAACAATTGAAAGTTACAGTGAGGTATGAAATAAGGTAACAAATTGCTGACATGGTTAATTTAAAGAACGCAGATCCAGAAGGGGTGGGAAAGTCCAAATGTATCTAATTCTTTTTTTTTCTTTCTTTTTTTCTGTGTTTTTTGTATTGCTAAAAAAGAAAAAATGTTTCTTGTATCTATTGTATGTGTTTGCAATGTACAAAACTATGGAAAGAAACGCAATAAAAAATTTTATAAAAAAAACAACAGAAAGAATACTTGAATTAAAGAAAGGAAAGGAAAAACTAACAAGTAAGTCTACCAACCCGCTAAATAGTTTCAAGTTCAAATTGTCATAAAATAGATAGTTATCCATGCCAAATTTCCATTTTGCTCATGGTGTTTGTTCTAAATTGACGCACCTGCTTTTAAATGCGCCCATGCCTCATTTGCCTGTTACATTTTTAGATTTTTAACTAAAATGACAAAAACACACTTTATATCTATATGAATGCATGAAGAAAGCCTTTGGCCCAACAAGCGGGAAAACTGCACCACTGCAAAACTTGTTGGGAGAGATCCTCACAAACTGCAGCAAGCAGATGAAGCGATGGGCAGAGAATTATCCAGAACTGTAAAAGGTAAAGGTGAAGGGACCCCTGACCATTAGGTCTAGTCGTGGCCGACTCTGGGGTTGCAGCGCTCATCTCGCTTTATTGGCCAAGGGAGCCGGCATTTGTCTGCAGACAGCTTCCAGGTCATGTGGCCAGCATGACTAAGCCGCTTCTGGCGAACCAGAGCAGTGCACGGAAACGCCGTTTACCTTCCTGCTGGAGTGGTACCTATTTATCTACTAGCACTTTTGATGTGCTTTCGAACTGCTAGGTTGGCAGGAGCAGGGACCGAGCAATGGGAGCTCACTCCGTCGCGGGGATTCGAACTGCCGACCTTCTAATTGGCTAGTCCTAGGCTCTGTGGTTTAACCCACAGCACCATCTGGTCCCTTTTATGTATGTTAGAATTGTTTAGAGGGACTCAGAGCATCATCTAGCCTAACCCTCTGCAATGCAGGAATCTCACTAATGCATACTTTACCTTAGCATGCCAATTTTTGTACACATTACTTGGCTAAAGAACCACATTGCAAAATTCGGAGACATGCCAGTTTTGATGGACGGCTGTGCTTCGGTTACTGTATTGATTTGGAAAGGTTGGATTAGGTAAAAGGTAAAGGGATCCCTGACCAGTAGGTCCAGTCGTGACCGACTCTGGGGTTGCGGCGCTCATCTCGCTTTATTGGCCGAGGGAGCCGGCGTACAGCTTCCGGGTCATGTGGCCAGCATGACTAAGTCGCTTCTGGCCAACCAGAGCAGCACACGGAAATGCCGTTTACCTTCCTGCTGGAGTGGTACCTATTTATCTACTTGCACTTTGACGTGCTTTCGAACTGCTAGGTTGGCAGGAGCAGGGACCGAGCAATGGGAGCTCACCCCGTCGTGGGGATTCGAACCACCGACCTTCTGATGGGCAAGTCCTAGGCTCTGTAGTTTAACCCACAGCGCCACCCGCATCCCTCCAGACTGTACCCGTGGCTAAACATGGTCTCTGACACAGCAATTGACGGCATCCAGACTCTGCCTATCTTGACGCACCTGCCCAAGACTGAAATGTGTATCATGGGTGATCTCTTAATCATAGAATTGAGGAGTTGGACGGGACCGTGAGGGTCATCGAGTTCAACCCCCTGCAAGCGGAGGCAGTCTAGGGAGCTGACCACACACTAAGGCCACATTCATACCAAACATTGACAAACACTATGAGGCCACTTTAAACAGTCATAGAAAACAGGAAGATGGAAAGGAATTGCTGAAACAATTAATAGAAGTGGAATACAAAAAGGGAGGTGTGAGGAGGTCGTTGGAAATAAGTGAATGAAAAATAAGATATTGAAAATGTTTGAGGTGTTTTCGATATTGAAAATGTTTGAGGTGTTGCGGGGATTCAAACTGCCAACCTTCTGATCGGCAAGCCCTAGGCTCTGTGGTTTAGACCACAGCGCCACCTGCGTCCCTAATGTAATGTCAAATGAGGTGTTGTTAGTCAGTGTCTATGGTCTGTTTATGTCAGTTTTTGTTGTGTTTATGTTCTATGTAAATTGTTTTGTAATAAAGAATCTTTAAAAATAAAAAAGAGAGAGTTGTTAGGGGACCGCTATTCCCCTCACAGGGGGACACGGGTGGCGCTGTGGGTAAAAGCCTCAGCGCCTAGGGCTTGCCGATTGAAAGGTCGGCGGTTCGAATCCCCGCGGTGGGGTGCGCTCCCGTTGCTCTGTCCCAGCGCCTGCCAACCTAGCAGTTCGAAAGCACCCCCGGGTGCAAGTAGATAAATAGGGACCGCTTACTAGCGGGAAGGTAAACGGCGTTTCCGTGTGCGGCTCTGGCTCGCCAGATGCAGCTTGTCACGCTGGCCACGTGACCCGGAAGTGTCTGCAGACAGCGCTGGCTCCCGGCCTCTTGAGTGAGATGGGCGCACAACCCTAGAGTCTGGCAAGACTGGCCCGTACGGGCAGGGGTACCTTTACCTTTACCTATTCCCCTCACAGGGCTACAAAATTCCGCAGAATGGATTAACAATCAACCCCTCTTCACAGGGAACTCTGGGAATTGTAGCTCAGTGAGGGGAAGAGGGTTTAAAGCGGTATCAAAGTGCTTTCAATATCTGGTGTGGATGTGGCGTAAGAGACCGGGTGATTTCACCCAAAGAAGGAGAGACGTGCGAACGCAACCAGGAAAACAGAAAATTCAGCAGAAGGAGCGGCTCCGAAGCCCCTTCCTCAGAAGACAGAAAGCGCAATGACTTCAGCAATCAGATCCTTGGCTAAAATGACTGATGCTAATGATAAAAAGTTGGAAAGTGTTTCCAAGAGATCGTTTAATTTCTGGTCTGCCTTCACTGCATGCAATTGTCAGGATAATTGCAGATTACTTAACTCTGGAACCTCTCCACATCTGCTTGCTTTATTGCTGAATTATCAGAAAAAGTTCTCGGGAAACTTGCTAATGTAATTAAACAGCAACATGAACCGAGTTTGTCAGGTGAAAATATGAAAATCACCTCCCTGCTCTGCTGAGTACAGTGTATTGGCCGGGTCCCATAGGTGGAGGCAGCCAGGACAAAGAGAGATGCTTGCTTGGTGGCCACAGAATGTGAAGGGCATCTTGAGAACAACCTGAGCTGGTCTGCCTTCCTGAGCTCCCTTTCCTGGGGCAGGCTAGGGTAATATCTGTGCTCGGAGTGGGTCTGCGCCATAAAACTATAGTGATGTTAGCAGGTGACGTGGGCCTCAGTGGCTGCTTTCTGGAAAGTCACCAACCACCCAGCATAAATAGACCAGGAATAATTCCCCTTCATTCTCCATTGATGGCAATAAATCCCAATGTCTCTTGCCGTGCTCACCCTACTTGTGGGAACAGCTTACTGATAATTTGCAGTTGGCAACAGAACAAATGAGAGCATGTTGGCCAAAATGCGTGTGGAACAGCAGCAGCAGCAGCAGCAGCAGCAGCAGCAGCAGCCCACCTATTCAGCTCTAATGGTTCAAGGAGAGTATGGCTTGCATGCATAATAAGGCTCTCTGAATCCAGCCTCATGAATCTTTGATTATCATTAAAAACAAAAAAAAATTCCTTCCAGTAGCACCTTAAAGACCAACTAAGTTAGTTCTTGGTATGAGCTTTCGTGTGCATGCACACTTCTTCAGATACACACTGTGTTGCATAGTTTTCTTGCATATTCAGTGGGATACGTGGATTGTAGAGGGTTCTTAATTCTAAGACCCTTGGGTATAATGTCCAGGTTCTTGCATTTAGTAAGAAAAAAGATATCAGTCTGTACCTGTGCAAGTTTCTTGGTGAGGTTGATGGACTTCCATTTCATGCGGCTCAATGTGGTGCCTTCCATAGTTCCAGTTACAGATAGGTAGCCGTGTTGGTCTGCCATAGTCAAAACAAAAAAAATTCCTTCCAGTAGCACCTTAAAGACCAACTAAGTTAGTTCTTGGTATGAGCTTTCGTGTGCATGCATACTTCTTCAGATACACTTGATACAATTGCATGCACACTTCTTCAGATACACTTCAGATACACTTGTCCCACTTGATTATCATTGAAAGCCAAGTGGGTTCCTAGTCCTTATGGTTTTGGAAGCAGGATTTAAAATGAGAGTGCAGGGTCTAGGTGGATGAAACTGCAGATGGAAGCTTGCCACATTTTTTATTCGCTCAGCCAGTCTGCCCAGGGAGGAAATGAAGTAAAGCTGACTGTGCACAGCACTGATTGGCTAGCACCGGTTCCGCCAAGAGTCCTTTTCTTTCCCCAATCAGTTTTTTTCAATTTAATTTTTTGTTTTGTTTCTGTGTGTGTCTTTAAAAAGGGAAAAAAGATTATGAGCTTATTCCATTGAAAAAACTGGTAAGTGGTACTTAAAGTTTTTTTTTTTTTTAAAGGCTACCCTGAATCACGGCAGGGATGTGGAAGATGGACATCTGAAGATGTATCTGAACTGCAGCAGGGTCAAACACACTACAAAGGGAAAGTCAGGATCAAACCATGTGAAGAATCCCCGCCGCCCCAAACCCAGGCTGATTTCTGCTTGTAAGATAGTGTTATAGGTTTGTGGGGCCAGTCAGAATGACAGTCAGGTGAGTGACTGTGTATCAAGAAGGCTTAGAATATCATAGGTCACTTAACCTGTCAGAGGAAGCAAGATATCCTGGGGTGTTACTACTGTGAGACCTTCTATCCCAGACCCTCCAAGCACCCCTATTTTCCAGGGACAGTCCTGGATTTACAGAAGCCACTCTGGTTTCTGATTTGATCCTGGAATGTCCCACTTTTCCTTAAAGGTAAAGGTAAAGGGTCCCCTGACCATTAGGTCCAGTCGCGGACGACTCTAGGGCTGCAGCGCTCATCTCGCTTCATTGTCTGAGGGAGCCGGTGTACAGCTTCCGGGTCATGTGGCCAGCATGACTAAGCCACTTCTGGCGAACCAGAGCAGCGCACGGAACCACCGTTTACCTTCCTGCCGGAGTGGTACCTATTTATTTACTAGCACTTTTGATGTGCTTTCGAACTGCTAGGTTGGCAGGAGCAGGGACCGAGCAACGGGAGCTCACCCCGTTGCGGGGATTTGAACCGCCGACCTTCTGATCGGCAAGTCCTAGGCTCTGTGGTTTAACCCACAGCGCCACCCGCGTCCCCCCACTTTTCCTTAGGACTTCCCTATTTTCCTCAGAAAAATGTTGGAGGGTCTGCCACCCTCTGCTCAGACTGTTTACATGTGTAAATAAAACCAGATATCTAAAAGACACCACAGTCTCCAACGACCTTCATTCCAAGGAAACAGAACCCTGGATAAGCGCCGGGGTCTCTTGAAGTTTGGAGATTGAGGTAAGTGCAACAGTATATTTGTAAGCATCCGAAAAGAAACTTTATTTAATAATTATGGAGAGAGGGACAGCTGTCTTCTAATATATTCTCCTCCTGCATTCCTTCTGGCCTGCAAGGAACCAGATGTCCTTTCATTTTATTTTGAGACTTCCCTTTTAGTATTCTCAAGGTGCGGATATTGATGCCTTTAAATCATGCAAGCGCCCAGGGTCCTGGAGGCATGCTGAATAAACTCTTTATATAAAAAGCAGCCTCCGATAGCAGCATCAGATAGAAAAAAGTGGTGGCGAGGCTGAACTCTCAGAATAAGAAGGTTTGGCTCTCAGTCCTGGGGCCCCCAGATTGTGGCTCTTCAGACCTCTCTAATTGGCCCCGGGGACTCTCCCAAGACACACCCCTTAGTCAGTGGCCCTGCTCTGCACCCTGGCTGCATATTCCTGGCTGGAATATGTCATTGCGCTGTGATAAGGTTTTGCTCAGACTAATGAAGCCCACCTTAGGGACTCCACTCCAGATCTGTGTCGGTTTTACTCCTGGTTTATTCTCCAGAAGATGGCCGTGGAATAAACGAAAATCTGCACTTATTCCCTTATGGGGGACACAAGAGCCCTTATAGAGTCCTTTCTAGGTTCTCCATCGGTCGGAGGAAATAACAGAGGCCAACCAGAGAATATTGAGAAGCAAAGCAGCTTGTAAGCCTGATCTTAATTGAACTGTTGTAACAGGGTGCCCCCTTCACACATGCAGGAGAAGGAGGAGGACCCCAAACAAAGGTGTGTCCGCCCTTATATAGACATTTTGAATTGCCCATCCTGGAGTTCAAGACCACCCCCAGAAACATCATACATACATCACAGAAGAGGTGTAGCTCAAGACCACCCCCCAGATACATCATACCTACAACACAGAAAGGGCGGTCTACAACAGAAATCTGAGTGCGTTGTTTATCTCCTGTCATTGTTTATCTCCTGTCTGGCAGGTTACCTGTTAATGCTTACTTGATTGGATACCGTGGGGAGCCTGGCCAGTCTTTTGTAGTGACACAGATATACCCTTAAGACAGGTTTTGTGAATGAAAAGACAATGGGGAGGCTTTTCTATTTTCCTTTGACCTTGCAGAGAAAACATTTGGTCAGTTTGGGAGCCAAAATGGGCTGCCCTCCTGTGCTGCCTCAGACATGTGGCCCATACATTTATGTATGTGTTTGCCTGGCATTAGGGACGCGGGTGGTGCTGTGGGTTAAACCACAGAGCCTAGGACTTGCCAATCAGAAGGTTGGCGGTTCGAATCCCCGCGACGGGGTGAGCTCCCGTTGCTCGGTCCCTGCCAACCTAGCAGCTCGAAAGCACATCAAAGTGCAAGTAGATAAATAGGTACCACTCTGACGGGAAGGTAAACAGCGTTTCCGTGCGCTGCTCTGGTTCGCCAGAAGCGGCTTAGTCATGCTGGCCACATGACCCGGAAGCTGTACGCCGGCTTCCTTGGCCAATAAAGCGAGATGAGCGCCGCAACCCTAGAGTCGGCCACGACTGGGCCTAATGGTCAGGGGTCCCTTTACCTTTTGTCTGGCATATCCATGAACAGTTATTATATATATAAGACTTTAATTTTTTTATTTCACCCGCAAGACAGCAGTGGTTTAGGATGAGAGTTTCCCTTCTCCTGGATCGGCTACCTAATATGGTTGACAAGCTCCATCTGCCCCTGAGCATGTCCTGTTTAAATATATAGCTTTCATTGTAAACTTCCTTGTTTAGCAATAAAAGCAATCAGTACAATTGGCCTCCGCTGTTCAAAATTGAGTGAAAAACCATTTCAAGTTAGTAGATTCCTGTTCAAGAGAGTAGATCTGTCTGGAATGATGTTTGTCTTGCTGGTGGTCCATACACTTCGTTTATTAAATGTATAAAAGGAAACACGATTTCTATTTATTTACTTCGAGTTTTGTCTGAAAAAAACCCACACAATCCTGCTTTTGGGCTGTAAAAGGCTCACAGCAGCTTGCAAATAGAAGGAAGAAGGAAAAGACAGTCCTTGCCCTCAGGCTCACAATCTAAAAGACACAACACAAAAGGGAAGTAGATTGGGAGGGAGGGGGAAATAAGCCAAGTCAAGAGTTCAGGTTTTTCCCTTACAATTTCTGTGAAGTTATCCTTCGTTGTGAATTTGCTAGCCAGATGGTTGTGACTGAGCCTTTTGGCATCACTGTCTCCACATGTCTCTTGTGTGGGCTGCTACATGCATCAACTATACTAATTCTTTGTGGATTTTTCGGGGGTGGGGGTGGGTAGTGGCGAGGGTGGGTGGGTGGGATCCAGAATGCAAAACTGGGTTCTGGCCCCATGACTCACTCGGTCACCTGTGAAGTGACTCCCTGCACATCCAGCCATCATGCCTGGGCGTCTGGATGCTCCTGCTGTAAATAGAAAAACGCAGCCCCAACTTTGGTACCACATGCTCTGAAGACGTGATGTCATATATATAATTTATTTCCACTGGCGTGCAGCTAGAAGCTGGGGGAACAGAGATGCAGGCTTGCTCTGAGCTGGAACCCAAGCTGTGAGCCTACGGCTTCCCTGAAAACCGAACAGGGAAGCGGCAATATTAATGCTGACGAACCCCTCCATCCTATGAACAGGTTGCTTTGAGGTTTTTAATTTCTTTCTGGCAATCAATAATATGAACTAAATAATGAAAAACAAAAACTATATGTCCTCAAGTCACCGCCATCTTCATTTATGTTCATTCCAAAGAACGGCACTCTGGAAAGGTGTACGTAGGTATCTGTGAAATCTTTCCCTGCCTGGAATCTGGGATGCACTCAATATCATAGACAATATAACTAAAAAGGGAATTCAGTAAACCTGTTTCCCTGCCTGTAGGAGGCTCACCGGGAAACCCGTATAAGAACCTAAAAGCTTACCTAACGGTCGGAGGAAGGAAACAGAGATCAACCAAGGTCAAAGCGGCTATTAAGCCTGATCTTTAATACTTCTGTTCCAACAGGGTCCTCACTCACCCCACGCAGGAGGGACGAGGAACCCAGAACAATGGTGCGCAAGCCCTTATATAGACTTTTGAATTTGCCCACCCTGTAGCTCAAGACCACCCCCCAAAACATCATACATACATCACAGAAAGGGCGGTCTACAACAGAAATCCTGTCTGGCAGGACACTGATAATGGTCACTTGATTGCTTTACCTGGGCAGCCTGGCCATTCCTTCTGAGATGCTAAATATTTAGTTCCTGAAACCAAGTCACAGGCTCATCCTAGGTAAAGGTAAAGGGGACCCCTGAACATTAGGTCCAGTCGTGGCCGACTCTGGGGTTGCGGTGCTCATCTTGCTTCATTGGCCGAAGGAGCCGGCGTACAGCTTCCGGGTCATGTGGCCAGCATGACTAAGCCGCTTCTGGCGAACCAGAGCAGCACACGGAAATGCTGTTTACCTTCCCGCCGGAGCAGTACCTATTTATCTACTTGCACTTTGATGTGCTTTCGAACTGCTAGGTTGGCAGGAGCAGGGACCGAGCAACGGGAGCTCACACCGTTGCGGGGATTCGAACCGCCTACCTTCTGATTGGCAAGTCCTAGGCTCTGTGGTTTAACCCACAGCACCACCCACGTCCCATAGGCTCATGCTATTCATACACAAATATGCCCTAAAGACAGGATTTGTGAGCAAAGAGACAATGGGGAGCTTTCCCCATTTCCTTCCTCACTGCAGAGAATTTTTGAGGTGGCTGGAAGAGTCAAAATGGCTTCAGGACCGGCTCAGTTCTGGAGCCCCGTTCGCATCTAGAGGTAAATGTATCTAGTGACGGCATGTCTGCGCACATGCACATTGCTTTTTGCCGCCTCTGCGCATGCACGTGACGTCATTTTGAGCGTATGCGCAAGCGGCGAAACCCGGAAGTAACGTATTTAACTCGAAACGTGTTTAACTCGAGGTATGACTGTACTATTTTAGACATGTGGTTTATATACTTATGTATATGTTTGCCTTGTACATTTATGAACATATGATTTATATATATGTGAGACCATAGGATTCCTATAACACATCCTTGCAGGGGGAGCGGTGTGGGGTGTGGGGAATGGCCCCCCTTCCTTATTCATGAGAAACAGAGAGATGCCAAATCCTTTTTCTAGGCTAAGTCTCATGAAAATAGCTGCTGTGAGTTCCTAATTGACAACAGGAATGCAAAATCCTGTGCTGGGGGGTGGGGGAGGACAGCAACCCAGCTCCACTGAGGTGTCAAACCACGCATAGATTTCCTTTTGAAAAGCTGCTTCAAAGGAGAGCTGGGTCTTGTGTGCAGAGATGAGACCTGACACTTGGCAATGGCACAACAAAAAATGCTTTGGGAGCATAGAATCTGAAGAGCTGAAAGGGACCCAGGGGCCATGTAGACCAACGCCTGCAATCCAGCTAAAGTGGTGCTTCAGGTTAAGAACAGTTTCAGGTTAAGAACGGACCTCCAGAATGAATTAAGTTCTTAACCCGAGGTACCACTGTATATGCCCAGCTGTCCTTGGTCAACAACAAATTGTTGCTGTTTTTTGTGTTGAATATATATCACATGGTAATTTATGGACCTAATACAGGCATGCCCAAAGTCCGTTTCGGCCCCTGTGGCAGTTTATTTCCTGAGGTCTTAAAAAAACCTCAACAACTTGAATCCTAATCCTAAAAAATGGTCAACAACTACTCTGGTTGTTTTTCACTTCATCAAATCTGGCCCTCTTTGAAAAAAGTTTGGACACCACTGGCCTAATAGGTATCTAAAGCCATTTGCACATAAAAAAATATGTGATATTTTAGGGAGCAGGCTAGCAGGCGGGGCCCATTATTTACATCACAGGAGCCTACACAACACAAAACACTGTTGCTGCATGTAGGTTTTATTTTATTGGTTTTTTTTATCTTATATTTTGGAAATGTGCATCCCGGGTTTTTTTCCTTTAAATTTTTTGGGGGCCCCCAAGAGAGTGGGGCCCTAAGCTATAGCTTGTTTGACTTATACGTTAATCCGGCACTGCTTATAAGTTTGTTGTTCTCTACTCCACGCCGCCCCCCCCAGCATGGATTCCAGACATCCTGCTATGCCCTTGCCTTTCCTGGCCCCATGGAGAGGTTCTTCAGCAAAGACAAGCAATGCCTCATCTGTTACGGAGGGTGCCAAGTAATTTCAGACGCCCTGTTCTTGGGGAGAAGAGAGTCGATGCACACTGAAGGAGCAGCAGCTGAATATTAATGCAGGAAGAAGCAAGGGTGTCTGCAGGACAAGGCCTCTGGTGTGTTTGGGCGAAACAGAGCTCAGGTGGGTACTTTGTTATAAACAAAAATCTGCCCTTTTCCCTTATGGGGTATCCAAGAGCCCATATAGAGTCCTTACGTAGGTTCCCTATTGGTAGGAGAAAATAACAGAGGCCAACCAGAGAATATTGAGAAGCAAAGCAGCTAATAAGCCTGATCTTTATTGATCTGTTGCAACAGGGTCCTCACTCACCACACGCAGGAGAGGAGGAGGAACCCAGAACAATGGTGTGCAAGGCCTTATATATAGACTTTTGAATTCCCTCCCTGGAGCCCAAGACCATCCCCAGAAACATCATACATACATCACAGAAGGGGTGTAGCTCAAGACCATCCCCGCAGACACATCTTACCTACATCACAGAAAGGGCGGTCTACAGCAGAAATCTGAGTGCTTTGTTTACCTCCTGTCTGCCAGGTGACCTGTTTAATGGTCACTTGATTGGATTGCCTGGGAAACCTGGCCAGTCTTTTGTAATGATAAATAATTAAGTACTTAACCTGAGGTACCACTGTACTTAGTTCCTGAGCCAAGTCACAGGCTCACACCCTATTCATATCTTAAATGTGCCCTTAAGACAGGATTTGTGAAGGAGAAGACAATGGGGAGGCTTTTCCATTTTCCTTTGACCTTGCAGAGAAAACATTTGCTCAGTTTGGGAATCAAAATACTGTAGTTTCAGGTCGGTCTTCCTGTGCTGATCTACGTACGTGCTTGGTTGGTACACTTCTGAACATTTAACATATAACTAAGACCTCAAATGAGTGACGTGGGTGGTGCTGTGGGTTAAACCTCAGCATCTAGGACTTGCCGATCGCATGGTCGGCGGTTCGAATCTCCGCGGCGGGGTGCGCTCCCGTTGCTCGGTCCCAGCGCCTGCCAACCTAGCAGTTCGAAGGCATGTCAAAGTGCAAGTAGATAAATAGGGACCGCTTACCAGCGGGAAGGTAAACGGCGTTCCGTGTGCTGCGCTGGCTCGCCAGATGCAGCTTGTCACGCTGGCCACGTGACCCGGAAGTGTCTGCGGACAGTGCTGGCTCCCGGCCTATAGAGTGAGATGAGCGCACAACCCCAGAGTTGGTCACGACTGGCCCGTACGGGCAGGGATACCTTTACCTTTAAGACCTCAAAATTTCTATCACAACTTCAAGGTGGCATTAAGAACGTAAGAAGAGCCTGCTGGATCCGGCCAGCAGCCCATCTAAGTCTAGGATCCTGTTCTCACTGGGGACAGATGCCTCAGTGGGAAAACTGCAAACAGGACCTGAGCAGCACAGGTCTCCTGTGGCGCCCAGCAATCTGGAGTTTGAAAGCATTGCTGCCTCTAATACCGGGGGCACAGCCTAGCCATCATGGCTAGTTGCCATCAAGAGTCCTCTCCTCCTCCGTGAATTTCCCCAGTCCTCTTTTAAAGCCATTCAGGTTCCCTGCGTCCAGTGGGAGGGAGTTCCGCAGTTTAACTTGTAGCAGGAACCCCCCCACCCCAATCATTCTGTTTGCACAAACTTCACACACACTCACACTCACACACTACATACGCCACATTTCTGTTATAAATTCATAGAAAATCAACCATACATCGGATTTGCACTGTTCCATTTTTTACTCCATGTGACAAGGACTATCAGAGGGGGGTGACTTATTCCTGGTCAGCCATAATCCCTCCACCATCTCAGCACATCTCAGCACATCTGCAGGAGCCCTGCCCAGATGATCCCAGACAGAAGACAATCAAAATCACCAAGAACTTGCATATGGGAGTGGATTCAGCATGGACTGAAACAAAGGACAATGATCAGATCTTCCCTCAGGGGGCAGGAAACTGCAAACTCCCCTTTGTCTCCTGGAAGTGACTCATGGGGAGGGGGGAAAGGAGGAACCAGCCAGGTGACAAGACACTCAGGTTACCACCAACTCCTCCCTCAACCCCTCCTTTCTGTAATATATGCATGATGTTTCTGGGGGTGGGCTTGACCTAGAGGAGGGGAATTTCAAAAGTTTTTATAAGACTTTGCACACTATTTTTCTGGGTCTTTCCTCTCTCCTGCAAGTGAGGGGAACACCCTGATGCATCAGTTCAATAAAGGCCAAGCCTACAGGCTGCTGTTTTGCTCCAAGTTATCCTGGTTGGTGTCTTTGTTTTGTCCAAGGGAGCCCTCAGATTTTTCCTGTAAAAGTTGGCGACCATTCTCAGGGACACTTGGTTCTCCTGCAAAGGTGAGGAGGGAGATAGAGGGGATCGGGCGCCACTGGGCAACCTTAGCCCAGGGATCCTTCTTCCTCTCCCTGCCTCCTCTTTGCGGGCGGTAATCAATCGTCACCAAAAGCTCAACCAGGGGGAGCAAAGGCGAGGTCAAGCCGGCTAAGGGGAAAGGATCCCGGGATCCGCGGGGGACATCTTCGAACGTGAGTATGGTTTGAAGTAAAACACATTGGGAGGGGGGTTGGAGAAGCAGTGTCCCCACAACAGCCAGACTTTCCTTCTTTCATTTCTGGCGTAGCCCCTCGGAGTCGCCCGGGTGCGCTTAAATTCTGTCCTTTACTACCCCGATTCTCCCCTTTCGGAAAGTGGCCAGGGAGATCGCGGAACTTTACTGTCTGGCGTTACCCCTCGGAGTCGTCTAGGAACGTCAAAACCTTTCTCTGTCTCTCCCCTCAATTTCTTACGCGGAACGTGTCCAGGGAAATTGTGGTACTTTTACTGTTTTCCGGCGTTACCCCTCGGAGTCGTCCAGGTACGCCTTAACCTATCTGTCCTTTTCTCCCCCGTTTCCCGTCTTGGAATTGAGTCCGGGGAAGCGTGGCTCTTTTCGTTTTTTCTCTGACGTCCCTCTCTCGGAGTCGTCCAGAGGCGTCCATCCAAGCATTTTCTCTCTCTCTCTCTCTCTTTTCTCATCTAATTATGCAAATGAAGCCGCCCCTCCTGCCCAGAGACCTTTGTTAGGGATGACCCGGGTACGTGAGAACGCAAGGTCATTTGTTTCCTTTCAAAACTTTGTTTTCTCGGGTCCTGATCTGGCACTGCACTGCGCAGGCGTTCAGTAAGGAATCCGAACTTAGTCCAAAGGCTAGGCAGGAGGCTGTTGTGGAAGGTAAAGGGGAGGTTCACAATTGGGGCCCCACACTAGGGTTAGTCTTGAAAAAAACAGTGCTGTGGTTAAGGTTTCCGGGCAGAGACCCGTGGTTAAGGTTTCCGGGCAGAGACCCGTGGTTAAGGTTTCCGGGCAGAGACCCGTGGTTTAGGTTTCCGGGCAGAGACCCGTGGTTTAGGTTTCCGTTCAGGCTTGACGTTTTCAGCAAATAATTTGTGGTCAAGAAATAAGTAGGGATTGTGTTAAGTCAAGGATACTCCAAATACTGAAAGAATCTTTCTTCTACCCCTTTCTTCCCATTGTCCTCCTCCCTTGTGTGTGTGTTTCCACTCTTTCTGTCTTTAGTGTACTTCGTTAATGAAAAAAAGCCCAATAATAACATATGAGAGAATGGGAGCTCACTAAAACACCCTAGCTGGACTCCTCCTGGCAACAAAGCTTCCATGAAGCCTTTTTGCCCCAGAGAGGATTCTAATATGCCCCTCCAGCTTGTCATCTCCAATTGGGAAAAAATAAAAATAAAGGGGCAAAATGGTCTTTCAAGTACAAAGTATGAGACCGTTGTAACTTTTAGTGGGTGGCTAAGCTCACCACCTGGAACCCAGGGCACAGCAGCCACCTCAGGGATCCTTCAACAAAATCAGGGTGTGAACCCATAGGGAGAGCTGAAAACATCAAATTTGTGTTGTTAAACTATGACCTAAAGCTAGAACATAAAACGAAAACTTAATGGTGCTCAGAAGGCAGTAGATATAATAACAGCCCAGCCTGAGAGCCCACGCATTAGAGATCTTAGTTAATAAAATAATAATAATAAATGAATAAGAGATGATCTCAAGGATTTAGAAATATTCCAAGGGTTTGTATTTACATATGAAGTGTGCAAATGTTTGTTATTTGAGAAAAGCTCTAAAAAAAAAAAAAGAGTTTTCCTCCCAAGTGGCAAAATCCTGTATACATGCTACCTGTGTTCTGAAAGGAGGATTACCTCCCCTCCTTCCACTAGTTTAAAAGAGGAGGGTGATTTTAAGTCTAGTGGTAAATGATGTTTTGTTGTAACTTTTGAGTTTGTGAGTCTACATCCGTGTTCCAGTCTTTTGTTTCAGTATTTTGAAATGTGCTGTGAAAAAAACCTAATGTTTCTGCTGCAAAAGCCTAGTTGAGCCAACTGCTCTCTCAAGCTAAAATGCAGTGTATGTATTTCATTAAGCACATGCCTATGAAAGGATGGTGTTCTTTCTAAGAAAATTGTTATTAAATGTAGAGGCTTCCATGGCCAGCAAAATTCTATGAGTCCAGTCCAAATATCAGTCTCTATAAGACTTCCTGGCCTCTTTTCTCAGAAAATGCCCCCCCTTGTTTCATTCTATCTGTTTCAGTTTTTTCCTCCCTTCTTACTTCTGTGCCAGGTAAATTTACTCCCGAGTAAGCTTCCTTTAAAGGAAACTGCAAAGAGGGGGGGGGGAGCAATCTTTCCCAAGGTACCCTGCATCTCACTTTCCTATACACTTTTGTGTTCCCTTTAAATCAAATCTATGGCTGTTTTAATTATTTGTGAGTGGTTATATCAATCGAATTAACTTTGCTTTATAAGAGATCCTCTCCCTATCTTAGGAAAAATGTTCACTTCCATCTTCCTTTAAAGATAATTTCTCTAAGAACTTGCATTCTTTAGTCTAAGGAAGCAAACTCACTCAAACTATCTCAAGATCTGCAAAAAGGGTTCTGTGTAAAGTTATGTACTTTTATTTTCCTCTTCCTTAGTACATGATATGAGCATAGATGTTTCCTTTCCCAGCTGTAAATCTGTACTTAAATGTGTATGCCTCTTTGGTAGTACAAATCTTGCTGCGAAATCTTGCTGTGAACCCTATATTTTGGAGGGTTGGACTAGATGACCCCAGGGTCCCCTTTCAACTCTCCCAATTTGTGGCTGTGTGGAAGGCTATGTGTCTGCAAGCATTGGAGGGTAATTCTTAAATTCTGGTGTGGTAATGGAACTGAAATTCAGCCTAGCTTTGCTCTTTAGTTTTAAAAGGTGAGAGGTGAAGCCCAACTGGTAATATCAAGCATTTGAGTGATTACAGTGTTTATCATTTTGTCTACTATTTAAAAATCAGATTTAAAAGTCTACTCAAAGTTTAAGCACATACAAATGAATAATCAATTAGCCTTGACCATTCCTGTAAATAAAGGGCAGTAAATAATAATATTAATAATAATAATAATATTTTTTGTCTGCAAATGGTAAGGCTGAAATGGCTGAGAATGTTAAAAAAAAATAATAAAGAAAAAATCCTATGAATTCTGATCCTCTGGCCATTTCCCCCATATATAAGGGCGTGGCATTGTTCTGCGAATAGCCAGAGGGATATTAGCCCTTTCCTGTACATAAAGGAAGCAGTCCTTTGCTTGGGCTGCAATTGCTAGCTTTAGGTGAATACTTGAATTGCTGAGTTTCCCCTTTTTGTTTTAAAATCTAACCCTATTTTTTAAAATCTACTCCTTACCCTTCCCTTCCCTTATTCAAATGGTAATTTAGCCAAAGGATGCAACATTTTCAATAGTATAAAAGGTTTGCTGAGACATGAACTCTGCACATACACAGAGGCTAGATCAGTCAAAAAAAAAAAGAGAGAGAGAGAGGAAGGAGGGGGAACTGTAGGGTGGAGAGAGGAGGTTTTGAGAGCTTGCCTGCAGGGAGAAGCTTATCCAAATTTCCTTATGAAAAGAACTTGGAACCATTGGGGGAGATCATCCTTGATGTGTCTTTTGCTCCAGGGACTAATTAAGACAAAGGGGTTGGGTACTGGACCATCAAGGGTCAAGAGGTTGCCAGGTTTCAGGTCTTGACATGCCGATTTCTTTTCACAGGTAAATATCAAAGCACTCCCACTGTGAGTTCCTCTCTTGAGTAGTTTGCCTCCCCAATGGGATTTAAATTTTATAACAGTTTTTTTTGTGTGTGTGTGTATATGCCTATGCATTTTAGGAACAGCATTTCCTGACAGACTTCTCACATGAAATAATTTCCCCTTTTAACAGGATATGTGAACCCCATTAACAAAGTGTTTGTCCCTTCTTTTCTCCCACAGCACAAATGATAATGAGGGGATGCAAACAGTGATTTAAATACTCTATAAAAGTAATTGCATTTGTATTTCTTTTGTCTTTCTTCCCTTAAAGCCAAACAGTCACTTTCTTTCTGTTCAGCAAAACAAGTCTGAATCCCTGCTATATTAGTTGATTTTCCTCTATCTCTGACACTTTTTTAGGTTACAAATAATCTGTTTTTCATTTATTAATCAGTTTTTCATTGGGTTGTTAGAATGCCAAAACAAGTTACTTCAGGTGACTTCAGGTTAAAAAAAAAACAAAACAAAAAACAAAACAAAAAAAAGGAAAACAAATTGTGTGTCTTAGCATTTATTTATTTTTCGTTCCTCATAAGTCATTGTGTGTGTGTGTTTCATTATTATTTTAACCTTGTATCTTTTTTCAGTTCTCTTTCTCTCCAAAGTGAAGGAAAGCAAACGAACTTAGCAGATAATAACAGTAATTATATGGAAATGTGATAATAATATTAAAATGAGTAAAATGCTTAACATGCTAAGATTTTATTATTTGCAGCTGATAACTCAAGGAGATTTTCTTGGGGAGGGGGCTTTTGCCCCTTCTTTTCCTAACTCTTGTCTTTTAAGTCTCCAAAACCCTGCCCCTTACAGGATATCACTTCTACAGATGTGTTACTACAGACCTATGATGAAAAAGCCACCGGCTGCAGCAGCAACAGACACCAAAGTTTCAAAGTGCCCACAGCTATCTCTTTCAAAGGATATAGACCGACGGGGGAGTGGGGCTGACAAAGGGGGGTGGACTTGAATTGCAAGGACATTTTCCCACTTTTGAACCTTAAGACTGTGCTCCAGGATTCAAAAGATACATGTGTAAAAGATCACAATTGTGTCAAGATATGCAACTGATATTTAATTAGTTTTTTTTTTGTATTATGTGTTATTATGTAAGAATGTTGAAATGTGTCTGACAGTGTGATTTCCACAAAGGGGGGCAATTTTTGTGTGTAATTGTTTTTATGTTTAATGTCTTATTGCTTACACACCAATGGAGAATTCTCATGCATTTTATACTTGCTAATAGCTCACACTATTGTGTAGTCCAATGTTTAGCTCAATTTATAACCACATTTCATTGTTCCACCTGGCACTCTGCCAACTTTCCCTATCCATTTTAAAATGTGTTAAACCTCGTTTTGCCAAGGACAAGCTTCTGGATCCATAAAACACCAGGTACATGAAGGTGCAAATGCTTTGGTTTAGCAGGAATGATCCCTTATAGAGTTAAATTGACTTATTTGGACAAGTGCCCTTTAAGAATGGGTTTAACAGATTGGTTTGAAAAGTTGAGAACCATGGGGCAAGATAAATTCAAATTGGACTCAGTTTGAATTGGGCAAGTGTATCCAGGCTGCAATTAGCTTTTTGGTCCTTAAAGTGCAAGTGAGCAACTTCCCAGGATGCAAGACCAGAGCCTGTAATAATAATAAGAAATCCCATGGATTTTGGCCAAGGCAAAGGCATTTCTCTCAGGACGTGTCCGAAACCTGTGCCAGCTGTGGTGGGTGCCAGGCTACATGATAAATATGAAAGCCCTAAGTGGATTCACCAGGGATTGCCACTACTGCGACACCATGCCGATGTGAGACCACAGAAGAGCTACCTTGACACCTGAGAACACACAAATGGCGGGGGGGAAGCAAACTGCACTTTTCAGTCATTAGTGGACCTTCCTGCCTAAATGTAAAGCATAGATCACTATTGAGGAAATATTTCTTCCAAGGTGCTAGAATACCACAAGTAACTGAGCAACAAAATATTAATTTACGTGATATCCTATGTCTAACTATGTGCACTGTTACACCATTATATTTCTATACAAATATCCTTAAAGTAGCATGATATCCAAGTCCCTTTCAGGTTCACATGGACACACACATCTGGGACGGAGAATACCAGGTTATTATTTACCACCTTAAATTGTGCGGAGAAAAGGATTGCAAAGTAGCCACCTTTGCAATCTTATCTCCGAAGGGGGGAACTGTAGCAGGAACCCCCCCACCCCAATCATTCTGTTTGCACAAACTTCACACACACTCACACTCACACACTACATACGCCACATTTCTGTTATAAATTCATAGAAAATCAACCATACATCGGATTTGCACTGTTCCATTTTTTACTCCATGTGACAAGGACTATCAGAGGGGGGTGACTTATTCCTGGTCAGCCATAATCCCTCCACCATCTCAGCACATCTCAGCACATCTGCAGGAGCCCTGCCCAGATGATCCCAGACAGAAGACAATCAAAATCACCAAGAACTTGCATATGGGAGTGGATTCAGCATGGACTGAAACAAAGGACAATGATCAGATCTTCCCTCAGGGGGCAGGAAACTGCAAACTCCCCTTTGTCTCCTGGAAGTGACTCATGGGGAGGGGGAAAGGAGGAACCAGCCAGGTGACAAGACACTCAGGTTACCACCAACTCCTCCCTCAACCCCTCCTTTCTGTAATATATGCATGATGTTTCTGGGGGTGGGCTTGACCTAGAGGAGGGGAATTTCAAAAGTTTTTATAAGACTTTGCACACTATTTTTCTGGGTCTTTCCTCTCTCCTGCAAGTGAGGGGAACACCCTGATGCATCAGTTCAATAAAGGCCAAGCCTACAGGCTGCTGTTTTGCTCCAAGTTATCCTGGTTGGTGTCTTTGTTTTGTCCAAGGGAGCCCTCAGATTTTTCCTGTAACAGACTAAGCGCAGCAGGAAGAAGTCTTTTCTTTTCTCTGTCCTGAATCTTCCGACGTTCAGTCTCCATGAGTCCTAAGCGTTAGGAGAGAGGGAGAAAAACGTTTCTCCGTGCCAGGCATTGTTTTATATACTTCTGCCATTTCGCTTCTCACTCGCCTTTTCTCTAAACTGAAAAACCCCAAACACCGCAACCGTTCCATAGAGTTGTGAGGACCCCAGAGGGTCTCCCTGGACTCTGCTGTCGTCCTGCCTCCTAGTTTGTCCTCTTATCCTTTGGTCTTGGACTCCTGGCTTGGCCCATGACTTTGCAGGTGAGTCTGCAACAAACTGCTGCAGTTTTTCCTCAACCCCCCTAAGCTATTTAAAGGGGCATCGTTGTGAACCTATTGAGCCCAGGGTCTAAAGGCAACCTAAGGCCCGTGGGCCGGATGCGGCCCAATCGCCTTCTCAACCCGGCCCGCGGACGGTCCGGGAATCAGCATGTTTTTACATGAGTAGAATGTGTCCTTTTATTTAAAACGCATCTCTGGGTTATTTGTAGGGCCTGCCTGGTGTTTTTACATGAGTCGAATGTGTCCTTTTATTGAAAACGCATCTCTGGGTTATTTGTGGGGCATAGGATTTTGTTCATGTTTCCCCCCAAAATATAGTCCGGCCCCCCCACAAGGTCTGAGGACAGTGGACTGGCCCCCTGCCGAAGAAGTTTGCTGACCCCTGGTCTAAAGTTAGCTGGTCGCACCACAGTTCAGAAGCCAGAGGGTGTCAGTCTCTAAGTGCCCCCCCCTCACACTGCCTGTCACTGTAACACTTGGCCATTCGGTTTCTGTCCCCATGCAGCTAACATCCCCTTACTTGCTTCTGTTTCTCTCGTATTGATTTCTATACATTAAACAGGCGTTTGCAGTGAAAACTGGCAGGTGTTTGAATTCAAAAGGGGGGGGGGAGCAGCAGCTGTTGTCATTCCCTCTGCAACAAAGTCCCACTTTTTTTTTTAAAAAAAGGGGCTGTTTACTATCCCTAAAATCGGGACCACAAAGTTTCATGGCTGCTGTACAAACACCCTATCTGATTGTAGAAAAAGGGAAAAACCTCAATATGGTTCACAACACACACACACACACACACACACACACACACACGTTAAAAACAACTAAATATTTTTTTAAAATAATTAAAATAAGTGATAAGCTAAAAGCTGATTAAGATACGGCAACATTCTGCATATCTGGGTAGCCTTGTCTGAACAAAAAATGTTTTTAGTAGGCGCTGGGGGGGGGGGGGAATAGATAGTGAAGGTGCCTAAAAGGTAAAGGGACCCCTGACCATCAGGTCCAGTCATGACCGACTCTGGGGTTGCAGCGCTCATCTCGCTTTATTGGCCGAGGGAGCCGGCGTACAGCTTCCGGGTCATGTGGCCAGCATGACTAAGCCGCTTCTGGTGAACCAGAGCAGCGCACGGAAACGCCGTTTACCTTCCCACCACAGCGGTACCTATTTATCTATGCGCACTTTGAGGTGCTTTCGAACTGCTAAGTTGGCAGGAGCAGGGACTGAGCAACAGGAGCTCACCCCATTGCAGGGATTCGATCCGCCGACCTTCTGATCAGCAAGTCCTAGTCTCTGTGGTTTAACCCACAGCGCCACCCGCGTCCCTGCCAGATGTCAATTGGCAGGGAGTTCCAAAGAGCACAAAAGATTAATTTCTTTCAAAAGTGGAATGGGTGCTATGTGGGATCTGTAACAGCGCTGGTTCCACTGATCCAAGCAATTCAGTGGGCATCTATGGGGTGTTTTGATCTCACAGGTAAACTGGTCCCAAGCTGAACTGTGAATCTGCCAGGCAGCAAACAGCCAAACTGTGCAAGCTTCCTGAGCACAGGTGTTATACAGTGTAGGGTTGGGTTACATACACTTCAGGTTACATACGCTTCAGGTTACAGACTCCGCTAACCCAGAAATAGTACCTCGGGTTAAGAACTTTGCTTCAGGATGAGAACAGAAATCGTGCTCCGGTGGCGCGGCAGCAGCAGGAGGCCCCATTAGCTAAAGTGGTGCTTCAGGTTAAGAACAGTTCCAGGTTGAGAACGGACCTCCAGAACGAATTAAGTTCTTAACCCCAGGTACCACTGTACTCTGTCAGCAATCGTGCTGCAGCACTCTGAACTAACTGCAGGTTCCGGATCAAGCAGAAGAGAAGCCCCACGCAGACAAGAGAAACGGGATGAATGCAAGAAAATGCAGTTGGAGAGCAGGGAAGGAGGATTGAGGAGTTAACCGCGGGCGCCTGCAGCCTAGGGGTGGGGGCAGCGGGACAGCAGGAGACCTGGGGGTGGCGGAGGATGAAAGCGTTGCAAGAGAGAAGACTGTGGGCGGGGACGCCGTCTAAGTTTAGACAGAATTTGCCTGAGAATTTGGGCGGAACGTTCCCCAAGATTTTGCAAAATATATGTTGTGAAGCCATATATATCCAAGGAGGCTTCACAGTTAGCAGAAATGAGGGATGGGGTTTCGGAGACACATTGGGACGATCTTTAAGGATATATATATATAATGCACTGAGTCGGACTATTGGTCCACCAAGCGCAGTATTGTCTACACAGTGACTGCCAGAAGCTCTCCGGAATTTCAGGCTGGGGTCGCCATCAGGGACTGGACCAGGCACTTTCCGCATTTAAGGAAAATGTCCCCCCCCCCCCGAGCTACAGCCTCTGCTTTCGCTCTCCCCTCCCCAAACCTGCTGTCCTGCGGAAAGCTGAAATGTGGTGTGATCCATTAAAAAAAACCTTCGCGAGGGAAGAGCCCAGCGGCTGTTTGTGAACACCGTGCGCTTAGAACCCCAGAATTAGAATCCCAGAATTGTAGAGCTGGAAGGGACCCCATGGGTCATCTAGTCCAACCCCCCGCCGCGCAGGAATCGCCGCTAAACTAAAGCATCACTGGCAGGTAGTAGCCGCTTGACCTCTGCTTAGAAACCTCCGGCGGAGGACAGCAACTGCTTACGCGTCCGCCTGCGCGGGAGAGTGAGGAACCTGCGTGTTGGCCGTCACGTCGGAACGGCGCGTATATTGTGGTTTCCCTTGAACCCGGTCCATCTGCTCCCTCCCCAGCCCCTCCCACGCGGCTGGCCAGTCCCTCCAACCCCCCCCCCCGCCGTGCAGGAATCGCAGCTAAACTAAAGAATACCTGGCAGGTACGTGTCCGCCTGCGCGGGAGAGTGAGGAACCTGCGTGTTGGCCGTCACGTCGGAACGGCGCGTATATTGTGGTTTCCCTTGAACCCGGTCCATCTGCTCCCTCCCCAGCCCCTCCCACGCGGCTGGCCAGTCCCTCCAACCCCCCCGCCGTGCAGGAATCGCAGCTAAACTAAAGAATACCTGGCAGGTACGTGTCCGCCTGCGCGTCAGAGTGAGGAACCTGCGTGTTGGCCGTCACGTCGGAACGGCGCGTATATTGTGGTTTCCCTTGCACCCGGCGCGGGCTCCTTTTCTGTCCAGCTGCTCCCTCCCTACCCCCTCCCTCGCGGCTGGCCAGTCCCTCCGCCCGCCCCCCCGCCCCCCCTCTCCCCCCCCCCAGCTCTGCGCAGCGGGAGCCTCGCCTGGCAGGCGGGGCAGGGCTTGCGATTGATGTGCCTCTTGCGACTAGCCCGGGCGGCTCGCGCATGCGGGGAAGGCGAGGGCTCGCGCCACAGCTGGACGGCGAGGCGCGCGCAGGGCATGCACTCTCCCTTTCGGCTGCGCACGGGCGTCTCCCCCGGGCGACGTCACCTCTCCCCCGCTCGCCTTGCTCCGGGTTCCCTTTGATCTCCGCGTTCGGCTCAGCAGGGAGCGAGGAACCAGCGCGCCAGCCAGCCAGCCAGCCAGCGAGGACTTTCTTTTTTCCTCCCTCCCTCGGTCAGAACCGCTGCCGCAGATCCGCTGCGCAAGGAGAGCCTTGACGGTAAGCCGCTCTCGCCCGCCTGTTTGGGCTGGCTGGCCGGTTGGGTGTCACGGGTCGGGCGACGCCGCTAGGCGCTCGGGAGGTATCTGGGCGCGGGTTGCAGGCAGGGGCATTCCCACGTTTCTTCCCCAACCCGCCTCCTGCTGGAAAACACGGGGACGGTCTTTCTTGCGGGATGGTTCCCGCCGTGGGAAAGCTCAGCAACCTCACCTCGGCATCCTGCAAAGAATCACAGCGTTGGAAGAGGTGGCCCAGGGGTTATCTAGTTCAACCCCCCCCCCCAAAGGAGAGGGGGCTCCCTGGCAGGCGTCTGGCTTGCGGGGGGGGGGGCAGAGCATTTGGAGCACACTCAACACCCATTGAAAACTCCTCCGAAGTATCTAGGGATCTGTAGTTCCCTCACCAATCTACAATTCCCAACACCCTTCACAAACTGGGGCTCCCGGGATTCTTTAGAGGAAGTCAAATGCCCGTCGAGTGTGCTTTAAATATACGAGGCGGATCTGCTGTGATAGACTGGGCAGATGCTCCAAGTGGCTTCTTGTGGCTCCTCCTTGCCCCCCCCCTTTGGTCCACTGCCTCAAATGGGGAGGGGTCCTAGCGCTGGGGTTCAATGCCTTGCTCTGCACACAGGAAGCCTTTGCCAGCAACAGGCTCTTGGCTGGCTGGGCATGGAACTGCCTTCCATTGCCCGAAACCTGATTGAACTGGGCTGGGGTGGGGGGTGGGGGGTGGGGGTGGGATCAGTGAGATTTTGACCTGCAGGTGTTAAATCAAAGAATTGTAGAGTTGGAGGGCACCATGAGGGTCCCCTAGTCCACTCCCCTGCAATGCAGGAATCTTTTGCCCAACGTGAGACTTGAACCCACGACCCTGTGATTAAGCATCTCAGGCCAGGTTTCTGAACAGTGTCGGCCTGTTACAACAAAGCCAGCCAAGTCTCAGGTGGCAGCTGGCGGCAAAGGGCTCCCTAATCCCTGGGCGCGTCTGCCATACATTTAACGTGCATCACCTTCCCAAATTAATCCTGGGAAATGTAGTTTGTCGAGGGGGCTGGGGGCTGGGCGTGGGGAACTACAGTTCTGGTACGTGAATGGGATGCAGGGAAAGGAAAAAGCACAAATTCTCTTGCTTTGGGAAAGCTTGTGGAAGGTTGGCTTTGCGTCCCTCGAAATGAGCGGGAGGGTGTGTGTGGTCTTGGCTGGTGCCCCCGCTTTGCTGCAGACTTACTGGGGCTTGCAGACTCCTCCCTGCTCATCTTTGATCCCCAGGCCCGCAGAGCTGTGGAGCCGAGAAAGGGCAAAAGCCCACATCCCATTCTAAGTTTGAGGGGTGACGATGAAGGAGGCTGGGATCTGCAATGCCTTGAGAGGGATGGAGGTGGACAGCTTCTTGATGGACGGCCAGGTATAAAATAGAACGGGGCTCTTGCACCTTTAATAGCAAGCTGCCCACCTCACTTCTATTGATGATACGGGGGCCCTGTCCACCCTCTTTCCTTGACTGAGTGCTTTCTGAAGGAGGTGGCTGTGGCCTGGGGCCAAGGAGGTGCATCTGTATTGCCAAATGGGCATGTAGAAATAAACGAAGGGTGTGTGTGTGTGTGTGTGTGTGTGTGCCTTCTGGGCTCTACGGAGGTATTCATCTGGCTGCTACTGGTGGCTGCAGGATTCTGGGCTAGATGGGCATTTGCTAGGATCCAGCAAGGAAATTCTTGTAAAGACTTGGACAAACTCTCCGAGGTGAGGTCTGTCAATGGGGTTCAGCCCCTAAGGATGGAGCCTCCCTGTTTAGGGGTAGTCTACTGGGAACAAAGGGCTAAGCTGCCTGACTGGCCCCTGCTGGAAATGGGATGCACCCCAGGTGCAATGTGGTTTGGATATTTCGTTCTAGTGCTCGTAGCTCCAATATGAACCGACGGGAACTCCTGTACATCGCATTGTGTTCTGCAGAAATGATTAACATGGGAGAGTGTGCGATAGAAGACACATTCCTATTTAAACGGGATTCATGCAGAGTTAACAGATATATAAAAGAAAAGAAAAAAGGAATGCAAGAATATTGGAAAAGATATTCTGTGCTAGGCGGGGAAACTGGTCCGAGCCTTGGCCAAGTTGCATGAAGATGGGAAATGGGAGGCAGAACAGAACCCTGGGAAATGGGGGGTCGTGATGGTGTTAAACCCAAATGGACAGAGTAATGGAAGAGAGGAAAGTCCTCTGCAAGCAATCAGTTTAATTAGGACCTCTGAGAAGGAGAGGGAAATGGGGGGTGGGTGGTAATGGATGGAATAATGGAAGGAAGGGAAAGCCCCCTGCAAATGAGAGGAAAAAGCCTTCCCTGCCTTTTATCTTATTTTCATGAATCACAGAACAGTCGAGTTGGAAGGGACCCCAATGGCCATCTAGTCCAACCCCCTGCAATGCAGGAATCTCAACTAAAGCATCTCTGACTGATGGTCACCCAATCTTCTTAAACGCCTCCAAGGAGGGGAGTTCACCACCTCCCAAGGGAGCCCGTTCCACTGTCAAACAGCTCTCACCTTCAGAAAATTCTTCCTGATGTTTAGTCGGAATCTCCTTTCTTGCCATTGGTTCGAGTCCTTCCTTCCGGAGCACCAGAAAGCAAGCTTGGGACAGCCCTTCTCCTCTTAGCCTTCTCTTCTCCAGGCTAAACACCCCCAGCTCCCCCAACCATCCCTCCCAGGGCTTGGTTTCCAGACCCTCGATCCTTTCGGCTGTCCTCCTCTTCACACCTTCAATGCCCTTCCAAGTATCCTGACTTTATTCTTATTTTATCCTACGACACAGTTTTGGACAATGTGTTCTATGTGATGCTGGTCTTTAACCCTAACATGAAAGATTTTTTTGTGAGATTCCCTTGACCCCCTTTGCTGTGGCTCTGCTCCAATTTTGGGTCCCCAACAAATGCACCTGTCCCCAGGTGACAGAGGAAAGGCTCCTGGCTCCTGCCCTGCATGGAAGATGTGTCTGCGTAACGATGACATGTGACCCACTTTGTCGCCCTGCTGCTGCATCTGAGAATCACACCTGTGGGGTTTTTGGGTTTTTTGCTCTGTGGACCATATCCTCTGGGGAGTCATAAGCTGTATGTGCACATACATGGAGAACAAGAAGCTCATTGCAATAGCTGTCAATTCTGGTCCTGATCTTCCTGACCAAGCTCTAGATTTTGAAACACTCCCCCGCCTGCTCGTTGGCAACCGCGCAAAAGGCTGTCGACGAGCCTGGCTTTTTGTCACGGGAGTCTGCAGCAGTTATACGGCAGTGGTCTTTCCAACAGCGGAGCAGCAAGGCTTAGCAAGGGGATGCGCTTGGCCGTGGGCCCTGCTCTGGATTCCGGAGTTTGTTCCTGGGATGCACCTGGCCATGGCCAAACTCGGCCCTCCAGATGTTTTGGGACTACAACTCCCATTATCCCTAGCTAACAGGACCAGTGGTCAGGGATGATGGGAATTGTAGTCCGAAAGCATCAGGAGGGCCAAGTCTGGCCAAGCCTGATGTACAGGGTGTGTTTTCCTCTCACCCGTGGAGGAACCACAGCCCATGTCACAGAGGGTGGTCCTGAATGTGTGTACAGTGGTATCTCGGGTTCATACGCTTCAGGTTACATACGCTTCAGGTTACAGACTCCGCTAACCCAGAAATAGTACCTTTGCTTCAGGATGAGAACAGAAATCGTGCTCCAGTGGTGCGGCGGCAGAAGGAGGCCCCATTAGCTAAAGTGGTGCTTCAGGTTAAGAACAGTTTCAGCTTAAGAACGGACCTCCGGAATGAATTAAGTACTTAACCCGAGGTACCACTGTAGTGCAGAGGCCTTCCTGAAGCTAAGCAGATGGGGTGGTCATTGTCTGAATGAGAGGCCACTTGGGAATTAACCCCCACGGGGCCACGCCATGTATGCCATCTTCCATCTACCAGTGGAAGTAAGGTGGGGTATATGACATTAAAGAACAGATGAAGGAGTTGGTTATGCTTAGCCTGGATGATGGGATGGAATAGCTATCTTCAAAGATCTGAAGGGCTGTCTCATGGAAGATGGAACAAGCTCATTTTCTCCTGCTTCGGAGGGTAGGACACAAACCAAGTGGAGCCAAATGGCAAGGAAGGTGATTCCGAAGAACTTTCTGATGGTAAGAGCGGATCATCAGCGGCATGGATTCCCTCAGAAGGTGGAAGACTCTCCTTTCTCGGAGGTTTTTGAACGGAGGTTTTTGAATATCCGTCAGGGATTTTTAAAGCCATGATTCCTGCACTGCAGAGGCTTGGATTAGAATGGCGATGCACCTTCCAGGGCTACAGTCCTGCGAAAGAATACATCTGGGATTAAAAGGATGGGTTTCTGTGTCAAAAAAAGGCCTGAGGGGGTTGCACACCGCGGAAGGGAAACCGAGGCTTGCCCAAGGGACTCCGTGATGGAGACGGAATGCAATAATTATTCCGACTGTTCAAAGTGCTTCATGCAAGTTATCCAGTTGCAACCCTCACGACAACCTTGCAAAGCAGGGCTGTGGTTCTCTAGCTGTTGTTGAAGTCCGAATCCCATCAGACCCAGCCAGGATCTCCAGTAGACAGGCATGATGGGAGTTGTGGTCCAACAACATCTGTATAAAGTGTTCTTATCTGCTGTAAAAGGACGCGGGTGGCGCTGTGGGTTAAACCACAGAGCCTAGGACTTGCCAAACAGAAGGTTGGTGGTTCGAATCCTCATGACGGGGTGAGCTCCCGTTGCTCAGTCCCTGCTCCTGCCAACTTAGCAGTTTGAAAGCACGTCAAAGTGCAAGTAGATAAATAGATACCACTCCGGCAGGAAGGTAAACAGCGTTTCCGTGCGCTGCTCTGGTTCGCCAGAAGCGGCTTAGTCATGCTGGCCACATGACCCGGAAGCTGTACGCCAGCTCCCTTGGCCTATAGAGCGAGATGAGCGCCGCAACCCCAGAGTCGGCCACGACTGGACCTAATGGTCAGGGGTCCCTTTACCTTTTATCTGCTGTAAAGTGAGTGGATGTTCTGATCTCTAATGCTGAAGATGGTGAAATTGAAGCTGAGTGAGAGCGATGTACAGTGGTACCTTGGTTTACAAACTTAATCTGTTCCATAAATCCATTCTTAAACCAAAACAGTTCTTAAACCGGGGCGCGTTTTCCCTAATGAGGCCTCCTGCTGCCGGTGCCTTTCCACCGTTCGGCTTCCGTTCCTTGAGCGAGGTAAAGTTCTCAAACCAAGACACTATTTCCGGTTTTGTGGAGTTTGTAAACCAAGTCGTTCTTAAACTGGACTGCTCTCAAACCGAGGTACCACTGTACTGCTGTCTTTGTGTGTGTGGCAGCAGTATCTGCGCTAGGGCTACCTAACGAATTAGGGGCCGAGTTGAACCTTGCAGCTACCGCTTGCTCCCCCTTTTAATCCCGGAGAGACATCACTTACTAACTGAGCTTGAAAGGTGCTTTAATCCATTTCAGAATTAGCCATGACATTTCCACGCAGGTCCCCCTAGGTCTTGTGCCACAAGGCTACAGGGGTGGTTCTGGTACATCAGGAGTGTGGAATCGATCTGGCTTGCTACATGGCGCTATTGCTTGCTCTCTAAGATGCCCTGCTCTTAAATGGGTCCCTTAATGGATGCGGAGCCTCGCACAGAGCTAGTACTAGTTTGTACACATACAGAATGTACAGTGCCGAAAATGGACTGAGCGTTCGCTGCCAAAAAGCCCCTTCAGTGAATGTGGGTTTCTTTCCCAGGAGCTCAGATCTGAAAAATTCTTCTATGCAAATCAGTTCGTTGCTGGGGGGGGGGGGCAGAAGGGGGGAGAAGGGGCGTCTTAATGACTGTTTCCACAGCAAAAATAAAATAAAAGGGCCTCTCTTGTTCATCTTTGTGGAAGTGCTTGATGGAGGCTGGAATCTCTATCATCTATCATCTATATCTATCTATCTATCTATCATCTATCAATCATCTATCTATCTATCATCTATCTATCTATCTATCTATCTATCTATCATCTATCTATCATCTATCTATCTATCTATCTATCTATCATCTATCTATCTCTATCTATCTATCTATCTATCATCTATCATCTATCTATCTATCATCTATCTATCATCTATCATCTATCTATCTATCTATCTATCTATCTATCTATCTATCATCTATCTATCTATCTATCTATCTATCTATCTATCTATCTATGTATCATCTATCTATATCTATATATATCTATCTGTCTATCTACTGTATCTGTCTATCTATCATCTATCTGTCTGTCTGTCTGTCTGTCTGTCTATCTATCTATATCTATCTATCATCTATCTATCTATCTATCTATCTATCTATCTATCTATCTATCTATCTATATCTATCTATCATCTATCTGTCTGTCTATCTATCATCTATCTATCTATCTATCATCTATCTATCATCTATCTATCATCTATATCTATCTATCATCTATATCTATCTATCATCTATCTATCATCTATCTATCATCTATCTATCTATCTATCTATCTATCTATCTATCTATCATCTATCTATCATCTATCTATCTATCTATCTATCTATCTATCTATCTATCTATCATCTATCTATCATCATCTTTAATTCTCCATCCATTAGGCTAGAGGCATCATTATTTATGCCCACTTCACAGCTGGGGGAACTGAGGCTAAGAGCAAGGGCATGCATCAAATCACAGGAGAGTAGTCTATGGACCTCCAGATGTTGATGGGCTTTAACTCCCATTGGTTCCACTCATGCTCCCCCCCCGAAAATCTATCCATGTCAAGGGACCCCTTGAAGGACTTAATAATTGCTTTACTCAATCAAATCAAGGTCCATTTGAATTAGTGGCCTGTTTCCAACAGTTCACAGCCAGAAGCCCATGGAAGCTCAGGGTACAATGGCAAGATGGCTTTACCCCTCTTGGTTCCTGCTGGTACTTAGAGGTATAGTGCTTTGGAATCTGGAGGCTCATAGCTATGGATGGATCTCCATCATAAATTTGACTGATCCTTTAATTCAGGGGCATCTAATATAGTGAGCACGGCCAATTTAAGAAGGATGTTGACAAGCTGGAAGGTGTGTTGAGGAGAGGAATCCAATCAGGATGATCAAAGTTCTGGAAACCAAGCCTTATGAGGAACGGTTGAAGGAGCTGGGTATGTTTAGCCTGGTAAAGAGGAGACTGAGAGATGATATGATAGCCATCTTCCAATATCTGAAGGGCTGTCATATGGAAGATGGAGCAAGCTTGTGTTCTCCTGCTCTGGAGGGTGGGACTCAAACCAATGGCTTGAGTTACAAGGAAGGAGATTCCGGCTAAACCTACGAAAAAACTTTCTGGCTGTAAGAGGCTCTGGAAGGTGTTGGGCTTCTCTTCATTGGAGATTTTTAAACAGAGGATAAATGCTTTAGTTGAGATTGCAGGGGGCTGGACTAGATGCTCCATGCGGTCCCTTCCAATCCTACAATTCTCTGATCCTGTCTCGTGTGTAACGGTTGTGCAGGGATTTGAACTCGGAGCTCATCCAGCAAAAGACTGGAACGTGATTTACTCTGTTGCAGGCACAGCTGTCTGACGCAGCCCCCCAAACGCAGCACAGGTGGGGAAGGGGCTTGCCAGTGTTGTGTTTCTAGAATTCCTAAAGGAGATGGGGAAGGGCCAAACAGTGTGATACCTAACCTTGCTGCTTTATTGCTTCACATATTCTTCCAAGGCTCACATTTTATCCACACACAACCCTGTTCAGTTGTGTGATATGCCTGTGACTTGTCCAATTCCATCCAGCGATACTGATGGCTGAGTGGGGGATTTGAACTCGGGTCTCCCCAGGCCTTTGCTCAACATTCTCACCATTGCACCACGCTACCTCTCAAATGTATGGAATTGTTGATCGGTTAGTCCTAAAAGTAAATACCTCTGAGGTTTTTTGATCCAGGTACTGCCGTTCAAGTACCAGGTTCCACCGGCTGGCTTGATGCCCTCCAGATGCAGGCTACAATTCCCAAAACATCTGGAGGGCACCAGGTTGCTGCAGGCTGATCTCTGCAATACAAGGAAAGGGCCTTCTTGCTGGTGGCTCCATTTCTGCTCATTTGACTTTAATGTGGACTTGCTCAATTTGTACTTCCTGAAACAAAACAGGCGTCCTTTGAAATCCACGCTTCTCTGAATTTTCAACCCCCAAATGTGTACAAAAATGTATATTCAGGGAAAATGTGTAAAGTGGCATATATGTATATGGTGATGAAAATAACATACACAAATGAATTTTATTGGGGGGAAATTGTTTGCACATGTGCCTTAAAATGTGGGTTGAATTTTCATGAGGACTAACATATATCACAGACTGATGAAGATATTTTAGGGGTTGGACTAGATGACCCTTGGGCCCCTTCCAAATCTATGATTCTATGAAATATGAGAGATTGAAAAGGATGCGTTTGTCCATCCCTCCTTTAAGATCTTTTTATCGTCTGCTGACTTTTACGTTTCCCCAGGCTTTTAAAATTTGCTGCTTTGAAATGTCTTGTTTTTAGATCCTTTCTCCTCATTTAATTTGCTTTTGTTTCTTGGCATTTTAAGCCTTTTTGTCCTCATTAAAGTTTTTAGCTCTCCTTTTAATTGCTCAATTGCTGGCTTCTCATACTGTTGTTGCTGGATCCTACCCCCCTCTCCATTTCAGTATCTTTCTCCTTTTATACTTACACCCTGAGTGTCTTCTTTGGAGGCAGCAATACAAATTAAGCAAATTATCATCCAGAATAATCTTCTGGATTGGAGACAGGGATGGAAGAACATTTCTATACCTCCAGTTCCCGTTTTCCTAATCTTAAACCCAGTTCCCCCACTTTCTGCATTCATTCGTTATTTTTTTAAAAGTGGAATTTTGTTTGCGCTTTCATGTGCGTTCATCATAATGGAACCAGTTTTGCCTAATAGATTTTTTGCAAGCCAGTTTCCCTAATATGATGCATTTTTTACATATTACCTCGATTATTATATACATTATTCTTGGCACCAAAAATATCGAGTGGCTCGGATTTTGAAGGAGAGGCGTGCTTTGCTTGGGGGAGGGCGAACCAGGTGGGTTCAAACTGAAACCTCTCCTTCTCGCCATCATTGGAAGGTGAGGATCCGAAGCTGGGAAGGTTTGCTGGTCAAATCTTTAGCAATGCGATACGTGGCTCAGTTCAGGAATTGGTGCAGCGGGGAGGGGAGGAGGAGAAGGGGGAGCCAGCAGGTGTCCTCACTTTCCTCCCCTTTTAACTGCCTGTGATGGATTTTAAAATTCAGCCCAGCAGGTATTCAGTGCCCTGCTTTTGGATTTTCAACAGAGATTTGCAGCGCGTCAAATTTCTTCTAAGCCCCGTTGTCGTCGTGGGTTATTTTTACAGCTCTCCATCTCTCCGCCTGGCTTTCTCTGGCATTTAGTGGTTCACTGGCTTGCAGGGGGGGGGGGAGATATGGGGGGGGGAGTGGATGTGGTTGCCATGGTGAGGCTGCCACCGAAGCTCTTTTGGGATGGAGAGAGCGGTGGGCCCTTCGGAACGGCGACGGGGTGAAAGATAAAAGAGATCCAATGTGGCAGCTTTTGGGTTTCCTCCAGACCCCCCCCTCGCCAGGTCACTGCTGTGTTTCGGGAAAGCGCAGCGTATCACGAGGGTTTATATAACTCTAGGACTGTGCTGTTATTAAGAGACAAGGCTCAGGCCTGGAATGAGGGGCCCTGCGCTAGACTGGGAAGTCTTGGGTTCGGATTTTGCCTTCTCTCTGAGTCTGCAAGATGGACTGCGGGCCAGGCCACATGATTGGAGATTTGTGGCCATGGGTGGCACTAGAGGAGGGGGGCAAGGTGCCCCCCAAAGGAGCTCGCCCCCCCTCCCCTCCATCGATGGACACCTGTCATTAATGGACACTTCAGAGATGTATATTCACATGTGGAACACAACTTGCCCACATACTTGTCCCTTCTGTGCCCCCCCTCCAAATGTTTTTCTGGTGTCACCACTGCATAGCCGCCAACATTTCTTTGATGAATATAGGGATGTCGTTATTATTATTCCCAACCCTTCTGACTGGGTTGCCCTAGCCACTTTGGGCAGCGTTCAACATATATAAAAACATAACAAAACATTAAAAAAAAACAGCTTCCCTATACAGGGCTGCCTTCAGATGTCTTCTAAAAGTTGTCTAGTTACTTATCTCCTTCGCTGGGGTGTATGTGTGACACATAGCTCCATACCCTCCAACATTTCTCTGATGAAAATAGGGACATCCTAAGTGGCGCTGTCAAGACTGGCCCGTACGGGCAGGGGTACCTTTACCTTTAAGTGGCGCTGTGGGTTAAACCACAGAGCCTAGGACTTGCCGATCAGAAGGTTGGTGGTTCGAATCCTCATGACGGGGTGAGCTCCCATTGCTCGGTCCCTGCTCCTGCCAACCTAGCAGTTCGAAAGCACCTCAAAGTGCAAGTAGATAAATAGGTACTGCTCCGGCGGGAAGGTAAACGGTGTTTCCGTGCGCTGCTCTGGTTCACCAGAAGCGGCTTAGTCATGCTGGCCTCATGACCCGGAAGCTGTACGCCGGCTCCCTCGGCCAATAAAGCGAGATGAGCGCCGCAACCCCAGAGTCGGCCACGACTGGACCTAATGGTCAGGGGTCCCTTTACCTTTAAGTTAAAGTGGGACATTCTGGGATCGAATCGGAAACCGGGATGGCTTCTGTAAATCTGGGGCTGTCCCTGGAAAATAGGGACATTTGGAGGGTCTGCCGCTGTTTGCCACTGAGCTTCCTGCATTTTGGACAGGGACCACAACGCTGCGGAAAGAAGGGCTACAGTTTACTGTCAGAGCATATGATCTGCATGCAGAAGGGCCCATCCTCAACTCCTGACTCCTGTTCAAGAGTCCGGACAGCTGCTGCTGGCCAGTGCAGACGACACTGACCTAAATGAACTCAATGGTCGGACTCAGTCGAAGGCAGCTTCCAATGTCCCTGTTTAAACTGGTAACTTCCAGTAGTGATGTATGGAAGTGAGAGCTGGACCATCAAGAAGGCTGATCGCCGAAGAATTGATGCTTTTGAATTATGGTGCTGGAGGAGACTCTTGAGAGTCCCGTGGACTGCAAGAAGATCAAACCTCTCCATTCTGAAGGGAATCAGCCCTGAGTGCTCACTGGAAGGACAGATCCTGAAGCTGAGGCTCCAATACTTTGGCCACCTCATGAGAAGAGAAGACTCCTTGGAAAAGACCCTGATGTTGGGAAAGATGGAGGGCTCAAAGAGAAGGGGACGACAGAGGACAAGATGGTTGGACAGTGTTCTCGAAGCTACAAACATGAGTCTGACCAAACTGCGGGAGGCAGTGGAAGACAGGAGTGCCTGGCGTACTCTGGTCCAGGGGGTCACGAAGAGTCGGACACAACTAAACGACTAAACTACAACAACCACCACCGAATTGAAAGTGCTGGAGACAAAACAAGGGAGGGAGGGCTGTTGCTTCCATGCCTGGTTTTTGTGAGCTTCCTGGAAGCAGCTAAAGAAGCTTATGGCCCCCTGATCTAGCTAATAACAATAACAATAATAACAATATACTACTTCTTATAATAATAACAATATTTTTAAAATAATAAAATATTTTTATTATAATAATAACAACGATATAAGTGCTCTGGTCCATGGGGTCAAAAAAAGTCGGACACGACTAAACGACTAAACAACAACAACAACAAGAAGTGCTTTTTCTGGGGGTGCATACCCCTAAACCTATTGTGAATCTTTGTACTTTTGTCCATTTACTTTATTGATTTCCCCCATTTGAACTATAAAATGGTGGTTTTCTTGCGTCAAAATGAGAGTACCCCTAAACATATATTTTTTTTAGAAAAAAGCACTGCTGCTTAATGCCAAAATAGGCATCTAAGTAGTTTACAAAATATAGAAACCGCTTGCACAACACTATTGAAATACACCATAATTAGGTAAAGGTAAAGGTAAAGGTACCCCTGCCCGTACGGGCCAGTCTTGCCAGGGTTGTGCGCTCATCTCACTCTAGAGGCAGGGAGCCAGCACTGTCCGCAGACACTTCCGGGTCACGTGGCCAGCGTGACAAGCTGCATCTGGCGAGCCAGTGCAGCACACGGAACACCGTTTACCTTCCAGCTAGAAAGCGGTCCCTATTTATCTACTTGCACCCAGGGGTGCTTTCGAACTGCTAGGTTGGCAGGCGCTGGGACCGAATGACGGGAGCGCACCCCGCCGCGGGGATTCGAACAGCCGACCATGTGATCGGCAAGTCCTAGGCGCTGAGGTTTTACCCACAGCGCCACCCGCGTCTACACCATAATTAAAATGCACCATTAAATAATCCCATTTAAACATCCTGCCCAACACACGGGCAGCGGCTGTGACGTGACAAGTTCCAGGGAGTTTTTACTAAGCAAAAATCACACCAGGATGAGCGTGGGGAACAGTAAAGGGACATTTGTCCTGCTTAATTCCTGAGATGATCTGCCCTCTTCCCTGCTGAAATGAAGAACCCCTGCAGGTGACCTGTTTATTCAGCATTCACTCTGATTTGCTTGCACAAAGCTCACTCCATGCTTAGATTCTCCAGCGTTTGTTTGGATATGTTTGCAGGGCTGTTACAACAATGAGAATTCATCCTGATTTGCGTACGGGGTGTTCATCATGCATACACCCCAAACTTCCCTATTCGTTTCCCCCATCCCGTTCCAAATGCAGAAAGCAACCCCACCCCCCGCTTTTAAACATGATTTTTTCCCCTGCTAAGGTGTCAGAACACTTTAATCCGCCTAAAGGTTTGGACTATGTGCATTCATCCCTCTCAAAAAATACCAAAGGCCTGGAGGCCTTGAGAGCTAAGGGACATATAAGTGCATATAAGAGGTCTTTTCTGTGACATTGGCTCAGTTTCCCTTCACCTCAAATTTCCTCCCCCTTAATTGAGATTTACTGCATTTTTCACTCCATAAGACACACCTAGTTTTTAGAGGAGGAAAGGGGGAAAGCCCTGTTTTTTCAGGATCAGCTCACAGTTGTTGAGCTTACTTTGCAAAGGGGAAACATTCTGTTTTTATAGGAGCCAGGGCCGGAAAGGGAGCCAGCGACCAACCACACATTCGCTCCATAAGAAGCACAGACATTTCCCCTTACTTTTTAGGAGGAAAAAAGTGCGTCTTATGGAGCAAAAAACACGGTAGCTTTTAAGCTCCTCTAGGCAGAGACCTCTCTCGCTTGCTTTCCTGTGCAAAGAACCGCATTGCACGGCGGCTAATCATAGTAGCAATAGTGGAAGAGGTAATATTAATATAAGAACTGGGTATCTTTCATGGGTCTTCTCTACCCTTGTGAAGGGCTTGTTGTTGGGAACGGGGAGAGGAAGGAGGAGAACGTGATTTATTTAATAGATTTATATCCCACCTTTGTCCCTAGATGGGATTCAAGGCTGCTTCCAACATTTAAAAGCATCGTTGTAAAATGCAAAGCAAAAAAAAAAAAAAGTTAAAAACAATAGTGGAAATGCATCAGAACACATTTAGAACTAGCAAGATAAATGAATAAGTAACAATTCAGCGGTTCCCATGATCTACTGTGCAGCTTCTGGGGGGAAAGTCTTTGAACCTTGACTGCGGTCCACTTCTTAGCATTTTCTGACCCTCAAAGGCCTGTCTGAACAAGGAAGCTCCCAGCCTGCCAGCAGAAGGATAGCCAAGAGGGAGCCAGCCTTAGGAGGGAATTCCACAGAATGGGAGCAGCCACAGAGAAGGCTCTGTCTTGTGTCTTCAACAATCATGGAATGATGATGATGATGATGAACATGGAGGGGCAAATTGCAGAGGTTGCAGTTTTGGGAATGAGTGGAGGGTTTGGGGGGGGGGGAGCTTCCCCTTGCCCCACACACTGGATCCACTGAAATTCAGGGGGCATGTCCTCTATGAACGCCTAGGACTTCCTGATGTGTGAGTGGATCAAAAAAAGGAGCCTACCTCTAAGGCCGAGAACCCACTTCACACATGGAAGGTCTCATGAGCCCACTTCACACATGGATCAAGGTATCAGGGGGAAGAAGACCCTTCTCTGCTGGAGACCCATAAGCCCCAACCGGCATTGCCCTGTCATCCTGGGGCTGATGGGAGTTGTAGGCCCCCAAAAATCAGAAGGTCAGCAGGTTGGCAAAGACTGCTCTACTAGGGAGCAGGACCTCTGATGATGGTGAAGGACCCTTCCTTTGTTTTGTTTTGTTTTTTCCTGGGATCCTCGGAGCAATCAGGGAGTTGCTTCAAAGAGTCAAAATGATATAAGTTTTAAACATAGAGTATACTTATTGGAAAGTACAAAGGAACGCATGAAACAAGGTAATAATTTGCTGATATCTTTATTGTAAAGAATGCAGGGTGAGGGAGATGTGGGGAAGTCCAGTTGGTTTTGAGAAAAATATTTTGGAAAGTTGGTTCCTTTTTTCTTCTGTTATCTTCTTTTTTCCTCCCCCCCCCCCTTTTTTCTATAACTTGTATCTGGAGAAACCAATAAAAACATTGTTAAAAACAACAACAAAGAGTCAAAATGACAGCAGTAACAGAATCGTTTATTTTGTCATGACAAAAATGGTACAGACAAGCGTTTGCCCGATGTCTGCGCCCCAAATTCTGAGCGAGCCAGCTTTTTATACATTTGCAGAATACAATACCACCTGATTTCTTGTAAACCACCTGATTTCTGGGAAATCGAAAGTTATAGTAAGTTCCTATTACCATAATAATAATAATAATAATATAATAATAATTTACTATTTGTACCCCGCCCATCTGGCTGGGTTTCCCCAGCCACTCTGGGCGGCTTCCAACAAAGATGAAAAATAAACTAAAATGTCACATATTAAAAACTTCCCTGAACAGGGCTGCCTTCAGATGTCTTCTGAATGTCAGGTAGTTGTTTATCGCTTTGACATCTGATGGGAGGGCGTTCCACAGGGTGGGCGCCACTACCGAGAAGGCCCTCTGCCTGGTTCCCTGTAACTTGGCCTCTCGCAGTGAGGGAACCACCAGAAGGCCCTCGGAACTGGACCTCAGCATCCCGGCAGAACGATGGGGGAGGAGACGCTCCTTCAGATATACTGGACCGAGGCCGTTTAGGGCTTTAAAGGTCAGCACCAACACTTTGAATTATGCTCGGAAACGTACTGGGAGCCAATGTAGGTCTTTCAAGACCGGTGTTATATGGTCTCGGCGGCCGCTCCCAGTCACCAGTCTAGGTGCCGCATTCTGGATTAGTTGTAGTTTCCGGGTCACCTTCAAAGGTAGCCCCACGTAGAGCGCATTGCAGTAGTCCAAGCGAGAGATAACCAGAGCATGCACCACTCTGGCGAGACAGTCCGCGGGCAGGTAGGGTCTCAGCCTGCGTACCAGATGGAGCTGGTAAACAGCTGCCCTGGACACGGATTTGACCTGTGCCTCCATGGACAGCTGTGAGTCCAAAATGACTCCCAGGCTGCGCACCTGCTCCTTCAGGGGCACAGTTACCCCATTCAGGACCAGGGAATCCTCCACACCTGCCCACCTCCTGTCCCCCCAAAACAGTACTTCTGTCTTGTCAGGATTCAACCTCAATCTGTTAGCCGCCATCCATCCTCCAACCGCCTCCAGACACTCACACAGGACCTTCACCGCCTTCACTTGTTCTGATTACCATGCAAGGTCTTGGCCTCCCTCCTTCCTGCAATCTCCCTCCTCCCCACAACACCACGGCCATGTGCATTCCTGAGTTTGCTTATCTCTTTACAACCTTCAATAATAAACATTTGAGCCTGTTCCATCAATGCCAGCCTTGTTCTCCTGATGGACCTCTCCTTTCTCAGAAAGGCCTTTGAGGGGGGGTTTCTTATGGCCCTACAATGGGAATTGCTAGCTAGGGATGATGGGAGTTGTAGTCCCAAAACAGCTGGAGATCCAAGTTTGGGAAACACTGGTCTAGCTCCTTCTGTCTACACGGACAGGCAGCAGTTTCTCCCGAGGGCTTCCGGCAGAGAGTCTCTCCCAACCCCACCTGGAGACACCAAGACTGGAACTTGGGACCTTTTTCATCCAAGCAGGAGCTCTGCCACTGAGCTGTGGCCGTTCTGCTTGCACAGGTAGTATTCCTTTAGTTGTACCCCAGGCATGAATTTTCTCCTTGCTTTGCTTTGCCATTTTCAGAAATCAAAAGCATATGGAGCAGCAGAATGTTTATTTTCTCTCTTTCTGAACTCTGCTGCTGCCGTGCCGTCTGAGAAAAAAAAAGGGGGGGGGGCTCTTCTGTGATGAATTTCCCCTACAATGGGATTTTTTTCCTGGTTTAATCATCATAACAAAATAAGGACATAATTCTCCAGCGAGGAGAGGAACAATCTGCACCTGCTATTAAGAGGATAACAGATAAATAATTTGGTTCAATTGCTAATGCCAAGGACTTTGTTTGCGTTCTGTGGCATAAATATAAATGCTGGAGAGAGATTATGCGTGTGCCTGGCATGTCTCTATGTAAGCCATTCTTGATGTAACAGCCTCCCCTTTCTAAAAAAAAATCCAGAGGTGGTGGGTTTGGGGGAAGTCAGCCTGGAAGATGCCTCAAGTCCCTTCCAATTTTTGGGATCCTGTATTGGGATCCTGTATGGGGAGGGGTGGACGCGGGTGGCGCTGTGGGTAAAAGCCTCAGCACCTAGGGCTTGCCGATCGAAAGGTCGGCGGTTCGAATCCCCGCAGCGGGGTGCACTCCCGTTGTTCGGTCCCAGCGCCTGCCAACCTAGCAGTTCGAAAGCACCCCCAGGTGCAAGTAGATAAATAGGGACCGCTTACTGGCGGGAAGGTAAACGGCGTTTCCATGTGCTGCGCTGGCTCGCTAGATGCAGCTTTGTCACGCTGGCCACGTGACCCGGAAAGTGTCTCCGGACAGCGCTGGCCCCCGGCCTCTTAAGTGAGATGGGCGCACAACCCTAGAGTCTGTCAAGACTGGCCCGTACGGGCAGGGGTACCTTTACCTTTACTATGGGGTGTTATAACAAAAGAGAACAAGCTTGTCGAACCAACCCCTTTGATAATGGCTTTGGCCACCATGACTAGCATAACCAAAGGAGTTGTTCTAGCTCCTAGGTAGCAGCACAATAGCCAAATGTTGTGTGAGCGAAAGCAGAGTTGGGAGTGGGATGGAGGCTTGAGACAGCAGAGACCTGCTTGCTCCATGCTGGATCCATAGCTGCCACACTTGGAGAAGCAAGATCTGTTGGGGTGTTCTTGCTGTGAGCCCCTACATGCTATGCTGGGATTGTACAGTGGAACCACGGGTTACATACGTTTCAGGTTACAGACTCCGCTAACCCAGAAATAGTATCTCGGGTTAAGAACTTTGCTTCAGGATGAGAACATAAATTGCATGGCAGCGGTGTGGCAACAGTGGGAGGCCCCATTAGCTAAAGTGGTGCTTCAGGTTAAGAACAGTTTCAGGTTAAGAACAGACCTCCGGAATGAATTAAGTACATAACCAGAGGTACCACTTATATAAGGTAAAGGGTAAAGGGACCCCTGACTATTAGGTCCAGTCGTGGCCGACTCTGGGGTTGCGGCGCTCATCTCGCTTTATTGGCTGAGGGAGCCGGCGTACAGCTTCCGGGTCATGTGGCCAGCATGACTAAGCCGCTTCTGGCAAACCAGAGCAGGACACGGAAACGCCGTTTACCTTCCCGCCAGAGCGGTACCTATTGATCTACTTGCACTTTGACGTGCTTTTGAACTGCTAGGTTGGCAGGAGCAGGGACCGAGCAACGGGAGCTCACCCTGTCATGGGGATTCGAACCACCAACCTTCTGATCGGCAAGTCCTAGGCTCTGTGGTTTAACCCACAGCGCCACCCGTGTCCCATACCACTGTATATATGTGCCATCAAAACTGTTCAACTTCGTTGGACTGGTCATGTTGTTTAGATGCCTGATTATCGTCTTCCAAAGCAACTACTCCATTCCGAACTTAAAAATGGAAAGTGTATTGCTGGTGGTCAGCAAAAGAGGTTTAAAGACCCTCTCAAGGCAAATCTAAAAAAAAATGTAGTATAAACCCTGACAACTGGGTAACACTGGCCTGCGAGGACTCCAATTGAAGATGCTTGAAAAGGACGAAAAGGAGAAACATGCTAAGAGGATGGCATGTTTGACAAACCCTCACTATGATCAGCTCCCGCCTGGAAACCTGTGGTGGCCCCAGAGCCTTGAAACTCGCTTCCCACCAGGTGTGCCTGGTGCTTTCAGTGCACAGCTTTCAGAGGCTCTTGACACCTGGCTCTTGACACCTGATGTGTCCATTTTCACGACCCACCTTATTTCTGTGAGAAGAATAACTGATGAAGATGAGGGACTATGCCGAAATGGCAAAATTGGGAGACTCAGAATGGTTTCAGGATGGTTCTACTGTACTATTTCAGACAAGTGGTTTACATACTTAGGTATGTGTTTGCCTTGTAAATTTATGAACGTTTCATTTATATATTTCAGACCTTAAATTCTTATAACATCACCATCTCTGTCTTTGTCTCTGCCTGCTTGAGTGCTGCATATGACGTTCTCTCTCTCTTTGGTGTATGGGGGGGACGGACAGGAGGAGCTGATTTATAAGGTCTTCATCCTGGCTTTGGGAAGGTGTGTGTGATGGCCTCATCATCCGTGATGGATTTTTATGCTTACTGTACTGCTTGCCATTTGGGTGTATTTGTTGTCGTTTAGTCGTGTCGGACTCTTCGTGACCCCCTGGACCAGAGCACGCCAGGCACTCCTGTCTTCCACTGCCACCCGCAGTTTGGTCAAACTCATGCTGGTAGCTTCGAGAACACTGTCCAACCATCTCGTCCTCTGTCGTCCCCTTCTCCTTGTGCCCTCCATCTTTCCCAGCATCAGGGTCTTTTCCAGGGAGTCTTCTCTTCTCATGAGGTGGCCAAAGTCTTGGAGCCTCAGCTTCAGGATCTGTCCTTCCAGTGAGCACTCAGGGCTGATTTCCTTCAGAATGGAGAGGTTTGATCTTCTTGCAGTCCATGGGACTCTCAAGAGTCTCCTCCAGCACCACAATCCAAAAGCATCAATTCTCTGGCAATCAGTCTTCTTTATGGTCCAGCTGTCACTTTAAGAAAATGATTTTTAATTGTTTCCCCAGCTGGGGGGCCTGAGAAGGGTGGGCAAAGCGCTATTTTAAAACTGCAGACTTTGTTTCCTTTCTCCTCCTGCCTTAGGACATTTTGAAAACCTTAAGGCTGATCCCTAGTGAGTCCATCCCGCCCCCCCCCCCCCCGCCGCCGGCTGCCTTGCACCCAAAGCTTTCTTTCTGCAGTGGGTGTCCAAAACACCCTGCAGGACTCAAGGTCCACAGAGACACATTTTCCTGGAACGGCGTGCTGGAGAGCTTAGACAAGATAGTGAGGAGGGCATTCCCCAAAATGCTGCAGTGCTGCTGTCGTGGTGCACATTCTGAGACCTCCCCCCCATTTCAAAAGAGCCTAGCCATCCAGGATAAAGTGCCCCCTCCCTCCTGTTCTAGATCTAACTCTTCCTTTCCACATCTGTTTGTTTACCTTCCTATCTACCTGTGTACACAGGTACTTTGAGAGCTGCTCTGTTTCCCCTGTAATTAATGCTCCCGGCTCCTCTGTGATGATGTTTGCTTTAGGGAAAGAGGTTGCCTCCCCGATAATGTCAATGTCCTGCATCTCTCAGGCTTAATTTCCTGGGCGCTGGGGTGAGTGGGTGCCTTCTTCTTCCAGCATAGCGTAAAGCAGGGGTCAGCAAACTTTTTCAGCAGGGGGCCGGTCCACTGTCCCTCGGACCTTGTGGGGGGGCCAGACTATATTTTGAAAATAATAATAATGAACGAATTCCTATGCGCCACAAATAACCCAGAGATGCATTTTAAATAAAAGGACACATTCTACTCATGTAAAAACACGCTGATTCCTGGACCTCCCTTGGGCCGGATTGAGAAGGCGATTGGGCCGGCTCCAGCCCCTGGGCCTTAGTTTGCCTACCCCTGGCATAAAGTGTCAGAAAGCCCCAAATTTGGGTGGCAGGGACAGGGAGAGAGAGAAAAGCAGGGGGTTCACATCCAGAGAAAGGCAGAAGAAAGCCGACAGAACAAGGAGAGAGCTTGCTTGTCTCCCTCCTTCTGTTCACTAGAGAGGAGGTTACCTGAACTGTGAGGAGTTGCCCAGGACCCCACTCTTCTCTGAGATGTTCTGCAGAGGGAATCCCATTCATAAGAGGATGCTAGGAAGATTTTAGTAGACTGAAGTTTGGTAATGATTGGTGCTTGTAGAGAGGGCGTATGAGGTACTAGGGATGGGGTAGTACCTCTGCTGGGGGAGAAGGGACGCGGGTGGCTCTGTGGTCTAAACCACTGAGCCTCTTGGCCTTGCCAATCAGAAGGTTGGCGGTTTGAATCCCCACGATGGAGGGAGCTCCCGTTGCTCTGTCCCAGCTCCTGCCAACCTAGCAGTTTGAAAGCAAGTAGAAAAGCAGGTACCGCTGCAGTGGGAAAGCAAACAATGTTTCCGTGCGCTCTGGTTTCCGTCACGGTGTGCCGTTGTGCCTGAAGTGGTTGAGTCCTGCTGGCCACATAACCCGGAAAGCTATCTGTGGACAAACGCCGGCTCCCATGGCGTGAAAGCCAGATGAGCACTGCAACCCCATAGTTGCCTTCATAGAATCATAGAATCATAGAATCATAGAGTTGGAAGAGACCACAAGGGCCATCGAGTCCAACCCCCTGCCAAGCAGGAAACACCATCAGAGCACTCCTGACATATGGTTGTCAAGCCTCTGCTTAAAGACCTCCAAAGAAGGAGACTCCACCACACTCCTTGGCAGCAAATTCCACTGTCGAACAGCTCTTACTGTCAGGAAGTTCTTCCTAATGTTTAGGTGGAATCTTCTTTCTTGTAGTTTGGATCCATTGCTCCCTGTCCGCTTCTCTGGAGCAGCAGAAAACAACCTTTCTCCCTCCTCTATATAACATCCTTTTATATATTTGAACATGGCTATCATATCACCCCTTAACCTCCTCTTCTCCAGGCTAAACATGCCCAGCTCCCTTAGCCGTTCCTCATAAGGCATCGTTTCCAGGCCTTTGACCATTTTGGTTGCCCTCCTCTGGACACGTTCCAGTTTGTCAGTGTCCTTCTTGAACTGTGGTGCCCAGAACTGGACACAGTACTCCAGGTGAGGTCTGACCAGAGCAGAATACAGTGGCACTGTTACTTCCCTTGATCTAGATGCTATACTCCTATTGATGCAGCCTTGGACTGGACTTAACTGCCATGGGGTCCTTTACCTTTTTCACCTTCTGCTAGGGGACATGTAATGCTCCTTCTGGGGTACTTTGTCCATCTCCAGTCCCCACCTTGCACTCAGCTCTTCCGTATGACTGCTAGAAGCTGCCAGAATTCGATAGGGGCCACATGGTAGGAGCAGTTTTGACTGGCTAGGCTGCCCACCCTGTCCAAACTTGCCATTTTGGTGCTGATAATGCAGTACAATGGTACCTCGGGTTACAGATGCTTCAGGTTACAGACTCCGCTAACCCAGAAATAGTACCCCGGGTTAAGAACTTTGCTTCAGGATGAGAACAGAAATCGCACGGCGGTGGCAGCGGGAGGCCCCATTAGCTAAAGTGATACCTCAGGCTAAGAACAGTTTCAGGTTAAGAACAGACCTCCAGAATGAAATAAGTTATTAACCCGAGTTACCACTGTAGATTGACTTCACCCCTGGAAGTGAAGCACCCAATTGTCTCTTGAGGCAGACAGATGCCAACAATGAGGTGCTTATAGGAATGGATAGGGTAGAAGTGGGCAGAGGTATTCGGGGGTAGGATAAGGCATAAGGTAAAGGTAAAGGGACCCCTGACCATTAGGTCCAGTCGCGGACAAGTCTGGGGTTGCGGCGCTCATCTCGCTTTACTGGCTGAGGGAGCCGGCGTACACAGGTCATGTGGCCAGCATGACTAAGCTGCTTCTGGCGAACCAGAGCAGCGCACGGAAACGCCGTTTACCTTCCCGCCGGAGTGGTACCTATTTATCTGCTTGCACTTTGACATGCTTTCGAACTGCTAGGTTGGCAGGAGCTGGGACCGAGCAACGGGAGCTCACCCCGTCATGGGGATTCGAACCTCCGATCTTCTGATCGGCAAGTCCTAGGATCTGTGGTTTAACCCACAGCGCCACCCGTGTCCCGATTCCAGGCATAAGGGAGAACATAAGAAGAGTCTGCTGGGTCAGCCAGTGACCCATCTAGCAGCCACCCAGATGCTTGTGCGAAACCAGCAAGCAAGATTTGAACACAAGAGCCTTCTCCCTTCCTGTGGCTTCCAGCAACTGGGATTTGGAAGCACTGTTGCATCCAACTGTGGAAGCCAGAGGCTAGTAGTAGCCATCGATAGACCTCTCCTCTATGCACGAAAAGGCTGTGATGCTCTTCTTGAGCGACTTGCGATCTACCTGCCGGGGAGCTGCACTTTGCTTCTCCTCTGCAGCCGTTGCCAATCGCAGGGTTTTTTCTTTTCTTACTGGGGGTGGGCACGCCTGGCGAATTTGCTCGCCACCCTGCAGATGTCTGCACCAAGCAGGAGGAACTTCACATTGCAGCAGAGGCGGCTCCCTTACGCTCTCTTGGCAACGACGGACTGGAACGGGAACACACTGGATTCCTCGTTCTCGAGAATGGAACGTGAGTTGTGAATGAGCTATGAGGTGGTGGGGGGGGAGGAGGAGGAGGAAGGAGGGAGGCTGCGTTTCATTGAAAAGCTCCTGCGCTGTTTTCGTTTAATTTTGCCTCTCCCTTCTGTGAGCAGAGCGCAGCTCCGAGACGCCTTCTGCCGCAGCAGAAGGGAGGCTGGGCAGCCGTTCAGGAATGGCGTGAAGTGCCTCAGCTTCTTGGGATCTGCTGTTGCAGTGTAACTGGGGTTTGCCCAGGGTGTGCTTGGCTCCCAGGAAAGAGGGAAAGGACCCCACTCCTGCAGGCTCTAGGGCAAGGAGCCTCTTTCGAAGGGCCACATTCCCTGATGGGGAACTTTCCCAGGGACGCTGGCCAGGCTGGGGCCCAGGCATTTCCTTATACAGTGGACACTTGGGTTGCAAATGTGATCCGTGCGGGAGGCACGTTCGCAACCCGCAGCGTCTACAACCTGTGCATGCGCGGGTTGCAATTCGGCGCGTCTGCGCATGCGTGAGCGCCGAAACCCGGAAGTAACCCGTTCTGGTACTTCCGGGTTTCAGCATGTTTGTAACCCGAAAACATGCAACCTGAAGCATCTGTAACCCGAGGCATGACTCTACAAACTTGCCTGGGTGCTAAGATCCTCGGGTGAGCACCTTCCTTCTGTCCCATCAGCATAAGAGGCGGTGGTGGTGACACGTGAGAGAGCCTTCTCTGTGGCTGCTCCCAAACTGTGGGATTCGCTCCCAGGAGAGGGAGACCGGCTCCCTCCTTGTTATCCATCTGCCTAAGGCTGAGATCTTTTGTGCTGCGACAGGCCTTTGGAAACTGAGAAGCAGACAGTGCAGAAGGCTGGGCTGCTGTCAGGGCAAACTGTACTTTAGCCGCTGGTTCCGAATGTACAGTCGTACCTTGGAAGTTGAACGGAATCTGTCCGACTTCCAAAATGTTCAGAAACCAAAGCACGGCTTCTGATTGGCTGCAGGAAGCTCCCGTCGGACGTTTGGCTTCCAAAAGAACGTTCGCAAACAGGAAGAATCACTTCTGGGTTTGCAGCGTTCGGGAGTCAAAATGTATGAGTACCAAGTTGTTTGGGATCCTAGGTACGACTGTATTGTGTTTTTATTACATATAGATATATATATAAGAATGCATATTTTGCAATAATGCTTTTAAACTTTGTAAGCCACCTTGAATCCTGGCTTGGGAGAAAGACAGGATATAAATACGTAAATGCAAAATAGTAACAAACGCCTGCAGTCGGTGGGGCCAGACGCAAGAATAAGCTTCCCCCGTGATTTCTCGTGTCTTCCGTCTGGGCAAGAGAGAGGCAAAACAGCAGTTCAGGGACACCTTCCACTTGAGGGCAGCCCGTGACAGGGGCAGGGAAGGGAGTGTGGTTTCCGGAAGGGGAGGGACCCAGAGGCCAGAGAACGAGGCCTTGAGGGCCACATTTAGGAAGACTCCATGAACACATCCTTGGACCTTGGGAACAGACTGGAGGTGATGCCAGTCCTTTGGTTGCTATTGACTTCATGGTGCAGAAGGGAGGGGTTTAACCCCACATTCCAGCCCCTCCTTCTCCCAGATTGCATTGCTTTCAGAAGAGGAACACGGGGGTTCTTTAGCTGCGATTCGTTCATTGCAGGGGTTGGACTGGATGACCCTTAAAGTCCCTTCCAGCTCTCTGCGCTGCGCTGGAACAAGAAGACACCCGCTCGCGGCAGCGCTCAGGAAATCAAACTCAAGCGATGCCATGAAATTGTTAGCAAAGCGACCTCTTTCCCTAAAGCAAACACCATCACAAAGCAGTCGTGAACATTAATTGCATGTCTTCCCAGGTAGTTTCATGGCTGAGTGGGGATTCGAACCCTGGTCTCCCAGGCTTTAGTTGGACACTCTAAACACCACACCACCACTGGCTTTCAACTCCAGGCCTGCCATCTCCTGTGTTTGCAGGAAGAGAGCAACAGGAGCACAAAACAGGTACTGGAGCTCATACTTTATCCTGACACATTGAACTTGCCTCTTAAGTTGGGCAACATAATTCCTTTCCCTCTGAAACATTTACCTATGGGCAGATCCGCACCATAAATTCAACTGGAAGCTGGAAGGTGTAGCTTACAGAGCTACAATTCCCAGCACCCATAGCAAACTACAGTTCCCAGGATTCTTTGGGGGTAGTCATGTGCTTTAAATGCGCGTGGGACGTTCTTTAAATGCATGCCTAGTGTCTTCCAGAGGGCCAGTTGATTGTGGCGAAAATGGTTTTCTCCCTCTCTCATAGCACTTGAATTCAGCAGTAAAGCTGAATATTGGAAGATAAAATGAAGTCCTTCATGCAGTAATAATAATAATAATAATAATAATAATAATAATAATAATAATAATAATTTTATTTATACCCTGCCCATCTGGCTGGGTTTCCCCAGCCACTCTGGGAGGCTCCCAATAGAATATTAAAAACACGGTAAAAAAGTCAAACATTAAAAACTTCCATAAACAGGGTTGCCTTCAGATGTCTTCTAAAAGTCAGATAGTTGCTTATTTCCCTGACATCTGAGGGGAGGGCATTCTACAAGGCGGGCGCCACTACTGAGAAGGCCCTCTGCCCGTTTCCCTGTAACCTCACTTCTCGCAGTGTGGGAACCGCCAGAAGGCCCTCGGCGCTGGACCTTAGTGTCCAGGCTGAATGATGGAGGTGGAGACGCTCCTTCAGGTATACTGGACTGAGGCTGTTTAGGGCTTTAAAGGTCAGCACCAACACTTTGACTTGTGCTCAGAAACATACTGGCAGCCAATGAAGGTCTTTCAGGAGCAGTGTTATGTGGTCTTGGCGGCCACTCCCAGTCCCCGGTCTAGTTGCTGCATTCTGGCTTAGTTGTAGTTTCCGGGTCACCTTCAAAGGTAGCCCCACGTAGAGCACATTGCAGTAGTCCAAGCTATTGATGGCTGCTAGCCAGGATGGCTCTGCTCTGCCTTCTTGTTCAGAGGCAGGAGTGCTTCTGAAAACCAGTTCCTGTAATCCACTGGAAGGGAGAGTGCTCTTACCCTTGGGTCTTGCTTGCGAGTTTCCCACGGGAATCTGGTTGGCCACTGTGAGAACAGAAGTTGGACTTGATGGGTCATTGTCTCTTCTAATGTTCTTTGCCAGGTCACAGGTGCCCATTAGCCTGTGCTGGTTAGGGCTGATGGGAGTTGTAGTTCAAAACATCTGGAGGGTCCCAGGTTGACAAAGATAAGATTGGACGAGGTGGCCCATTGGCAAGCAAGCTCTTTGGGCATATCTTATCTATTTCTGCTCACCTCTACAGCAGCGGCTTTGCAAGGGAAGACGCTTAGGCAGAACGCTTTCGAGCAGTCGAAAGGAGCATGTGCAGAGTGCCTTCTTTGGGTACTGAGCAATCACGGCAAGCCAATGCCCAGTTGAGAATATGGGAGAAGACAGGGACTTCCGGGTTAGCGCCATCGGCAATGGCGGAGTTCCTCTGATGGGGAGGAACCCGCTCCGCAAAAATCGGGTCTTGCCGCCGCGGCGAAGGCGGAGACCCCTCAAAAATCCCAGGCGGACGAAGCCTGGGAACGTGGGATTCGGCTGACACCAGGAGCGCCTCCCCTACTCGCAGGGAAACCCTTTTTTGGGGATCCGAAGCAACGTAGGGTGAGCAGTGCGGTGTTTTGAATTGACCGCTACTTTTACGGAGTGAAGCCGCACAGCCGTTGCCGGAGAGCGCTGACTTTTTCCTGTGGACAATTGGACTCTAAACAAGTACCCATGAGTAGAAACGGAAAATTGGATTAAGAAACATTTTCATTTGGAACCGAAGCGGGAAGGCTCAAAACAGGAAGTTCGCCTTCCGCTTTTGTAAATAGACTGAAGCAAAAACCTTGCAAGGTAAAGTCTGGAAAGTCGTATATAAAGGTCTAAATTTCCTTCATTTATAACCACCAAAACCCCCCTTGGAAGCAGGAGAAAAGGGGGGGGGGACTTTGACTGTTCAAGCCTGCAGGAGAGAGAGTAAAGAAAGATAAATTTCCACCGTCTCAAACCTGGGAACGGGGTGTCAAAGACAGAAATTTTTGGGGATGTTCATTGACTGTGAAGGGAACGTCTTTGACAGATAGCTAAAAAAAAAAAAGAGAGAGAAACAAATTGATTCCAATGTTGCCTTTTGCATTCAAAAGAAACAAAATATTTGAAAAATGAAAGTAATTTTCTTTTGTTGGACCTGCTTTTAAAAGATGGATACAAATAGAAATTGTCTCCTCTAGAGGGAGCTTGTTAAATTGTTGCTGCAGTCGATTGGGGGATTTCACAGCTGGGAGATTAGGATCGTGGGACCAGTCTCTGACCTTGAATAAAAAATGTGTTTAGAATAAGTTTTGGTGCTTGCTTTTTGCAAGACAAGCGCTTTGTTGGAGCAGATGCATGAGAAGATGGATTTGATGACTGTTGCAGTTAAAAACTTTGGACAAACGGTGAATACTCATAAAGAAACCATTCAGGAACCAACTCAGGAACCTGTTTTGACAGGGCAAGTGCAAGTGCAGAAGATAATGGAGGAGGTTGCTGTTGAACCTCAAGTAACACAAATGGAGAGACCCGAGGCCCTGCAGGAGCATAAGCCGTTGTTCTTGAAGATTGAATTCAGAGTGGGCCAGGGGGGGACTGGAGTTGTGGGGGCTCTTAATTTCGGAGGGACTTTGAAACATGCTTTTAAATATTTTCTGGATTACACTGCTGACTGTGAGGAGTGGGACTGTGGGGAATGGGCTGATCTGCTGAGGGGAGATGGAGATAATTTTGGGTTGGAGTCTCCCCGAGACCTACTCCTCAATGAGAAAGGAAAGAAATTAAGAAAGAGATCAACAAAAGACAAGGAAAAGTGCAGGTATAAACAAGAAGAAGATCTGCAGAAGGGACATGGAAAAGACTTAAGAGCCTCGGACATAAGATTACCAGGTTGATGGACTAGATGGAATGGACAGCAAGGACTGACATAACCCGAGACCAGGAAGAAGAGATGTTGGATGAAGATTGGAAGAAAGTTTATAAAAAAAATTATTTTGGGAATTAGTGTAAAATTAATGAATATTAGGGAAAATGTTGGAATGAAACTATTTGGCTTTAGTAGAAATGATATAAGGAGTTATGTATAAATAAGTATTAAGTTTTAAGCTTTAAGGTATTTTATGGTAAGATAAGGTTAAAATAAATTAAGGCAAATTGAATGACAGAATATAGTGAAAGATGGATAGGATTTGCTGAGTTAATTAATAGGTTAGACTGTTAAGATAAATTACCCAACAAAAATTGAGAAAGATGGAAAGAATTTGCTGAAACAATTAATTAAACTAGAACACAAAAAGGGAGGTGTGAGGAGGTCGATGAAACAAGCAAATGAAAGATAAAGATATGGAATATTGGATGTGATTTTTTTTTTGCTGTATTGTTGTATTGGTTTTTATGTACTTTTTTCCTTTTTTTATGTATTGTAATGTATGTTTTGTTAAATCTTTTTGTTGTTTTCTTTTTTCTGTAATCTTTAAATTTCTAATAAATATCATTAAAAAAAAAAAAGAGAATATGGGAGAAGACAATTGCACCCCAGGTCCTGCCGTGCTGTTGATCTGCTTTTATTGACGGCTGTTTCCATTTTGGCGTTGTGTTCTCAGCAAATGCCTCCCTGCGCCGCTGCCCTCGCTGCCAAGGGGGTCTTTGTTGAGCACGGTTTTAATTGGGATGCGCGGCTCTGATAGAGGAGCTGGAGCATCATTAAAAGCGAGATGCCGTGCGCTGATAGGCCTCGGAACCTCTGTGCTCTCTGAAATATATTTTTTGCTTAGATGGATGCACCAGACAACGGCTTATTAAATTGCTAATTGGGAGCTGTGGGGCATCTTTGAGAGCCAATTTGAGATACCTCCTGTGCCTGGAATAGATGGTGACTAAGAATTAGGGTGTGAGGAGGAGGAGGAGGAGGAGGAAGGGGGGCTGTTTATGGAGGAGGCCCTCCCCCACCCGTTTGAGAGGAGTGTTGGCACTGGCAAAATCTGCAGGTTGTTCCCAGCTCCTGGGAAAATGCTGGGCAGAGATTGATAGCAAAGCAGGCAGGCGGCTTGGGTTTGATGCCTGCATGCCTAGCTCATACTGGAGGAAGAGCAGCTGATGCTCATTTTTCTTCTCAGTCTTTGAGCAGTGGCGTAGCATCCGTTGCTGGTGCCCGGGGCATCTGTGTGTGTTTGCACACTGGGCCGGGGAGGGGGGTCATTTGTGTACTGGGTGGGGCAGGGCGCCAGCCCAGCCCTCTCTGCCACTGCCACTGAAGTGACCCCACCCCCACTGGAGCAAAGTGGGGCTGTGCTGAGCTCCCCTGCCCCCCTCTACACAGGGAGGAGCCTGGCCAGCCGACGCAGCCCTTGGCGGGCAGAGAGGAGCACCATGCCAGGCTGCGCTGGGGCCACCTGCATGGGGGCACCTGGCTCAGCCCCCTCAAAAATTGTGTGCCTGGGACCACAGCTCCCATGGTACCCCCCATGCTACACCCCTTTCTTTGAGTCTTTCCTCCCTTTGGGGAAGCAGAGAACAGCTTTGTTTTGTTTTTGGAGAAATCCCAGTTACCCAAATGGGTTGGCTCTGGGCATAGGCGCCGGCTCCTGGAGCTGAGGCATTTCGTTCCACACAACCTTTTTTTGGGGGGGGGGAGGGGGCCAGGTCCCCTCAATGTTCAGAGGGCATTCAACTCTGCGCCCTGGCTCCTCACGATTTCGTGTGCGTGACATCAGGATGTCTTGTTGGCTCCCCTCAAGCATCTTGAGAAGCTGACGCCTCTGACTCTGGGGTTAGGAACGTAAGGAGAGCCTGTAGGATCGGGTCCAGCCCAGTGTTCGAAACTCCCATTGTTCTAGGTGCATTTTGCGACTGGGAATTTCATTAGGGCAAGCAGTTTCTGAGCTCTGGGCACAGTATTGCCCTTAAGATTTCAGATTAAAACTGCAGAGTGGAAGGAAAGGAGGACCGTTTTCTGCCTCCCCGCTTCCAGCTACTCTCTGAAGACTGGAGAAGAGACCCTCTTAAGAATATTATGGGGGGCGAGCAGGGGAAGGTCTAGACCGGGGGTCCCCAAACTAAGGCCTGTGGGCCGGATAAGGCCCAAGGGACTCATTTATCCGGCCCACGGTGACCCCCGCCGCCCGCTCTTACTGGCGCTGCGCTGCATGGCTGCCCACTTCCGGTTCGGAGGAGCACCAGAAATAGCTTGTGCGCATCCAGGTCGGAGGAAGAAGAAGAAGAAGAGAAGAGTTTGGATTTGATATCCCGCCTTTCACTCCCTTTAAGGGGTCTCAAAGCGGCTAACATTCTCCTTTCCCTTCCTCCCCCACAACAAACACTCTGTGAGGTGAGTGGGGCTGAGAGACTTCAGAGAAGTGTGACTGGCCCAAGGTCACCCAGCAGCTGCATGTGGAGGAGCGGAGACGCGAACCCGGTTCACCAGATTACGAGACTACCGCTCTTAACCACTACACCACACTGGCTCTCACATGCACACAAGCTATTTCCGGTGCTCCTCCGACCTGGAAGTGTGCCGGAAATAGCGTGTGCGCATGCGTATGGGCACGCGCTCTCCCGCCCTCTGGCCCGCCGCGTGATCGGCGCTGGAGTCACTGGCCCGAGACGTGGTAAGTTTGCTGACCCCTGGACTGCCTGTAACCTCACTTCTCACAGTGAGGGAGCCGCCAGAAGGCCCTCAGCGCTGGACTTCAGTGTCTGGGCTGAACAATGGGGGTGGAGACGGTCCTTCAGGTATACAGGACCGAGGCCATTTAGGGCTTTCAAGGTCAGCACCAACACTTTGAATTGTGCTCGGAAACGTACTGGGAGCCAATGAAATGGTGTTTTCATGTGCTCTGGCTTCCGACACGGTGTTCCGTTGCACCAGAAGTGGTTTAGTCATGCTGGCCACCTGACCTGGAAAGCTGTCTGTGGACAAACACCGGCTCCCTCAGCCTGAAAGCGAGATGAGCGCCACAACCCTACAGCCGCCTTTGACTGGACTTTTGTCCAGGGGTTCTTTACCTTTACCTTTTTACCCCACAAGGAAATGTAGTCCTCAGGCTGAAAATATCTCCCCACTCTTGGGAGAGTTGGACCATGGGGTTTGCCTGCAACCACCTCTCCCCGAAGACCATCTATCTGCTGATCTGAACTCATCCTGCTATGCCCATAAGGTCATAACAGGTGTGGACATTACCTTTCCGGTGTTAATAGCTGACAGTGGGGAGAGGGGATTCAATGGGGGCTGGGGGCTCCTTCAAGCCCTCTCCCAGTTGGGTTCAGGAGGCTGCAGTTAAGGCGTTCAGCTCTTTTAAACATAGCCAGTGAAGAATAATAAAGGTAAAGCTACCCCCTGACTGTTAGGTCCAGTCGTGGATGACTCTGGGGTTGCAGTGCTCATCTCGCTTTACTGGCCGAGGGAGCCGGCGTTTGTCCGCAGACAGCTTCCGGGTCATGTGGCCAGCATGACTAAGCTGCTTCTGGCGAACCAGAGCAGTGCACGGAAATGCCGCTTACCTTCCCGCCAGAGTGGTACCTATTTATCTACTTGCACTTGATGTGCTTTCAAACTGCTAGGTTGACAGGAGCTGGGACCAAACAACGGGAGTTCACCCCGTCGCGGGGATTCGGACTGCCGACCTTCTGATCTGCAAGCCCTCGGCTCAGTGATTTAGACCACAGCGCCACCTTGAAGAATAATAGAACTGTAGAATTGAAAGCTACTCCAAGGGTCATCTAGTCCAGCCCCCTGCCATGCAGATGCCTCTGTGTTTTTGCGTGTGGGTGGCAAGGAGCCAGCCTGGCAGATCGCTTTGTGCGGAGCTGAAGTTGCTTTAAAAGCCCAGCGCTGCCCATCTGGGTGCCTACCTGCTCCACAGCTTGCATATTTTCTCATCAACCTATTACATAATAACCTTGTGTACCAGAAGTTCTCAACAGCCAGCATCCCTGAGAGTCCACCAGCATCTGGAGGGTCGCCCAGCCCTATGCCCATCTCCTTGCGGGGAAATGGGCCCCGAAAAAAGCCGACCGCCTTCCCTGCCCCTCGGTGCACCTTCTTGGCACGTGCAAAGGGAGAGGCTCTGCGGATCTCTCCCCCTTCCTTTTATTCTCCTCTCGCCACGTCCTCTTTGGTTGTTCCCCCTTCTTTTCCTGAATGAAGATTGATTGCGTTCAGGCTTCCTCAACGTGGGGAAGAAAAGAAAGCCAAGCGGTCCCTCAGTCTTGGCTTTACCCGCCGGAGTTGCATCAGCCAGCCTGTTCAATATTTAAGAAAGCTGCATTGCAGAGCTGGGAAAGGCATGGAAAGAAGCCGGTCGCCGGGTTGCTCCCACTCTGGATATGCCGTGCCCGGGAACTGCACCTGAAGCACCCCTGCCCAAGTTCCAGGTTTTCCTACGGGACCAGTTTTCCTACGGGACCAGGGTGTGCCAAGGGTCTGGGTACTGCTCAGCTCTCAGTAGGGCAAAATGGAAAAGCAACTCCCATTTCAAGCTCATGTAGCCTTATAGCTCCTGGCTCTGATGTTCAGGACGTGGGTGGCGCTGTGGGTTAAACCACAGAGCCTAGGACTTGCCGATCAGAAGGTCGGCAGTTCGAATCCCTGCGACGGGGTGAGCTCCCATTGCTGGGTCCCTGCTCCTGCCCACCTAGCAGTTCGAAAGCACGTCAAAGTGCAAGTAGATAAATAGGTACAGCTCCGGTGGGAAGGTAAACAGCGTTTCCGTGCGCTGCTCTGGTTCGCCAGAAGCGGATTAGCCCTGCTGGCCACATGACCCGGAAGCTGTACGCCGGGTCCCTCAGCCAGTAAAGCGAGATGAGCGCCACAACCCCAGAGTCAGCCGCGACTGGACCTAATGGTCAGGGGTCCCTTGACCTTTACCTGATGTTCTGCCTCTATGGTCAGAGGCAGCAATGCTTCTGAATGCCAGTAGAGGGGGCTCTTGTGGTTGTTTCCCATTGGGGCATCTGGTTGGTCAATATGAGACTATGCCGGATTGGCTGGGCCATTGGCTTGATCCAGCAGGCTCTTCCTAATGTTCTTTGCAGGCTTCCATCAGCCTGTACTGGCTAGCGCTGATGGGCGTTGTAGTCAAAACATCTGGAAGACACCAGGTTGGCAAGCTTATGGTATCGATTTATTGCATTTCCTTCCCACCTTTTCACCCAAGGAGCTCAAGATGACTTGCATGGTCCTCCCCCTCCTCATTTAGTCCCCACAACAACCCTGTGAGGTGGGTCAGGCTGAGAGGCAGTGGCTGGTCACCCACCAGTGAGCTTCATGGCTGAGTGGGGATTCGAGCCCTGGTCTCTCCCAGGTCCTAGGCGGACCCTCTAACCACTACACCACACTGCCTCCACTTCATCGGACATTTGGCATGTCAGTGTGAGCAGAGGGAAGGCTTTCCCAGTTCAGCTGTTTAAGCTGGAGATGCCAGGGCTGGAACGTGGGGGCTTCTGCAAGCAAGGCAGACATCCTGAGCAGTAGACCCTCCCCAGAGTTAACTGCTGTGGAAGCTGCCCCTCTCTTTTGTCTTGTGGGAATGCTGCTGGTGTTGGCATTCTCCGAACCAGGTTAAGCTCCCTCTTGGAGTCTTAAGCAGTTGGGTCTCTCAGCGGAGAGACCCAACCACCAATCCCAATCACCACCACCAACATCACCAATATACAGTCGTACCTTGGTTCTGGAATGCCTTGCGACTCGAACGTTTTAGCTCCCGAACGCTGCAAACCCGGAAGTGAGTGTTCTGGTTTGCGAACATTTTTTGGAAGCCGAACGTCCGATGCGGTTTCTGCGGCTTTCGATTTGAATGCAGGAAGCTCCTGCAGCCAATCAGAAGCTGTGCCTTAGTTTTCGAACCGTTACGGGAATCGAAAGAACTTCTGGAATGGGCTCCATTTGAGAACCAAGGTACAGGCTTCTCTCTTCTGCCTTGGTCAGAGCACACTTGGAGTCTTGTGTCCAGTTCTGGGGACCACAATTTAAGAAGGACGTTGACAAGCTGGAAGGTGTGCAGACGAGGAGCAAGATGCTAAAGGGTCTGGAAAGCAAGCCTTGTGAGAAACAGTTGAGGGAGCTGGTTATGCTTAGTCTGGAAAAGGGGACTGAGAGGAGATTACAATCTCCAAATATCTCAAGGGCTGTCATGGAGGATGGAGTAAGCTTGTTTTCTCCTCCTCTGGAGGCTAGGACCCGAACCAATGGATTAAGATCACAAGAAAGGAGTTTCTGACTAGACATTAGGAAGACGTTTCTGAAAATAAGAGACGTCTGACAGTGGAACAGACTCCTTCAAAAGGTTTCATAGGAGGTTTCTAAAGAAAGTTTGGAGGGCCATCTGCCTTGGATTCCGTGGTTGCAATTCCTGCATTGCAGGGGGTTGGACTAGATCAGTGTTTCCCAACCTTGGGCCTCCAGCTGTTTTTGGACTACAACTCCCATCATCCCTAGCTAGCAAGACCAGTGGTCAGGGATGATGGGAATTGTAGTTCAAAAACAGCTGGAGGCCCAAGGTTGGGAAACACTGGACTAGATGACCCTCGGGGTCTCTTCCAGCTATTTTGTTGTTGTTTAGTCATTTAGTCGTGTCCGACTCTTCGTGACCCCATGAACCAGAGCACGCCAGGCACTCCTGTCTTCCACTGCCTCCTGCAGTTTGGTCAAACTCATGCTGGTAGCCTCGAGAACACTGTCCAACCATCTCGTCCTCTGTCGCCCCCTTCTCCTTGTGCCCTCCATCTTTCCCAACATCAGGGTCTTTTCCAGGGAGTCTTCTCTTCTCACGAGGTGGCCAAAGTATTGGAGCCTCAGCTTCAGGATCTGTCCTTCCAGTGAGCACTCAGGGCTGATTTCCTTCCGAATGGAGAGGTTTGATCTTCTTGCAGTCCATGGGACTCTCAAGAGTCTCCTCCAGCACCATAATTCAAAAGCATCAGTTCTTCGGCAATCAGCCTTCTTTATGGTCCAGCTATACAATTCTGCATTTATGTGACTATTATCCATAAGCCATTTTAAGGTGGCTTTGGATTCTGCTTTGGCTATTAGCCACAGTCATTTGGTCCCTCTCACAGGCTCTTTCTGCCCCCTTTCTTGTTTACATCAACCTGAAGCCATTGCTGCCTTATGGAAGAGTTTGGAGCCCAAGTCCTTGACGCTGGTCAGAAAGGCTGAAGCAAGATGTAGGGCTGTTCCCCACAGATCTGGCATCACTCAGAGATGCTGCCTTCCTCCCTCGTTCACATCTGTTCTCTGAAGACGCAGGAAGCAAACCGGAGCCTCTACCCCCCCCCCCGCACTCTGGGGATTTGAGGAACGGAGAAAACAAAAGGAAAACAGCATTTCCTCTTTGATCATGTTTTTCACATGCCTGAAACTTGGCGAAATCTTGGCAGCTTTTTCTTTTAATGATCCATGTGTGAGGATGTCTCCTACTGCTGTTTGATGGAGAGGGTATTAATGGTGTTTCTGCTATTCCGTGTTGCAAAGTACAAAAGTTGTTTGATGGGTGAGAATGTCACAAAGTGAACTGGGCTTTCCCCCCAAAGCTGCTTTGCAAGGTAATTAAAACTATCCTCACCTGGCAGGCAAGGAAGTCAGGTTTGGTTGAGGTTTGAGGTGTGCGCTGCCCCCTTTCACAGTAGAAGCTGTTCAAACCCCCCCCCCCCCCATTAATCAACTTGATTATGTCCTCACAGATCCCTTAAGTTTTTAGATTTCAGGGCTCTGCTGTGCCGGCCGTGTGGCTTGCTTCTGCACCCCATGTACACAACACCTGTTCACCCCATGCACTTCCAATGACAAAACCGTTATAGGTTTGCGGGGTCAGTGTGGATGATGTCCCGGGTCCCTTCCAAGCCTGTAAGCCAGCATCTAGTGATGTTAAAAGTCTAGAGACTGCAGAAGCAGTCCAATCTGGCTTGGGCCGACCAGGTAAATACTGCTACTTACCATAGAGTTTGCTCTGTTGCCATGGCCTTCTGGTGGTTCCCTCACTGCGAGAAGCCAAGTTACAGGGAACCAGGCAGAGGGCCTTCTCGGTGGTGGCGCCCGCCCTGTGGAACGCCCTCCCAGCAGATGTCAAAGAGAACAACAACTACCAGACTTTTAGAAGACATCTGAAGGCAGCCCTCTTTAGGGAAGCTTTTAATGTTTGATGCATTACTGTATTTTAATATTTTGTTGGAAGCTGCCCAGAGTGGCTGGGGAAGCCCAGCTAGGTGGGCGGGGTATAAATAATAAATTATTATTATTATTGAGATAAATGGGTGGGTCTTTTCCAAACTCACCTGCCTGGATCTTGAGATGGAGAACAACAGGCACGATGGTAGGAGGGCTTTGTATGTGAGTCTTGTGTGCGTGATTGGATTGATCTTTATTACGGCCATTGGCCCGTTACACGACAGTTTCCCATACCAACATATTATACTTAAACCTCCAAATTTAAAATCGCCAAAACTTACAAAAGACAAACAATAATCGAAGCAAAACAAAAACCACCATCGTACCAAAACAGAAACTACCATCATACATTACAATAAATTTGTAACCTATACATCGCCCTCTGCTCATAAATTAATCAGGGATATCAATGGTGATATCGCCTAAAACATAGATCATGGTTTAAAACAATGGTGATATCACCTAAAACATAGGTCATGGTTTAAAGGGGTTATCCGAATCACACAGGAGACCGTTTCTCTTCTTTAGGGATAGGACGCTGATCAGGAATCTGGGAAACATGAGTGATTTTAGGGGGTCATCATCAATTAGTAGATATCTCAGTTTGGCTTCAATCGTATCATCGGCAATTCCCTTAAGATATTGAGCAAGAAACTTGCTCCTGTGAAAAGCACAGTCAAAGATTATGTGATGCAACGATTCCGGTGCCCCACTATTACCTTGTGTGCGTGAGTTTTCGGCTGGTGCTGGAAGCTGAGGAGGCAGAGGCCTGAGGCCTGTTTTGCTCTGTGATGGACTCAAGGGATGTGAATTCAGGCTTCCCTGGACCCCTGATATCTTAAGGGCTGTCACAATGAAGAGGGAGCAAGCTTGTTTTCTCCTGCTCTGGCGGGTAGGACTCGAACCCGTGGCTTCAAGTTGCAAGAAAGGAGATTCCAACTAAACATACAGAAAAACCTGACAGTCAGAGCTGTTTGACAGTGGAACAGCCCCCCTCAGGGGGACTCTCCTTTCTTGGAGGTTTTTAAAAGCAGAGGTTGGATGGCCCTCTGCCATGGATGCTTTAGCTGAGCTTCCTGCATTGCACGGGGTTGGACTAGATGACCCTGGGTGTCCCTTCCAACTCTATGATTCTAATGGGGAAGGAAGTTCTGTTGAGGCCTTAATGCTGCGAGTCCCTCCGTCCTCTGCTCAGGTTGTATGTATGGATATACAGTGGTACCTCGAGTTAAGAACTTAATTCGTTCTGGAGGTCCGTTCTTAACCTGAAACTGTTCTCAACCTGAGGTACCACTTTAGCTAATGGGGCCTCTCACTGCTGCCGCGCCGCGCGATTTCTGTTCTCATCCTGAAGGAAAGTTCTGAACCTGAGGTACTTTTTCTGGGTTAGCGGAGTCTGTAACCTGAAGCGTCTGTAACCTGAAGTGTATGTAACCCGAGGTACCACTGCACATCTTTGGGGGAAAAACCACCACCACCAAAAACATGCATCATAGATATGGTCGGTATGTAAAAGAAAAGTGAAGATGTGTAAATATAGATTTTGCAATACAGTGGTACCTCGGGTTAAGTACTTAATTCGTTCCGGAGGTCTGTTCTTAATCTGAAACTGTTCTTAACCCGAGGTACCACTTTAGCTAATGGGGCCTCCTGCTGCTGTTGCACCGCCGCCGCACGATTTCTGTTCTAATCCTGAAGCAAAGTTCTTAACCCGAGGTAATATTTCTGGGTTAGCGGAGTCTGTAACCTGAAGCGTATGTAACCCGAGGTACTGAAAACACACAGAGAGCAGAGCGCCTTTTTTTGGTTAGCGTAAGGTTTCTGGCATGTCCAGTGAAAAAGAGCTTGAGTCCAGAGGGTTGGGAAATCCTTTGGGCTACGTCACTGTGCTCCGTGGGCCAATGTTCTGGTCTGGTATAATACTTCCTAATGCAAGCTAGTGGAAAATCCTTTTGGCTTGGTGCAAGTGCCCCCACCTCCACTGCAAATCTCAAAGATGGGAGGTTATCCCCTTGCCCCATGAATGCCCACTTGACCGCTTTGATTTACGGAACTGGTTCTGTTATGTACTGAAGTTCTCACCAGCAGGGGGGATACTGTAGATAGTTTTCACTCAGGTCCGCATATGCAAATACAGTGGTGCCCCGCAAGACGAATGCCTCGCAAGACGGAAAACCCGCTAGACGAAAGGGTTTTCCGTTTTTGAGTTGCTTCGCAAGACGATTTCCCCTATGGGCTTGCTTCGCAAGACGAAAATGTCTTGCGAGCCTTGTGATTTTTTTTCGCCCCCCCTTTTCTAAGCCGCTAATAGCCTTTTAGCCGCTAAGCCTTTAATAGCCGCTAATCCGCTAAACCGCTAATAGCGCTAATCTGCTAAGCCACTAATAGGGTTGCTTCGCAAGACGAAAAAACCGCTAGACGAAGAGACTCGCGGAACGGATTATTTTCGTCTTGCGAGGCACCACTGTAAGGAATTGAAAGTGACGTTTGGTGATTGGATAGTTACAGAAAGTTGTTACTGTTGCTTTGTATTTGAGCTCTATATATGTAGGTTGGCTGAACCCTTCAGTTCAGTTCTGTTCTGGCCTGTGAATAAACAAGAGCTGTCTGAAGAATAGCTGTGTCGTCTAATATGTTCACCTACAACTTAACAGGTTCTATTATAGCTGCTATGTAAGACTTGTTCTGTGTTGCCAAGAAACTGATCTTTTAGCATGCTAGCACCCGCACTTTGGAACTCCCTGCCTATTGATAACGTAGAATTATAGAGTTGGAAGGGACCCTGAGGATCATCTAGTCCAACCCCCCTGCAATGCAGGAATATGCCACTGTCCCATTGGGGGATCGAACCTGCAACCTTGGCATTATCAGCAGCACGCTCTAACCAACTGAGCTACCAGGCAGGCACCTTCACAGTTCTCTTTTTGGCTCCTGCTTGCTAGGACAAGTCTGCCCAGATACACAGAAAATTGACAAGTGTTTTAATCTGTTTTTCACTGATCATTAACTGCAATCATCACTGCATTATTTCAACAGCTGCTTTAACTGGTTTTATCGATAATATCCTGTTTTATTCTTTTTTGTAAACAGCTTTGAGGTTTTCCCCTCTCCTTACGATCAAGTGTATATAAATTTTATGAAACCTATAAAATATCCAAGCTAGTAGGCCTAGCTTTGTCACCATTTCTTCACACAGCACCCTTAACTTGCCTGCGGCTGCACAAAGTGTGAGAGGGTGGGTCCCTGCCCCGATGAGATTACAGTCTGTGATTCAGCACAGAGGAAACAACAGACAAAGAAGAGGAAAATAGAGTCAAGGTTAAGGAGTGGAAAGGATAACTTTTTTAAAAAAATTGTAAATATTTTTTATTTTCCAATAAGCATCTTCCAATTATCAAATCAAATCAAATCAATTATCATCAATTATAAATTCCAGATTAATTTCCAGGATAACTTTTTGATTAAGTTGCATGCATTTGGACTTACCCAAGGTTAGTCCTGCTCGGAGTAGACCCATTGAAATTAATGGACTAGATAAAATCCAGCGGAGTAGGAAGCCAAAGATGCCATAGAAAATGTGGGCTTCTGAACATGATTTAACCCCTAGTAATAATTCTTTTGAAATGTATCTGTTGGTCAACTGGAATATGGAGGTGGTTACTGCAAATTACTCCAAGTAGACCCTCCAAGTGTCCCTATTTTCCAGGGACAATCCCGGATTTACAGAAGCCATTCAGGTTTCCAATTTGATCCCGGAATGTCCCTCTTTTCCTTAGGACGTCCCTATTTTCACCAGAGAAACGTGAAATGGAGATATGCAACCTGCAAGCCAAGGAAATAAGTAACTCTAAAACCTTAAGAAGGATGCGGGTGGTGCTGTGGGTTAAACCACAGAGCCTAGGACTTGCTGATCAGAAGGTCGGCGGTTCGAATCCCCGCAACGGGGTGAGCTCCCGTTGCTCGGTCCCTGCTCCTGCCAACCTAGCAGTTCGAAAGCACGTCAAAGTGCAAGTAGATATATAGGTACCGCTCCGGCGGGAAGGAAAACGGCGTTTCCGTGCGCTGCTCTGGTTCGCCAGAAGCGGCTTAGTCATGACCCGGAAGCTGTACGCCAGCTCCCGTGGCCAATAAAGCGAGATGAGCGCCGCAACCCCAGAGTCGGCCATGACTGGACCTAATTGTCAGGGGTCCCTTTACCTTTACCTTTAAAACCTTAAGAAGACATCTGGAGGTAGCCCTGTATAGGGGGGCTTTTAATTTTTTTAAAATGTTTAATGTTTTCATATATATTGGAAGCCACTAAGAGTAGCTGCGATAACCCAGGCAGATGTCTGGAGTATTAATAAATAATAATATAGAACATCCCTATTTCATTAGAGAAATGTTGGAGGGTATGAAGCTGTTGTCCGTTTCCGAGCGTGGCACCATTATGCAGGATTGAACCCTGAAACAGGAAAAGGAAGCCTGCTCTCTGAATTCTACGCCATTCACAGTCAGTTTTGCTTGTTTAAAGTTGTGCCTCTCTGTGCTGTTGTGTGGCGACGCTTTCACAGTCCGCACCGCTTTGTCTCTTCCGACATGCAGGAGCTGCTTTCTGAGCTCCCATGCGTCCTGGCTTTCCTCGTGCAAGTGGTGTTCTGTGCGGCAGGAATCTAGCATCAAGACTCAGCGCTGACATAGCAAGGCAATACCCAACGTACTGCTGGCGCACTGTAGCACTGCGCATGGTTTAGCTCTCGATCGCTCCCATATAAACGTCCGTGCAGACTTGATGTCAAACTGACCCGTTGCAGCGCTCACAGATTCAGTTTTACTTGCATCAGATAAAATGCCCCGTGCTGCTTTCCCTCCGGGAAGCCCACCTTGTGAACAAAATCGCAATTCGGCAAAATCTCTCCAGACCAGAAAGGCCATTTATTTCCTGTGGCTCCTGGTATCCACTTATGGTGCCCAATGGTCATTTGAGAAGGGACCTGTTAAAGGTAAAGGGACCCCTGACCATTAGGTCCAGTCGTGACCGACTCTGGGGCTGCGGCGCTCATCTCGCTTTATTGGCTGAGGGAGCCGGCATACAGCTTCTGGGTCATATGGCCAGCAGGACTATGCGGCTTCTGGCGAACCAGAGCAGCGCACGGAAACACTGTTTACCTTCCCGCCGGAGTGGTACCTATTTATCTACTTGCACTTTGACATGCTTTTGAACTGCTAGGTTGGCAGGAGCAGGGACCGAGCAACGGGAGCTCACCCCGTGGCTGGGATTCGAACCGCCAACCTTCTGATCAGCAAGTCCTAGACTCTGTGGTTTAACCCACAGCGCCACCCGTGTCCCTTAAGGGACCTGTTAGTGACCTGCAAATATGGGTGTTAAAGAGGAGGATTCTCTGGGAGCTTCTCTGCCTAAAGGGCTTGTTGCCTTGTAGCTCTGTCAGCAGAGCACAAGACTGAATCTCAGGGTCCTGGGTTCAAGTCCTGCATTGCAGGGGGTTGGACTAGATGACCCTCATGATCCCTTCCAACTATTCTGAAGAGCTCACACCCTCTTCTTTGCTGCTGCAATCGTTACCTCTTCAACCCTCGATCTCACTGCTGACTTACAAGTTCTCGCTGCTTTTCTGTCTTCCAGGGAGCCTCAACATTCAGCCATGACGGACACGGTCGTTGGCAACAGCACTGGTCAGTGGATGTATCAGAATGATAGACAGATGGCTCTTCGGGGCGGGTAAGAGGATTTCCTGGCCTTTGACTCTCTCCACTTCCGCCAACCACCTGCCAGCTGATTTGTATATTATATCACAGCTTGTGTGGAACGTACGTTTTGGGGGTGGCACATATACAAAAAAACACATATACTTGAATCGCACACCCCGTCCTGACTTTCCAGAGCTGGCAAACTGAGTGGGCCTTATCCCTGCACCCTGCCCCCCAGGCAAGGCAGAGAGCTTTTAAACTCTCCTCCTTGCTTTCCAGGCAAGGCCCGTTCAGTGCACAGACTTCGGGGTGCTCTCATGAGATCTCCTGGAGCCGTCGGAGTTCCCATGGGATGTCGTGAGAGCATCCCAGAGCCCCTCTCCAAGTGGAACTTGCCTGGATAGCAAGGTGGAGAGCTTAAACTCAGCCAGATGGGCGGAGTATAAATAATAAATTATTATTATTTCCATGTGGGGAAAACCCGATGCAAAAGGAGCTTTTAAGCTCTCCGCTTTGCAGCGGCCAGTTTTCAACTGTGCAAAGGTTGAAGTTGTGCAAGTTAGTTGTGCATGAGATATGATCATACTGCTTAATAATGTGTGTGTTGTGTTTGTGCCTGCTGGGATTCAACAGGCGTGCACAGAACCTGGAAGAATGTGCTGTCAGTTGCGTAATTTAGCTGCCAGAGAATCAGAGGTTTCATTCCTCGTTTCTAAGGCTTATTTCTTTAGAGAACCAGTTTCACCCCACTCTTTAGCCAAAAAAAATGTGGTTTGCAAGATCAGTTGTAAAGACTTACAATAAAAAAGACATGACACACAAGGAAAAGGGGATGGGGAGGGAGGAGGGGAAAAGTGAGCTCATGCAGCAGTTCTCGGCATTAACGGTTGTTATAATGCTGCAAAGATCTGTTTGAATTATGCATTATGGCTGTCACCTATTGAAATATCAGCAGCCTGAGGAGGTAGTTGATCAAGGGAGCTTGTGTGTGTGTTCTTCAGTGCTCTGCAGAGCTTCTTCCTTCCTTCCTGTGATAAGCAAAGCAAACCAGAATAAAATGCACAAATTGGTAGGAACACTGTGCAAAAGAAGGGGAAACAGGGATCATGAATGCAGGTTGCGGAATTAAGCCTGTCTGGTTGCAGGATGTTGATACCTTTCAAAGAAGAACCCAAGAAGAGCCTTGCTAATTCCAGCTTTGGCAGGTCCTGACAGCAACTGTGTGTGTGTGTGTGTGTGTGTGTGTGTGTGTGTGTGTGTGGAGTGAGGAGACCCTTAAACACGGACAGCACCTCTGGTCCACCAGCAGTGATCAGAAGCGTTGCTGGAAAAGCTAAAATTGTGACGCGAGTCTCTCTTCACCCAGCCACCCATGGCCTAATTTAATTTTGCCCGTTAATTCCGATCCTTAAACTGCCATCTATCTCAAGTCATCCCTCAGCTTGGCAGCGGGATTAAATTCAAATAATGTATGCAGCTATTCCCTTGCCAGAAGTGTTTGCTCCTTATCAGACTGGATTCCAGGAGCCGCTAATGACCCGAGGGGAGGGGGAGAGAGAGAGTCCAGTAGATGTTAAATTGTTTGCAGATCATTGTCAGAGGGCACAGAATGTAAGGAAACTGATAGCCATGATGTTGTTGGTTGACCGTGGGGAAATGCCAAGTTGGCGTGGGTTTAATTGGGGAGTCCCAGAGTTCCAATGTGCACATTCATGGGACCTGAACTAGCAGTGGCAGACCTGGAAGGAGACCTCGGGGTCACAATAGACAAGAAGAAGAAGAAGAAGAGTTTGGATTTGATATCCCGCTTTATCACTACCCGAAGGAGTCTCAAAGCGGCTAACATTCTCCTTTCCCTTCCTCCCCCACAACAAACACTCTGTGAGGTGAGTGGGGCTGAGAGACTTCAGAGAAGTGTGACTGGCCCAAGGTCACCCAGCAGCTGCATGTGGAGGAGCGGGGAATCGAACCCTGTTCACCAGATTACGAGTCCACCTCTCTGTACCACTACACCATGCTGGCTCAGTGAAGATGTTGACACAGTGTGTGGCAACTTTGAGGGGGGGGGGAGGCAAATTGCACGCTAGGGATCATTAGGCAAGGAATTGAAAATAAAACTGCCAATAGACGGCGAGCAGATATGATAACCATCTTCACATATCTAAAGTGCTGTCACGTAGAAGATGGAGCAAGCTTGTTTTCTCCTACTCCAGAAAGTTACTTACGAGAAAGGAGATTCGGACTAAACATCAGGAAGATCTTTCTGACACCAAGAGCTGTTCAAGACTGGTACACTATCACGGTCCGGTTCACGGGCGATCAAAGTCCTGGCTGGGGAAGTCGGGACTGGGGGCAAGATGGTGGGGTAGGAGCAGGAATGGGAGTCAGGAAGCCAAGAGTCCGAGGATCAGAGAGCCGGGAGTTAAGAAGCCAAGGGTCCGAGGGTCAGGAAGCAAGGAGCCATGAAGTCAAGGGTCCGAGGATCAAGAAGCAGGGAGTCACGAAGTCAAGGGTCCGAGGATCAAGAAGCAAGGAGTCACGAAGTCAAGGGTCCGAGGATCAAGAAGCAAGGAGTCACGAAGTCAGGGGTCCGAGGATCAAGAAGCAAGGAGTCACGAAGTCAGAGGTCCGAGGATCAAGAAGCAAGGAGTCACGAAGTCAAGGGTCCGAGGATCAAGAAGCAAGGAGTCACGAAGTCAGGGGTCCGAGGATCAAGAAGCAAGGAGTCACGAAGTCAGAGGTCCGAGGATCAAGAAGCAAGGAGCCAAGAAGTCAGGGGTCCGAGGATCAAGAAGCAAGGAGTCACGAAGTCAGGGGTCCGAGGATCAAGAAGCAAGGAGTCACGAAGTCAGGGGTCCGAGGATCAAGAAGCAAGGAGTCACGAAGTCAGGGGTCCGAGGATCAAGAAGTAAGGAGTCAAGAAGTCAAGGGTCCGAGGATCAAGAAGCAAGGAGTCAAGAAGTCAGGGGTCCGAGGATCAAGGAGCAAGGAGCAGTGGCGTAGCGTGGGTTGTCAGCACCCGGGGCAAGGCAAGTAATTTGCGCCCCCTAACCCGTGGATTTGCGCCCCCTAACCCGTGGATTTGCGCCCCCTAACCTGTGGATTTGCCCTAACCCCAGATGTTGCGCCCGGTGCGGCCGGCCCCCCCTGCACCCCCCACGCTACGCCACTGGCAAGGAGACAAGGAGCCAAATGTAGCAAGGCAGGGAATGTGTTGCTGTGGCAAAGAGCCAAAGGGAAAATGCTGACCTTATATCCCTTCCCAGCTCTTGACACCAGGTGCTGTGAGTTACCAATCGGCCTCACCTGTGAGGCCTCGCTGCAAAGTCCTATTGGTCACAGGGACTGGCTCCTGCATGGACACCTGAAATACAGACTCCCTCCAGAGGTTGTGGACTCGCCTTCTTTTGAGGTTTTTAAGCAGAAGTTGGAAGTCAGGGGTCCATTATACAAATCTATGGTACGACTGCATTTGGAGTAATGTGTAAAGTTCTGGCCACCTCCCTTCGAAAGGGATATTGCAGAATTTTTAGTTTAGAGAAGAGGGGAAAGTCTGATAACTCTGGAACTCATGGACATCCAAAGAAAGTGAATATTAGAAGATTCAGGGCACGTAAAAGGAAATGAGGCAGTGATGGCCACCAGCTTGGGCAAATTCATGGAGGAGAGGGCTATTGATGGCTACCAGCCAGGATGGCTCTGCCCTTCCTCTACAGCTGAAGTCAGCAATGTTTCTGAATACTACTACTACTACTACTACTACTACTACTACTACTACTAATGTATTTATACCCCACCCTCCCCAGCCAAGACCGGGCTCAGGGCATCTAACACCAGGTATAAAAATAATTGTTTGAAATGCATCTTAAAAACAAGATTAAAATACAACATTAAAATGCAGCCTCATTTCAGTAGGAACTCAAATCAAAAACTTTTTTTGGGATGAAAACGTCAAGTCTTCACCGTGGCCAACTATCCAGACTGGTCCTTCATGGGCCAGAAAAAAGCCAGGGAAGTCCCCAAATAGAAAGGAAAAAGGATAGAGGGGAAGGGGATCAAGTTGATCCCAAGCCAAAGGCCAGGCGGAACAACTCTGTCTTCCAGGCCCTGCGGAAAGAAATCAGATCCTGCAGGGCCCTGGTCTCATGAGACAGAGCGTTCCACCAGGCTGGAGCCAGTGTTGAAAAGGCCCTGGCTCTGGTTGAGGCTAATCTGACTTCCTTAGGGCCCGGGACCTCTAGGGTGTTGTTATTTATGGGCCTTAAGGTCCTCCATGGGGCATATTGGGAGAGGCGGTCCCTTAGGTACGAGGGTCCTAGGCCGTGAAGGGCTTTAAAGGTTAAAACCAGCAGGAAGCCACAGGAAGGGAGAGTGTCGCTCTTGGACTTAGGTCCTTCCTGTGGGATGTCCTCTGAGGGTTTTTGTCTGGTACCAAGTCAGGGCAAGGTATGACGTCAACCTGCCGAATTCCCAGTCACACACAGGACTTCCATCTTACAGTAATCTCCTTGGGTTGATTGGCCCTTACCTAGACCGCCACTAACTGCAGACGTGTGTCCAGGACTTGATCAGCCTCCCCTTATTCAGCCATGGCCGAGAAATATTAGCGTCCTTTGATGATGTTTGTTTGGTGCAATAATGTATTTGACTTTTTCCCTCTTCCTTTCCTCCCCCCACGCTGCTTTGAAGCGGAAAAGAACAGTAAGTCCTCTGTTTATGTGTTGTGCATTTAGTTCACATATACACTCATGGCATCTGGCTGGTGGGGACTGATTGATGGTTTGATGAAAATGGGGACACAAGTGTTACCGATCGGTAGGAAATGAAGTGAAAATAAACTGCCAATTAATATCATGATAAAGGTAAAGGGACCCCTGACTGTTAAGTCCAGTCGCTGACGACTCTGGGGTTGCGGCGCTCATCTTGTTTACTGGCTGAAGGAGCTGGCGTTTGTCCGCAGACAGGTCATGTGGCCAGTATGACTAAGCTGCTACTGGCGAACCAGAGCAGTGCACGGAAACGCCGCTTACCTTCCTGCCGGAGCGGTACCTATTTATCTACTTGCACTTTGATGTGATTTTGAACTGCTAGGTTGGCAGGAGCTGGGACCGAGCAATGGGAGCTCACCCCGTCGTGGGGATTCGAACTGCCGACCTTCTGATCGGCAAGCCCTAGGCTCTGATTTGGTATGCAAATCAAGGGTGTGAAATCACGCCAGAAGGCTTCGTGAGTCCTGGGACTCCCTCTCTGAGGCCTCTCAAGGCCCTAGACTAAGGTTACCAGACATCCTCGTTTTCCGGGGACAGTCCCCGGATTTACAAATCAGTCCCCATACAAAATCCATTGAAGTTGAAAAGTGTCCCCAGATTCATTGAAAAAAAATCTGGTAACCTTACCCTAGACACCACCTCTGAGTCCCTGAGTGGCTTCAGACTTGACTTCCGGTGCTTCGCAAGGTACCAGAAGTCACGTTGGAGGCCCTGCTGTGTGGGTGCCAAGCACCCACAACAATTTTTGGGTGGGTACTCGGGCCATCAGGGCCACCTAAAATGGCACCAGTGGACCTGGAGTTGTAAAGTGTGGATCGGTGTCTGGAAAGAGGAGGGCAAAAGTTAAGCGTGGACAAGCCCTCTGGGTAGACAACACTGGTGTAGATCAGGGGTCTGCAACCTTTAACACAAAAAGAGCCACTTGGACCTGTTTCCGAAGAAAAAAAACTGGGAGCCGCAAAACCATTGTGACATAGAAAATTAATCAGGGCCCCAGTGTACCATAAATCATAATCAGTGCCTGATGTAAATAATAATTAATAATGAGGGCCCAATGTCATCCTTGTCATAAAAATAACTTTTTTGTCACTTTTTTATTATTTCTTTGTTTGACCCCTCAAAATTACTCCTCATAGAAATAAACGTTAAATTAACAAGTTACCTTTTTTGTGTGTGTGTGTTCTTCACTCCCCTTCAAAACAGTGACCAGCGTACATGCCCCCTTTCAATGCAGTGACCAGCATACATGCCCCTTACAATGTAGTAGTGACCACCATACATGCCCCTTACAATGTACCGGGCGGGCGGGCGGGCAGGTGACGTCAGGACGGTGCGTGACTAACGCACGCACCGCCCCCATGCGACGTCACAGCCAGTACAGCGCCCGCCACATTGGGGAGTGTCGGGACGCACAATGCGCCTCCTCCCCTCGCTAGTATCCGCCCCGGAGCCGCGGCAAAGGTGTAAAAAAGCCACATGCGGCTCCAGAGCCGCGGGTTGCAGACCCCTGGTGTAGATGGACCAAAGGTCTGGCTCAGTGTCCAGGATGCCATCACAAGAATGTAGCCAGACTTTGAAAGGAGCCAACCTCACTCTGAAGTCCTTGAATGGGGAAATTCATCTGCCAACCCCCTCCTAATGCAGGCTGCCTGCGAGGAGGCATCTCTGTCTAGATTTCCCCTCAAAAAAACACCTCGCCTCGGCTTGGCTAGGGGAAGAATGGGAGACGAGATCCTTTCAAAGCCCCCCTCAATTTCACGATGTGAGCAGCGGGCACGAACAATTGGCACTATTTATACGTGGCCTATTTAGCTCCCTGCCTGCGCCCGGCTGGCTTTTGTTCCTCGATTCAGCTGCAAATTTCTGCTTGTTCCCGACAGAATAGACATGCAGATGGCAGTTTGGATTCGGGGCGGGGCGGGCTCCATCTGTAGGCGCTCTGCTCGATTGGGTGGGTGTGGATCTGCGAGGGGGCTCCCAAAGGGCTTTGTCCTCTCAGGGTGGGCAAGATCTCATCCCTGTGCCTTCCCCAGTTGTAACGGGAGCCTGTAGGCGGAGAGAATTTGGAGGGTTGCCATACGTACCCCTTTCTGAGGTGTCTCCAGTAATATGTTCCCTACAGTTCTGGTCGCCTCCTCTCAGAAAGGAGGTAAGAAGATGTAAAGGTGACCATAAAATGGCAAATGCAGTTCAATTTAAAGATTTCTCTGATGAAAATGTTGTTGTTGTTTAGTCGTTTAGTCGTGTCCGACTCTTCGTGACCCCATGGACCAGAGCACCCCAGGCACTCCTGTCTTCCACTGCCTCCCGCAGTTTGGTCAAACTCAGGCTGGTAGATTTGAGAACACTGTCCAACCATCTCGTCCTCTGTCGTCCCCTTCTCCTTGTGCCTTCCATCTTTCCCAACATCAGGGTCTTTTCCAGGGAGTCTTCTCTTCTCATGAGGTGGCCAAAGTATTGGAGCCTCAGCTTCAGGATCTGTCCTTTCAGTGAGCATTCAGGGCTGATTTCCTTACGAATGGAGAGGTTTGATCTATTAGGGACATCCTATTCAACAACAACAACAACAACAACAACAACAACAACAACAACAACACCCCACCCATCTGACTGGGTTGCCCCAGCCACTCTGGGCAGCTTCCAACATATATAGAAACAGAACAAAATATTGAAAATTAAAAAACCCTTCCCTATACAGGTCTGCCTTCAGATGTCTTTTAAAGGTTGTCTAGTTACAGTGGTGGGACGCGGGTGGCGCTGTGGGTAAAAGCCTCAGCGCCTAGGGCTTGCCGATCGAAAGGTCGGCGGTTCGAATCCCCGCGGCGGGGTGCGCTCCCGCTGCTCGGTCCCAGCGCCTGCCAACCTAGCAGTTCGAAAGTGCAAGTAGATAAATAGGGACCGCTTACTAGCGGGAAGGTAAACGGCATTCCGTGTGCTGCGCTGGCTCGCCAGATGCAGCTTGTCACGCTGGCCACGTGACCCGGAAGTGTCTCCGGACAGCGCTGGCCCCCGGCCTCTTGAGTGAGATGGGCGCACAACCCCAGAGTCTGTCAAGACTGGCCCGTACGGGCAGGGGTACCTTTACCTTTACCTTTAGTTACAGTGGTACCTCAGGTTACAGACGCTTCAGGTTACAGACTCCGCTAATCCAGAAATAGTACCTCGGGTTAAGAACTTTGCTTCAGGATGAGAACAGAAAGTGGCGGCGGGAGGCCCCATTAGCTAAAGCGGTACCTCAGGGTAAGAACATACCTCCAGAATGAATTAAGTTCTTAACCCGAGGTACCACTGTACTTATTTCTTTGGCTCGGGGGGAGGGTTGGGGGCAGGTCACATAGCCCCATACCCTCCAACATTTCTCGGATGAAAATAGGGATGCCTTAAGGGACATTCTGGGATCAAATCAGAAACCAAAGATGGCTTCTGTAAATCAGGAACTGTCTCTGGAAAATAAGGATACTAGGAGGGTCTGGCAAAGTGATCCACATCAGGGCAGAAAAAAAGCCCTTGATTTTACTGATGGCTTTGAGCAGGGGTGAGCAAACTTTTTCAGCAGGGGCCTGTCTACTGTCCCTCAGACCTTGTGGGGGGGCAGACTATTTTTTTGGGGGGGGGGAATGAATTCCTATGCTCCACAAATAACCCAGAGATGCATTTTAAATAAAAGGACACATTCTACTCATGTAAAAACACGCTGATTCCCAGACCGTCCTCGGGCCAGATTGAGAAGGGGATTTGGCCGGATCTGGCCCCCGGGCCTTAGGATGCCTACCTATGGCTTTGAGAAAGCTACAATTGCTCAGGTAGATTTTGGCCCCAAAGTCATTGATGTTGCTTGAACCCCAGCTTGCTCTGCGGTTCTGTTGCTGCGACCTATTTGTTACGACCAGGAACGTTCACCCGTTCTTGTTGTTTTTTTAATTGCCCTTCCGAGGAGTATCTAATAAACCGAGGAATCCAAACAAAGATGGTTTATTGATTGGAACAGAGAAAAACACCTGATGGGATTCGGCTCGGTTGCAAAGATCTGCCGGATAAACTGCTTACTTTGGTAATCCAAGATGAGGGCCTGGGAATAGGCAGGGTGTGTGGTGGGGAGAGATTTATTGACGGCACGATTGTACATGAAATACAATTTGGTCGATAAGAGCTGCAGCCAAAGGCTTGGCTTGCAATTTGAAACGGAGACGTGGGGTTCGGCTCCTTCCACCAGAGCGTTTGTCTCCTTGCAAATACCGACTTTTTAGACACAAACCAGAGGGGAGAGGGGGGAATGTGCAGCAACCTTCCCAAGCGATTTAGCAAAGACCACCGCTACGAGGGCTGCTTCTTAATGGAAATCTGGAAATGTTGTTCTCAAGTGTTATAAGAAAAATACCGTACCGCTCCCTTTCCCTTATGCGGTATCTAAGAGCCCATCTAGAGTCCTTAAGTAGGTTCTCTGTCGGGAGGAGAAAATAACAGAGGCCAACCAGAGAATATTGAGAAGCAAAGCAGCTAATAAGCCTGATATTTATTGATCTGTTGCAACAGGGTCCTCACTCACCACACGCAGGAGGGAGGAGGAACCCAGAACACTGATGTGCAAGCTCTTATATAGGCACTTGAAAATTGCCTCCCCTGTAGCTCAAGGCCACCCCCAAAACATCACACATACATCACAGAAGGAGGTGGGCTACAGCAGAAAACCTGTTTGCCAGGATACCTGATAATGGTCACTGATTGCTTTTGCCTGGGCATCCTGGCTATTCTTTTGTGATGGTAAATATTCAGTTCCTGAATTCAGGTCACAGGTTCGCCCTATTCATACACAAATACGCCCTTAAGACAGGATTTGTGAGCAAAGAGACAATGGGGAGGCTTTCCCATTTCCTTCCTCCTTGCAGAGAAACATTTGAGGTAAATTTGGGAGAGTCAAAATGATTTCAGGATTGCTCTCCTGTATTATTTCAGACACATAGTTTATATACTTATGTATGTGTTTGCCTTAGCAACATTTGATTTATATATATATGAGACCTTAAAGGTAAAGGGACCCCTGACCATTAGGTCCAGTCGTGGCCGACTCTGGGGTTGCGGTGCTCATCTCGCTTTATTGGCCGAGGGAGCCAGCGTACAGCTTCTGGGTCATGTGGCCAGCATGACTAAGCCACTTCTAGCAGCGCACGGAAACGCCGTTTACCTTCCCGCCCGAGAGGTACCTATTTATCTACTTGCACTTTGACGTGCTTTCGATCTGCTAGGTTGGCAGGAGCAATGGGAGCTCACTCTGTCACGGGGATTCGAACCGCCGACCTTCTGATCGGCAAGTCCTAGGCTCTGCGGTTTAACCCACAGCGCCACCCGCGCCCCTTATATGAGACCTTAGAATTCCTATAACACAAGGAATTTGCTTTCTGGCAGGGCTAGCAGCTTTGGCCTTGGTCCTAAAAGGCCTTGGGATGCTCACAGCACCGGCCTCCTTAGCTAGGAAGTGTTGCGTTTCATGCCTGGCTGGCAGATGTTTTCCTCGCGGAGTTCCTCCTCTCCTCCTTTTTCTTCCTTGCGCTGTGGGAGCGAGAGAACCTTGTTGGCTCATTTCACAGACACTCTCAGCCCGGATTGCAGAGGAAATTGCTGCATCAAATCCCACTGCAGGATGAAAAGCCTGAGCAGCCTCAGATCCGGAGAACAAGCCCAGTCTCTCTCCGCCTGTCTTTTTGCAAAAAGACAACTCCTTTCATGTTCTCATTTCCTGGAACGCTGGTAGTTTTCTGGGTGGTGGGTCGGTGGGAGGCTCCCTCGCTGGTCTAATATCATACAGGGGCTCAGGAGCGGGCGCACTGCTCATGTGCAGCAACATGTGGGGAGTGACAGCGTGGTGCAGTGGTTAGAGCGTCAGGCTAGCACCTGGGAGGCCAGGGTTCAACTCCCCCCCCCCACTTGGCCATGAAGTGCACTGGGTGTGACCTCAGGCCAGTCCCTGCCTCTCAGCCTAGCCTATTATTGTATAACTCCACACTCTCCAACATTTCTCCAGTGAAAATAGGGATGTTCTAAGGAAAAGCGGGACGTTGCAGGATCAAATCGGAAAGTGAGACAGTTTCGGTAAATCTGGGACTGTTCCTGGAAAATACGGACACTTGGAGGGTCTGGATAGCAAGCCCGCAACTTAAAAGGTAA